>NC_132898.1:29375802-30100802 GCF_030463535.1 Salminus brasiliensis
GGTCTCAGAAACCACATAAGCAAGTCTTCTCAAGATTACTGAACAACCTGACACACTCTGAGGTAAGTGTGTGGTGATTTATGCAGTTAGAACAATGCTAATTAGTCTACATGCACTATTAGTTGTTAGTTGTTAGACAGGCAACATTGGCCTAGTAGCTCTAAAGTAGCAAACCTACAGACATGAAATGTGATCAGATACATTTCAGATACATTTCAGGGGGTAAAAAGCTATTTGATTTATTTTAACTTAAACTTGACCATATGACTAGATGAACCAGCGACTGTAAGAAGCAACGGCTCTCAAAAGTGTGGCCACCATAGCGTCTAGCAGCCATGTATCCCCATATGGTTTAATGGGAACTGACAGAACAGAACATTTTCTCCAGTCTTTCCGTCTCCAGTGTCTAATTTCAACAGTTAGTTTCCCCCCGTGCTAATCATAAGAAAGCAGGGTTACAGTTAGGAATCAAGTGATCAACAGTGTTGGCCGGAAAAGACCATCTGTAGGACCGGTGTCGTATCCTTTCAGTTCAGTGAAGTAGCTGAGTTGTAGTCAAGCTGTCAGGCAACCAGCTAGTTGATCATGATATTATTGATCATGTGGCGTTGTGCTTTTGGTTCTTTACGTTTGTTTTCCAGTAAGTCTGATGTTAGTATAAATGGCCAGTGTGATCCAATAAGCTGTTAGCCAGCCAGCTGATTAGTGTAGTAAGATGTGCTGTAGACTCACTAGTATTTGTATTCGGTCTCGGATAGCGCTCTTGAGAAATTGCAGTATACCATCTATTTTCTTGTAATCGTCACCGGTGCGAGCGGACTCTCTCACAGCAGCAGCTTGGGGGTTCAACTTGGGGGTTGGTCTCAGCAGAGTAAACCGAGTAAACAAAGTAAACAGAGCTGAGCTGGACTTACTGGACAAACTGGATATCCAGGGGAAACACATGCTCTGCTTCTGCGCTGTAAGCTCAATGAAGGCGGTCTGAGACATGCCTAGTCTGGAAGAAGGGGGAGGGTCTACCACATGAGTGTGCCTCATTTAGCCTCTACTGCACTGACTTTGATTACAAATTTGACAGCATGGACTAAAAGGGACTGGAACCACGACATTCATATTTTGTACAGTTGTTGGAATGAACAGTGGGTCTTTAAGCATTTTTAGACTTAATAAGCCAGGACCATGTTCTTTCTATCGTGTACATCCCAAGCAAATGCTGTGCCACTGCAATTGACGGTTCCTCAAAGCTGTGCTTGCAGTGAAAAGAGCAATAGTTCAGGCTGGAATTACTTCTACAATCGTGTCATAAACTCAGAGAGCTATCCAGGAGGCCAGCTGCAGCCTGATGGTGAAGCTGCTGCTTTGGAACCATTCAGCTTTCATTTTTTCCCCCGGCTTGTGTTTTACCTGGGGATCTGCCACGGGCTGATACAGATGTGCCTGAGTTTTTTTTGCGCTTTGCAGCAAGAACCAGCTGTTCTGCGATCTTTTCCCTTCTTACCTCGGCGCACTGTGGCCTCTTCCCTTTAGCATGCAAGGATATGTGGCTTTGATGGACGTTGTTGGTGGGTCTTAGCTCTGTCTAGGTCGCACTTTGAACACTAAGCCCAAGAAGCTGTGGGCTTTTACAAAGAGACTGCTGTAATTTTATAGGATTTCTAACTTCTAGCTCATGCTTGACACCACATATGCGTTGGTTAATGGAGATAACAAAAGGATAAAAGTCAGAGTCTAAAATTTAAACTTGTCTACAGACCATAAAACAGGGGGAAATGGGAACGTAAGTCATGACACAGTTACAAAGTAGTGCTGGGCGATATGATTGTAAATCAGTATCATGATTAAGTGAACATTTTACCTCGATTTCGATTAATGATCGATTTTATAAGCTGCTTGAGTTGCTCAGTTGGCTCGGTGTTCCACCAACAATAATTAATATGGGCAAGATTACATCGATTAGATGTTCACAATGTCAGTCACCCCTTTTCTATTAATTGCCCAGCCCTATTGCATAAAACTGTAATCTAAATAACAAATAAAAATACTTATTTTAGACTAGGTTGGGTAAATGTATATATCTGCTGATAACAATACATAAATGTTTATAAAATATTTAAATTAGGCTATACCTGGATTAGCATTACATAGAAATACACCATTATTATCTATAGAGTATCCATACACACATGCATTTATCTGACGATATCATCCGTCCTTAGATTGTTCATAAATAACCCCTAAAGCTCATTTCATCGAACACCCACTGTGAGTCATCTGCAGTCTTATTTATCAAGCGGCATACGAGCATGATATTGTGTGATGACTACCTATGGTAGTATTGCAATACATTATTTGTTGAATGTAGGGATTCCCTCCAGCTTAGCTTAACTCATTGGAGAGGCCTGTAGTGCAAGCAAATAGGCTCCAAATCCACCTGTTTATGTTGATAAGCTGACTGGGGAAAAAGCAAGCAGATCAGCTGCGAGACCAGATTCCTAAAACCCTATTCCTAAAATCCTCTTCTCAGGGAGCTCATTTGTCCTCGCCTGAAGTGGAGCCTGTAGTTGCCTGTTCTAAACAGGGACACTCTGAGCGAGATTTGGGATTTTAACTGCAGGAAGTGTGGCTGAGCGTCATGTTATAAAGCTTGGTGGTTAAAAGCTTGAATAATTGTTTGAGAAAAAAAACACTAGATGCAAACCACATGGGCCTGTGGCTAAATGGTAGTCCGCGGATTTCCATTTCACTCATTCAGTCAACCATCTGCTATCTGCACTCCTACAAATGTGTATTTTCATAGCTGGTGCTGCAAGGTTGGACACACTTCACACAATAGTGTTCACTTTAATCCTATCAGTTCAGAATCAGTTGAAAATGCTTTGCTAACGAGCCGGGCCATTAAGCGTCCACTTTCATCCACCTTTGAAAATGTGCATAGACACCTACATAGGACTGTATGGGTGCTTGGAAGATGTGGAAGAAGTGTGTTTATCAGTAAAGGAGAGAGCAAAGCTAAAAGCATGGATAAATGGAAGATTTGGAATGGAAGTGATGACTTTCACGCCTGAAAGGCACTCCCAGTCTGTTTGCTCCGGTGCACGCTTGATAGATTCATGGTTTTCCATCAAACTGGGCCAGCTCTGTGGACGTAATAGAGCTCAGCACAACCAGCACAAGTTACATTTTGCAGAACAGAAGGAACTGCATTTCATGAGAAGAACACCTTGCCAACTGTGAAAGCTTTGAGGTTGTGTTGTTGCCAGTGACACTGGGTAAAGGGAAGAATGGGGTCCACAAAATACCAGCAAATCCTGGCTGTTACAAAGCTGATGTTGGAAAGAGAATAGCTTCAACAACAGGATCCAGATGATCCAGAACAAACCTCTGTAGTAAAACATCCACCATGAGCTACCTAAAGAGATGCAAACTGAAGCCTTTGGAATGACCCACAAGCTGTACAGCAAGACAGGCCAACAATATTTCAGAACTAGAGGCTCTCTGCAAAGATGAGTGAGACAAAATTCCCAACTCTCCCTTTTCTTCCAAGCTGTGATTTTCTGGTTTAGTTTTTTCATGAGATAAATCAGTAACTGGTGCCAATGGGTGCCAAGAATGCCCAGGCTTTCACATACAACAGTATTTTAATCCCGTATTCATGTATTCAAAGCAGCACTCCTCTTTTCAGTGCTGAGTTTCCCAACTGAACCGGCTCTGGACCAGCATCTCTGAGCTACAGCTGTGTGCAGCTGACCAAGGCCTTATGGCCTTTCAAAAGTGCTCTACCGAAAGCTAATAAAAGCTCCATTCCCCCCATTTGTGTCCGTACGCACTGTGAGTAAGACCCTCGTCATGTGGCGGGAGCATGTCACCTTATCTTCAGGAAACAAAGACAAGGCAAAACAGAATAGGACTCTCTGTAGCAGATAAACATGAACCTATTGGCACCGTGCCTAATACCAGGCTTGGGCTAGAGGGGTATTAAGCCCCCCAGCATTGAGTTGTGAAACTGTGGATCTCTCTGGATACTCACCAATACTTTCAGGATGAGTTGAGGAAGATGATGTGGGGTGGTGATCATCCAACATCCTGACCATACTAATGCTCTTCTTGCTGAATGCAACCAAATTCTCACAGCAATGCTCCTTTAAAATCTAGCAGAATGCCTTCTTCCCTGGACAGTAGAGACAGTTACTCAACAAAACAACTACAACAACAAAAACAAGATAAGCTCTTTTTAATAGCCTTGATTTCCAAAAAACTCTGCATGAGCAAGTGTCCCAATACTTTTGTCCACACAGTGTAGTTAATGTTAATGGGTAAGAAATATAAAAATGCACTTCTGTGCTGTAGTGTACGTGTGTAGCTCATTAGATCTGGGCCTAAACGAGCTTATAACAACATCCCCATCGAAAGAACACGCTTGCGACGAGAGCGTTGCGGCGTCAATTGAGTCCGGCTAATAAATAAAGCTAATTAAGCTAACCGAGAATGTATCGTCCCCAATGGTACACATGACTTTTGACCTGCTTTCGCGGCCCAAGTCACAACTCTTATCGTAACAAACGCTGGAACCAATTTAGAGCCCAGTCCAGCTGCGGAGAGCCCCAAAAAAAAATCCACCTTGTTCTAATCATACGAGACTGCATCAATTAGAAATGTTTGCCCTGCGCTGTGTCTTGGCGTTCGAGGCTCGGAGCTAAAAGCAGAGTGTTGAAATGCATGCGCAGGGAGCAGTTTGCATATCTGAGCGCTGATCTTTTTGCAGCTAATGGTCTTTAACGTAAACACACGAAACCCTTACAAGCAATTATTGCCTCCATAAAATGCCCCTGCTTTTCTTTCCAGTGTTTAATTGCGGTCAAACAAATGACTAGCTGCCTTCAGTATGCGCCCTGCTTTGCGTTTACTCACTCTCTCTCTTACTCTCTCTCTTTCTCTGCCTTTCTCTCTCGCTCTCGGCTGGCTGCTCACGTTCATTAGTGCGCCATGGTGGAACCGGTGGAACGGTGACGCATGCTCCACGGCCGTTCCGTAGGCCATGATGTCATGGGTGGCAGCTTGCGGGCAGGATGTGTGTAAAACGAAGGGTGATCATTTCTGTCATCATCAATGACCAATGTGTGACCCCCCTCCAATCCCTCCCAGCACCAAACGCCACTCCTAGGGCTGAGCGTTGCAGTCTTGAAGAAGGTGCTACAAAGGGTCTTTGAGGGATGCTGTAGAATTTTTTCCTTTAAGTGCGATTTGGACAAAAGTATTGGGACACCTGCTCATTCAGTGTATAGTTCTGCATTCTGCTTTTGTTGGAGTAACCGTCTGTCTGTCCAGGCTTTGTACTAGATTTTGGAGGAGCATTGTTGTTGGGATTTGATTGCATTCGTTAGTAAGGTCAGGATTTTGAATGATCACCACCCCACCTCGTCACAAACTCCCCAACACATCCCAAAAGTATTGTAGAAGAACCATCATTTATTGATGCCCACACCTGGCATTAGACACGGTGCCAACATGTTTATCTGCTCCAGAGAGTCCTATTCTATTGGCAGTACTTCTCTACAGGGACTAGGCAAGCTGTGTCTAGTCCCTATGTGTGTGTGTTTGCTCATCTGTGCAACGTAAAGTAGCTGAATGCACTGAATTCATTCAAAGAGGTGTCCACAAATATTTGGACATATATTGCATCTCAAATATGGTCCTTTCTAAGAAATTAGAACTGATTCAAGTTCAAAGCTTTACTGCTAATAAAAGCCTCAATTGTTTGTTGTCTCACCGAGGTCTTGCCTTGGGTCACCTTTAGTTTAACAGCAAAGTTAAAGCTTCTCAGGGCCAAAAGGATTGGCTAGAGCCACGAAAACAGTCCTAGAAACCTCCAAGGAGCATTTCAGCTTCTGCCACGGGCTGGAAACTCTGAGTGGCTTTCAGCTGGGGTGGGGACAACACTTGGAGGGGGGTTGACTTCAACATCTGCCAAGGTTTCGCTGTGAACTCATGGATTTTCCTCTGCAAATTCCCTTCCTCGCATTCGCGCTGGATGCTGTTTTTCCTTTGTCGAGTAGTTGTGCAGGGCTTTTATAGGGTGTGTGGATGAACATGCTCATAAATGTCATAATGTTGACCAAATGTGACAAACATGTGATGTCTTCCTGCAGCTGTGCTCAAATGTACAAATATTCTCAGAGAGAGAAAGCGAGAGTTAGAGAGAGAGAGCATGCTTTAGCCAAAATTCTAGATTTTGCATAGACGTCTGAATGAGCTGTTGCTGTAGAATCAATTTATTCTGAAGCCGGTGGATTGCTTTACCTTAATGGTTGGAAAGATCCTTGAATGAGGGTCGTAAAGTTGTTTATTTATTGCATTAACGTTCCATTAAAAGGTTGAAACGAGGTGAACATATGCAGCGATTAGCCATAACATTAAAACCGCAGGCAGACGATGTGAATGACATTGCTTATCTGGTTATCTGGCATCTGTTAAAGAGTGGAATATGCATATTAGACAGAAAGTGAACAGTCAGCTCTTGCTAAAAGCTAATTGCGATGGCTAGACGACTGACTGGGTCAGCATCTCCAAAACATCGGATGGGTCTTGTGTTAGGTGGGTGTTCCTGGTATGCAGTGGTCAGTACATACCAAAAATGGTCCAAGTAAGGACAGCCGGGAAGGACACTCCACAAGACCTGCCTGATGCTTTGAAGATGTGCTGACCCAATCAGTTGTCTAGCCATCACAACTTGGCTAGACGACTGACTGGGTCTCCAAAACTTTAGGCAGGTCTTGTAGGATGTTCCTGGTATGCAATGGTCAGTGGTCAACTGGTGAACCGGCATCAGGATGGCCTGTAACTGTCTCTGTTGTACCTCTGAGAGGCCATGATGCCAACAGGCTCATGTTTATCTGCTCCAGATTAAGAGTCCTATTCTATTGGCCGTACTTCTCTATAGGGACTATGCAAGCTGTGTCATCCACCACAAAGTCGCCCAGAACACCAGTCCTAAGTCTTAATGGGTCATTTTGGAGTATTGCTATTGGTCCGTTTATCATGATAGCTGACACAATGTAAAGACTTGCCAGGTTCAAGCTGGACAAAAGTATTGGGACAACTACACATTACACCCACACATTATGCTTCTATGACATCCCATTCTAAACCCATAGGCATTAATGTAGAGTTGGCCCCCATTTGCAGCCCTAACAGCAGGTTTGGAGCTCTGCAGTTATCCTGCGACCCGCTCTGTAACTTTACGTGGTCTCATACTTATGGCTGAGTTGCTGGGTGGTTCCTAAATTCTTTAGTTTTCTCAGTAATACCACTCACAGTTGATGGTGGAAGATCTAGGAGGGATAAAAAATAAATCACCAGCTGACTTCTTGTTTTTGCAGCAGTGGCTCCTATTACAGAACCATGCTCAGTGGGCTCTTTAGAACCTCCCATTCTTTTACTAATGTATTTTACAGACAGACCTCATGGCTAGGGGCTGGATTTTATACACCTGTGGCAAAAGCACTGAACAAAACACCTGATTTCAGCAGTGATTAAGAGATGTGTCCCAATACTTTTGTCCATATAGTGCATCAGTTCTGCCCTACAGTACCCACCCTCACTATCATCTGGAAATCCAGGACTTCCAGGCTATTATTTACATACAGAGCAGCTGGGCTGTGGGGGTTGGAAGGTTAGAGGAAATCTTAGATGAATTTCTCTAATCGGAGACACTTGAATTATATGGGCCCTGGTCTGTGATGCCAGTGGGAATTTAGCTGAGTTGAGGCCATATATTTTCATGACTTAGACCAGGAGCAGGCCTACAAATGGTGTGGAGTGCAGCTGAGGTCACCTGAGGCTTAACAAGGCCTATAAAGGCCATAATGTCCCACATGTGTCTTTGAGCTCCTACTGCTTAGCAACATTTTCAGTATGTGTACAATGTATGTGTGTGTGTGTGCATTAATCTGGGTTTATGTGTGTGTGTCCATATGTGTGTGTGTGTGTGTGTGTATGTGTGTGTGGGGCACCGCTGGTTTCCGGGCCAGGCCTTTTACAGAGCTTTTCTTGTGGTCGGCACATGTGTGTGATTTGGGTCTGAAGCCAGTGGGAGCACGCTCACACACACACACATACACACAATGCACCCATAATTCATGTGTACCAGAGTCGCAGGCAGCCAGATCAAGCTCTGGCTTGTGGAAGCAAACATTTCTTTTTTGGACGCACTGATGTGGGTGAGCCAATCAAGCGTTAGCTCTGCGTTTGATTCCGCAGCCATTCTGACAGCACGGCTTTTACGAGATGAGGCGAACTGCGGTGGGAGTGTGTGTGTGTGTGTGTTCAGTGTAGGAGTGGTGTGTGGTGCGGCGTGGTAGTTTAAGATTGAATGAATTGAGGGAATTTAGGCAAACCTTTAGGATTAAATATAAGCTAAGCTCAGCTGGAGTCTATGTAGCTGTGATGCCAGCTCTGGAAAAAAGGCTGTAAGAAATAGTAAGGATGCTACAATGAAGAGGATTCTGTATTTGATATGATACAGTACAGCTGTACATTTATTTACAGAGAAGATGAAGTTTGGTTGACAATTCTGGAGCTCTGGAAAACTGGTCAGAAAAAGGCCAGGAAATAACTGGAGTGGAAAGATTCACGATTCATGATTCACGATTCATGATTCACGATTCAAAATTCAGTATTCATTACGATATGATGGTTACACCGATTCAGTACAGAGAAACGAAAGAGTTTCACTGACCTTTTGGGAATGTTTGCTAAAAGTCTACGTAGCTGTGATGCTAGCTCTGGAAAAAAGGCCGTAAGAAATATTAGGGCTGCTACAATGAACATGATTCTGTATTTGATTTGATACAGTACAGCTGTACATTTATTTAATACAGAGAAAATGAAGTTTGGTTGACATTTCTGGAGCTCTGTTTGCTCTATATGAGCTCTTATGCTAGCTCTGGAAAAGTGGTCAGGAAAGGCCAGGAAATAACTGGAGTGAAACGATTCGTGATTCATGATTCACGATTCAAAATTCTGTATTCATTATGATCTGATGGTTGCATCGATTCAGTACAGAGAAACAAAGGAGTTTCACTAACCTTTTGGGAATGTTTGCTAAAAGTCTACGTAAAGTCTATGTACGGCTGCTACAATGAACATGATTCAGTTTTTCTGGAGCTCTCAGAGTTTTTATTAGAGTCTATGTAGCTGTTATGCTAAAACTGGTCAGGAAAGACAAAGAAACAATGTGGAACAGGAATTCATGATTCACGAGTCAGTATTTGTTACGATATGAGTCGTTACACTGATTCAATTCAGTGTATCGAATCATATCGTGCAGAGAGGAGCGTACAACAAACTGGGGTCGAATTTGTTCGTGCAATCAGTCGCACAAAAGCTCTTTCTCGTTGTTGTGTTAGCGGCCTTCACACTGAACGCTAGCGTTGCCACTCAGTGGGCGTGGCCGCAGTGACTCCTGCCTCCTGTGACGTCACAGAAATGGATTCACAAAATTCAGAAATTGATGCAATATGATATGATACAGTGTTACTCAGATATACTCGGTAATACAGAGAAAATGAAAAATTTTCAGTGACTTTATTGGGACTGTTTTCCTGAGCGTGTTGCCTGGGTCTGCATATCTTCCTAGTGTTGGAAAACTAGTAAAAAAGGTGGTAAGAGGAAGACGTAGTAGGGGTTACACCATTCACAAAGTTCAATATTTGTTACAGTAGAAAACAGTGGTGCAAAAATGACGGTAGCTCTGGAAAACTGGTTAAAAAGATGGTAACTTTTTTACGAAACCACAAACTAGTAAAACAGCACAGATAAAACCTTGTTTTGTTACTATAGTGAGTCAAACCCACTCCCTAAACCACATCTGCTGTTTGTCTGTGTGTGTCTGCTCCAAGCAGATGAAGATCTGGATGTGTTTTGTGTTCAGTCATGTTCATTTAATGTTTCGCTGAACTGTTCCTCTAAGCAACGCTGTGGGTTCGCAGAGACCAGAACTGAACTGAACAGAGTGTTGTAGGTTTTGCTCCGGCGTGTGAATAGTGTGCTAATTTGTGTATTCTCCTCTGCTAGTCGTGGATCCTGAGGAGGACCCTAATGTGTTCCATCAGTACCACCGCTTCGACCTGTCCCGCATCCCAGACGGAGAAACGGTAACTGCCGCAGAGTTCCGCGTCTACAAGGAGTTTGTGCATGAGCGGTACGAAAACGAGACGTTCCACGTCAGCGTGTATCAGGTGCTCCGAGAGCAGGACGGCAGGTGAGCATGAATCATCCAGCATGATTGTGATGTCATTAATGATTTTTATTTTCTTAAATGTGCATTGCAACTCCTGGGATGCCATGGAAACTGCCTAGCAGACAACTCACAACACCCTAGCAACCACCGGAAACACCATAGCAACCACTTGGCCACACTGTAGCACCAGGCACTATGGTTTAAAACCAATAGAACACCATATCAACACCAAAGCAAAACCATAACAACCACTGGGAATAACATAGCGACTACTTTGCAGCTGCATAGCAGCCCCTTAGAAACACCATAGCAACCACCTAACAACAACATATAAACCACATATAAACCACATAGCTCAGCTACTACCCTAGACGTGGAAAACACTGAAGGTGGAAATCTAATTGATTCATGATTTTATATGAATATATGATTTTATAGATACTATGGAAACTGCCTAGCAACCAACTCCCAACACCGTAGTTACCACTAAGCAACATCATGGCAACCACCTGAAACATCATAGCAACCATTTAGCCATACTATAGCACCCATCCAGTAACCACTTAGCAACACCATAGTAAAAGCCTAGCAACTGCAATGGAAGTGAGAACCACTTAAGTGGGAAGCTTTATTCTGATTCTTTAGGAAATTATTTAAGACATGATAGAATCTCAGATTTCTCAGCTTCATTTTAATTTAATTTCATTTGATGTTTTTTGATTGTTTTAGTGAAATTTAGAGTTTTTTAAAGAACCAACTCAACACTCCAATGTTAGTGGAGTCTTTTTGAGCAGTAAAAACAATCCAGCAACCATTGCTTTGGGTGTTGATGTGTGAAAACAGTCTGAGAATGTTGTTTTTTTTTTTAGCCCCAAACAAATAAATTACATCTTATAATTTATTGCAAAAATCTTAAATCAGCACAGTTGCAGCTCCACCTTCAGACTGGTGCATTTTTACACCCCTATCTGTCAGAGGTTGTTTTGGAGAGAGCGGATGCAGTGTTTAAAGTCCGCCCCCAGCTGTGGTGTGTTAGAGTTTATTGGAGTTTAATATGAAAGCCTTACAGAAAGCCTTGGGTGAATTGTATGAGATGAAACATATGCTACCGCCCACTCAGTCTGGGTCTGAATGTGGGAGGGATGTACACACATTTACACACACACACACACACAGACACTCATACTGATGGGCCTGCCCGGTGGTAGGTGTCCAGTGCCAGTTCTCCCACTGAATTCCTGCCGCTGATTTACAGCGTGGCTGTTAGCGGACTATGAGCGCGGCGGCCATTACAAAGCCATTACTGTCAGCTAGTGAGGCGGAGAGGCTTCAGGAGGAGAAGAGCTACTCCATCTCTACCAGCGTCTACCTCCACCTTCCTCCAGCCCCACATCAATCCCCTCAATCTGCTCACTCCTTCAGTCTTTTCATCTTCACCCGTGTATCTCAGTCTGATCCGTCAGCTCTCACACGTCTCACAGAATTCATGTTCAACAAACACTTAACGGCCCTCTCTCACTCTCTCTCATTCTCTCTCTCTCGCTCTCTCTCTTTCACACTCGCTCATTCATGTCCTATAACTTTTACTGTCTCTCATTCTCTCGGCCAATAACTCCCTCTCTTTTGCTCACTCTTTTTCTCACCCTTAATAGCTATTTCTCTCTTTCTCTCTCACCCAATAAGTCTCACCCTCTCTCTCTCTCTCTCTCTCTCTCTCTCTCTCATGTTCTCACCCTATATCTTGCACTCTCTCTTTCTCTCCCTATACCTCCTACTCTCGCTCTTTGTCACTCTCTCTCTTGTTCTCTCTGTCTCTTTCTCACCCTATAACTCTCTCTTTCTCATTCTCTTACCCTCGTCCTATAGCTCGTCCTTTAACTTTTTCTCTCTATCTCACCCTATAGCTATCTCTCCCTCTCGCTCTTTCTCATTCTCCCCTATAACTCTCTCTTTCTCGCCCTGTAACTCTCGCCCTGTCTCTCTTTTCCATTGTCTTATTCTCACCCTATTGATCTCTCTCTCTTTCTCTTCCCGTAACTCTCCCACTTTCTCTCTCATTCTCTCTTTCTCGCCCTGTAACTCTTCCTCTCTCTCTCTTTCTCATTCTCACCATACAAAGTTCTCGCTCGCACTTTTTTAACTTTTTGCTTTTATAACTCTCTCTCTCTCTCTCTCTCTCTTTCTCACCCTATAACTCTATTTCTCATTGTGTTATTCTCACCCTAAAGCTCTCTCTCTTTCTCTTCCTGTAACTCTCCCTCTTTCTCATTCTTTTATTCTCGCCCTATAGCTCTCTCTCATTCTCCCCCATAACTCTCTCTCTTTCTCGCCCTGTAACTCTCCCTCTCTCTCATTCTCTTATTCTCACCCTATTGCTCTCTCTCTTTTTCGCCCTGTAACTCTTCCTCTCTCTCTCTTTCTCATTTTCTTATTCTCACCTTACAACGCTCTCTCACGCTTTTTATTTTTGCTCTGTAACTCATCTCTCTCTCTCTCTCTCTCTCTCTCTCTCTCTCACCCTATAACTCTATTTCTCATTGTCTTATTCTTACCCTATAGCTCCCTCTCTTTCTCGCCCTGTAACTCTCCCTCTCTCCCTCCCTCTCTCTCTCATTCTTTTGGCCTCTACCCCCACACTCACACTTTTTATAATCAACTGCTTGTCAAAACGACGGGTGACTCCCGGCCTTCAGAACTGTTGAAGTAAATAATGGTCCTTTGTTTTGGTTGTTTTTAACAGCACTCGAACCTTCCGGGTTTTTAAAGCCGATTTGGGTCAGAAAGTGCAGCAGTCTGTAAGCAGCCAATCACACTGCGCTGATTTGAGGAATCAGAATTGATTATAACAGAAACATCAATGGCAGACGCTCCTTTTGCCCAACATAAATTCTCCGCCTGTTCTCAGTTCAGATAAGTTCAAACAGTTCTGAATCAAATCAAACAGAACGGCGTCGGAACCTGAGCTGTACGATCTGTATCGCTTCCTAAAGAGCTGTGATCGAATCAGTGTGTGGTCACAGACCTCCAAACGCTTTCGAAATCAAACATGACTCCAGCACAAAATCAAAAGACGAAGACAAGGTGTTCCCTTTGACAGGCAGTGTAGGATCCCCCCACCCCCCCATGTTGTGAATCATCCCCAGCACACCTATTGTGATGCAGACGCATCCCGCAGACAGACAGCGAGGCGACGGCAGCAGAACACAGCAAACCCCCTGAGGGGTCTGAAACCCAAACCGTAAACCCAGCCATTGTTCCTGCGCTATCTTGCCTGGATCAGACAGGAATTTTAATCTGTGATAAGTTTACGGAGGGGCCGACTGTGACGCCGTTTCCAGGGCAAGCTGCTGCATGTCGACTTTGACTTTTGCGATGCTTCCTCTGCTTTGTTGAGGTCGGCGGCGTGAGGGCCGCTCATATCACCTACCACACAGGCGGGCTAATCGCTGGGATCTCTCGCTGTGTGTCATATCTCTGCTCTGTACATCTCCACAAACGACTCATAAAGAAGTCACGAATGGTGGCGGTGATTTGACCTCAGCGTGTTGTTGGAAACTGGCGTACGGGTTGCGTGTACGGGACAGTGTGTTGTGGTTGTGTGGTGGGTGTTTGTGCATGTCAGAAAAAAAACTGACTTTTTCTAGCATGCAATAAAAACTCCTTAATGTAGCAAGGCTTATTACACACTAATGTGTGTTACTCAGCAACTGCAATCTGGAGGGGCGATTCTTTGGTAATAGAAGTTTGGAATAACACTTTCGGCCCACCGGCGGGACAAAGGCAAAAATGCTGTTAACTCAATGGAAGTTACTGTAAAATAAGAGTTTATTCCAACTAATTTAGAGCATTTCTATTTCTACAGAGCAGCTACACTGTGTTAAACCATGGAAAACTTAAAATAAATAAATAAATAAAAGATTATTTTAGTGATTCATTTATTTATTTCAACTTGTTTTTAGTTATTTTAACTAGTTAAGTCTCTTCTGTAGTTTTGCTTTATTCAAGAAATAACAGGTAATTTAGTAAATTGATCCACCATTGGAATAAGACACTTCCAGTAGATAAAATTAGATTTAAAAAATGAAGTAAAATCAGAATCAGAATCAGAATCAGAATCTCTTTATTTCACCAAGTATGTTACCCATACAAGGAATTTGTCTTGGTGAGAGCAACACGTATGACAAGTAACAAAGAAACACAGAACACAGTCTTAAACTAAAGGAAAATGACACTAAACAATAAATAGGGTAGGGGATAAATTAAAAAAGTAAAAAGTACTAAAGGTAATAAAGGTAATAAAGAGCTGAAAAAAATATATTTACAGAAAAGAAAGGAACATCTGTACAGGTGTGCAAATAGTCATAGTGCAAAATAGGCAGAGTGCAAATAGCTGTTCAGTCCGGTTTGGTACAGTTCAGTTGTAAGTTTAGAGGTTTACAGTGGGAGGTGACCACTGTGATTGAGGAGCGCTACAGCTCTGGGGAAGAAGCTGTTAGCATGACGTGTTGTGCTGGTTTTGATGGAATGGTAAATGGTAATAATAATAATAATAATAATAATATTTTTATAATATTCTTACAACATCAGATACTTACAATATCAGATACTTACACTAGGTTTAGGATGTCACTTGTTAAAATACAGTGTATTACATATTTAATACTTTAAAGATTTAATTACTATATATTAGAGCTGGGGAAAATAATGATAATTTTTTATCGCATTCTGATAAATTGTGTTATGATACGCAATTAGCTTTTCTAAGCATATTGAGGATATCATCAGTGCTCGAAACACATTGATCAACTGCATGTTTCATTATAGACAGAGTCACAAACACCACACACACCACCAATTACCATATCAGCATCATTTCTGTGCTGAGAAAAGCCCACCTCTCAAACGATATCTGGTCTTCAGTGGTCTTCAGATCCTGTAGACCTGTAATGAATGAGGTGGCTGGGGGTCATAGATTGTGCTTGAGTACAGATGGGCTAAGCTCTGTGCCAGTCTGACGTTCTGAGTGTGTTTATATATGGGTGTTTATGTATGTTCTCTTGCAGGGAATCGGATCTGTTCCTGCTGGACTCTCGGGTAGTGTGGGCAGCTGAAGAAGGATGGCTGGTGTTTGACCTCACGGCCACCAGCAACCATTGGCTGCTGCACCCGAGTCAAAACCTGGGCCTGCTGCTGGCCCTGGAGAGTGTTGAAGGTGGGTTACACAACGAGCGTCAAAGGCACTGCTAACACGACACTGCTAATACGACACTGCTAACACGACACTGCTAACACGACACTGCTAACACGACACTGCTAATACGACACTGCTAACACGGCACTGCTAACACGACACTGCTAACACGACACTGCTAACACGACACTGCTAATAAGACACTGCTAATACGACACTGCTAACACTGCACTGCTAACACTGCACTGCTAACACGACACTGCTAACACGACACTGCTAACACGACACTGCTAATACGACACTGCTAACACGACACTGCTAACACGACACTGCTAATAAGACACTGCTAATACGACACTGCTAACACTGCACTGCTAACACGACACTGCTAACACGACACTGCTAACACGACACTGCTAATAAGACACTGCTAATACGACACTGCTAACACGACACTGCTAATACGACACTGCTAATACGACACTGCTAACAAGACACTGCTAACACGACACTGCTAACACGACACTGCTAACAACGCTTGCATTGTTAACAAAGTGATGTAGCATTGCTTCCAAACTGCTAACACAACACTGCTAGCAAAATAACAGCATTGCTCACATACTGCTAGCAAAACATTGCTAACAAAGTGATGTAGCCTTGCTCCCAAACTGCTAACATAATACTGCTAACCAAATGACACAGCGCTGCTAGCAAACTGCTAACAAACACTGCTAACAAAACAACATAGGATTGCTCACAAATTGCTAGCAAAATGTTATAGCCTTGCTCACAATCTGCTAGCAAACATTGTTAAGAGAGCAATGTAGCATTGCTCACAAACTGCTAGCAAAATGACAGCATTGCTCACATACTGCTAGCAAAACATTGCTAACAAAGCGATGTAAAATTGCTCACGAACTGCTAGCAAAATGACAGCACTGTGAACAAATTGCTAGCAAAACACTGCTAACAAAACAACATAGGATTGCTCACAAACTGCTAGCAAAATGTTATAGCCTTGCTCACAAACTGCTAGCAAAATGTTATAGCCTTGCTCACAATCTGCTAGCAAACATTGTTAACAGAGCAATGTAGCATTGCTCACAAACTGCTAACAAAATGACAGCACTGCTAACAAACTTGCTCACAATCTGCTAGCAAACATTGTTAACAGAGCAATGTAGCATTGCTCACAAATTGCTAGCAAAATGACAGCACTGTGAACAAATTGCTAGCAAAACACCGCTAACAGAGCAATGTAGCATTGCTCACAAACTGCTAGCAAAACACTGCTAACAAAGCATTGTAGCAATGCTGATGAACGGCTAACAAAACACTGCTTACAAAAGGGTGTAGCTTTGCTAACAAAGTGTTAGCAAAACACTGCTAACCAAATGACTGCTAACAAAGTGCTAGCTCAACAATGTAGCATTGCTCACAAACTGCTAAGAAAATGAATAAATAGTAGCTTCCTTAAGAAGTCGAGTGTGTGTAGAAGTGTCTGGAATCACTGTTTTATTAAAATACTAATTTGGTGCATAAATAAAAGTAATCAAGTAATTATTGATGATCAACTGATAATTAAATATTAGCGTAAAATGAATGTAATGAAACACTGAAGAATACAGGTGGAGTGGTGTATGGGTGGTGTATGGGTGGTGTATGAGTGGTGTATGGGTGGTGTATGGGTGGTGTATGAGTGGTGTATGGGTGGTGTATGAGTGGTGTATGGGTGGTGTATGGGTGGTGTATGAGTGGTGTATGGGTGGTGTATGAGTGGTGTATGGGTGGTGTATGGGTGGTGTATGAGTGGTGTATGGGTGGTGTACGTAATAAAGCTCTGGATATTAACTGAACTGTTGTCGCTGCTGTGACTCGTTGTCGCCTCCTACAGGTGAGCGTGTAAACCCCAGGGCGGCAGGGCTGGTGGGCAGCAGAGGACCCCAGAACAAGCGGCCATTTGTCATAGCGTTCTTTAAAGCCACCGGAGTGCGTCTCCGCAGCGTTCGCTCAGCCTCGGGACACAAGCAGAGGAACCAGAACCGCTCCAAAGGCCCGAAACACACAGCGCCTTCCAGCCAGGAGGCCCTGAAACTGGCAGAGGCTGCAGGTAGACCATCTCAAATCATAGATGTATCATATTGGACCTGGAAAATCACAGTTTTCACAGGTTTTAATCCTATTTGTCCAAAAGTTTGTGGACACCCCATCTGCTGAATTTCTTCAGCTATTTAAAGTTGCACCCTTTGCTGAGTGCACATACATTCACAGCTTGTCTAGTCTCTGTGGAAAAGTACCGCCAATAGAATAGGACTCTCTGGAGCAGATAAACATGAACCTATTGGAACCATGCTGCCTAATTGCCAGGCGTGGATGATTGAGCTCCATCCAATACTTTTAGGATGAGCTGGGGAGTTGGTTTGGGGTGGTGATCATCCAACATCCTGACCTCACTAACGCTCTGAATGCAATCAAATCCTCACAGCAGTGCTCACTCCAGCATCTAGTGAAAAGCCGAGTGTAGAGACAGTTACTCCAACAAAAGCAGGATCAGCTCTTTTTTATACCCTTGATTTTAGAAGAAACAATGACTGAGCAGGTGTCCCAATACTTTTGTCCAGAGAGTGTAGAATTGGAGACGGCGTGGTTGGTCAGCTTCATGTGGAGTAGGGTGTAGAGTGTTTTCTCCTTTGCTCTGATTTACTGGTTGTTCTCCTTCTGAACGTATCTGACGCACATCCCCCCTCTGTAACAGAGAACGTCAGTGTGGATCCAAAGCAGGGCTGCAAGAAACATGAACTCTACGTCAGCTTTCGGGACCTGGGGTGGCAGGTATGATGAAACACATCAATAAGCTCTGCTTCTCTGAACTCCAGGAGAGCACATGTTCTCGCTCCCCTCTATCTCTCCACTCTTCTCCCTCTCTCTCTCTCTCTGTCTCTCTCTTTCTTTCTTTCTCTCTCTCTCTCTTTTGTGTTTCTCTCTCTGCTTCAGTAAGCCTCTTTGTCTCTCTCTCTCTCTCTCTCTCTCTCTCTCTCTCTGTAGCTCTCGCTAATTTGGCCTCTCTCTCTCTCTCTTTCTTTCTCTCTCTCGCTCTCTCTGTCTCCTTTCACTGTCTGTCTCTCTCTCTCTCTCTCTCTCTCTCTCTCTCTCTGTCTCCTTTCACTGTCTGTCTGTCTGTCTCTCTCTCCCTGTAGCTATCACTCTTTTGGACTCTCCCTATCTTACTCTCTGCTCTTTTGGTCTCTAGGCCTCTCTCTCTTATGCTCTTTTGATCTGTGGGTCTCTCTCTCTTGCTCTTTTGATCTCTACGTCTCTCTCTTTTGATCTTAAGGTCTCTTAGAGAGAAATAGAGAGACATAGAGAGACAGAAGAGACAGCTTCTGTCTCTCTGTGTCTCTCTATTTCTCTCTATTTCTCTCTCTCTCTCTCTCTCTCTCTCTCTCTCTCTCTCTCTCTCTCTCAAAGTCTTTCAGACATACACACAACCCACTCACTCCTTCATGTACTCTTCTAATGTCTGTGTGTGTGTGTGTATGTGTGTGTGTGTGTGTTTGTAGGACTGGATTATAGCTCCAGAAGGCTATGCTGCGTATTACTGTGAGGGAGAGTGTGCTTTCCCTTTAAACTCCTACATGAACGCCACCAACCACGCCATCGTGCAGACTCTGGTAAGTGCAGATTTACAGACAGCAGAGCTTCAGATAATCGTTCTTTAGAGTGAGATGCTCAGTCTTACAGCAACTCTGGTCTCATCCAGTTTTTTCATCAGAACTAAGTGAACAGTCACAATTGTGAACCTGTGATGGTTGAGTGTTCGACTGGGTTGTTGAATTCAGCATAGATGAACTCATTAATTCTTTAATGCTATGTCTATACAGTTAATTAATGAGTAAATTAATTACTTATTCATTCAAGTGTCCTTTACATGAACATTAACCAATGGTACACAACATTCCAGACTTTCCATTAGCTTCACATTTTGCCTCAGAATTTCACTTGGTTTTGACTCTGTGCAGCAGCCAGAGGTCTCTGGTTGCCTCTTCTACTTAATAAACACCAATGTAGTTTTAATAGAAGTGTAAAAAGTTAGTGCTACTACAAAAACTACTGCACAATTTTTCATATATAGCTACACTATATGTGCAAATGTTTGTGGACACTCCTTCTGATAAATGCATTCAACTACTTTAAGTCAGACCCATTCAGAGATGTGCAAATGCACACTCACACAGTTTAACTAGTCCCTGTAGAGAGGTATTGTCAATAGAATAGGACTCTCTGGAGCAGATAAAGCCTATTGGCACCATTCTGCCTAATGCCAGGTGTGGGATAGAGGGGTATAAAGCCCCCCCAGCATTGAGCTGTGGAGCAGTGGAACTACATGTGCTTTCTGGAATAATGGACGATGATGCTCCGTTCAATACTTTTGAAATTATCCTGATCTCACTCACGCTCTTTCGCTGAACACCATCAAATCCTCACAGCAGGGATCCAAAATCTAGTAGAAAGCCTTCTTCCTTTGAGAGTAGAGACAGATACTCTGACAAAAGCACAATACACTGTAATATTGGAAGAAAGGTGGTTTCTCCATATAATGTATAAGTGAAAAATGAGCTATATGTGGGCAGTGAACGTGACTTTCAGGGGTTAACAGAGCAAAATCTGGACTTAAGATATCATAGTAGATCAAAATGACCGACTGTTCTTGCTACTCCACCCAGCAAGCACAAGGATTCCTGCTCTAAAAGAACTAAAAGAATATTTATTGCCATACCAACGTAGTTTTTAGGGGTTTCCCTCAGTGTGTCCATAACAGAGAAGACAGTAAAAGCACAGAAAGTGAACATCACATGCTTCCTGTCTCATAAAAAAAAAAAAATCTCATAAACGGCATAGATCATTAATCCCTATTTTCCCTCCAGGTGCACTTCATAAACCCGGACTCCGTCCCGAGGCCGTGCTGCGCCCCCACTCAGCTCCACGGCATCTCCGTGCTCTACTTCGACGACAGCTCCAACGTCATCCTGAAGAAGTACCGCAACATGGTGGTCAGAGCCTGCGGGTGCCACTGACCACGCGTTCTTCTGGTCACAGACTGAGAGAATGAATGAAGAAGGCCAGTTGTTCTTCCAGGAGCCATGCGTTTTAATGGGACTTGTTAATGGGAGCAATGCTGGTCAACTGTGCTACTGCCACTTGTTGAAAAAACTCAAAGCACCTGTGCCATCCAGAACTGTGGTGGAGAACGTGTAGCCAAGTGGCTAAGAGTGGGAGGAGGTCTTATTACAGGCCGGAACGCTGGAACAGCATGTTTCAATCCAAGAGCACAGGGGAAGATGAAGAGAAGGGATGTTTTGGACATGCATGTTGGTTTCTCAACTAAGATGGAATTGGTTCCTTGCTAATGTCACTGGAGACAGGTTTAAAGTAGTGGTCTGGTCAAAAAAGGTAAGATTTACACAATTTACACAGTAGTGCAAATGCCGGATCAGCCGAGACAAGTTGATGTTCGGAATTTGCTTATTAGACACATTTTACTCAAACAGTCGGGTTGGGGAGATCAAAGATACTTGATCACATGGTTTCTGACACTGTATGGCATACTGTTACCTATAAACCTACGGAGAACACTCAACCAAAATACAGCCTTCAGGACCTTCTAGCCTCTCTAGGTCCAGGAGATGGTCAGAAACATTCTGAAAATGAAAAAACTCTGTATTTTTTTATTTAATCGTGTTATCATGCTTGTTGTATTTAAACTCCATACTGAATTAAAATGCTAATTTCATGCTTGTTAAAGTAGATACAACCAAAGCTAGCCCCCCCATTGGTTAGGCCTTCGGGAGCTGGTCCAAGTGTTTGTGGACCCCCCCTTCTGATGAACACATTCAGCTACTTTAAGTTGCACCCTTTGCTGACACAGATGTGCAAATGCACACATGCCGTGCAACATGTCTAGTCCCTGTATAGAAGTACTGCCAATAGAATAGGAATCTCAGGAGCAGATAAACACGAGCCCATTGGCACCATGCCACTTAATGTCATGCCAGACTTGGGGTAGAGGGGTATAAAGCCCCCCAGCATTGGGCTGTGGAGCTGTGGAAAAACTGTTCTCTGGAATAATGGTTGGTGCTCCATCCTTATGGGATGAGTTGGGAACGATGAGGTGGGCTGGTGATCATCCAACATCCTGACCTCACTAAGGCTTTTGCCGCTGACTGCAACCAAATCCTAACAGCAATGCTCCTCCAAAATCTAGTAGAAGGCCTTCCCTGGACAGTAGAGACTAGAGTTACTCTGACAAAAGCTGGATTCACTTTTTTAATACCCTCGATTTCAGAAGAAACAGTGAATGAGCAGGCGCCCCAATTCCTTTGTAAATAGTGTATGTCACTGACTGTGAATACGAGAGGTAGTACATCCGAATTTTAAGGCATTTGCTGGAAATGGAGACCAGCAGGAGTCGATGTAACTGCAGGGTGAAAATACAATACAATGCAAAGTAAAGTATATGTAAATGTCTATTGCAAGTTTCAAATAAAACATATGGATTGTGTTTCACAAGCCTCAGATGTCTTTAATCTACAGTGTGTTTACTGTAGAGCGGCAAGTGCACCAGCATTAGCTTGATGCTAACCTTAGCTTCAAAGGTTCCACTAGCCCGAGACATATGGAATATTTCACAGTCAGATCCTTGACAGGCCATGCCATGCCTTTGCATGTTAGTCAAATGTCCTCTTTCTGTCAGAGTAGGTGGTTTTTGGTCACGCTAAGCAGTGAAAACAGGCCACAGGCCAAAGTCTGGCTGATGAGACTAGCCCGGTGTGGAAGCTAGTAGACATTTCTGAGAAATTCTTTATATTTTTTGGATTGCCAGAAGTCTGAGACTAGACAGGACTAGACAGGACAAACAAAACATACTGTTAAAATTTACATAGAAAATCTAGGGGAAATTAGCTAGCCAGTGTTATTGTTTCTCAGTTTGGTAGCCAAGCGCTAGCACTCACAGTCCGCCATTGAATTCAGTGATATAGCACTAGCTACATTTTGTATAGACAGTGTCAGAAACTGCGGAAGTAAGTCTATTACATAAATGTTTTGAGGCAAATATGAGATAATTACAAGCGTTGTTAGCTAGCTATAAGCTTCTATTAGTTGTTAGCATGTTACATTAGCCTAGCTCCACATAACTCCAGTGTAAAACGTAACGTCTGACGCTAAACATCACACCCTGGCTGATTAGCTACATTTGAGGTCAGGTGAAAAACTGTAAATGTGATTTTTGGTCAAGCTATTTCTTCACAAATGGCAGATATAGTTCCCTGTTTTCATTAAAAAGTGGACGACAAGCACAAGGCTGTAACTAAGGATGCTAGCTAGCTAGCTAATACTGGGCTTTTACACTTCTCAGCTCAGCTATGGTGGGTTAAACACATGCACGAGCACATTTTATCGCCATAACGAATAATTTTTATCGATTGTAGTCCATAAAATATAAACACCCAATGAGAGTTCACTGTTCTTCGCACATTGTTAGTTTTCACCGTTTTACAAGCCCAAGATTTACGAACATGGGTGGACGTCCACTCTACTTGTGAGGCTGTGTGTGTTTTTCTGACCCTCCTGTGGCAACAAAAAAAAAAAGCCCATCCCACATACTGCACCCTTCACACGGCCCATTGTTCGGCATGTGTCGGCCGGCAGCAACAGGACCATCACTTACTCCGGGCTCTCCTCTGATGGGTGTCCAAAGCTGCAGGTGGGGCGAGCAGGCTGCAGCATTTGGTTCTCATCTGAGTTCCCTCAACAGGCCCCATGATAAAGCGAACTAAATAGAACTGTCTGGAACAGAGCAGGTGCAGTTTATTCATCTTTTGTAGGAATTTTACAGCTGGTTTTGGTCAGGCGAATGCAATGTTGTACCAGAGAGCTTTCGGAGGCTTGCAATAAATGAAGGAGATGACCTTCAACTCCAGATGTTCGGAGAAACCTTTTATAACTCCTAATCCTGCTCCTCAAGTTAATCAGCCTTTTGGAACAAACTCACCCCTCACTTGAAATGAAATGCATCGTTTATTGCACAAATCCAACCAATAATCGTATCCAGTGACTTAAAAAAAGAAAACTTAAGCACATGATGATTATGTACAAGAATTTCCGTTATTAATACAGCTCAAAATAGAGCGCTTCATTGGTTTGAACAAGCTACCCATGTGACATCTGAATATTGCAGCTTAAAAAAAAAAAACCTTGCATCTAAATGGTAACGTGGCAGGAGAAGTAATTCTGTAATTTTTTAAAGGTTTACATGAAAAGGTGTAAAAGAAGCTGTGGATCTGTGGAATGAAATGGTCTGAAATAAAAGCAGAAAAAAGAGAGACAATGCCCCGCAAAAGTATTTAACTCACTTAAAAGTCATCAGATTTTACACACGTTGACCGTTACACACGTTGACCGTTATCACATGTCCGCGTTCATTAATGCAGAAGCACTAAAAGTAGCGTTAAGCTTCTAGGCTTCCAATAGGGCTGAGGCTGCTGGCCTTTCCCAAATACACCCATAATGTTCACCTCCAGCTGAAAAACTCTAACTGCTCATCATGTGTCATTTCTAATAAGGTGAGAGTGAAACTGAGCCAGAGTGAACGCAGGGCTCATCGGTGGAGCAGATTTACTCACGTCTGTGAATAGAAATGCTAGCTCACGCTAACTAAACTCCAAGATCAACGCTAATTCATTCAGCCTTCATTCAAACTGTTTCAGCAAGGTTTGAATAAAAGGTTTGGACCCCCAACAACGGCACTGTTCAGAGCTGGACATGATGAAAAAATAAGCTGGTCAAAGTATCCAACCCCTTCAGATTAGCACTTGGTAGAACCACCTTTAGCTGCAGTTACGCTTCAGTTTATTGGGGTAAGACCCTTACAGTTTGCGCACGGTTCGAGAGTCATTTCCATACATTCTTTCTGACAGGGTTGTTTAGGTTGGTTAGATGATGGCTTATGGATCACATTCTTCACAGAGTGCCACAGATTCTCGATTAGATTGAGATCTGGACTTTGACTTGGCCACTCTACAACACTCAGCATTTGTTGTTCAACTGTTTCGCTCTATGTTGCTCCTGCTAAAAGGCGAACCCTTATAATATGCCCATTTAGGGCCTGTATGGGCAGCCCAACTGGGAACCAGAATGTCTTGTCCATGGGTTTCGTGTTGGCTCCACATATGGATGCCCACCAGGGTTAAACATGGCCCACATCTGGGTTGTGCACTGCACATGGGGCCTAGATAGGACCCATGTGAGATTGGATTAGAGTGGGCTGTAACGATGGGGCTCAGTATACCTACATGTACAAACCCACTTAGAGCCCTTGCCCACCTGGAACCTACCTACCTAGCCCACATTCCACCCATGTAAGCCCCACATTAGCATGCTGGCTGGGAGCTGGAGACTGACGGACGTCTTCCTTTTTTCAGTCTTAACCAAATGCCCAGTCTCCACTGTGGAAAAGCATCCCCACAACATGGTGCTGCTGCCATCACCATGCTTCACTTTCACACAATGGACACTTTTTGGTTTTGGCTGAGAAGCTTCATTTCTGTCTCACCTGACCACAAATCTTTATCCCTCATTTTAGCATTAGATCACTCTGATGCTTTCAGGCAAACTCCAGATGTTCTTTGATGTGTTTTTCCTTCAGCAATGGCCTCTGTCTAGCCACCCTCCCTGCCATACAGGCTAGTTGTACGCAGAGCTCTTGATATCATTGACTGGTGCACTTTCATCCAGTCTCAACCACTGTCCTTTGTAGCTCCTTCAAAGTGATGGTTGGCCTCTTTGTGGCTTTCCTCACAAGCCTCCTTCTTGCTCTGATGCTGAGTTTTGATGGACGGCCTTGTCTAGGCAGTGCCTGGGTGGTATGGTGGAACTTCCATTTCCTTACAACTGATCTAACAGGGCTCACTGGAAGACCTAAGCAGATGTATAATAATGTGTAGCCTTCATCAGAATGCTCTCTGGGCTTCATTTTCACAGCCATGCCAATGGTACTTCAATGAATGGGCTCTTCACAAGTTCACAAGTAGAGGCCAGCTGTCGTTCGTCTGTATAAGCCTGTATAAGCTTCCATAGAATAGGGGTTGGATACATATGCAAATTTAGAGTAATTTTTAGTGTAAAACCTAGTGAATCACTTGAAATACACTATATGTCCAAATGTTTGTGGACACCCCTTTTAATGAATGCACTCAGCTTGTCTGAACCTGTTGGCATCATGCTGAAAGCAAGGCGTGGGCTTAAAGGGGTATAAAGCCCTTATCGTATTGAGTATGGAGCTTAGAATAATGGTTGGCAATCTGTCCAATACTTTTGGGATGAGTTAGGGAGTTGGGGATGAGGTGGGGTGATGATCTTCCAAAATCCTGATCTCACTAACGCTCTTGTCACTGTCTCTAAGATCTAGTAAAAAGCCTCTCTCCCTGGACAGTAGAGACACAGTTACCCCAACAAAAGCTGTATAAACTCTTCTTTAACACCCTTAACTTCCGAAGAAACTAAATGAGGAGGTGTCCCAATACCTTTGTCCATATAGTGTACATTTATTTTGAAGGTCTGTATGACACCACAAAATACCAAGGTATTTATAGCCCACATGAATCTGAGGACTTGTAAAGGGGTTAAATACGTTTGCAAGGCCCTCTACCAGGTTTTCTAAGGACAGCAATGATAAGAGTGGTTGCACAAGGTCCTGTGGCAAAACTGCTGCTCTATGGTCCTGTTTCACATTGTAGTATATTCCTGAGTTCAGGGGCTGAGCGGTGTCTCTTCCGCCGTATCCCCACTCTTGCTACCTCTGCTGACTGTTCTGCACCATTCTCCTGACGCAGGTGCACGTCCTCACCCCCTCCTGTGCCAGGCTGGGTTGGGGGGAGCGCGGCAGGTGGTGTGGGCACAGGTGTTAAGGCCAGGCAGACATCCCCCAGGTGCAGCTGGTGGCAGCGCAGGCAGCACAGGTGGGCCGTCCGCTCAGGGCTGCAGGAAGACCAACCACGGCCACACACGTAGAACGGGTACTCCTCACAAACCTCCAGAGACAACTGAGAGAGAAACACACAGTAGTGTATTAGTGCTAACTAGGGATGGGTGGATCGATGCCGAACCCGTATGGATTCGACGAGTCATTTTAAAGAACCCATATCATGGAAAACTGATTTCTTCAAATACTATTAAAACAGACTATTTTGAAAGTATCACAATCTGCATAAATCTACGTAGATCTTATTCAGCTTACAGCGGGTTAGCTCTGCTCATGAATGATTCAAAGAATTTGAAGAATTAAAGAGAAGTTAAAAATAGAAGTGAAAGTTTTAAAGTGGAAACAGAGAAAAATATACAATACAAGAAAAAGATTAGCGTTTTAGCCCTTCAATATTTAATATTTAATATTTCTTTTAAATTTGCTGAATGAGTATTAGATGCTATTTTAATAAAGTGTCTGATTAAAGGTCATTTTATGCATTTAATTAGTATTTCTGATAATACATAGGTCAGAATAGGTCAATGTTTAACCACATATAGGCACCCTTCCAATAAATGCATAAACACACAGCTTGTCTAGTCTTTGTAGAGTAGTACTGCCAATAGAATAGGACTCTCTGGAGCAGAATAACATGAACCTATTGGTATCATGCTGTCTAATGCCAGGCGTAGGCTAGAGGGGTATGAAGCCCCCAGCATTGAGCTGTGGAGCAGTGGAACTGTGTTGTTTGGAATGATGGATGGTGCTCCATCCAGTACTTGGTGGGGAGGTAGGGTGGTAATCATCTGACATGCTGACCTCACTAATGCTTTTTTTGCTGAATTCAATCAAATCCTCGCAGCAATGCTCCAAAATCTAGTAGGCCCTTTTTATTAAGATGCTCAGACTTTTGACACCACTGTATGTTACGTTCGAACCCAAATGAAATACTATGTACTAATAATAACATAAATGCTATTATTATTATTATTATTATTATTATTATTATCTCAATGGCTCTCAGATGCCTGAGTAGCCTTCAGGAAAAAACATCTTTTAAATGGACGCACTGTGTGTGTGTGTGTGTGTGTGTGTGTGTGTGTGAATGTGTTTGTACCTTAGAGTGGTGCTCATCTTCCAGCTCCACGTCTAAACAGTTAAGCCCAGGGCAAGTGTGTGAGCGTGTGATCTTCTGCACCGTAAATCTCCTCAGACTCAGCTCTGGGCACGACTCGGTACAGCTCTCAAAGTCCTCCATCTTTAAGTCCTCTACTCGTTTGAGCTTCCCCCCTACCAGCTCGATCAGAGAGCCCTCCACGAAGCAGGACAGCTGCCAGGTGGAAGCTAACGGCTTGTGGGCCTCTGCGCTTTCATTCGTGGCCAGCAGGGGGAGCTCCTCTCCTGCTTGTTCCTCACTGCCCCACTTCGACTGCTTGCTGCTGGAGCATGAAGGATGAGTCACAGGAAGCTGCTGTTGCTGGTGGAGATCTGCTGTCCTGCCGTCATGCGACAGGTCCTTCAACTCTGAGTACTGTTTGTGTCTGGACAGTTCACTGCCAGACTCGGTAAACTGCATGGGATCCCACTTCACACAGTCTCTCGTGTAGTCCCTCTTCCTCGTTCTCCAGTCTTGTAGAGCTCTCTGGTTCTGCAGTCTTTCATGCCACTGAGTCACTCTCTCGCCTTCGTACCGCTGCCTCGCTTCTTCCCCACTGAGGCCATCTTTGCTGAGAACCCCTCTACCGTAATGGCACACCAAAGACTGAGGGACGGGCCTGACAACTTGTGGCCCGTATTGACTGCGGAGCCGTCTGTGGTAGTTTTTAACGTACACATCTCTAGGTTCTGCTGGGATGTAGCTCCAGTAGTGAGGGGAGCTGTACAGATTGTGCAACCTCATGGGATCGCTCCCGTCTGAGCTGGGCTGGCTTGCGAAATGATGGCCCCAAGAAGGGAAGGTGCCACTGTCCGATAACGCATGTGAAAGGGCAGGGTTCAGGACAGAGGCTGCTTCGGGCCACTGTGGGTGATAGGCATGTGGTAAATGAGGCTCTAGGGGAGGAACAGGTACCAGTTCCCTGGGCCTCCTAAACCTCTTGAAGCCATTCTGATTCCAAAAAGGCGAAGGGGTCTTGAAAACGTGCTCGGATGGAAGCTCGGTGGAGTTCTCTCGCGAGTTTCTCTTCTTCGGTGGGAGGGTTTCAGGAACCAGAGGGGAACTTTTTAGGCCATTAGTCGCCATAGAGATGCCAGGTATTCTTCTCCAGCACTTTCAGACCGTACTCTCACATATCATCATCTCTGTGTCTTGACAATGGATGATTCAGTACCTCCATCCATTTATGGACGGTGTTCTTTAATCCATTTGGTTCAATTGGTTTAATGCACCTGACAAAGCTAATGGGCCAAGGAGTCAAGAAGGTCCCTGATGAATGGGAACGGAGCTTTCTTCAGTGTGCTGGCTTTGAAGGGCCCAAAATTTTGAACGTTCAGGCCGGCAGATTGATATTCTGTGGTTTGTCCTCAACGGCCTGCGTCAAGAAACCTGTAGAGGACAAAAAAACATTATGCCGTCATGTTTGGGCGTGAACCTGGATGCATTTAGGATCATCAACAAGCAGGACATAGTGCTTTAATATGGATTTTGATTTGAGTTTAAGCGTGGAGACAGCGCAAATAATAGCCTTGTTATAAGCCCGGTTAGGAGTCTTGTTAGATGATGTGGGTTACTGGTGATGGCCAGTGGCCAGCACAGTCATTTGAGAGTCCTCAAAACTGAGGCTCAACAGAAAACTGAAAAACTGAGGGAGGGAGACATCCCCCTGCTTGTCTTTGTGCAAATAGTTCCTCCTCAACCGTAGCAGCTGGCGCCGAGCTACAGATTTCGCTGCTCGCTGCCACATTCATCTAGTCAAAGAGCCAGCTCTCAGGAAAATAACCCCCAAATGAGTGCTTTTATAATGCTTTCATTGAGAGCTTTTAGTTCCAGACAAACTATAACTACCTGGTACTTGATTGAAGTCTGCAAACTTCAACCTCTCCTCCTGTATAAGAGTGTTACCATAGAAACAAAGTGCATGCTGGAGTCTATAGAAGGTTAAGAGTGAAATGGCTGTGACACGCACCGGCAGGTTAAGAAAGAGACTGAATATCTGAAGAGAATGGCAACAGAGCGGCTGTTTATTCAGCCTAAACACGCCGCAGCATCTGTGCATGGTAATGACATTTATGGCTTCTGCTTATGAGCGCTTAAAGATCGCCTTTTGCTATGATGTAGTGGCTGAAGCTAACCTCACAATTACCATCGCTTTACCATAGGCCTTGTTTTATTGCTGCACTTCAAGGGCATTTTACGATCCTCATGTATAAAATCTGCTTATTCATTCAAATGCACACGTCATTCATTCAAATGGCCCCAGTGACCTCAAAGGTCATGTTTAGGCCCGAATTAGATGGGTATGTGTGTATTTCTGGCAGTGTGCTGTAATGTGAAACTTTGTACAAACTGGTAGTATTTGTAGTAATGACACACATTCAAAAGGCCGGGGGCACTGATAGACTAATAATAATCAGCCTTAGCAACCCCTATATAAATGAAATGTAGGGTTATGCATCAGTATCATCTGACATACATAACTACACCACATTATAATATCTTTGTTGCCACAATTTTATTTGTTAGGATTCTTGATTCTGGAGAACAAGCACAAAACAGCCGCCATCTATCCTCCACAGCATGAGGAACAAGGCAGGCAATTATCACGACGCTAAAACCACAGTTCAGATGAGCGGGGCGGCGAGCCTCTAAACAAACAGGAGATTAATGCTGCAATACGTACTCGTCTCTTGGGCTAATTGCAAAATAGTGTGCTCATAGTGTTCAATGCAAATACCTCTAAAGGCCTACAATCCAGTTACTGTGCAGCTCAATGGGAGGTCTCATAAAACACTGTGTATATCAGAAAACCACATGTACTGCATGTTTTGGAACGTTGTGCAGAAATGACACTCAGCAGCCTAGAGTCTACTACTAGAGTGAAACACAATTTTGGTATTTCACCCTAGTACTTTAGGCCACCTTTTTCACCGTATTAGCCAGTATTGATTATATATACATTGTATTTATGTCAATTTTGCCGTATTACTACTGAACCCTCAGTAGTGAAGCAGATTTGTCAGTATGTACTTTAAATTTATTGACTTTATATAAATTTAGCCATATTTCAATTGAACCACCATTAGCAAAATGGATTAATCAGATATGTACTTTATATATATATACAAATATTGACCTTATGATCATTTAGCCATATTACTACTGAACCCTCAGTAGTGCAGCAGATTTATTAGTATATACTTTAAATGTATTGATTTTATATATATTTAGACTTATTTCTATTGAACCACCATTAGCAAAATGGAATAATCAGATATGTACTTCATATATATAGAAATATTGACTTTATGTTCATTGAGCCATATTACTACTGAACCCTCAGTAGTGAAGCAGATTTGTCAGTATAGAATGTATATATATATTTACTTTATGGACATTTAGCTATATTACTATTGAACTATCACTAGTAAAGTGGATTTGTCAGTATAGACTTTTTTATATATTAAGTTGATGTACATGTTGCCATATTTCTATTAAATCGCCATTAGTAAAGCGGATTAGTCAGAGATAGACTTTATATTTATATACAAATATTAACTTTATGTCCATTTAGCTGTCTTTCTATTGACTCATCATTAGTAAAGTGGATTAGTCAGATATAGACTTTAAATATATACAAATATTAACTTTATGTGCATTTAGCTATCTTACTACTGAACCATCACTCACAAAGCAGATTTGTCAGTATAGAATTTATATATATCGACTTTATGGACGTTTAGCCATATTACTATTGCTATTACATATTACTATTGAACTATCACTAGTAAAGTGGATTTGTCAATATAGACTTTGTATATATTAAGTTTATGTACATTTTGCCATACTTCTATGAAATCACCATTAGTAAAGCCGATTAGTGAGATATAGACTTTATACACACACACACACACACACACACACACACACACACACACACACACACATATATATATACTACTGAACCCTCTCTCACAAAGCAGATTTATCAGTATAGACTTTACATATATTAACTTTAACCTATGAACATTTAGCTGTATTACTATTGTACAATCACTCCCGAAGCAGATTTGTCAGTATATACTTTCTGTATATTATGTTTATGTACATTTTTCCATATTACTACCATACCATCATTAGTAAATCGGATTTGTCAGTATAGACTTTATATATACTGAATTTATAAACATATAGCAGTATTACTACTAAACCTCACATAGTAAAGCGGATTAGTCAGTTATAGACAGTTATATATATATGTTTCTACTATATTATTACTATATTATACATAATGTACAGCCATATTGTACAGAACCCTTATTAGTGAAGCCATATAAATTCCCTTCACATAAAGCAATACTACATTAAAACTGTGTGAATGGTTTTCTATGATCTGCATCCAAAGTAATGAAGACCTGTAGAGACCTGATTCACATGTGTACCTCGGCTCTACACACGCAACATTACTGCCAGAAGCAAGTAAGCTGAAAGACACAACCGGGCTGACTGTACTAAATTTCATTCATGTGGAGCCACTGCATACACTTCAGTTAATACACAGTAATGTATCCTGACTACCGCTGGATATCAGTCTGCTGAGCATTTACAACAGGGGCAGAATGACAGACATGCCTGTGCAGTCTCAGCAGTTAGGTCTGAACTTCAGTGGAGTCTGACTGAATGATGTACAGAAGCCGGCAAGCATAACTGCAGAACGGTGTACACACACACATACACACACACAGAAACACACAGAAACACACACACAGAGACGCACACCCAACACAACAAGTTCAAGGCAGATTCTCTTACCTTCTCAGTCCCCAGTTTGACATTACGGTCTGGTCTTGATGCAGCGAACTGGAAGGAAGTGCATTCAGTTTTGATGCAGACGTGCACACACACAAACTGTTATCTTTCATTCCTCCTACTCTCTCTCTCTCTCTCTCTCCCGCTCTCTCTTTCTCTTGCTCTCTCTCTCTCTCTCACTCTCTCCCACTCTCCTCTCAGCTCACGCTATCCAACTCCTCTCAGCTTGTACGCGCTCTCTCTCTCTCTCTCTCTCTCTCTCTCTCTCTCTCTCTCTCTGTGCCTCCCTCCCTGCCTCCCTCCCTCAAGCTCTCTCTATCAATGTGAGCCATATATTAATAGACATTAATGCAGAATTTCACTAAGAGGTAGGCGTGAGGTCGTCTGATGGTTCTTGCGTGTTCACAGTGTTCATTTGGTAAGTGGGACTGCACTGAATGGAACTGAAATTGAAATGAATTGAATTGAACTGAATACACCTTATCTACCCCCCCCCCCCCCCCAGGGGCAATTAAGGGGGGCATGTCAGAATAGGGACATGCTTACATTGGGATGGAACAAATCTGCTATATATAAAATACATACTGTATATATACTTTATGTAATATATATATATATATATATATATATAATGTATATGTATATATACAGTATGTATTTTATATATAGCAGATTTGCTACACACACACACACAGTACCGGCCAAAATTTTACACATCTACTGTAATGTGTGCTGATCATCATCGTTGAAACATTTGATCCATATTTTAGGGAACACTGGGGTCTCATGGGTGTCCACCGTAGTTAAGATGTAGTCATGGCTGTCAGGTAGGCCTAAGTCATAGAACCCTAGCAATGCGTATATATGTGAGGTTGGAAATACCTCTCGAACGAACCCTGCAGCTGCAGCATGTTTAGCCAGACCAATAAATAGCCATTATAGCACATATAGCTCTTGCCTACTTGAAACCAAACTTTTGACTGGTACTATATATATATATATTCTTATATCACAAAACATACATTACAGATGTGTTGTGATGTAACTATAGCCATACATTTATATTGCATTTACATTTACACTGTAATGTATAGTAATGAAATACATGTATATACATATACACACATATATATATATATATATATATATATATATATATATATATATATATATATATATATACATAATTCATAAATGTAATATAATATACTATGTATGTGATGCCATTTAATTACATGTGCATTGTCATGTAACTGTTGACGTACATTACATTACAGGCATTATGGGATAGCAGTGGACATATATAGAAATGCAAGCATTGCGTAAGTCATAAAACACATTTAATGCATATATGCGACTGTATTACATTGGCTTTGTGATTTCACGGCAGCCACACACACACACACACACACACACAGAGCATTTGCACTGTGATGTACAGCCAGTACACTCAGGCATATTAATGACATGTGCATTGTGTGTGTATGTAATTGTGTGTGTGTGTGTGTAATTGTGTGTGTGTGTGTAATTGTGTGTGTATGTAATAATAAACCTTTCAACACACCGAAGTCAGATGTTTGAGGCACAGCAGCAGGACTTGAGCTGCACATGAACGAGGATTTCATTGATTAGTGTCTCTCACAGTGGAACACGGCTGCTGTCAGGTGGCTGTGAATGATAGCCGTGCAGTGGACACACTGTAACACACTAAGGGTGGTTGTATAAGACTTGTTATTATACAAAGACTTTGCTAACTTTAGATTATGCAATTTAGTCTGTGTGAGTGAAGTAAAGCCCCCACACACACACACAGACATGAAGAGGGATTCTCTGTTTGAGTCATATCGCAGATCGTCTGCCCACACACACACACACACACACACACATACACACACACACACACAGGCGCACAGTACAACATTGTTCAATGTAAAGAGAGGCGTCTCCAGTGTGTGTGTGTGTGTGTGTGTGTGTGTGTGTATATGTGTGCGTGTGTGACATTTAAGCCTAATGCTGATAGAGTTATGTTTTTCACACTCCCCACACACTCTTAACAGCTGTGGTAAACTGTCTGTCTGGCCCCAAAAAGCAAAGTATGACCTCAAAAGCGAAGTTTCTGAACTTTATTTTCAGCACAAATGAAGAACACAGGAGGCAAGAACTGACGAGAGAAAGACTACAAAAACTACAATTACAATCAAACCACAGCTGTAAGACCGTAACCATTTTCAGAATGAAAAAGCAGATCAATAGGGGGGCATGATTACTGGCGTCAGTGGACCAGCAAAGTGTATATGTGTGTGGGTGTGAGAGAGAAACAGAGAGAGAAACACAAAGAGAGAAACAGAGAGAGAGAGAGAGGGGAACAGGTTCTATATGCTGGGCCAGTGGAGTAGCCTAGATTTCAAGCTCGCTTCCTTTGACATGACTGATAAATCTCAGGCACAGGACAGAGTGTTAACAGCTTCTTCAACTTCCTTCTTCTTCCTCTTTGTCTTCCTCTATCCTAGGAACAGCAGTTGGCTCTTTGTAGTTTAATAGGATCATTAGAATTGTATAAATAAGCTTACATACAATACACACAACACAAGCTGTCTGCATCCTTTCCTGGCTCTTCAGTAGGAATCTGTAATGATGCTCTTTCACCACAAGATGGTGATATGAACAGCAAACTGTTTAGAACTGCACGGTGAATGGCTGCACCTCCACTTTGCGGGACAGACATACTAAGGTCCAGTTTTGGAATAATGGTTATGGTTAATGGAGCATTGTTATTAACCAATCAAATAATTATATAAATAATTACATAAATAAATAAATAAATAAATAAATAAAAATAATAATAGCACTTGAAAACAGCAGACGGTTTGGGTTGAAGTGGGTTTTTAAAAATATACACACACACACACACACACACACACACACACATATATATATATATATATATATATATATATATATATATATATATATATATATATATATAATGTACATAATATAAATAAAATATATACACACATATACATAAAATGCCTTTAATTGTGGCCACATCATGTTTGTATAAGCAACATCATGTTTGTATAAGCAAGGCTGCTGCACAGTAGAACAGTGCACCACCGCTCCTCTGTCAGGTAAACCTGCCCTAAGCAGGTGCTTTCAGATTGTGCGTTGATTTCCACAGTTCCCCTTAACTGCTATTTCTCAACAACTTTTCATATTAAGGTGGAAGTGCTTTCTTTTGTAGGAATCAAGCTTGATCTTCAGATCTCAGAATCTTGATAGACTCAGAGGTAACGGGTTTAATCCGGTGCTACATGTGAAAAACAGACATATATTAATAGAGGCTCCATGATGCCCGCAAATCATATATCATATCCTGGTATATCGGGCGAGGGAGACAGAGCGAGTGAGTGACAAGAGTGTAACACATAGAGCATCCTGATTGGTCTGTCCTTATCCACAGTAGACTCTGTGGGCGGGATTTACACTTGATCTCTCTCTCCTTTATAGTACATTAGTTCGGCAGCTCTGTGGCAAAGAGCGCCAAAAACACACAGGATGTAAAAAGGCACGTACCCCTGCCTGTACAGCCCATGGTGGCCCTGTACCGCTTAGTGAGTGTGAGACATGATGAGGTTCACAGGTTTACAGGTGTCAATCTTTTATTGGTATGACTAAAGGTATATATACTAGCTGTGAGCTGTGCTGCTCTGTTGATGGCCTTCATGATGAGACTGAATTCCTGTTGTAAAGCCTTAAAATGAGAAACACGCTGCACGCTCCTGCGTATATATACAGTCATTCTGAAGAGAAATACTGGAGTAAACTAGACATGCAATTAGAAATTCAACAAATGATAGGAATCACTGTGAAGGTCAGGTCAGTTGGCAGCACTTTACTGTACACAAATCCAGGTGATGGGTACAGTCATATCAGGGCCTGCACACTGTCACGAATCCTGTGAGACCCTGAGCTGACTTGTGGGAGCTACACTCAGTAGTAACAGTACTGTAGCTGTTGCACTACCCACAACACCAACCTACTGACTGAATGACTGACTGACTGACTCCATCTCTTACATGCACGCAATCACTGCCATGTTGATCTAACTATCTGGATGATCAGTATTATGACTGGTACATTTCAATGGCCTCAGTTTTCCCATTTTACATTTTGCAAAGATTCCATACATGTGATTGTTGCGGGTTAAGGTGCTTGATTTTACAGTGGTTTTTATCTATAATTGCAGTATTTTTTTGGGATTGGGGAGCACAAAGAAGATGGAAGTATCTGGGATGATTTTGAGCCTGATATACTGTTTAACGTATGTTGACTAGAGCTGTAGCCAGATCATAGACGATTCTGGGCCAAATTCAGCCCAGGGTCAGTCATGTTACAGTGTACTACCACTATGTCCTGGGGTCGTGAGTTCAAATGAAGGTAAGAGAGCACAGTCAGTTATGCTCTCTCAGACTCCGGCCACTGATGGCATAGGTAAGAGGCCACTGATGGCAAGCCATGCCGCTTTGCCATCAGTGGCCGGAGTTTGAGAGAGCATAACTGGCTGTGCTCTCTCTGGGTGGGTGGATGGCTCTTATAGTGCCATCTTTCCTCCGAGCATGTTGACAGCAGTTTGAAAAGAGGTGATGGCTGGCTTTGCGTGTATCAGAGGAGACTTGTGTTAGTTGACAAGTAGACAGGTGGGTTGATTGGTAGTCCCAAATTTGGAGGAAAAAGGGGGGAAAAATGGCCCAAATTTAGCAGCCTCATAAAGCCTGTAATGGGATTTGAACTCTGCTGCCCTGCTGTAAGCAGCCATGACTGTGTCTCAGCACCCAGATTCGCACTGCAGTCATTTCAACTGTATGAATGCCAGATAAAAGTATATATTTGTGCCAGAACTGGGCCATTTTTATTATTGAAAAATCTAAACTTTTACATAAAGAAAGCCGGGGTCAGAGTGCTGCATCAGTCATGCCATAGCTCCACTGGAGCAGAGAGGGTACTTAAGGGCCTTGCTCAAGGGCTCAGCAATTGCAGTTTAGAAAAAGCGGGTATTGAACCCACAACCATGTTAAAAATAAATAAATAAATAAATAAACAATATTAATTTTAGTGCTTATTTAAAATGCTGTTTTATAATATGTATATATATATATTATAAAATATATATATATATTTTTTTTATATGTTAGAAAGACTTTCCTATATTTTAGATTAAAATGAATCAATGAATAATAAATAATTATAAAATACTCAATGAATAATCAAACATGTAAACATAATAAGCACCAAACATCCATTACAGAAAGAGCGAGAGTAAGAGGGAGCAAGAGAGAGCGCTAGAGATATAAGAGAGAGAGAGAGAGAGAGAGAGAGAGAGAGAGAGAGAGCACATGCTTCAGTTTACAAACTTACTCCCTCCTTTCTTGTTATGTAATCCCACCCCCCTCTGCCTCACACATGGTAGTGTCCTGGCTGTGAGTGAGCTCCCCCCCATGTGTAAGCAGATGGTACGACCCACTGGCCTAAACCCTCACTCCTCAGTCTGCTCAAGTTAAGAGTCAGTGTGTGTGTGTGTGTGAGTGACACTGAGGAGAAGGCTAGTCAAGCTGGGTTAAAGTGACTGTATCAGAAAGAGAGAGAGAGGGAGGGCTACAAGAGGGACGGACAGACAGACAATGTGTTGTGCTGGACTTGCTGCTGATGCCGTGCTGGTGGAGAGTGTGTAACTGAGGATCCAGCCCAGTGTGGGGTTTCTTGACCATCTTACCGCCTGTGTGTGTGTGTGTGTGTATGTGAGTGAGTGTGTGATCTGGAGCCACAGAAATCATGAGCTCTAAAGGCACAAACCTGCACAACAAACGGCTACCATGTGAGTACCAAGCTGACCTGTTTACCTTTCAGCTGACAACATCCTTACTGGTCATTTGCAACAAGTGCTTAATTCTGACCGGCGCGTGTCCACCAGCCCCAAAGGGCTGAGGTGAACATGATTGAACTCTTTTATGATGTTTATTTGTTCATTAGAAGTGTAACATTTCCTTTGACTCTACATTCTTAGAAATATAGGTACTACAAAGGGTTCTTTGAGTAATGTCATAAAGAACCTTAACATCTAATCTTTCAGCCTCCCAGAGGTTCTTCACATGTATCCTGTTTACAAAAATGATTCTTTATAGAACCAAAAGTGTTCATCACTTAAAGACCTTTAATTTTGAAGAGTGTTTAAGTTCTCCAGGCCTGCCTGAGAACAAATCTAGAGATGTTTGGAGATCATTTATGGTTTCATTTATCATATTAAATCTAATCATTTGGGCGGGGCTGCTGATTTGTTTGGGAGAATTAAAAAAAAAATTAATAATAATAATAATTTGGGACCAAAATATAAAATGACATGCAATGGATGGATATTAAAGGGTGCTGTCAGACCTTTATCAGACAACATAATTATGCGGCATCTTCATACTAAAATTGATTGGATATGACAGACTTCAATATGTAAACATACTAAATAAACTTTTTGATAACAAGGGACATTAAATTGCCCTATAAACGTTAGCGTCTTACAGAGAACTGATGTACGAACATAAGGAAATTATATATATATATATATATATGATATTTAATTCAGTGGTTATGTGGTTATATTGTACTATGCTGAATATTAAATGCTCTTGTACAAGTTAAGACTGCTGAATGCTGAATATTCAGTACCAAATATCAATAGACAGAATCAAAATGACATTATGCAGCATTAAAATTTGCACACCAAGCAGAATGCAATGTAATGAATGACTGTATGGTAGTATAAACAGTAGAGAATTAAGCATACCGTAGCTGGAGAGGGACTAATGATTGTGCATGGTGAATGGAGATATGCTGTATATGAGCTGGTATATTTAATATGTGGTGTTGCTCTTTTTTTTTCAACATTCTGGAGATACAATGTCCAAACTGCATCAACAAATGCTTGATTTTATATAGTCATTTGTATTTAAATAGCACTAAATAAATATATAGATTAATTACAAACATTCACAGCATTTCACAGAGGAATATAAGCAAAACTGTAGGAGTGAGAAATGATGATTTCTGAGGATCTGCAAGCTAAAGCAATTGCTTTTCAGCATGTATTAAAAGGTGCAGTCAGGGATTTCAAGGCAACTCGTTCTTTAAAGGAATGGTTCACCAAAAATTATTATGTAGACTTTGATTTCTCCACCTATTCCTAATGTAACGTTTGTTTCTTTAACTTTGCACTGGAGCTACGAGGCTAATGCAGCTAATCAATAATTAAAGTCGCCTAAAATCTTTTTCATAGTAATGAGTAAAATGGTAAGTTTGATTTTAATGTTGGAGAACATTTGCACACAATGTCCTCCTCAAATCCATCAACTATGCTTAAATGCTAATAATCAGCACTTAAAAATGTAAACAGCTCGAAGTGATGTTTACTTTTATGCTGTTTGTAAACAAAGGGATGAAAAGCTCAACCACTTTGTCCCTACAATATGGTAAAACGTCAGTTTCCACAAAATTAAGCATATAGAAAAGCAGTTTTTACAGTTATACCATGCGATTCTGTGGCTTTACAAATTCCTCATTGTACCTTTAACTGTGGCATAGCGTATAATTGTTTCCCAGGGCCTCCTAATTCCCTTCCTTATTTGGAATCTTGCCTCCTCAGTCCATTTCTGAGTCTTCTGGCTTGCAGTTCAGATGGCTTGATGCTATCGCTAGAAAACTGATAGTGTGGATCAGGTCAGTGCTTGTTTGCTGGTGTTTCCAAAGGTGGCGTATGCAAGGGTAGCACCATATTAGGTCCGGAACTTATCTTATGATGGCCTCAAAGGATTTGCAGAGACTAAGGGAGTCTGACTCAAGCCCTAAAGCTGCTCTTGCTGCTGCAGCTTCACCGCCTCAGCTAAACAAACCCTGGCAAGGAACAGGCCGGAGTTCTTGAATGTCTTTCCAGGTTCTTCCGGAGCTATTCCGAAGTCTAGATTCCTTCAGTCTGGAAGGTGAAGCTCTGAATGTTAATAAGGGAGGCTGAGTGGTCATTGGGAGTGTTGGGGGAATTTGGAGGGTGTAAGTGTACTCATGGGTGGTGTGGGATTGTCTGGGGTTTTTGTGTGTGTGTGTGTGTGTGTGTGTGTGTGTGTTAAATGTAATAGAGCGGTTAATGTGATGTAAGAGACATATAGAGAAATCTGACACTAAGCAAAAGTATGATTAGGGGGGAAAAAAGGGTTTAGGAGTTTATGTAAAGAACACCTTCCCAACTGTTAAGCATGGGGGTGGATAGATCATGCTGTTGGGATTGTGTTGCAGCCAGTGGCACAGGAAGAATTTCACTGGTAGAGGAAAGAATGAAGTCAATGAAATACCAGTAAACAAATATTATGATACGAATATAAGTGTGAATATGATGAGTATTAATGAGTATTGTGCCATTGCTTTGAACATGGCTCAGCCAATCAAATTCTAGAACCCGAAATAGGTTTTAAAGGAGCTCTTTTTGGCTGGAATCTAGGCTCAGGTTCTCTAAAGGTGCCTGTTGGACAGTGCAGGGACACTGTAAAGCTGTTTCTACACCATGTTTCCCCTTTCCCTTTCTCTTTCTCTCTCTTTCTCACTCACACATGTGTTGAGTAATTAGACCAAAAATCAGATTGGTCACAGGATGACTAATCACACTTTTTTTCCTTGGGATTTTTGGGCTAAAGACTCACTGTGACCTAAATTAAATAAGTGCCGTGTCTGGCTGAAGGGATGCATTCACCAGCTGCCCCGGGAACCCTTGGCCAGGCCCCAGTGGTGTGATCCTCATCCTCAGAAATGTTTATCCTGCAGGGAAGGATGGTGTTTCACTTGACAAGGGTCACATCACACTAGCCAGACTGCTCGAAAGAGAGAGTTCGAGACCTGGAGTACATTGAATGCCTCTCTGGTTGATTTTGTTACTGTGCCTTTAAGACCTTTATGACCTTTGTTCTGATTGGCTGCAATGTGTTGGGCCTCATTTGAAAAACGGTCTGGTTGAGGTCCAGTTCAGAAGGAGCAACCTTCGGGTCCCAAGTCTGCTTCTCTAACCTTTAGGCCTTGGCTGCCCCTTAAGGTTAGAGAAGCAGGCTTGGGACCTGAAAGGTGGGGGCGGGTGGTGGAGATAGGCAGGTTTTAAGGGCCTGTGACTGACAGGGGCCCTAAAAATATATTAGTTGAGTATTTTGACAGAAGTTTTGAGTTGTGGGGCCCAGTGTAATATTTTCTCATGGGGCCCAGAATCCCTGGCAGCGCCACTGACTGTTCGCTTAAGAATCGTTTAGCCTCCACATACACAAAGGCAATGCAGGCCCTGTTTGTGTTTCATAAACTGGCCCTAAGCCCCAAGTGTTCCTCAGTAAAGTATCTGTTTGTGAATTTATGAGCGCTAGATTGCTTACTGCGGTCTCCTGCCTCTTTGTCTGCCGTCACATTTGTAAATAGTGGTTCTCTCTGCACTCAGGAGTGCTGGCCTGCTCTCTGCTGTGGCAGGTCTGGGTGCCAGCACTAAATAAGGCAGGCTGAGGAAGTGGCCGGTAAGCTGCTCTTGTCCTCTCATGATAAATCTCTCTGATGGAGATCCCGGAGGAACTGAGCTGTGAATCAGAATCTCTCCAGATGACCCTGACGTTCTACAACACTCGCAGCTCGGAGGACAAAATGGTCACTGTCAGCCAGGATCATTTTAGTTAGTTTGAGCTGTTTGGGCCACTTTTTATCCTTATTCGCTTCATTGGAGATGCTTTGGAGACGCTCAATCCACAGAAAGATGGAAAGGCTTGGCTCATCAGCCCGCCTTGTATTTGTTACGCTGTTCAAACCATTTAAACCATTAACAGAGTTGACATTGTAGCAAATCTCCATGTGCTAACCTCCTGATTGCACAAGGCACATCTGAAGACAGATTTTTTGGGATTTTCAACACATTATTGTTTATTAAAATTTTATGAGAGATTCCCTCAATTTTACAACGAAGGGTTTCAACAATAATTAAATAAAAGATACTGCTGGCGTATCCTCTTTTATACAGAATAGCGAGATTAGAAGTTTGACATCTTCCATGTTTCCTGCAAGAGGAAGTTATATATATATATAATATACACACATTTTTTTTAACAAATATTATATCTGAGCTGCCACAGTTCACTAAAACATGGAGACAGACATAAATAGATATTTAATTACTTTACATTATACTAGAAATATAAATCTGAATGTTTAAATCAGGAGGTAAAGACAGTCAGTAATGTCAATAATGGTTGTCTAGTTAATATTCTGTTACATTGTGCCTAAGATTTACACAAAAATGTATTAATATTATAATTTAAAAATGATTCAATAAAGATTTTTTTAAGAAACATTACAAAAGATTTATCAGAGAGGTGTGAATTGTGCCCCAAATTCTAAAATATTCATAAACACATATTAAGACTCAAAAAAATGTATATGATCATGCCTATTAAGTGGAAACCCAATGTTAAAATGACCTAAATATGACGTGGAAATGACCTAGGTGTACAACCACTGTGAGCTCGTCACTTAGACCATCGGCCAATGTCACGTAATTTCACAGTCTATTCAACTGACCTCTGCCCCCTCAGATGCTGCAAGTATAGCAATGAAGTACCTTAAACACCAACCAAGTATCTCCAACCTTTCGGTGTCAGTCCTCTTCACTAACACACTCACACACATATCGTCAGGTAAACGCACTCAAATACTCAGTATAAGGTAAACGTCTGAAGAAGTCACGAAAAGTCAAGTTTCCTTTATGTAGCAGTAACGTGTGATGTGGTGGCGTGTGATGTGGTGGTGTGATAGTGTGGTGTGATGCCGTGACTATTTGTCAGCACTGGTCTTCATACAGTTAAATTAGGATCACTATGGGCAGTTTAATTTTACGCTGTGGTTTTTAGTTGACATTTCTAATTTAAATAAATAAATAAATAAATAAATCCAGTACATTAAAAGGCATTAAAAGCAGAGAGAGAGAAAAAAAACTTCTAATATTTCAAATGTAAGTTTAAGATCTAAAGTTAAATTATTATTATTATTATTATTATTTTATTATGTTTTTTTTAATCATAAAAATGTAATGTAAAAATTGTGCATTTACATTTAAATTTACAGCAATAGGTTGATGCTCTTATCCAACTGAATTAACTGAAGTGCAACTGCGCTCTCTCTCTCTCTCTCTCTCTCTCTCTCTCTCTCTCTGAGTCTCTCTCTCTGAGTCTCTCTCTGAGTCTCTGCATTTCCCCATATAACCGGGTTGTAGTCCTGTGACCCAGACGACACTGTTTCAGAGTCAGCTGTTCAGCATATGACTGCAGTTTGACCAGCACTCTAGAGTTTACGGTCTACTGCCCATCATGCTGCTGCTCACCATGATGTGGCAGACTGTACGGTATCATGTGTTTGTACACTTTATGTCCAAATGTTTGTGGACACCCCTCCTAATGAATGTATTCAGCTAGCCACTTTAAGTTGCACCCATTGCTGATGTGCACAGATGTGCAAATGCACACACTCATACTCATACAGCTTGTCTAGTCTCCATAGAGAAGTCTTGCCAGAACAATAGGACTCTCTGGAGCAGAGAAACATGAACCTTGAGCTGTGAAATTCTTCTCACACCATTGCTTGTCCAAAATCTAGTAGAAAGCCTTCTTCCCTGGACAGTAGAGACAGTTACTCCAACCAAAGCAGGATAATGTTTTTTTTTTTTAATGGGCTTAATTTTGGAAGGGACAATAAATGCATAAATGAACTAATGAGGTGTCCCAATACTTTTGTCCATACATTATATCATGTATGCTGTTATATGAGCAGTTAGAGAACACTGTCATACACTCTTTGGCCACAAAAGCACTAATCTGGCTCATGGTCATATGTGGGTACAATGTCGTATGTAGGTGATTCTAATATTGTGGTGTTTGAAGCTTTGAAGCCCTGAAAACGAGCATATTCCTACTGTAATGCTAACTGCGTTAGTTCACCATGATGATCTCAGTTGGAAACTTCTCATGGCCCTGATCTGTCGTTCCTATGAAAAATGGCCTTTGGGTCCCTAATTGTTCCCTCTAATTGTTCATGATTCTCAAGTTCCCAGCGTCTGTCCGCTTATAGGATGTCTGGAATCGGGGTTGACCTATTAAAGGCCTCACATTAAAGGGCTCTATTGAGGGAGATGAGAGGGTTAACAATGAAGGCATTGTAGAGTAGATAGAGGCTCTGATGATGCTAGGCTGTGCTTCACCCCGTTTCCAGCTCACACGTAAACACATGCTCGCAGATGCACCAGCTCACACACTGCCGCCATTAATAATTCATTGTTGGGAGTCCTGCCCAAACATGATGGTCCTGTGTTTAAGGTGGAGGGGCTTCAAGATGGATGTTGCTGCTGCTGTTTGCAGTGATGTGACATGCTTTTGTCCATTTGTATAGGTGGATCAAGCAGTCAGAAACCACATAAACAAGCCTGTTTGATGACTTGACTTGATGTGGTTAGAGGCAAATGACTCGGGCGGGCAGTTTGCAGCATGCTAATTGTCGGGTTTTTCCCTTTTGCTGCTCGTTCATTGTGAACCTTTAGTGACATTAGAGTTAGAACAATCTTGTTCTGACCTTTATAGTCGATTGGCCAAGATGCACTAGTTGGCCAAAAGTATTGGGACACCTACTCATTCATGGTTTCTTCTAAAATTCAGGGTATTAAAAAAAACAAACAAAAACATTGATGCTGCTTTTGTTGGAGAAACTGTCTCTTTTTTTACTAGAGCATTGCTGTAAAGGTTTGATTGCATTCAGCGACAAGAGCATAAATGAGGTCAGGAGGTTGGAAGAGAAGAGCACCACCCTACCCTACATTATACCCCTCTAGCCCATGCCTGACATTGGGCATGGTGCCAATAGGTGCATGTTGATCTGCTTCAGAGAGTCCTACTCTAATGGCAGTACCTCTTTACAAGGACTAGACGTGTTGTACATGTGGGTCAGCAATGGGTGCAAATTAAAGTTTAGAAGCTAAATGCATTCATTAGAAGGGTTGTCCACAAACTTTTGAAAAGCATGTCAGAATGGACAACACGCCCAACTTTCAGGTAGAGCTTAAGAGCTAAAGAAGGCAGCAGCAAAAGGCCACGTCCCAGCTTTCTGCCAAGAACAGAAAGCTGAGGCTGCAGTGGGCACAGGACCACCAAGACTGGAGAACCATAGACTGAACCATAGAGGCACAAACATGATAGGGTCAAAGTCTATACATTTTTGACCAGGCTATTCATCTTTATTGATTTATTGTTTGCAAATGCATAAAATAACATAAGCTATATTTAAAAGCTGAAGGGTATAAAAGAGTTATTTGCTCATACTGAGAAGGAATACATGGGCATTTCAGGGTGCATTTTAAATATATTGCCATTTCAAATGTATTTCATACAATTGCAGTACATATAGGGAAAAATACTATTTTAATGTATTTTAAAATGATATTTTACATATTGTTTTTCTGTATTGGTAGCTGAGTTCATCATTGAATGATCAGTTATTTATTGGAATAATCAGTAGATCATTAGGCTGTTAAAATAGTCGTTTGTTGCAGCTCTAGTCTGCTTCACGAATCCATTAACCCAACCTGCCTTGCGTCAACAGTCCAGGCTGGTGGAGGTGGTGTGATGGCATGGGGAATGTTTTCTTCACACACTCTGGGACTGTTAATACCAATCGATCATGGCCTGAATGCCACAGCCTACTTGAGTATTGTTGCCGACCATGTTCTTTCCTTAACGGCTGCTGTTTATCCATCTCCATGAGTTACCTCCAGCATGATGATGCACCATGCCGCAAGAGCAAAACCCGTCTTAAACTGATTTCAATGAATGACAATGAATTCAGTGTTCTTCAGTGGCCTCCCCAGTCACCAGCTCCGAATCCAATAGAACAAGATTCACAGCATGAAGGATCTTCAGAAAAACCTGCAGGAATTGCAGGAATCTGACAACATGAACCAGAATCTTGAAGGAATGTTTCCAACATCTTGTGGAATCCAGGCAGAGACGGCCCAAGGCATACTCATATGCGTCGGCTTTGGACCCCAACACCACCAGGGGGGCCCCAAAAGCACCAAAATATCATGATAATAAAATTAATTAAATAAAATTTTATATATATATATATATATATATATATATATATATATATATATATATATATATATATATATATATATAATAGCATTGAATAATAAAACGAAATAGTATTACACAGGTAAAAGCATTTTTTAAATATGAATATATTTTGATAGGTGGTGCACCAACACCAGGTTAATCAATTCCTGCTGTTGGCTGCTGTTGGGCAAATGCAGATATGCGCTGCTTGGGTGGTGGATAAAGGCCCAGGTGCTTCAGCGTATTGCACAATATCTCTCTCCCTATGGAATGATGAAGCAACTGCTGCTGCGGTGGTGGTATAGGGGGCCCCAAATGAAAATCTGTTTAGGGCCCCATAAAGGCCTGGGCTGTGCCTGAATGTATGCCACAAAGACCACAAAGCTGTTTCACGAGTAGAGGAAGGTCCTTCCCAGTATTAGAAGAGTATTAGTGTAGTTACTGTAGTTTCTTTTTATTATTATTATTATTATTATTATTAGGTGCTGGTGTGTCATACAGTGTCAGAGATCACATGATGTGGTTTGAGGCATTTTCACTATGAGAAAACAGGCCAGACCTTCTACAGCCAGGCGTCTCCCTGTTTTTCTTTCTTTTCGTCTCTCTCGCTAATCATATGTAAACGCACACACCTCTTCTTGCGCTCAGCAGAGCTGGATGACATCATGTCTAAGTTATACTCTCTCCCTTTGGAATCTGGTGGTGTTATCCTTCACCTCCCGCACCCTTTCCAGTAAGTCAGTGCAGCCCTGAGCCTCCCTGTATTCGGTTACTGGAAGCGCTTTACTTTGGCCAGCCTTTAAACTGTGGGAATTGGCTCATGGTCACAGTTGCTGTAACGAGATTCAGGGCGAAGTGTTGGTGTCAGGAGAGGAAAGAGGAAAAAAAGGCCTCTATATATATAAATATATATGCCCTGCTGTTGTGGTTGTACAACGGATGCTGTGCTGTTGTGGGTCTGGCAGGAAAAGACTAGAGGAAAATGACCTTTGTATGTTGCGCGCTCTTGTACCGCCTCTTCACTCTGCTATTGAGCATGTTCTCTAGCTCTCATGAAATATGTATGGCAGTCTGTCAGTGGCAACAATCAGACAGAGGGAAAGAGCTCCTGGGAAGTGCAATGAAAGTGGAAGCTTATTTACCTGTAATGGAGGAATACAAGTCATACTTGTTAGCATTCTCCAGTGTCTGCCCTGGATCTGGCATGCATGATTCATTAGCTTAATTAGCATGAGCTAAAACAGCTGAGCCAGAGTTGGAGGAAATTGTGGACTGTGAAGTTCTGTGGTCCTCCAGGACTGGACCTGTATTGCCCCTGTGTTGAACCCTTATTGATCTGAGGCCAGTTCTAGTATCTTACTCGTTTTTTCCAAATTGCTACAACCAATGGTTCCTGTTCCTAGCTGCTTTCAGATGGTCTTAGTTGGTCTTGGATGGTCAAGGTGGTTGAAAAGATGTCCAGCTAGGTGGAAACATTGGCTTATGTTTTCATTTGAGTTAAATGGGCTAGCTGGTCCATATACTGGTCATACCAGTTTGATCAAGCTGAACTGGCGTGGTCAGGCTGAGTCATGCTGGTGGACTAGCTTGGTCAGGTTCATCATGCTGGTAGATCGGCTGCTAAATCTGGGTGTCCAGCTTAACCAGCTTGAGTTGCCCAGGCTCCAACTGGTTCCAGCTGGTTAGCTACATAAGCCTCGTAGCTCCAGAACCTCAGACAGCGTATATGTCTTGTCTAGTCGGCTACATGTGCATTTTTAAAACTATTGCTTAAGAGGGTTCGATTTAGGAACTAAAGACCTCATGGAAGTTCTTCTGTCTGAGAGACAGAAAGAGGCCATCCTGATGCGGCATGACAGTGAATGTCAGCGCTGGCCGTCTGGTCTGAACGGCTGGAGATGAAACGCTGAGTTGTGACCTCTTAGGCCTGGGCCCTCTGACATCACTGGATGGAGACTGATGATGACAAAACGCAGATGACACAATGGGGCTGGGGAAGTGGCGATGGATGGTCCAGTCATATTTAATCTCAGCTTTTTCAATCTTATGTAAGAGGTGTAAAAATGTACATGTGAATATTAGCTTTCACATAAAAAATCCACTATGAAAGATCTGGAGCTTTTCTGACCCAGTCGTCTAGCCATCACAGTTTGGCTCTTCTCAAAAAGTGGTTTACAATCTTGCTTGCCCATTTTTATTGACTCTTCACTTGCTGCTTATATATATCTATATAAGCAATCCCAGCCCTGAGATCATGCCTTCACCGGAGATCTGAGCCAAAATAGTTTTCGACGCTTTTCATGACTGTCCAAGACATTTGCACTGAACTGCATGTAGATCAAATGTCTCCTAGTCTTCATACCAGAATAATTGCTCTGGCCTTTCCACCCTTAAATTCCTCCACACACAGTCCAGAAACCATCCTAATGTTTGGTTACATGGTCAAATACAACTGCATTCCTATGAAAGCCTCTGGAATGTCAATTTTTCTCCACCACCTCACTTCTTTACCACTGACTCCAGCCCAGTCTGGTCAGGAAGAGCCTGTGGGAGTGTTGTTATTGTGGCTCATCAGCAGAAGGAACCAGCTCTCTCTGTCAGTGACCCATGGTCACCCAATTTTGACCAATCAGTCAGCTTGTTGGGAGGAGGCAGTCAATAAGTTGTGTGGCCCCTGGGGTTTAAAGCTGGGTTTGGATCTTCTCACTGGCCTGGAACACTTGTTTCCTGTGTGCTGTTCTCAAATGGCTCGGCCATGGACGTCAGTGTTTATTCTCAGAGAGACAAAAGTAGATGTATCTCTATTGGCCTATTTTTTTTAGCCTCTGGTGAATGTCACGCTTGAGAATATGGAAGGCCGAATGGAAAAAAGGGCAAATGGGGAAAGGACGAGTGAGAAAAGCAAACAGGTTGCCAAGGTACTGTCATTATGGCTGTGTCTTCATCAATGGGGAGCTAAATTAAAGTAAGAAAGGACATTTTCATTGCCCTGGTGCAGTGATGGGCCTCGTTTTAAAGAGGGTGTGTCATGGAAAAGTGAATCTTCTCGACTTTTATTTAAATATTGTAATGCATGAAGGCATTAACATAAGGCCATCCATTCAAACTACAGGCCATTTTTTTTGTAATGGGGAGGAGGCAGTCTGTAGGTATTGTAGTTGAAATTGTGGGTAGAAAGATGTTTACATTGTCTCCAAAGTATCCCGACATAACAAAGGAGTGGCGAAAGCAGATTCCTTGGGTTTTTAAGCAACATGGAAAATACTGCTCCTTACATTTCAGCCTGGGCTACTTTATGAACAAGCTGCAATGCAGGTCAGCCAGTCAGAACTTTGATTTACAAGGAGAATTTTTGCATATATTGCGCTTCATCATTAAGTTAATGGGGCTCCCAGGGGCTCTTAGTGTACATGTACAAATCTGTATGCCACCAGTAATACACATGTATCCTCTTTATGTGGATTGGGTGGTCCATGCTTACGTCAGAATAACACTGACCAATCACAAGGCTAACCTGGCTTGGCCCTCTGTTTGAGTCTGAGCAACCTGGTGAGCTAAAGCTTGAGGGGTGACTGGGAGAGCCGCTGTCCTATGTATCGTTGTCCCTTCTGTCCAGCGTTTTGAGTGTTCAGCGCTCAGAGTTTTCTATTTCAACTTTGCCGAACGCTTCACTTAACACCCAAGGTTAGTATTCTACAAAAAAAATGATAATAATATAATATGTCCCAGGGGCTTTAAATGCCCTTGGTAAAAGGAATCTAGTATTTTTTTTGCAAGCTAAAGCCACAGGTTTGGGTTTGTTGGGGTGGGCGTGTACGGGTGTAGTGCCATGTCCGGCAGCCTGGCCCAAAAGCGTCTGTAATCCGTCTTCTAGTCCGATGCCAGCCCTGCTGAGGGAGAGAAAGGAAGAGGAAGAGGAAGAGAAAGAGAGCACTGCCCTCTCCACTGGAAATGTCAAGTCGAGCCTCCTGGACAATCTGCTTTTCTTCCGCTACATTCAGACTTTCAGTCTTACTCCCTCCCTCCTCATCCTCTTTAGACTGAATGAATACACTGTGACTTATTGAGCTAGAGAGAGTGCTGGTCTAAGAACAGTTGTTTGTCACATCCTAATGAGCAAGCGAGCGGATGAGTTAGAAAGTGAGTGTGAGAAAGAGAGCACTAAGGCTAAAGAGTAAGTCTATAAACTTAAAGGGCCCATATTGAGGAACCTCTACATTTTTTGGAACAGTCCCTGTTACAAGACATGTACAAACCCACTCTGAGCCAATGGAACCCACTTAGCCCACGTTTCACCCATGTGAGCCCCACATGAGCATGTCAGCTGGGAAAGGGTCTTTTGGGATGATGCAGTTAAAGAACCACTGGTTTCCTAATCTGACTTTTAAAGGATGGTTCCTGAAGGTAAACATTAGTTTATAAAGAAGCCAAATCAGTGTGCAGAACCTTTCTAAAGAAGAACCTCCAGATAATGTAATGATGTCCTAGGACTGTGTGTCCAAGCCAAGAACTATTTAGGAATGTGTGTGTGTGTGTGTGTGTGTGTGTGTGTGTGTGTGTGTGTGTGTGTGAGCGAGAGAATGACTGAGTGTGTGAGAGAAAGGAGAAAGCTGATCTCATCCTCATGTGCCTGTTTAGGAAATAATTCGTCAGGCTACGGCAAAGCACTGAGGTCATCGAACTGTAGCCCAATTGATCAATGGATCAATCAATCAGAAGGGTTAGAAAGCAGCAGATCAATAAGAGAGTCCATCATCATATTGTTTACAGTAAGACCCCGTCTCAGGGCCTCTAAAAGTAGACCCTCGAAAGTCTAATCGGATTGGCTCTTGGTAGCGAAAGCCACCAGAAATGCGCTGTAGTAGTGTTGCGCGTATGCGTCCGAGAAATGAACATCAGCAGCCTTGATGTGTGATGCAAGTGACTTGATGTCATCATTAATCAGATCCCCGCTGTCTGTAAGGCCGCCCAGAGGTGAGGGACGCCGTCCTTTCTTACATAATCCGTGGACAGGAGCGGGGCATCAAACAAGCCAAGCCTGCCAGCTTGTAGCACGTGGGCGAGAGCCTCCGACCTGGGCAAATGCCACAGCAGCGGGTGGCCGAGCTTCAGTGCCTGGATGCCTTAGCAGACCATGGAGGAGTCAAAGCAGTGTTTTAGCTTAAAGACTGAACATGCACAGATTTCTTCCCAAACGTCTCCCTGAGAAGTTGCTGAAGTTTGCTTCTTTGGTTTTTCTACTGGAGCTATGCGGCTAACGAGCTAAGAGGTAGCGAGTGAAGGCCTAAGTTGTAGGACTGTGGCAGTGTGAGGGTAGGAGGAAGTTCTCAAGATCTCAAGATCTCAAAATCTTAAAATCAAGCAACTATTGATGTACATTAATATATAAACATTTCTATATATTAAAAGACATAACTTTAACAAAACTAATAAACAGCCTTATTCAGTAACATTAGCAGCACCTGCCTAATATTGAGTAGTATATCTGTTAGCTACTTTACTAAATACACAACCTAAGCTCGAGATTTGGCTTTTAGGCAACACTTATACTAGCATACTACGGCCTTTCCCGAATATTGCCTGTAAGACTTGCTTAAATTGCATAACATTACCATATACTGAGTCAGAGAGTCTAGGCTAGTGATGACCCCAGTTTCCCCTGAACACAAATCCACAGAAGTCTTTGCAGTGGGATGAGGGAAAAACGGTGGAAATGAAATTTAGGCCCAAACCATTGCTTGGCTTCCTAACTTGAGAGCTGAGGACAGGAGAGAATCTGCTGTGAAAGCACCCGACTTGTCCCTGGAGTCAGACGTTTAACCTTAAGTTTGTTCAAAGGTAAAAAGCCCTGACCCTACTTCCCCTTCCTGGCCTGCTGCGCAGCCACAAGAGCGGTTAGCCCCGTTGAGCAGGGTGCCAGAGTCAGAGTAAAACACTGGAAAGGAAGAAGGGTAGAAAGCAGCAGCCAGGCCATTGGGGTCTTATTTGTGCGTGTGTGTGGTCCCTGACTGAGCAGTGTGTCATTCACTGATGGTGAAGGCAGAAAAGAACAGTACACACACTCGCACATACAGTACAGAGTGCACCCAGCCCCTTCTGTTATGCAACCTTCAATTCTTGGTCATATCATGTCTTCAAGACTGGACTGCTTTAATGCCCCCCCTACTCGGTCTCTTACGTAAAGCACTGCTGCCAGGAGACTGCTCCTTTAATATATCATGCGGGAGACGGTCAGTGTTAGGAGAGGCACTCTCAAAAGGTCAGACTGAGCAGTGATGATCTCACATTTAGAGCCCTGTTGAACTTCTCCTAACAATACCGCTGATCCAGGGTTAGCTTTGGGCGCCACACTTTACTAAACAATTCCACGGGCAGGAGCGAGCTGATCCTATATCAGCCTTCTTACGCTGAAAGGCTTACCAAATATGGGCTGTAAGCACCAAGCTGGGCTTTTTTTGGCAACACTACACTAGAATTCTATTAGTAGCACTCCCAATAGGCCTTAGCATGTGCGCTTATTTTGACAGCCTTCGTTGCACTGCATAGCTCACGCATGTAGCATACCATGAAGTGAAAATGGCGATCTGCTGCGTATATAAGGATAAGGGACATGTGGCATATCGTCCTAAAGCCTTAATCAACGCTTACTTCACCCAGAAACGCTAAAGCTAGTCCGTACTTATGCTAGCTGGCCTCAACTGGCATGTATTCATTGTTTGCTACTGCACATCAGTACTGCACAAAGGACTGCTAATTAGAGGTTAGAGCTTCGGTTTAGGCTTCTAGGCAACACTGATCTACTGGAATACTGCTGTCATTCCCCAACACATCCCGAAGGTACTGGATGGAGCAGCAAGCATCATTCCAGAGAATAGAGTCCCACTGCACCACAGCTCAATGCTGAGGGGCTTTATACCCCTCTGGCCCACGCCTGGCATTAGGCAGCAGGGTACGTCAATATGTCTCTCAATGAGGACTAGACACACTCTGTGTGTGTGTGTGTGTGTGTGTGTGTGTGTGTGTATTTGCAGATCTGTGTCAGGAATGGGTGCAACCAAAAGTAGCTGAATGCATTCATTAGAAGGAGTGTCCACAAACATTTGGACATGTAGTGTAAGTTATCCTAAAAGATGGTCAGTCTGACTCTAGCTCTTTTTTTTTTTCCCTCCCCTTTTCTTGGACAGTATTAGCATATGGTGAGTCAGCAGGGCAAGCTTTTCCTCACACCACAGCATTTCAGCAGCTCAAAGTCTCTGATCCCTCTGTGGTGCTGTCATCCAGAGACTTCAGCACATGCGCGCACACACACACACACACACACACACACACACACACACACACACTATAATATGAGTTTTATCCTAAGTCTTATTCTAAACTTAGCCCTAGGTAATAGCATATACACTCTAAGCAGAAAGGGTTCTAGATAGTACTAAAAAGGGTCCTTTGACTTGTTATGATGTAACTGTAATGGTGGAACCCTTTTTGGTGCTATATAACCATATAACCATCTACAGGGGGTTATAACCAGGGCCGGTGTTCTATATAGAATACTGCGTGTGCATAAGGTTGTTATAAAATGATATATTTTACATTATTTTATTTTTTGATTTATCTTTATATAGATTTTTTTTTCTCAATTGCCCAATTTGGTTCTGCCAATGAACCCACCCATTCCTAGCTCCCCCTAACACTACAAGGGTAAGGACTTAACACATGTCTCCTCTGATACATGCAAAGCCAGCCACCACCTCTTTTCCAACTTTCCTTTCGGCAGCCGACACGCTCGGAGGAAAGAGCCGGGTCCCTGGCTCCCCCACACCAGCTAACAGACGCCTGTGCCGGCCAACATCGCTTCAGTGTGTATTACTGGAGAGTAAGTCACAGCGACAGCTTCGGCCTCTGGCTGCCTCACAGTCCTGAAACACCAGCAGAGTTCCTGACCGTTCCTGACCTGCCTCTGAGAGCACACACACAACACTGCTGTTGTGGAGGCCTGTCTGCCCATTGGACAAGTCATGCTTTTCAGGAGAGTGAAGCGTCACCTACCCATTCTGGCTGCCGATGGCAAAGCGCCATGACTCGGGATTCAAACTCACGACCCCTGGTGCGATGGTTGCAGCGGATTGGACTGCTGAGCCACTCTGAGCCCCTATTTTAATATTATTATTATATTTTAGTTGATTAGTTGTTTTAGGTTGGTGTATCTAGAGAATTTGTTCTTATTCTTTTGGCAGGCAATGCAGATTTAGCCAAATATTTGGTCTGAATAAAATGCAGCTCTGGTGAAGCATTAAAACTTGGCCCTCTAGCAAAAACCTAGCCCTTATCTTCAGCTTTCCCAGTCCAGGCGGCTATCGTACTGCCAGGATGAGAGTCGTCCTGAGGCCTGCAGTCCGTGTGTATAGCTGGAGAGTGAGTCACAGCGACAGCTCCGGCCTCTGGCTGCCTCACAGTCCTGTAACACCAGACGAGTTACTGACCGTTCCTGACCTGCCTCAGAGAGCACACACACAGCACGCTGTTGTGGAGGCCTGCCTGGCAAATGGACAAGTCATGCTTTTCTGGAGAGTGAAACAAAAAGCAGTATTTCTGAAACCGTAGTCATCACATATTCATCATTTCTCTACTTTAGTCACTCCATTATCATCATACCACCCCTACTGAGGCCAAGTAGAAGCAACCCCTCCGAAACTGCAGTTCTGCTCTGTGGCTTTATAGTATAGTATAGTATAGTATAGTATAGTGTGTGTGTGTGTGTGTGTGTGTGTGTGTGTGATCAGCTTTTCCAGCACTGCCCAGATAATCTTTACATTATTCCTAATTTAGACATCAGCTTAGAAGAGCCAATCCAATTAGGCCAATCTCTGCCTGTGCGTTCTAACTGTGGCTTATTCCCGGGACGCTGGTTGTGTGCAGCTCGATGTATTGACAGGCACTAAAAGGCAGGCCGGAGTATTCTGTGACACTTTACAGCTTGGTGTTTTTTCAGTTGGGATGGACTGTGGCAGCAGGACGGATCCCTGTATGGGCTCGGCTCAAGGACGCAGAAACCCTACTGTCTGAGTTCTAAACTACAGCAGCTTCTGTTTCACTCTCATAACATCACTCTCCCTGAGAGAACCTCAGGGAGAGAAACTGCAAGCTTTCCTTCATATTATCTGCACATTTTACGAAGAATTGACCAGCAGATGTTCTGTATTATATTTTTGGAAATTAAGAAAAATAAACTAATAAACACATTTCAAAACATTTCAGTCTATATATGAGAACTAAGGTACAGAAACCGTCCCTGTAGAGAAGTACTGCCGATAGAATAGGACCCTCTAGAGCAAATAAACATGAACCTATTGGCACCATGCTGCCTAATGCCAGGTGTGGGCTACTGGAGAGGGGTATAAAGCCCCTCTGCTTTGAGCTGTGGAGCAGTGTGTTCTCTGGAATGATTGTTGGTGCTGTAGCCAATACTTCTGGGATGAGCTGGGGAGTTGGGGTGGTGATCATCCACCATCCTGACCTCACTTACCCTCTTGTCGCTAAACACAATCAAATCCTCACAACAATGCTCCTCTAAAATCTAGTAGAAAGCCTTCTTCACTGGACAGTAGAGACAGTTACTTCAACAAAAGCTGATTTTTTTTTTTAAACCCTTGATTTCAGAAGGAACCATGAATAAGCAGGTGTCCCAATACTTTTGTCCACAAAGAGTGGGAGTTTGTTTGCATATATCATTTTAAATTCAAGCAACTCATTTACATCCTCTCTGCGGATGGCCTGAAGCCACAGATCTCTCATCCTGCTGTGCTTTGCTCTTTAAGGAAGTAAAGAAGATTCTACAGAAACCTCATATATTTAAAATGGCAGCTTTACAGAAGATGGAGCATTTCTATTGGTGTATGCATCATGAAATTCTGACAGCATGTTGGGTACAATTATGTCAAAAAGTGAAAAATGGCAATATACCAGTATTCACATACCTAGATAACATGCCCATGTTGAGCCTGTATGGTTAGCTCCACTGGAAACCAGAAAGTGTTGATCATGGGTTCCATGTTGGATGGGTTGGATGCCCACCAGGGTCCCACCAGGTCAATAATGAGACCAGGAAGGGTTAATCATGAAACCCATCTGGGTTGTACACTGCACATGGGGCCTAGATGGGACCTATGTGCGATTAGGATGGGCTTTAACAACGGTCCCAGTAACAACACCTGGACATACCCATGCCCACCTGGAACCCACCTAGCCTACGTTCCACCCATGTTGGCTGGGTAGGGACCTTGATTGTAAGTCATAGTAGCATATTGGGTCAAGCCTATTGGTCCATTCATCATGAAATTCAGACCGGATGTTAAGGACAACTGTCAGATTCACATTATGTCAAAAAAGCCTTAGTTTTGGTGACATGACAAAAACAATGAGCTAGATGGGGCTTTTCTAAATGGGGCCTTTAAATGTTCATTCTCCATAAACTCTGAGTCTCTTACACCACTGATGACCTCTGAAGAAAAAAAGCCCAAGTACTTGACCTTAATAATGGTTCCTAACTATTACATCAGTGCTAGCATGATCTCTTTTGCCATTACGGTGAAGTACGACAAGAACCCTTCATGATGACTGCATGTTCCTCTGAGTGATGACTGGGGTTTCTCTTTTTGGATAGGGATTTTCAGACATCATAACTGTCAGGTTATAGTGAAGGATGAGTCATATACTCCTAATCTAGAGGCTTTGTCTCATGTGCCATCACACTTTTAACGGCCTCCATAAATAGCTGAGTGGCCAAGGTCTTGCGTGCTCAGGCAGGGGGTCAGACCGCACGTCTGACTAATGGATGGCGCGTAGACGAGCAGCAGACAAGTGGCTATAGCTTCAATGGTGAAGTGTATTCTCTGATAACGCCGTTTAAGAGCCATACTGACACAAGCGTTGACGCACACAGGCATGCAAGGAGAAAGGCATGCATGCATATGCAAGCGTACTAGCACACACCCACACATCATATTATGTACTCCATTTTCTGTGCTCTACTTAAGAGCTTAAATCCATTAACTGATGGGTGTATATGTGAGACGCGCTCAGACCGAACACGGTGTATGTCATTAACAAAGCCTAAAGGTGTGCTTATCTTATCTGTAGCATGCGGTTTATTACCACAGGATTTTTTTTACGTGTCTCTCTATATTGCCACTCTTAAATCAAGGTTTCTTTAGTAAAGGCTATGGTTCTATGAAGAACCATGATCACTCCATAAACCATTGGGGTGCTTAAATGGTTTCATGCCTGGTAAAAGAGTCTAACATAGCTGTTGCACAAAACCACACCCATCTCCAAACCAGCAACGTTACAGAAAGACAAAAAAACCCCAATAAAAGCCATTTTGGAGCATTTCTATTGGTCCATTCATCATGATATGATGACATCAGGTCAAGATCAACTGCCAGATCAGCAAAAATTGCGGAGTTTTAGCAGGACGGCTTCTAAAATAATGGCTGTAGACAGCACAACGGTAAACCCATTGACTCGATGTTGTTGAGCAAACCTACACCCTATTCAGACAGCATTAGTTTTACATGGGGTATAAGTGATTGAGATGGGAGTGGCTGCTCGACTTGCGCACTGCCGTCACCTCCAACAAACGTGATGGCAACCAATCTTTATACTGTGCCGCCCTTATTATTGTATTGTATTACTGTGCTGTATTGTGTAACTGCTACTGGCTTCTAAATTTCCTTCAGGACCAATAAAGTATCTATCTAATCTATCTGTAATAATAATATTTTACTGTTACTGCAAATTAGCAGCTCATCAGTTCATAACACATACGTAGGCTATAGGCTACACTACACAATGACTTCCAGCAGCGTTGCGCCTCTGAGGAGTCCTTTGGTTCGTCTTTTGGATTTGACTGAGGTATCTTTGCCAGTCATGGCGAAACCAAATACCTCCTTGATCTCTTACTGATCTCTGTAACCTTGGCACTATTTACAGTGGAATAAAGGTTTGAATTAGAGCCAACTTTTTTTAGTTTTTATTTTAGCTGCTTTTAGCTGTAACATCTTACACTTATCAGTTCAAATAAGTCTGCTGCAGTTGTGTTTTGTGGTGAGCACTGAGCCCACTGACGTCTATTCCAAGTGTGTTTTGAGTCACAGAGAAAGTTAGAAGTGGCCTGTTGAGGTTAGAAGTACGCCTTTAATTCAAAATTGGTCGAGAGATCTGAGCCGGTAATACACACTGTGGCGTCGGTAGGCCTCTTCTCTTCTCATTTTTCCTTCCCTTTGTGGCTCCCCTCTTTAGGCTATTACAGTGGCCCTGATGGGGAGAGTAAATGTGATTGCCCTCAGAGCCCAATGAGATTAGCTGAGGGAGAATTGACAGATGCTGTGATTGAACTGCAGGCTTTGACAGATTTACAGCAATATGAGACGAGCCGGTGGACTGGGAGTAGTTGCTAGCTTGCTACATACCTACCTACCTACCTGTGTGTTCTCCCTCTGTTCAACTGTTTTCCACCCACAACATGTGGAGCACCACTCTAGATGGAGAACCTTTCTGTTGGAATAAGGTTTATATAGTGACTGGAGCACCAAACTAAGCATCCTCAACTGCAAAGCAGCTACAGTGGGTAACTGTTGCTCCCTGGTGGTGGTTCTTGTATTTGCTGCCCTCCACATTTAACATGCATGCTCAACAGACAGTCCAGTACAGAGTACTGAGCAGTAGAGAAACCCTATAGGAAGTAAATGTGTTTGCTTTCTGTTGCCAGCGGAAACGGAGCACGCTCAGAGGGTCCCGGACATGGACGCGGCCCAGCAGCTGAAGCTGAGAGAGAGACAGCGCTTCTTTGAGGAGGTCTTCCAGCATGATGTGGATGTGTACCTCTCCTCGGCTCATCTGCAGATCGATTACAAGAGACGTGAGTAGAGCGTGTGTTACATGGGGACAGTGCTGGGTGTGCATTAAAGGGCCCATGAAAGATATTACACTGGTCCCCACGACTCAAGACATTCTGCTAAAATAATCTTAGGGCCCATTTTTAATTCATCATGCTGTGATGTCTCCACCATGAACACATTTACATACACTGTATGGACAAATGTTTTGGGACACATCTCTTATTCAGTAAATTGAGGTGTTTCATTCAGTCCTATTGCCCCAGGTGTATAAAATCAAGCCCCTAGCCATACAGTCTGCCTTTACACACATTACTGAAAGAATGGGTGGTCCTAAAGAGCTCAACTGGTGAAATTTCCTCCCTCCTAGATCTTTCACCACCAGCTGTGAGTGGTATTATTGAAAAGTTTAGGAAGCACAGAGAGCAGCTCAACCAGCAAGCGCTAGACCACGTAAAGTTACAGAGTGGGGTCAGGGCCGAGTGCTGAGCTCAAAGCATAGTGCAGAAAAGTCTCCAACGCTCTGCTGACTCAATAACCGCAGAGCTCCAAGCTCCATATTAATGCCTATGGATTTAGGATGGGATGACATAAAGCTCATGTACTTGTCCCAATACTTTTGCCCAAATAGTGTGAGACAACTCGTTCAGCATGCCCATTCATGTTCATAAATGACCTCTAAACACAAAGGGGTCTATACAATGCTTATCAAGAGTTATTTGACTAAGCACCCAAATAGTTATTTGAGTTGTCCTTGTTCTGTATAGAGCCTTTGTCTTTACTAAAGAACCACTGAGGAACCCTTTCTTTGCAGTGTTGTCACCGCACACAGTCCACCCATCCAAAATAAGAGGCAGTTTGATGGATTTTAGCCGAAACGTAATAGTCTAAGTTTGGCCTGTACTGCTTTTCTGATTGGCTGCCCTGTATTGTGGCTGTTTAATTCTAAGGAATAAGGTTGGGTTGGAAATGGTGATAGAAAAAAAATAATGATGGCTGTTTTGGCGCCTAACATGCGTAACAAGTGGAAGGTGGTTAGTGTAGTGGTTAGCAACCACTCTGGCAGAATAGGGTTCGATTCCCTGGTTGGACAGACTACCACACGAGTTCTTTGGCAAAACTCCCAACACTAGATTCTCCTGTCTGTGAAACGTGATTCAACTCGAAGTCGCCAAATTTGCAAATACTCCAAATACACAGAACCCTAATCCTGGTCCAAATCTTAATCCCAGCACTGTTTGAACATCTGTCAATAATCTATAAAGACTGTATTGAGTCCCCTTTCCCCCTCATGTCCCTTAGCTCCAATGGGCAGCATCTCTTCCATGGAGGTGAATGTGGACATGCTGGAGCAGATGGAATTGATGGACATCTCGGATCAGGAGGCTCTGGACGTGTTCCTGGGCACAAGCGGAGAGGACGACGCGGTCTCCTCTCCACTACCAGGTACTGTAGCAGTGTGTCGTTTATTACAGCTTATAACTTGATGTTTGTGGGCAGCTTTGCACTGGTGCTACTGTACGAGGCTAATGTAGCTAACGATGGAATAGAAGCTTTCACATTAGCGATTAGCACAATGCAAACTGCATCTCTGAAATTGCCTCGATTTGGTAAGTAATGTTAAATAGACTTATTATGTGGTTCATGGCACTCTATGACACACTCATCTGTACAATGTAGAAGAAAGACCATCGCGTAACAGTAGTAGTAGTCACTTTGGGGTCTGTCTTGTCCTGTTTTGGGCCGAACTTGCCACCAAACGTGTCTCGGCTGATCGACTTAATTTAAGGGATGGGTAATATAGCAAGAAATTCATTTTGTCATTAGACGACTGTGGTTTTGATGCTCTCCTGGTAAAATATCGGAATCTGTGATTTCTGCTCTCCAGCTCTAGACTGCAGTGCCAACGACAACGACGAGGAAATATCCCTGAGAGTTCCAGATAGCTGCGAGATCAAATCACGGATGTCCTCCACCTCGTCTAACTCCACCTCCGACAGTCAGGCCACCAACGAGGATGGAGCTGAAACCCCTGTCGTCCAATCAGACGACGAGGACGTTCAAGACGAGGACGTTCGAGACGATGACGGCCTTTTGGTAACGGCAACAGCCCCAACTGATGGTGCTGGAGAAGACCCGTCTGAGCTGTCGGTGTAAAAAGCCTGGTCAGATCTCCTAACATGACGTTTCTCTGTTGATAAGGACTTTTTCTGGTGGGTTGACCGGTTCTGACCATGTACCGACAGCCTACCAAAGACTGTAAAGGACTCTTCCATGCACATGATTCTTTCTCTTCAAGAACTGTCCACCTTCATCTGAACTGCTGCTGTAGATTATACGGCTTCTAGAGGGTTGCAGACCTAGCATGTTCCGTCTTTTTGATTTGCATTGCCTCATTAATGACTGTGTGATGGGCAGATGTCATGAATATAGAGAAGTGTCATTAAACACCTCGTTTATTAATATCGTTGCCAATGTTAAAAAGTGTACGATGTCTGCAGATTGGTGCTGCTCAGTTAGGACAGCGCTACCATTTGGTGCGTTAGTTGTTCATACGCCGTTTACGTCCACAGTCTAACTTTCTATGCTGTCACCTTTCTCACAATGTTTATTTTTTGGGTGTGTCTTAAAGCCGTCTTCCCTCTGCTCTCCGCAATACCTTATATTTTGCTATTAAAATAAAGCCAAATGTCAACTTTGGAGTATTTCTGCTGAGTAAAAGATGCATAAGCAGTCTACGATAAGTAGAGATACAAGATATACAAGCTAGCAGTTGGTGCTACAGCCTGTCGTTTGAGGCCCGACAGTCACCAAGTGGTCACTTTATGCTAATGCATTAAACAGAAATACATCTGCCCAGAAATAAAGATTTGGACAACGCAGCAGCGTCCAGCAGTCCAAGTCCAGCAGTTCAACAGTCCAAGCTCGTCTACATGGATGCTATGTTGTTTTTCTTACCTTCAGATGTTTCTTAAAATTGAAGAGGAGTTTTTGGAAGCCAAGTGATGCTGGGAGGCTGGGAGGCAATTTCCATTAGTGAACCTCGTTTTTACAGCAGGCCAAGGCTCAAGATTCTCCACTGGGGGTGGGGGGGGTGGGTTACTCTACTTGCTCTGTGTCATTCAAAAAAAAAAAAGAAAGGTCACGAAGAACATCAACAGTGTCTCACAAAGGCCGGTTCTCACTCTGGGTTCTTGTGTCTTGTAAAACATCATCAGTTGCAGCTCCAGTACTGCAGTACTGCTCCATTCAAAAGCTCACATCTAACCAAGTACAGTCCGATCACCCGGATGTGTTCTTGTTTCTTGTTCCGCCCGTGCTATCCAGGATCCATCAGACGTTGCTTGTGTGGACTTGGCACAGCCAAATATCCCAGAAAGCATCACTCACCTCGCTGCTGTTCCAATTGCAAAACTACAGTCGAACTTGCCAGGCCAGCACTACCAATTACACCAGTCTGAACTTGGTGAACTTTGTATTGGGAATCCCCCAAACGCTTGCTCACTCCGAAACAAACATGGATGGATTGAAGTTGCTGAAAGATCTTCACTTTTCAACCAAATTTAGACATAGAGGGACGTTGTTTTCTAGACATGTTTTCAACAACCTGAAAAAAGCCACTTTTCAACCAAATATCAAAGTTGCAAAGTCGACTTTTCAGCTATTTTTTTATTTCTGCTTGAAATAACTTACAGGCTTAATAGGCTTACAGTCACTGTTGTTTATATACTGATTACATTACCAGCGTTACATATAGCTTTACTAGTCAACCCTGGCCAATTTTTGCGAAAAAAAAAAAATACTGCATAATCTTCCTTTTGCGAAATGTGGACCACGCTCACTTGGCTGCGGCAAGAAAGCAGTTCTGGGGGCCTTGCCAGGCAGAGGCTGAGCATAAATAGCATAAATAGTATTGGACTGTTGGGAGAAGCAGGGGTGGTGGTGGGGTGCGAATTCTCGGCATGAGAAGTAGAGGGGAGAGCAGCGTTATTTTTGGGGGGGCGTAGTAATGGAGAGGAGGAGTTTGGGCGTGGTCTTTTAGGCTAAACGTTCAGGTCTTAATTAACAACATTTCCTCAGGTAAGTCTGATAGCTAAAAGTAAACATCCACCTTTTCCTTTTTACCTTTACAGGGGGGGGGGGGGGTGTTCAGACCCAGTAAGCTTAGTTTCTCCATAGATTGTCCTTTCTGTCCAGGTGGACCAGAGACAGACAGGAGAACAGTGGAGAATATGGCGTCCTCTGTAGACCAGTTGGGGCGATACACAAAATGAGCGGGACACGTAACAGGACGTCTTCATCACGGGGTCATGATTGTTGCCTGACTACTGACTGACTCTTCTAGGACATCCACAAGCCGGTCAAGACATTAGGGAAGGTGGCAAATGGTATAGGGTGAATACAAGGTAGTGGGTTCGAATAACTTGTCCAATCAGAGGAAGTACAAATTGGACGTTTCTAATAATGTGGCCAGTGAGATGTATTAATTAACTGATATTTATTATTCATAAGTTATACATTTAAATACTGGCTCTAGATCTTACTAGGAATATACCAGCATGTCCACTCACTGTCGACCCTGCATTCGCCCCCTTACAGACAGTTCAACACACATTAGTGACCTGGTTATTAAAGAGGCCATAGCCAACTTTTTGACTCCATATACAAGCCAATTTTGCATGGTTGGTTTTGGGATGTCACAAAAACCAACACATTACACACCTATTTACAGACCTATTCAGTCCACCCCAGGTTATACGTAGCGTTTTGACCTGGACTGCTTTCTGAAGGAGCCGCAACAGAGAACAGCCAATCAGATCGGATTCCATTGGCATAAATTAGCTGATAACAAAATAAAAGCGGGCTTAATTTCGTACAAGAGGTGCTAAAAAAGAAAGCGTGCATTTTTTTTGCTGTATACACCCACACAGGTGTTGTATGTGCACCTCAGGGGAAATAATAAAATGCATGGGAAATGTCTCGTATGGGCCCTTTAATCGCAGTGACTAATAAATGCTGGTAAGTGAGCAGCTGATTGCAACACCGTGTGAAGTACTGACGTTTCCTCCATAGAGACAAGCGCACGGCTGCCGAGAAACGTCTGAAACGGGCAGACGAGCTGCTCGTTTAACAACTTCAGGCTAATGTTGTTCACTTCCAGACAAACCGGTTGTCTTTGACAGCGCTGACTCGCGGACGAGTCGCTCTGTTGAACCGACTCCTTGCAAGTCAACCAAAACCAGAGACCAACTGACTCGAAGTTTTTTAATGTATTTATTTTACAGCTTCTATAACATTACATCTATTATAATAAAAGTGCATTTTCGTTACAAATCGAGTAAGAATCGTTCACGTTATTACATACTACAAAAAATATTTCAAAAAGTAGTTTGGTTTCTCTTTCTGTTGTGTTGCGTCCGGATCTTTTTTTTTTTTAACTGAACACTTTGGGTAAAACTGGAGTCAGTTCAGTGTTTATTTGTCATTTATTTGTCATTTGTTCAGCAAAATATAATAGACAAAAGATACATCTTAAAAATATCTGGAAAATATTTTAGACAAAAGTCGAAAAGTAATATTAAAGCGAGCTTCACTAAGTAAACCTTAGTTTGTATATATTTTTTCATTGCGTGTTTACAAAAAAACAGCAATTTTCGAAGTGTGCAATACTTAAACTATACAATACATTTAGCTTTTAAAATATGATCATATTTATTATGTAAACCTGTTTATAGGGCCTCTGCTTTTCAGCAAGTGTAGAATATGTGCAATTTTCATCATTAATCATTAGGAATGTTGATTAGTCTGATTATTTTGTGGATATTAAATCAACTATCGACCCTATAACTATAAAACCCCCATAAATCAAACACAAATCGAGCCAAAACAACCACGGAGCGAAAAAGAATCGCTGAATCTCCTGATTGATTCACTGCATCGGACAGTTCAGCGAGTCGCTAAACGAAACTGATTCGCTATTCTCTTCACTACGAGAATCAACGGACTGCCGTTCGACCCGCCTCCCACGTACGCACACCGTCCAATCACACGCCTGACATCCCCGTACGTCATGACGTTGTCGCTCCGTCGCGCAGGCGCACTGTCATTTTCGCCCCGAGCTCCTCAGCGTTCACATCGAAGATGGCGGCGGGCTTCGACCCGCTGGCGGTGGATTCTGTGATTAAAGGAGCGGGCGAGAAACTTTTGAGCGCTGTCGCAGGTCGTGCCAGAAACGAGCTCGGCCCGTAATTAAACTCCGAGAAGTGCGGGGGAAGAGCCCGGGCAGATGGAAGTGACAGTGCGAAGTGTTAGCTAACGTTAACGGTAGTGTGGGGAGAGGAGCCGCGGGGCTGCGGGGCTGCGGAGCTGCGGAGCCGCGGGGCTGCGGGACTTGTTTAGAGAGGAAAACAGCAGGTAACCGCTCGCAGTGTGGCGGAATGGTCGCTTTCTCCCCTCCATATCTTCACCCAGGAGAGTTAAAGTGACAAGGGCGCTTGTCAAGGGCCTTATTTAGCAATTTTAAACAACCCCCACCAGGGAGGGAAGGGGCTGTTTGGGTCCCGAGTGGAGGCACCGCCACCGCCGCCACCACCGCCACCGCCGCCGCCACCACAACAACAACAAACACCACGGATTTCCATGAACTAGCTAACGGCTCAAGCGAGACCCGACCCGGTGCCCCCTTTTCCTCCTTTTCCTCCTTTTCCTCCTCCTCCTCCTCTTCCTCCTCTTCCTCCTAACATGCTATGGTAACTACTTTGCCCAGCCACGAAGTGAAGACCGGGACGTCGACGGCGCAAACTTTCAGCGGAGGCGATGCCATGGATGCGCGGGCAGACAGCAGCGGCGCCGCTCTCCCCGGCACGCCCGTGTCGAACAGCAGCCCGACCGCGGGCACGGTGCTCAACAACGGACCTGGACTAGTAGCGAAAGCACCGGGTGGAGGTGGAGGTGCCGGTGCCGGTGCCGGTACCGGCGCACCCTCCACCTCCAGCACCGTTATCATCCAAGCGAGCGCGGCCACCGGAGCCACCGTGACCGTCCTGAGACCGGCTATGCAAACAACACCTAGCGTGAACGGAAGCAACGCGGTGCTGAATGTAGCTCAACAGGCGCCCGCAGCTGCTGCTGCCACCACCGGCATCACGTTGACGTTAACTCCGCAGACCCCGGGCCAGACTCCCACTGCTGCTGGAGCGCTGGGCACGACCACCACTAAGCCCGAGCCGGCCAAGAGCATCATCCAGAGCGCGGTGGGGCACACCGCGGTGGGGCACACCGCCACCGTGACTCTCGCTCAGCAGCCGCAGCTGCACGTGTCTCCCGGGCCGGCCAAAGGGGCGGTGCTGCAGCAGGGCGTCGTGCGGAGCGCAGCTCCAGCCCCGAGCCCAGCAGGGGTCAGGGCCATAGCTCCGCAACAGGTGCTGGCACCCCGGCTCCCCCAGAGCAGCCCGGGACAGCCCAGCATCCAGAACATCCAGCTACCTCCAGGTACTTCCCCATGTGCTCTTGCAGGGCAGTGCAGTGCAGTGTGCCAGATGCTGAAGTTAGAGGGTGTTCTGGTGTCAAACCAGGCCTGGAGAGTTTTGTATTTGGGCTCAGGTGACATGAAAAACACCCCACTTTGTCTTGAAGAGGTCCTTGTTTAATCAAAGTGTGGTTGGACACGAAACATCCCAAACAGCTTCCCAAAAACTTCAGGATTGTTCGCAGTGGTGTTGATGGAAAACCAGACGACTGAGGAGTTTAATGGCTCTTAAACGCTACTGCACTGACAGTTATGACACGAAATAGTTACACATGCGCTGCCTGATGCCTGCCACGCTGATTTACCAAGGTTTTGACCGAAACTGTAGGCCAGAAGCTTAATTTTAACCAAGTCATAATGGAGATCAGATTTCCCCCTCTTTTAAAGGTAAAAAAAAGGTGCACGTATTTGTTAGCCCATCTGTGGTAACGAAGACACACACACTAGTGAACTAGGGGCAGTGAGTACACACACACACACACACACACACCCAGAGCAGTGGGCAGCCAACTCCAGGGTAAAGGGCCTTGCTCAGGGCTCCAACAGTGGCAGCTTGCCAAATCGGGAATCGAACCCACAACCTTGTTATCAATAGCCCGGCGTTCTAACTGCTGAGCCACCACTGCCCTGCACTTTTACCACTTTCAGCTTTACATCATATAAATAAATCGCAGGCACTGGCCGTTTTGAGTAGTACCTGGAGTAGATATACCTCAGTGGTTTCTGTCAGCACCTCTCAATCCAAGTCAGGATTGTTCCTGGTGGTGATGTTAACCAGACGTCTGAGAGATCCAAGAGTTTAATGCCTCTTAAACACTACTTCGCTGATACCTATGATTCAAAATAGTAAAAAAACCTACTGTCTGATGCCTGAGACACTGCATTACCATAGTTTTGACAGAGGCTGTAGGCCAAGAATGTTATAACCAGTTCATGATGGAGATATGTTCTAATGCCAGTCAGATTTACCACACTTTATACCATTGTAAACTTTATATAGAAAACACAAAATTAATGTGGTCACTAAAACATCTCAACTTTCAATGGAAGTCCATTTTAAGCATTTCTATTGGTACATTTGTAGTGACATTGGACAACTACCAGATTCAAATGGTCATAAATTGAAAAAACTGCAGAAATGGAGATGCAATCCTGAATGGCTTTGTTTACGTCTCGACCACTGAGTGACTCGGACGTCTCGGAAAATCTGTTGGAATTCCTCCTAACTATAAGCCATGTGTCTTCAGTTTTTCAGTAATTGGAGCCCACATTTCACCCAGACTTGTTCTGTTTAATTTGCTATTCTTTGGTACTCTTTCTTATCCATAGATCCCCAAAGTTAGAGGACTTGAATAAAGAAAGCAGATTTAAAAATGAGGAGCATCAAACCACTGTTGTTACTAAGTAATTACTTAATGAGTGCAGTAATTACTTATTACCTAAGGAATTCACTTTATACACTCACATTACCTTTGTATATACAGTGTAAAAGACTGTTTCACACTGCTTGTGTGAGTGGAGATAGGGTAAGTCTCTGGCAGACCAAACCAAACGTGTTTTGGGCAACCTTGCTCTTGATCCAGCTGCTGAAGTCCTCAGCATTCTAGCCCCATTTTCATCCAGGCCTGTCTGCTTTCATTTACTGTCCTTTGGCTTGAAGTAGCATATTACTGGAAGTTGTTCAGCTGTTCTTCCAGTGGTCCAGATGCTGAAGTTGGTCTTTAGTTCTTTCAGTCATTTTACCTGTTTCTCCCAAATATGTCCTGTCTAATTTGCTAGATTTTGGCAGACCTGAAGTACATCTCTGAAGTCCAGGTAATTGTTCAGCTGTTACTGCAATGAGCCAGACGCCACAGTTCACCAAGACCCACGCCAGTGTTGTGTGGTGTTTTAGGTTATAAACTCCCAAAGCTGCCCTGTTTATTTTGCTCAGCTGTGCCGCTTAACACCCAAACCCTGTCTTGTTAATTTCCTACACTTTAGCGCGAGTGATGTGTAAATCACCCAGATCACCCACGCATCTGTCTTTAGTAAAAGTAATGGTTCAGCTGTTGCTGTAATGAGCCCTAATGCTGTGCCAGTGCTTTATTTTTTTCATTAGCTTACAAATCTCCCCCTCTTTAATTTGCTCTACATTTCACATGTGACTGGTAAAGGTCTTCTGCGCTCAAGCCTTAAAATCCTGACTCGAGTTAAAATGGTTTGAGCCTTTTTTTTTTAAAACACTGAGAAATCCCACCCTCTTCTCCTGGAAAGAGCCTACAAAACTGGCAATGGAAAGAGCCTTAAATAAGAGCACTGAAATGGGCAGTTCTGTAAGCTAACCTGTTGCCTGACTCGGACAGTCCACGCAGTGGCAACGCTGACTGGTCGTCTGGCAGCTTTGGTCTTGACAGATTTTTGCGCAGGGCCATCTGGATGCTCCACCCAGCGGCTTCTGTCGCAACACCCAGTGCTGAGCTAGTTCTTGCGGAGTGACGGACACTGGGTGAATGGACTCTCTCAGCACTGTGGAAATATAGGCCACCAACTGTGTGTTGTGCGGGGGCAGCATGTTCTGCATTGCCTCCCAGCATGGCGCCACAGACAGATTGGATGGCACGCCGGTTCCCGTTGTCACTTTTCCAGTTCGCATAGTAGAAAGAGCTACTGCTGAATTCATTGAGCAGATGTGGTTGGAGTTGAAGTCGGAGCTGGATCTGTTGAGCACAGACTGAGGAGCTGATATAGGGCTTGACGGATATGGCAGATGAGTGATTTTTGAGATTTGGTGGTATTGACTTCAATCCCATTGGTAAAGCAACGATATTTAGTAGAGCTGTGTGTCGGAAAGAACCTGTCCGTATGATACAGGAGTTATGATTTATAAGATGTATTGCGATATATTTTTAAAGTCAAATTTCAGGAAAAAAAACACACTACCATGTGCATAAAATTTCAGTAGACGTAAAGTTTATCCATTGTCTGACATCAATGTCCACATCTCTGATATCACAATACTTTGATATCAGCATTTTCTTACACCTCTAATATTTAGTGTTTCTTTTTGTAAAGCACTTTAATAAGCTCTCTAATTAATGACCCTATTTGTCCAACAAAGATGTTGACTGTTATAGAGGTTCTGAAGAAGCACCAGTGCACCAGCACCAGTCTGAAGTTTGCTGTCATTGGTTTAAGTCCCTGTGTGTCTTTCCTCCATCTTTATGTTGGCTGTCTCTTTATCTGTCCAGGTATGGTGCTCGTACGAAGCGAGACTGGTCAGCTGCTGATGATCCCTCAGCAGGTGTTGGCTCAGATGCAGGCCCAGATGCAGGCCACACGTGCCGCCACTCCGGTCAGCACTACACCCGGACAGATCACTTCTGCACAGGTACTGTAACATCACCACTGCACTCTGTGCACACTTCAACACTGTCAGTCTTAATGTCATCATTAAATGTCATCTTGGGACCGACAGGATTCATCCAGCTCCAGATTCCTCTAAATTTCAGTTGTGAAAGACATGGTAGCTTTGATTATGCACATAGTATAAGCCAGGACTGCCAGTGAAGTATATGGTTAACACTGGGGTAAGACCTGGATGTTTGTAGAATAGATCATATCGAGTTTATCGTCACGTCACTTGGACACACGTGTAAAGGCGAGTGGAAAAACGTGGGTGCTTGTCCCGCGCAGTATACGTACCGTGGCACTGTTCAAATATACAAGCTATTAATACAAGGTATGAATATGCAGATGTTACACAATGCTGTTTACATAAAGGCACTTATGGTGAGTGGTGTGCAGTGTGACTGGGCTGTTAGTACAGTTAGAGGTGGTAAAGTGCCAGGTGCAGAGTGTGTTCTGTGTGGGTGAAGGTGTGTGTGGTTTGTCCATAGAGTTCCATAGTAGTGTTGGTTAAGGTGAGGGGTGTGCGTGGGGGCAGTATTATGATGTTACACTGCTAATGGATGTTCAGTAGCATGATGGTCTGTGGGAAGAAGCTGTCTCAGAGCCGGTGGGTTCTGGGCTTCATGCTTATGTACCTGATGCTGCTCAGCAGCTGTGAGAACAGACTGTGGCTGGGTGGGTGGAGTCCTGTATAATCCTTATAGCCTTCCTCAGACAGCGATGTGCTGGGCTGTGCAGGCAGTTTAAAGAGACGTTGCCTGTAATACGCCGTCAACCACTGTTCGATTAGTCATTTCTTATGGAAGTAGGCAATTTTTAGCCGTGATTTAGCAACAAGTGACATAACGACAGGGTGACCAATTACTAATGAAGTTCTAAGATAAGATGATCCTTTATTTGTCCCACAGTGGGGAAATTCTTAGTAATAACTGTACGTTATAACTGTGAACAAAGCATAAAAGATCTTTATCTGAAGTGACAAGTACACTGGCCAAAACTTGGTCTCAAACAAGTCTCTTACTCTAACTTTACGTTCCACCTTAAATGATGCAGCAGTTACGTTCTGCTGTTAAAATTGTACAGAATAACTGCTGCACTATTTAAGGTGGAATTGAAAGTTAGAATTAAAAGCCTTGCTTTGGCCACTTTTTCACTTTTCTTGACAGGCAGGCACATGCAAAGGGATTTGGCTGCAGTGTTTTAAAGGAACTTGGAGCTGAATGGGCTATATATAGACACACCCACAATAGACAAACCTGGGGTGACCGTAGAGGCCTGTTGCTTTCTAATGTCATTGTACAGTTAGCATATGTACATCATCCAGGGCAAGAGGATCAGGTGGTCTGAATCAACTTTTGGTTAAATAATAACCCAAATTCTACCCAACAAATTTGTGATGATGTTTCAGCTAAAAATCCACTGCAGTAAACCTTCCTCTAGTTACTTTAAAAGCCCCTTAAAAGTGCTGTGATCAATACTTATCAGATGCCATATAAAAATTCCACTGTTCCATTTTCCCTGCAGACCCCTGGTGCTCCAATCATGACCAGACCGGTTGCTCCTGCAATCATCAAGCAGGCCTCACCCACAACCAGCAGCACTGCTACCACCACACTCCAGAGACCTCCTGTGCAGGTAACATCATGGGCACACATCATCATTATAAAGCAGGCAGATGTACGTGACCCAGAGAGTGTACCCCAGAGAGTACCAGCACACACTAGTACCAGCACTTCCACTACAACCCTCCAGAGGATACCTCAGCAAGTAACACATCCATGAATGAGTGAACGAACACACACACACACACACACACACCATCTCTTTAGAAAAGTTCAAAATAAATGCACTAGGACTGAAACTGCAGCACACACACACACACACACACACACACATGTACACACAAACCTCTCAGCATCTGGATAGAGAGCTCACCTACTGCTGCACTTGTGACACAGACAGATATACACACTCAAATTCACGCTGAGAAACACACAGGTCGATATTCCAGAGACACCCCCCCCCCCCCAGACTCCCTCTCTCGCACACTAAGCAGATGAACACCTCCAGCTGATGACCTCTCGCAGGAGTCAAAAGCGTTTTTAAGAGCCTTTGCTTTCATTGTGTTTGAAAATGAAAAGAGCTGAAGAATACTCAGTAGTCCACTTGCCTCTCTCTTCTGTGCTTTTCAGCTGCCCTCTGTGGGCTCTGTGCTGACAGTGCAGCCGGGGGCCGCCCCGCGGGTGGTGACTCCTGCCGCAGGGACCAGCATCACCTTGGCAACGGTGAGAAACTGGAGTTGAGAGGGAACCTAAACAGTCCAAGTGTCATGAGTGTAACAGACAGGCTGGGTGTGAGATTCTTCAGCCTGGGTGATTTACAAGCTCTCAAAGCCTTTCATATTATCTGCTGCCTTTGTATTTTTGTGCGTACCGTTTTGCATACGCTTGTGTGACAGACCCAGTGGAATTAGTGAACGCAAGGTGCTTTCCAAAATGCTTTTGGGGAGGATAAAGATGAAGTGACTTCAAATCCTCTCTGAAATATCCCCTTCTGGAAAGCACCTTAAAATCCCAGAATTACAGGACTAATATTGGTCTTAACCCTGATGCAGTTTTTTTTTCGCTCTCTGGAGAGACTAATTCATTGGGCCTTGGTTGATCTGTTATTATGAATGATCGCTTGTGTAATTAGCTGTATGTTCCCTATAAGCTCACAATGCTTTGTTTCTGTCTGCAGGAGACGATGGAGAACGTGAAGAAGTGTAAGAATTTCTTGTCCACGCTGATCAAGCTGGCCACCAGCGCGAAGCAGTCGACGCAAACAGCCGCCAATGTCAAAGAACTGGTCAAGAACTTGCTGGTGAGCGCGTGGACCGAGGGCTGTGTGTGCGTGCGAATGTACGAGTGTGAAAAAGGTCTGAGCCTGCGTGGTGGTATTTTGTCTTGTTTGTGTGGGAAGTGTTTAGATCAAAAGTATTTTCTGTGCGTTTTCTCACTTTGACTAAGCCGCAACATTTACAGAGTGATTAGAAGATTATTGGGTATCAAGAATCACAGCAGAATGAGTGTGGACGGAAGTTAGTTAGTTTGTGTGTGTGTGAGAGAATGCGTAGGAAATGTTTTTTTGTGTGTGTGTGTGGGAGGTGCAGCTTATTTTATCAGAAGTGTTCTTTCTGTGTAGTCTCACTTTGAGAAAGCATTTTATAAATTGATCATTAGATTATTTGATATTATCTCAGCTAAATGTTGGGGGTAACCTCAAGTTAAAAGTGGATATGTCACTCCAACTTAGACTTCATCAATCCATCAATCAAAAACTAACAATTCAGAGCTTATTGGTCTGAATTTTTAGCTGAAACCAAGGGAAATAAATACACTCATTTATTTACCTGATTTCCCATGAGAACAAGGGCCCCCTTTCTTGTTTACTTTGTGCTACAACGTTCGGTGCAACAGCAGGTCCGCAGTGAGTAGAGTAGTATAGTATGCTCAGCGGGTGTTGCAATAACTGGAACATCACCATCATGAAGATGAGAATGTTTCTTGAACAATTGAGTGTTGTAGAGCATCATTGAAAATATATCCACCGCCTTTCAAAGAAGAGGGCCATGGTTGTGTCTATGGCTGGAGGCGCTAACATTGAAAACTTCCACCCAAACGTCCACACGTCTGCTCTTAACCAACACCAGAACATCCTTACCCAGAGAAATAGCTCAGTTATCTGGCGAAGACGACACGTCGATGCTTGTGAGGCCCTTAGGTTAGCTCTTAGGCTTATGTCTTACCTTCACCAGAGCTCCATAAGAGTTTCCCCTCCACAAAATAATAAGAGCAGATGTGTGGATGTTATATTTAGCGCCTTCTACCCAAGATGCTGGTTCTCTTCTTTGGAAGGTGGTGGGCATAATCTTTTTGTGTTGCATTGGAAAGCTAGTTAGCTCTGTTCTAAATACCTCTAAATAATGGTTGATGGTTTAGGTATGTTGGGTTAGCATAGCTAGCTACTTTATGATCAGTGCCCACAGCAGTAGCTGTACCACTCTGCATTTGCTTTGAATACGATCCGACTATAAACCATTTGACAGGAAACGACCGAAAATTCAATCAGAACAGTGGGAGCCAAAGACAGCCAATTTGTTTTATTTTAGTTTAATTGTTAAAATTGCTTCTTGAACAGAATCAGACAAATTCTTTATTTCTCTTTAAACACAAAAACTCAAATAAAACAAATAAACAAAATAAATTACATAAATCTGTGACCTGCTTTAAAATAATTAATTTCTCGTTTTCTACAGGCTTATTTTTCACTAAATATCAATAAATCTAATGTAATCGATGTGAGCAAATAAATAATCTAATACTAGCTGTGCCAAACACTTCTTTCTTAGATTCTAAATTATTTCTCCATTAAATCTGCCCAGTTCATTGAAGAGTGGCCGTTTATGGCAGCTTGCTCGCTTCAGGTGGTTTACCATGTATAAGGATGTTGATTGGTAAGCAAGTCCTCAGACACGAAGCTTGCATTTCACGAAGCATGCAGTTAGGATTCTCTTTCAAAATGTCTCCATTATTTTGACCTTTTCTGGAAAATTGTTATTGTGTTGTCGACTTTCAGGGGGCAGCCCTAATTTTCTGCTGTTTTGGAGGTGAGGATTTTGCGTGACAGTGAGGATTTGCTCATTTTTGTGAAGTCTGAAACTTCTAAGAACCTTGTTTCTTTGGACCCCTGGTTAACTGTTTGTGTTTGTAGGAGGGGGCGATCGAAGCAGAGGACTTCACCAGCAGGTTATACAAGGAGCTCAACTCCTCACCCCAGCCTTATCTCGTGCCTTTCCTGAAGGTAATGAGAACTTTCTTTTTAATGAAATGTATATAATAATGAAATCAACAAACAGTGTTATCCTACCCCTTTTAATACCCCTCATCCAAGCTTGGAAGCTTGTGATTTTGGCTGGGCATCATTACCTTAATAGGAAAATCAGACTGAAACTTCTTAGCTCAGGGTTATGGCTGCTGTCTGTGTCTGGAAAACTGCTGCTGGTTGTTCTCTGCTTTTAACTGTGTTTGTGTTCCTGTTTCTCCAGAGGAGTCTTCCTGCTCTGAGGCAACTCACTCCGGACTCCCTTGCCTTCATCCAGCAGAGTCAAGGCCTCCCGGCCAAACCTGCAGCTACTGTTGCGCTGACCAGCCCTACGGCAGCTAACACCGTGACCGCAGCTTCAGTGGCCACCACAGTTCCAGTGGCTACTGCAGCGACCCCGGCTGCCACAGGCACTGCAACCATTGCAGCCACCACAGCCACTGCATCCTCTGCAGCTGCTGTTGTGTCTGCTGCTGCCACAGCCCCAAGGACACTCATCCAGCCCGCTCTCAACAAAGCCAACCAGTCTGCCTCACTGGTAATTTGGTGCAGTCCAGCACAACTCTGTTCAGCTTAATTCAACTGTAAAGCTTTCATTACAGCATTGAGGGAAAAAAAGACCTAATTGGATCTAATTAAATGTACATGCAGAATGATTTACTGTTTTTCCCTGAACTGAACTGTTCTAATAGTTTTAGTCCCATGCAGATACACATTTCTGTGAAAAAATAGCAGAAAAATAAACTTTGAAATATGAGATCCTCAAATTTATGTAGCATTTTACCTTAAAATAGCAGCTTCAAAATCATGTGATGCTCCACTGACCTCTACATTGTTGCTTCTCCGGGCCCAGCACACAGCTGCAGTACGTAACTCTGGTGAAGTGAGTAGGATAATGCTGCGTAACCATATTCGTGTTATATATAATCATATTCGTGTTAAGAAATTTATTATTACTCTATTGCCTCAGTCCACATGCTTCTCTACATCTCAGTGACTGTTCTGTATCTCTCAGCCTGTCCAGAAATGCACTTGTAAAGCGTTTTCATTAGTGATGTTTGAAAGTGTGGGTTACTCATCAGGACTGTAGGGGGGGGCACAGTCTACATCCAAACTAATATAAAATAAGTCACTTATACACATGGAGCAGTAACACACAATGCTTCTCAAACTCAAAGCTAAAATTGCTGTCTGACATTTGTATACACTTTTTGCTGATCCAAAAAACAATCTGATCCATGACTTAAAAAAACTTGATCCAACTCAAAGCTTGTGTTTTGTGGTCCATTACACCACTATTAGCTAATGTGTGTGTTATGGCCTGTGTCCGTTATGTAGTCATAGAAAACGCATAACTGCTTAGAATCTCCAGATTCTGGACATTGGTCCCTGGTATTTTCATAATGGCTAATGCAGACGTATACACCACCTTGTGTCAGATGTATGCTAACAACCTTTTCCTTCAATTGGGTCAACAGATTTTAAAAGGATACAAAAAAAAATTTATTTCTGACATTGCTTTACTACACCTTCACAATTTTCCATTTGATTTAAACCTCTAAGGATAGCATTCCTCATAAGCATGTTTGACTGTGTGTCATTTGTTTGTGTGTGTGTTTGCTATTCCCTTGTTTAGATGTTGCAGTCTCAGCAGCAAGGGGCGATAGTAAAGACCCCCCAGGTTACCTTGACGACTACTCCCATGGTTGCACTTAGGGGTCAGCCCCATAGCCGCATCGTAGTGGGACAGCCTCATATGCAGGTCAAACATCTACAGACAGGTATGTGTTTGTGCGGAGTTGAAGTGGCTGTGTATGGGACAGAGGGGCTGAGGACCTATGCTGTGAAATACTGTCTTATTATATGATGTGCACTCCTAGGTAACACTGTGGTACAGTAGTGGGTGTTCGAGCCATGTGTGGTCTGTTAAAGTGTTAAAGGTTTATCAGACCGAAGGTCAGGCGTGCAAACATTAATGGTGGTGTGAAATGTGTAACCTCCAATATCTCCAATGTCTTTTCTCAGTGGCGATGAAGCCAGGTGCATTGAGTGGTCCTAAAATCTCTCCCAGCCCGGTAGCTCTCGTTGCAGCTCAAAAGAGCAAGCTGAAGGATCCTGCTGGTGGAACATTCAGGTTAGTGTGTGTGCAGTGTGTTGTCACTTGTAATATTGACACAGTAAAAAAGACTATCAAATATGTGTGCATTTTAGTGTGTATTGCATATAACTGCATTAAATGAAGCAGGGCCAGCTGTGCTCTAATGGACCACTGGCATCATCCGGAGTTGAACTTAATATATCAAAAAATATATCAAAAAAGCTACATGGGAGTGCCAGCCAAATAAATATCTCTAGGAAACATGCTGGTGATTAGTCGTCCCTAAGCATGGGTAATGCAATAGCTCTGAAAAACATATTAGTATATCATTTACAATGATAATTTTGTATTTTTTTTTTATATATGGACCAATCAGTGTTTTTAGGGCCAGTACCAATTGCTGCGCACCTTTCAGCTCAATCAGCCAATCGCCTATACCGATTTGAGGGTGGGGCTGGATGTCACATTAACTTTTGCAGGCAAACTTGATAATGCATCATTGTGTAGGGCTTCTGCAATGTTCTGAGATCTGTCTCTCAAGATGAAACATACGCAAGATGTTAAAATTGGGACCTGTGCAGAACTGCTCTGTGGAAGAGTGGAAACACAGCTTAAAAGGGCTGCTTAACTGGCACTAAAAGCTCAGCACTTTGAACAAAATTCCTTTAGCTTTTGGGCTGTTGCTGCTGTACTTTTGGTCGTAGTTAAATGTGGTCTGCACTGTTTGCTGGATTTTCTTGTGTTAGTGGTCTTTATTAGCTCTGCTATTCTAATGCTCACTGTACTTCGCCTAATGGTGTACTTTCAAAAGTCTTTCCTCAGCTTCCTCCACGAGGCAGAGTTAGTTTTACACATCCTAAAAATTTTTGAGCTTGAGTCAGATTAAAAGAAAAGCATGCATGAAGCACGATCCGTAGTCCACCTAGTCCACCAGCGTCCTGTGACCGAGAGCCTCAGCCTTAACTGACATGTATGATCATTTTGGCTCTCAGGATCAGCTAAGTTAGAGAAAGATCAGGTCACATATCAGTACTCATACATAGCTGATCAATTTTTCCATCTCTACTTTTTTAAGGGTGGTCTTTGGTGTGCAAGAAATCAGTTATGCTTAGTTGTTAAATTATCTTTAAATTGCCTTTAATTGTTAAAAGCTTTCTCCAGGTAAGCCTCATCCAGATAACCATGCAACCATGAAGTTCTGGAACAGTGTCTTATGGGAAGAATTAGAGCTGGGCAGTATGACAATATTTTATCGTATAGTGATAAATTTTGTTATCATGGTACACAATATGCTTTTATGAGTTTATCATGAATATCGTAAGCACGTTTCATTACAAAGAGTGTAATCCAAGTGAAACTTTATATTGTAAGTAAAAATCACAATACTCAGTATGGGAGAGCGTTTGGAATGTTTAAATGTTTTTTTTAATGCTGTTGGTGTGTTTTTTTTTTTACATGACAAAATATTGCGACAAATATCGTATGTTGTAAAAAATGTCTTTAAATATCATCATATATTTTTTTCCATATCGCCCAGCTTTAGGAAGAATCTAAAGTGGAGTCTTTTGCTTGACATGGGCCTTGTTATGTTTGTCAAAAACCTAACATTGTTTTCTAAAGTAAGAATCTCATATGAACTGTGAAGCATGGTGGTGGTATTGCAATAGTTTAAGGATGCTTTGCTGCATCAGGATCTGGACGCATTGCTACTATTAAGGGGGGGAATCTGAAATCTACCGTGTTTTCATGAAGAGGAAGTCAGGTCCATGAGCTGGAGCCAAAGCCTAACCTAAATTTCTATTAAAATGTTGTGGGAGGACCTATAAGGCACAGTTCATGCTTTAAGGCCAACACCAGTCAATGAGCTAAAGCAATTCTGCTGTAACCAGCTATTAAAAGGAAGCAGGCAAAACTTGAATTTAATTAGGTCTGTCCAAAATACACTGAATGGTGTTCTGCAGAAATATGCCATTAAGGAACAAAAATAATCAAATCAAACAAATCAAAAAGGAATCATTAAATGGATTGATTTAACTCTGTGTGCTTCTGCAGGGATGACGATGACATCAACGATGTGGCCTCCATGGCTGGGGTGAATCTGTCAGAGGAGAGCGCTCGCATCCTGGCCACCAACTCTGACGTGGTGGGGACTGTGACGCGCTCCTGCCAAGATGAAGCCTTCCTTTCCTCTGCCTTGTTGCAGCGCAGGATACTGGACATAGGTCTGTCAGCAGTGCCCGAGCTTTCAGTCGTGTGTCTTGTAACAGCCAGTAGGTGTGGGCGATGTGACAAACATGTAATGTTGAGCACGTCTTTGTGATGCACATATGCTGCATATTTGTTTTGATAGCAAATGAAAACAGACATCTCCCACTCAGTTAGACAGAACTTGGCTGGGGTTCCATATTTCCCACAAGCCCACAAGTAAATGTCTTTTAAACAAGGAGCCAAAGTTTAGTCTTTGTCTAAGTATACTGGCTCTGATTTGGCCCTTTTTGAGAAGGTGTGTGGCCACTGTTCACATGGTCTAGTTGTGCATGAGAAGTCACTACACTCTGTGTAGTCTACTGATGATTCCTCTTATCTATAGGTAAACGCTTTGGGGTGACAGATCTGGCACCAGAGGTGGTAAACCTGGTCTCCCACGCTACTCAGCAGAGACTACAGAACCTCCTAGAGAAGGTCTCGGTCATCGCACAGCAAAAGAATATGACCTATAAGGTAATTTGCATTGAGTCCCTATAGTAGTGACCTGCTCTTTGCGTGTGATTATGCTTATCTGTTTGAGTGTAGTGCAGCTTCAGACTGGGCTACAGTGTTTTGACCAGGAGCATGAATTTCTATGTTTGTATTCTAAGCGTTTAAGTAAATCAGGCTATGAGCAGTGGTTCCTTTTGTCGAGCGTGTGGTACACATTCACCGTCTGTGTGTGTTTCACTTCTTTCTATGCTACATCCTAACCACAGCGTCTACTTGCGTGTTAAGCATTTTGTTGTGGGGTCAAAATCAGGCCGTAATGATGCGTATATATTAGTGCCTTTGTTTACAGTATGGAGAATTTTGCTTCCGTGTTGTGCAGGAGGATGGGCGTTACGAGCAGGTGACTGATGTTCGAGCACAGCTGAAGTTCTTTGACCAGCTTGACCAGCTGGAGAAGCAAAGGAAGGAAGAACAGGAGAGAGAAATACTCATGAAGGCAGCCAAGGTGATACACACCGAGCATTGTATGTACAGTACTGTGTAAAAGTCTCAAAAGGTTTGTGTAGCTTTATTGACTATATGGACAAAAGTATTGGGACACCTGCTCGTTCTTCTCAAATCAAGAGTATTAAACAGGAGTTTATCCTACTTTCTCTAACTGTCTCTAATGTCCAGAGAGGGCTTTCTACTTGAGTTTGGAGGAGCATTGCTGTGAGGATTTGATTATATTCAACGACAAAAGCATTAGTGAGGTCAGGATGTTGGATGATCATCACCCACCTCATGCCCAGCTCTCCAGCTTCTCCCAAAAGTATTGGATGAAGCACCAACCATTATTTCAGAGACCACAGTCCCACTGCTCCACAGCTCAATGCCGGGGGGCCGTGGTACCAAGAGGTTCATGTTTATCTGCAGGCACTACAGGATCTTGACTGGCTGTGTATATGCGCATCTGTAGTAGCTGAATGCAGTCATTAGAAGAGATGTCCACAAACATCTGGACATCTAGTTTATGTTGGTTCCTGGCTCTGTAAACTCCAGCCACTATATGGATTTGTTAACTTCCACCAGCAGCTCACCTGACATTCATTAATGAACACTTAAAAAAAATAAAGGTTCTTTTATTTTTGCAGTCCCTATCTAACACTTAGTTTTTCTCATCAATAATTTATGATTAGAAGAACTAAGTGTTAGATAGGGACTGTAAATACTGGGCTTTCTCAATGAGGTGGTTTCTTAATAGTTTAACCAACACATGCTCATCAGCTCTACATTTATATTTATTCTAATTATACTGATTTGGAACAAATTAATGATTGCTGCCCAGATAAATAGCCTCACTTAGTTTTCTCAGAGTCTTTTGAACAGTTCTACACGTGTTGTGATTCTGACACTAACCTGACGCAATACATGTTTACCAGGAACCAGATGATCTTTGCTGACAGATGAATTGGTGTATAGCACCATCTAGTGGTGAATGTCTCATTCTTATTTACATAGAGGATGTTGTGGTTCACGTGGTTTAATTGATCTCTGAGGAGGTGGCTGAGTATGAATAATTTTGTCATTTCACTTCAGCTAATGGGTGTTTTTGTTGCTTTTTGATGCTGTTGTGCAGTCTCGGTCTCGGCAGGAGGACCCAGAGCAGTTGCGGTTAAAACAAAAGGCCAAAGAGGTAGTATGTTCTTCAGCCTTATGATTGCTGACTAGCTGTTTACAGTGACTAGTTTGGCATCAACCTAGTGACTGTAATAAATGCCTGTGTTATTCACTGTGTTTTTGTGCCTGTGACAGATGCAGCAACAGGAGCTAGCTCAGATAAGACAGAGAGATGCCAACTTGACGGCGCTGGCTGCCATTGGACCCAGAAAGAAGAGGAAACTCGACTCTCTTTCTCCTGGCAATGATGCAGAGGTACAAATTCTCTTATGTCCCTTCATGCATTTTCAGGATCCGGATAATATCTGGATATCTGGCCAAACCACATAGAAACGTAAGTGTAAACACACCAAAGACCCATTTAAACCAGAGGAGGAGGTGGTCTGACACACGTTTGAGCCCGGTTATAGCAGTGTAAATGCATATACCATCTCACACAACCAGAGATGCATTTGACTGCCAAGTGTAAACGCACATGGCTGAAATCTTATCAAGAGACACTTCAGATACTAGTCAAATGAAGGTTTGTCTTTGAAACCATGCTTTTAGTTGTCCTGCGTGTGTAGACGCATAAGAGAGAACTTTGTGCTGTGCGTCAAACTATGACATAAAAAAAAGTAGTATACATTTAAGACCATGGGTTTATTAGACATGATTTTTACATGACATTTCTGGCTGCTTAACATTTGAAAAATAAATAATCAGGGCTAAGGATGACCACACTTTGTCTTTGAGATCTTCCACCCTGGAAAGTTCAGGCCCAGTGCACCTGACTCTCATATTCAGATGCTTCTAAAGGACTTGTAGCTGAACTCTACTGTAGTAGATCATTATAATTAGGATGAACCAGCACTGGTTTGTAAGATGCCTTTGGAAGTCAGCCAGCAAGCAAACTTGACATTTTATGTTCTGTTCGATAAGGGATGTATAATAAATGAAAAAGTCTTGTAGCCTTTCAACAACATAGATTGTCCAGTTCCCCTCACCACAAGCCCTCATATTAAAATGATGGAAACTGAAATGTTCAACATCAGTCGCCCCCCCACCACCACAATGTTTTATTATAGAAGAATAGAGAACTTTACATGTGATATAAAACTTTAATTACGTCTGTGTGTAACACCACTTGATAGATTTTAAAAGACGTAGCTCATTAGTCTTTATCCAATCACACAAGTGAAGCTGTGTCACAGTCTACTGTTGTTTTTGTTATTACTATAATAATAATAATAATAATAATAGCAATAATAAAATAACAAAACTTGAAAGAATCATAGCAACCCCTTTATCACAATACGAAACCAAAGTTGGAGCTTGATATGTTGCACCTCACAGGTCTCGTTTGCACAAACAGGACGTCAGGGTGTGGGTGTGTATGTGGTTGGGGAAACACATACGTACATCATTCAGTGTATTCTGCAGCAAGAGCTGGAGGAAATAAACAACTCATTCTTAAGAACGGACGGCTTAAAAGCCTTAAAGCAACATTATGTAGCAGTTATACAGCTTCAAAATCATGTTGGTGCTCCACTGACTGTAATTGGGAGAATGGTGTCTCTAGCATTGCTACTCCTGGCTAGAACACTGCTCCTGCACTATGCATCACACATATATATATATATATATATATATATATATATATATATATATATATATATATATATATATATATAGGTCAGCTTTTCAACAAATGCACATGTTTAGCTGATTTTAAGAGAATGGGGCTCAGATATTTACAATAGTGGTGTAAAAGTAAACTACGCTCCACAGCTGTGGGCGGAGCCCAGGAGCAAAAATACCAATTTCTTGGTACGATGCTTTAAAATTGCAAAGTGACTGTCTTAATGTTGTCATTTATGAAGTTTGCAGCCCAGTCACCTGGTCCACCGGATACATGTCGCACCTGTTTCCCCCTCTCGTTGGCCACAGCCTGGAATGACCTGTTCAGTTTTATTGCTGACCATCTCATGCTAGAAGACTCTGGAATGTTTTAAATTGTAAAAATCAGCAAACATGCTTGAAAATATCAGTGGGCTAAAGATTGCCTATTTGATCCTCTCACACAACTACGGCATCGCTTCTGAAGTAGCTTCCTGACCTGGAAACACACTTCAGAGTGTGAAACTTTGTCAGAAGGGGCAAATTGGGGGTGTTGTGTAGGCCTGACATTAGTTGATAACTGAAACTCGTGCTGTATTTGCAGATTTCCAGATTGCTCAGATAAAACAATACCATCGTTGGTTCACTTCAAAAGCTTTCATTCTTTTTAGTCACAGCGGTGTTTCTTCTGTCTGTTCCTCTGTGTTTGTGTTTTCACAGGGTTCTGGTTCGTCGGCAAACGCAACTGCGGGTTTGAGTGGCGGAGTGTCGAGGCAATTTGCTCGTCAGCGCATCACGCGTGTAAACCTCAGGGATCTGCTCTTCTGCCTGGAGAACGAAAAAGCAAGCAGCCGCTCCCAGCTGCTCTACAGAGCACTACTCAAATAGCAGCTGGACTACAGAGCCGCGCTACGACGGCAGCTCGGTGACAGAGCAGTGCTCAAATAGCAGCTCAACTACAGAGCAGTGCTGGAATGGCTGTTTATCTCCAGAGAGGTGCTCACGTAGCCGCTCGACTGCAGAGCAGTGCTCGAGTAGCTGCTGCTGTGCTGAGCTGTTCTCATATACAAGGTCCATCGCCGAATGCTCACACTGGAGCTGTGCTACTGAGCCCTGCTCTACCAGCACCTCCCTCACTGGGTGCTGCTCGAATAGTACTGACTGCTCCACCAAGTGCTGCTCATACAACTGCTGCTCTACTGAGCGTTGCTCAAGTAGCATGACCTGTATGGAGCACTGCTCACGTTGCAGCCTGGCTGTACCACACTTTTCTATCTCCCCTTTGACTCTCATCCTTCACACTTTTTTTGTCCTTTGTGTGTTTCGCGTATTTCTCTGTCTTTCTCTGTCATTTTATGTTTGTCTCTCTTTTACTGCTGTCCTCTGTTTCCTCCGTGCACTCACTAACTTAAACATTCACGTCTTCTCTCTTTCCCTCTTTTTCCTCTTATTGTTTCCCACAGTTTTACGTTGTTTTTAGCTTCCTTACACTTTTGATTTTACTCTGTTGAAAATATGTCTAAAGAAATCTACAGTTATATATCCAATGTTTTTCATAGAGGGTGGCTTTGTAACATGCAAATTACCAATGTAAAAAAAGAGAATACACAATGAAACTGCTTATTCATTTTGTATTTGTGTTTTTATAAAAGAGGTTTTAAGAAATAAATGGAGAAAGTTTTATAAAACACTCACTTGTTGCTCTTATTACGTTGTAGTTAGCCAGGTTACAGTAGCTTTTGGCTATTTTTTGCTGGCAGTTGATGAACTGAGCACCAGATGGCGCCAAAGCCCTGCAAAATAAATGTGCTCTTTGTCCATCAAGCAGGTCTTAATGAGGAGCTCAAGTAGTACCATCAGTGAGGGACTGTCAAAGTAAGGGTAAGTGTGTTTATTAAAGTGTACTCTAAAGCTGTTCAGGCTACAAAACACTGCAGATTGGTTTGCATGATGGTCTGAGGAAGCAGTACTGTTCCTGTAACCGGACTCCTATGCTTCTTTGCAGTGTCTTTTGCTGCGTCAGTGCTGTGGGAGTAGAAGCTGTGCAAAGTCATGGACCTGGCATACTGAAGTGTCTGATGCTGGACAGGCTCATCTACACTATACTTCGTGTTGGGTTGTGAGTACAGCTCAACACCTCTTTAGCAAAGTGTTTTGATCGGTAAAGTGTCAATTTTCTTTCTTAACATGATCTCTTTAGGCTGTATCTTTACCATAGACAGTAATTATGACTTACATGTCTCTGAATAGAAAACCTATTCCTTCAAAACACAGATATAACAGAAGCCAACAAGGAAGTGCCCAAGCAGCTGCCTATATCCAGGCTGTATGTGAAATTTAATATTGAATGTAGTATTTTTGTGATGTCACACAAACCCAACAATGGATTTACCTATGTGAGCATATTCAGACCCTTAAGCCTTGCATATTTACACATGAGCAGTATTTCAGCCTGGACAGCTTTTTAAATGAGGCAGAATATAAAGCAACCAGTCGTCATAGAGGAATATTTCCATATACACTATATGGACAAAAGTTTTGGGACACCTGCTCATTCCTTGTTTCTTCCTACATCAATGGTATAAAAAGGAGTTTATCTTGGTTTTTGTTGGAGTAACTGTCTCTACTGTCCAGAGAAGAAGGCTTTTGATGAGTGTTAGTGAGGTCAAGATGTTGGATGGTCACCATCATTCCAAAGAACACAGCTTCACTGCTCCACAGCTCAACGCTGGGAGCTTTAGACAATGTACAGTCTTAGAATTAAAGTGTTCTGCTCAAAACACTGTCCTATACTATGGATGGATATGAATTCAGCAGGTTCCACTGTGGATCCAATTGAAGGAACCATTAGATTTTGGTACATGAAAGTGATGTAGAGTTGTAAACATTGCTGTCTCTTCATTGAAAAGAATATCAGAGTAGACCGCATAAGGATGGCAACACTATCTGGTAAGAAAAAATAATAATAATAATGTTAGACTAGGATAGGCCATGTTGAGTGGCTGTGAGCTGCTTTAGTGACATAAACCAGCCTATAAAAGCAGAGCCCAACAAGCCCACCTTAAAAGTAAAGTGTGTTTTATTCTGAGGTAAAATAACATGTCTTGTAAAACAGCTTCTGAGCAAGTAAAGTTTCTATACCTATTACTATTACATCAAAACCGACCTAACATAGTGGAGGGTAGCACATCCAACTTGCAGGTTGCAGCCTAGATAGCCTAGATATAACATCCAATAGTTCATGTCGGCAAGCATACGAGCCGTTAAATGTAAAAGAAGCCACGCTTTCAGCCTCCGGTGTACTGAATTTCAGCTCAGTGCTCAAACTTCACCCTCTTCAGCACACTATCTTTTGTTCCTCCTCCTCTCTGCCAGGTCTGCCTCTCCCTGAGCCACTCCAGCCTTTTTATTCCGAAGCGTTCTGTGGGTAATTCCTGTGCTGTTAGAAAGGCCCCTGTACTTCTAGAGTTAAACCTTCATGGCCTCCTCTTGTGAAGAGATGGAGAGGCGACAGCAGGGGCTGCCTGGTTGCCTAGCTACATCTGTCAGAATGGTCTAGGTAAACATAATGTGTTTGTAAAGTCACTAGGACTTAAGGCTTGACTGAATGAAGCAAGGCGAAGCGAGGCTAAACCAGCTGTTAATTGTTAAAAGCTGCAGTTTACCTGTGGTCTGTAACAGTGTTTGGCTTCGTTAGCCTTTTAAATGACTACAAATTAGCAAATTTACACACTTTACCCCATTGGTTTAAGTGTAGTCGATCAGCCAAGAATATGGAGGTAATGGCAACGTTCTAATGGCCATGTTAGCACTTAGATCGTAGACTTAATCATCACACACTTCCCTCAGAGTGAGTTGCACGGAGTAATCTCAAGTAGTCTTGGCTTATGTGGAGTCTGAGTCATCAGCCTTTCCCTTGGAGTTCTACCTTCCTGCAGGTTTCACCTCCAACACCTCACTCAGCCAATCAAGCAGAAGATGATGCTTGGAATGGATGATTCAGGTGGGATAAACAAGTGTTCAGAGCTGAAATGTACAGAAAGGCTGAGCTCCAGGATCGGGGTTGGTGACCACTGCTGTTTATTGCTTGACCATTTGTTGATCTGTAGATGAAATACAGGCAGTGTACGTATTAATGTCCTTATATAGTCTGCGAATGGCTTATAAGCTGTGTATACTGTGTATCCTTTGTAAACTGTTTATGTTTATGTACATTGGCTCATATTAATCAAGCTTCTCAGAGTAAGATTGCTGATCTAGTATCAATTAATACCCTCACTGAATCCAATTAGACAGCTGATGAGAGCTACTCTGAGATGCCTGTAAAAACGAGGCCAATTGTCTGCATATTGCTAAAATACTAGAACCAGATTCCTTCTGGTCGAATTCTGTTTTTTATTTTTACGATGAATAAAAGTACAGCCATTATTCAGGCCTTAACTTTTATTATTCGTTTCCTTAAGTTAAAAACTAAGCCGACGTCTTGGCTGGTCTTGGCTTTAACCTTTTTTAAAAATTTATTTAAATAAATAACCCAGGGTTCGGTAGCCAACTACAAATATATTCATCACCTGTTCCATTAAGAGACTGAGGTGTTCATTTTCGGCTATGCGGTTGTGTATAAGTGAGCAGCTGGGTGGCTTTGGGTGAGCTTGCTTGTGTCAGCACTGAGCAGGGAGCTGGGAGGAGTGCGAGGCTGGTGCTCAAAGCAATTATGTTTCATTCTCTTAGCGCACAGGTTTATTTGAGCAACGTCAACTTTAATTCATGAAAACCAAGTCAGCTCTGCGTCTAACGGTCTGTCGGAGCGCTAGCCGCGATTTCTGATGACAGTTTCTTACTGTCTTTCTTCGTTTCTCACCCTCTTTTTTTCCCCTCCTTCTCTTTCTGTCAGATATGCTTGTGCTCTCTGCCTCCACGCTTCATGTGACAATTCTGCGGAAATCTCAGGAAAAATGGATGTTGCTGGCCAATGAAAAATGTGAGTTATTCTATGAAATGGTTGGCATTTGCATTCGCAGTGTTTGATGAGATGCATTAAGCATTACTAAAGTGCCAAGGTGTTTCCAAAGCTGTTTACATTTACATTTATGGCATTTAGCTGATGCTCTTATCCAGAGCGACTTACAAGGTTACTCGTATTACAGAAGTGGACCAATGTAGTGTTAGGAGTCTTGCCCAAAGACTCTTATTGGTGTAGCGCAGCATTGTCACCCAGACTGGGAATCGAACCCCAGTCTCCCACGTGGTGTGAAAGCTCACTAGCAGGTAGTGGTATTATCTGTTGCGCCACACCAACCACAATTAATTAACGTGATTTAAGAGACAGTAATGTTTCTTAAAGAGTTACATACTTTTATCTGTTCATGTCCATTTTCACATGTCTGAATCGACCAACATAAAATTAGCTTCTAAAATATCACCAAATAATATATTTATTTATTTATTTATTATTAAAATGTATTTATTTATTTAATCAAACATTTATTGTTTTAGGCATTATATGCCTGTATATTTATCTTTATTTAAATTAAAAGCCATATTTTTGTAAAAATGTTATGATTTGTGTAAGTCCCTCAGTTTGACATACCACCCCGTCACGCAAACTTGTTTTGTTTCTTAATAATGTACTGTTGCTTTAAGTAACATCATAAAGAGGAAGTGACATCGTTTGATTTGATGTCACAACAGCCAGGAATAAGAAAGGCAAGTTCTGACAGTCTTTTTCATGTAAGACGGTGTGAATGAACTCAACCTCAACCCCGTCACGCAACAGATAGAAAAAACTGTTTTTCTATTAAACGTTTTACCCTGTTAATGCAAAGACGAGTGCCCTGTGGGCTAGGTCAGGAACCTAACCACATGAGGAACTACAGCCATTTTAGAATGAACTTTACCACCCCGTCACGTTTTATTGTGAATGTGGCTCTTGATGCAAATTGCTACATGGAAATGGCCCCCGTTTCGTAGAATGACTCGTGTGCAAAATTCCTTTTTGCCTGAAAGTTAATAATGTCCAACTGGGGTAGCATTAGCATACATGTAGAAGCGCACTGAATGCCTGTTGTAAATGTCATCCGAAAGGGATAGATTTTGGGTGCTGCTATGCGAGGGAAGCCAAACACAAACTCAAATATTGAATTTTCATCTCTCAGATGTTGCTGGAGCAACTAGAGCCAAATGCTGTTCCGGTGGGCCACAGCCAAACAGAAAGAGCCAAGCTGTGAATAAATCCTACCGGATGGTGAGTTACTTATTTATTTCTTTTTTCCCCTCTCACAGCAAAACATGAACTTTAAAACATGAACTTCGGAGCACTGCTGTACCAAACAAACTTTCCAAGCCCTCAAATCCAGTCCATTACTGTTGCCAAGACATGAGGCATGCATTAGTCTGTTTGTTGCCATTTGCTGCCCCAGACATGATTGGTGTTAATTGATGCAGCTAAACGGAGATGCCTGACTGAGCTCTGATATTCTAGATCTCGGTCTAATTTTTAGGGATTGAATTCAGGGCAGTTCTTTGAGATTTTTTACCTGCGTCCTGCCAGTCATAGCGGGGAGTAGCGAGCTGAAAGCTGGTAGTTAACGTGGCAGCCTCCGTTTCGCTTCTCCGTCAAAAGCTGGAGCAGAGGGAAAGGTGTAATCACACACAGCGTGTGTACAAAATGTGCTATGCGCTGAGGTTGTTATTTTGGTCCGGCCTAATGGAACATACTGCACTCGGTGAACGAGGAAACATTAACAACCTGCACACACTGTGCACGTTCACACACACACACACACACACACACACACACACACACATACACAGAAAATAAATTACTCCGGTATTCATTTTAGCTTCATTCATACTTCAAATGGAGAAAGTACTGCCTTCATGATGTGGACGTATGTGTGAGATCAAAAGCTCCACGCTTCTCCATGTTTCTGTGTGTAATGGATGGAAGCCTGTTGATGGGCTGCATCATGCTAGCAGGCTTTTATATCTTTTCTTATTTCTGACTAATGAGGGAAGTCACAGCTGTGCCCGTAAAGGTATTCACACTCTTTGATGACAGGGCTTTGGCTTGTGAGCCAGTTCAGTTTTTACAAAGTAACAAAGGTGTGTGTGTGTGTGTGTGTGTGTGATCACACTTCATTCATGACGTAGTTCATGTTCTGTGACCCTTAAAGGAATACTACAGTATTTTTACCCTTTTTTGGGGGGGGTGTAATGATTCTCAAAATGTCAAATTCTATTTGAAATGAATGCATGTGTAAAAAAAAAAATTATGTATGATTTATGTCCCTCAGTTTCAAGTTTGACTTACCACCCTGTCACACTAACTTGTTTTGTCTATAAATAATGTACTGTGGCTTTAATTGACATTACACAGAGACAGTGTCATCGTTTTAGCCATTAGAACAGCCAGAAACAAATATACATTGTTTATTGCTTCCTATTTTATATTAAACACTCTAGTCAGTCAAGCTCAACCCAACCACCCCAAAACAGATAGAGAAGACTACTTTGGATTAAAATATTTATACAATCAATGCAAAGAAAATCAGGAATCAGGAATGTGACCACATGAAGAACTGTGGCAAATTTAGGATGAAATTTACCACCCCGTCACATTTTATTGTGAACATTGCTCCTTCATGACTTGAATATGGCTTATATTTAATACAGCAAAAACAAGAGGTTAGAAATGGTAAGGTTAATGTTCCTACTTTGAGTTTATTTAATTGAACATTATAAAAGTGTGAAATGTGAAAGTGCCCAAGTAAATTCTTCACGTTACCGTCTTTTGTCCCATCAATTGAAGATGCTTCAATTAGTTCTTTGAGAGATGCCATACAGGAATCACTTTTTGTTCCATAAAATGTGTTTGTAATAGATGTGCGAGTGTGAAGAACCATAAAACTGGTAAAGAACCTGTATAGCTACATTGAGAGACATTTTTGGTCAAGACTGTTCAAGTCCAGTATTTGTTAGCAGCATTAGCCTAGCATCTTGCATGCTAAACTACAAAAGGAAGGTTCAGATTAGAAAGCATGGTCGAGTGAATCTGGGGTCTGTGATAAATGATGTTCATTTGATACCTTTCACCCAGTCCTTGCATTACCTGTCTGATAACAGCAGGCGAAACCTCGGTTTTCTGTTGCCTTAAGATAAACAAACCAAGCTCCACGTTTCAAAAATGTTGACGGTCCACTCAGCAAGATATCATCGTCTAAGGTGCTGCAGTAACTTTCTGCTGAATGCACAACTGTACGGATCCCGAGGGATGGATTGTTGATTCTGCCTTTCACCAATTAAACCTCCTCCCTTGAGGCTCAGTGTACAGGAATCGACCCAGTAGCTGAAGCTGGAAGAGATCTGAGCTTGTGAACATGAAACAGGGCTGTGTTCAGTCCAGTAAACCGTATGCTTAATCAGAAACAGTGAAAGCTTGTCCTGCCTTAAACAAAGTATCTTTGTATTATTGATAGTGGCCATGAAATCGTTAAGTAGCTCTATTATCTGAAACTCCAGTCCTGGTTTTACTCCCGGCCCTGTTCACGTGTATTCATATATTCTTAAAAACACACTTCCCTTTTTCTGCTTAAAAAAAATGTTATTTCCATCCACATGAGAGGAAAATGCTTGTATGAGCATGCTAGACCTTTATGGGGGAGATAAACCTCACACCCAGACACAAAACAACACACTACTCCCGATATTGTGCACTATGCCAGTCAGGAAATGATGATGTCCAAATCTGGAGTCTAGTGCTGTCTGTGTGTAGGCGCTGTTCGTTCACTCTGTAGGGAGTAGGGAGGTATTGGAGATTCAGCCAGAAACAGGCTTGTGCTGTAACATCAGCATTTTTTTTCCGTGACCAGAAACTGCATTTTTTATGTGGACAGGAGACCAAAACACAGATATCCGGATACATGTGGACAAGGCCTAACGCACAGCATACTTAACAGCACATAGCATCACAGCATCAGAACTGAGTACTTTGTCCTTCTGTAAAGCCCCGCCCCCTTTTTCATGAAAGCAGCCCCTTTAAATTTGACTGGAATAAAAACTAATTCTGAAGTCTTTGACAATTTAATAGTGTAAAAAAGAAAACCCTACTGATTTCTAGCTATCATGAACCTAAAGCCTGCAGCCAGTCAGGCAAGCTATTGTCACAGCGCTGCTGATCAACTGAAAGATATAATGTAGGAAAAAAGAAAATGAAGGAATTAGGAGTTGACGAGTGTCCTTTCAGCCTGCCTTTATCAGAGCTGACAAACAAACCTACCAAGTAAATTTAATCCATGTTGATTTGATTCCCTAAATTTTATTATCATAGCATTCATGCTGCATTTACACACACTGATTGATTTTTATAATAGTCGCGGCACAAAAATTGCTTGAGGGAACAGGAGAGGCAAAAGCTGTTTTCCTTGGTACCTGTATTTTAACAAATCAGTGAGCTAGAGGTTAGCTAACAAAGCCCTTTTATTAAGTGTAATATTCAATATTTTAATATTCAGGATAATACTAAACTTGGTTTTCCTTGGTTTTCATCCTAAATACACACTGTGTGTATTTCACTGGTGTGTATGTGTGCGTTCACTGCACGGATGGGTTAAAGCAGGAAGCCAAATTCCATCTGTGTCCGGCACTAATGGTGGAAATGGTTGTCTTGAGTTTTGTCCAGATTCGTCCAGACTCAACTTTAACTAAACCTGCTGAATGCAGAAATACAGGTGATCTGCTCTAGCTCACGTGACTACACAGTGTTTATAATTGTTTGTACTGTAAATGATCTTACATATTAAAGCTTCTTCATCAAGCACATTACAGTAATACATTACTAATTAACCTTCTGCATCTGCAGTTATATTAATGTGGAAATAAAAGCTGGCTGCATCCAGCACTGAAGAGCAAAACTCTGAACTCAGAAGCAGCTCTAACGCTGCATTACCGTGTGTTATTGTCGGTCTGGAGCAGATCTGGACTTGGCTCTGGCTACATATAAATAGTCTGCTTCTGTTTCCACTTCACTTCACAGAGCATCCCCGGTGTGACCAGGTGAGATCTGGTTCTACTTCCTCCATGTAAAAGCACATTAATGCACATCATGTATGTTTTACTTTAAGTAACCTACCCTTCACCTGTTACTAAATATTGCAGGAAAAGGAATTAAGCAGTGAATTGCCTGCGGGAGAGAAGGCTGTCACACAGCTGCACCTCAACATGAGAGAGAAGCTCAGGCTGCTAGGAGAATCGTGCCTGGTGTCACTGTTGGGTATGTCATTCTGTCATTCTTTTGTTCACAACACTAGGCTTTCAGCTTCATTTGTGGAAAGATCTGGATCTGTGTGTGGACGTATGATTTACTACTATACACCTGCCTGTGCACACATTCAGGGGTCGTATTGGGGATGGGGTGGGTATGGACGATTCTAAGGGTCTGTGGCTGACGAGCCCAAAAAAAAGTATTTTGAGTATTTTGCCAGAATTGTTGAGGAGTTGTGGGGCCCAGTGTAATATATTTTCATGGGGCCCAACCCCCCTGGCAGCAGTCCTGCGTACATTAAATACATATAATATATTTAAAACAGTTCAAACATATTTTGTGGTTCAGCTGCGAAGAATTCACCTGTGAAATTTATTCTGAATAACTTTAGTTATTTATTTTTACTGAAGCAGAAACATATGACTGGAAATGTAGATCATGCTGCAAAGGATATGCAGGGTTGCCAGATCCCCCAAAACTAATCTCCAGCCCAAATAATGCTTATAACCTGCTGCTAACCAGGTGCTAAAAGTTGCCCAAATTTTCAAACATGCGTTCAGGTTTGTTGAGTTTTAAACTAGTGTCTCAGTGTTTAAGTAGATTGTGAGCTGCTGATTTTCTACTCCTGAGTTGTTTTTTTTTCTGGACTGTTTATATTCCCACCTGTTCTACACGACATCTTCAAAATTGACTTCAGTTTACTCTCACTGGTGCGTCTCCATCTTTCTTTCTCTTTCTCTCTTAGCTGTGGTCTACAGAACCTGCCTGTCATTAGCTTTGCCTGTTCGTTTTTGCATCATTTAGTTCTTATCAGTTGGTTTTCTACAAACATTTGTAGGCAGTGCGTGTGTTGCACAGCTCCAGCGGCCTGCGGTCTGAGGTGTGTTCTTCCCATGTCTGCGCGGGTTTCTTCCGGGGGCTCCGGTTTCCTCCCATCTCACAAGAACGCACACGGTAGGCCACGCTGAATTGTACCCTTGGTGTAAGTGAGGTACCCCCTCTCCAGGGGATGTTCCTGACGTGTGCCCAATGATTCCAGGGAGGCTCCAGACCCAAGAAGATGCAGATAAAAAAATGGATAGATGGATGGATGGATGGCTAGTGTGCCCCAAGTGGTTAAAATGTCAGTTCTGCTGTATCTGCAACTCCGCCTTAATTGATGTTCCCTTGATTACGTAGCAGTGGGTGGCAACCTTCCTAAAGTTGGCACTCCTACGCATGGCATTGACGACAAACCTCTAACCCTGCCTCCACGTGCTTGTTATCGACCCACTAACGTTCATTTTTCAGATGTGCTGAAAGGGGGCGGAGCCCTGCTGCTATATTGAGGGTGGATAGACTCTGCAGCTTTTTTCAACCTAATCAATCACATCTATGGTTGAATATCACAGACAGAAACTTTATGGACTCTGAACACACTAATGTCTTATTTCTCATTGTGAATTTTAGCTTACTCAGCTGGACACAGGGCCAGGTTTTCTTCTCCCTTGGAAAAAACTGAGAGGTTTATGGTCAAGCAGCCTAAACAGCGACCCTCCTCTGCTCTGTCTTTTCTGCTCTAATCTCTGTTAGAATCCGCAAAAGGCCAGAAATAGCCACTGCATGCTGCTGAGTCAGCCACGCTCAGGTCCACCACAAATAGAAGCTGTTTCAGCACTAAACTGCGAGCACTCAATTAGCACCCCTACACTCGCACGCGCAGACGCACCTCGTCAGAGTCGTTCTCAAATTGGATTGTTCCGGCTGATAGCCCCAGAGATTTAGCCCCTCATTTAGAGGAGGGTGGGGATGAAAAAGACCATGGCTGCGTACCTGAAATGGCAGCCTTTAAATCGTACATGCAGCCTGCTTTTGGGTGCCAGGCACGCATTAAATACTGGTTTACCATCAGCAGACCATCAGCAGACCATAAGCAGACCTTAATGGCCTGTTTTTCCTTCAGGAATGCTGGGATGCTTCGGATAAACCCTTTCAAATTGTAACTGACCGATAGTGATTATCCTAAAGCTTCTCTCCAACACTGCACCAGTGCCGTCTAACTCTAGCTCCTAGTCTTTGCCTGACTTTTGTCTTCTTTGGCTTTGCCGTCTTCTCTTGTCCATTTCTCTCATTCCCTCACACACACACACACACACTCATACACCCCTCAGCAAGTCTCAGGCCTCACGTTTTAACTTCCTGCCTCCCCCTCTCCTCTCGTCTGTGGGTAATTAGCAGTGTTCCACTTGATGAGATTAAAGCAAGGGATTAATCAAAGAACTAATTGATAGACACGACCACAGAGAGTGTCGATCTCCCACAGCGTGCTCTCTCTCTCTCTCTAACTCTCTCTCTCTCTCTCTCTCTCTCTCTCATCCACCTTTTCTCTTTTTAGCCTTACATGAATAATGGAGATGAAGCACATCTGACAATTGTTGGTCCTCGCAGGTTTCTTCTATTAGTGAGAGAGTTGGAGAGGGAGCGAGTGGCATATTGGTAAAGTCTCCTCTATGTTTTGAAGGACTGCTCAGTTATGACTGAGAATAGACCACTAACAGAAGAGCTGGAAACAAGCTGCAATGGTAGCGGATAGTTCAACAGTGGAAACAGCCCGTTTTTGTCTCGTTTGCTAAACGAATGGAGCAAGTTAAGTGTCCTGCTGCATTTCCAAGAGGGAGCCCTTAGCCCCCCTCTACGCCCCCAGCCTCTTTTTCTTCCCCCTCCTTCCTCCCCTTTGATTTCCTAGTTATTCTGGTCTCCAGCTCACAGCCCCTCTGCAGGGCCTTCATCATCAGTGGCAGGCCTGCTGCTTTAATGATGATGAATGCCCTCGGAGAGGACTGAGCTTTCACTTGGTCGGGTCAGCGGCCTCCTCTCTCATGGCTCATTTTAAATACATGCTGATAAGTCAGGAAATATTCTGCAGCAGGACGGTACAGATATGTCACCAGTGGAAGCGGTGAGCGAGCAGGTGGCTACTTTCTGCATTGCTTTTCTTTTTTCAGCGTTAAGCCCAAAACACTAGTGTTGTAGTTTCTGAATATACCGGTCCCTCCCCATACAGTGTGGATGTGTGTGTACGTGTATGTATATGTAGATATTTGGAAACTGAGGCCCTGGACATACCCAGTATTAACATATTAACATAAATGTCTCCAGCGGCCACTTGTGTCAGACTGACGTCATTCTCACTGAGGGCATCCTGTGGTCATTACGGTTTCCTCTCACCAAATACACATGGTAAGTAAAATGGCTGCACTGATTTCCCCGTTGGTGGGAGCATGTGAGTGAATGGGAGTGTGCTTGCTTCTGTACTTGGGTTCATCCTGTGCTTGTATAGTAGGCTGTTTTTTGAATATACTCTTAGCTAGATCCTGTCAACACCCTTGTCTTTCAATTGGCATAGGAGCTTGGTGCTCATTAGTAGGTTCAGGTGTTGGTGCAGGTGTGGTTTCAGGTTTGCTGAAGTGTAAATTGGAGGCTACCAGCCTGCAGTTCTAGATAACTCGGGTGTGTATCCACTTCAGTAAAATCAGTGTGCTTTCTTGCTTCTTTACTTGGATTCATCCTTTGCTTGCAAGGTAGGCTGGTTTATTAATATACTAGATCAATGTAATGGTTTACGGAGATGGACTGGTTATCCCTGCCTTGTGCCCAATGATTCCAGGTAGGCAATAGACCATGGCCGAGAAGAAGTGGATAAGATGATGGCTGCATGGATGGACGTAATTATGCTATGCTAAATTATCTCTAGGTGTGTGTGGATGGTTGTGTGTGGTGCCCTGCAGCAGACTGATGTAGGGCTGATTATGATTTCAGGCTGCTGCAGATCATATTATGCTGATTAAGCAGATTTCGGTGGTAGTACTGTCCCCATAAAACCGTACAATCGCATGTGTAGTCAGATGACTTTGCCCTGTTCAGATTGCGACATGGAGGAGAACTCAAACACGAGTCAACTGATCAACTCGAGCAGCTTATATAATAGTTAATTCATCTTAATTGAGGTAAAATGTTTCATTAATTGTGATACTGATTTGAGGTCAGATGGTATTGTCCAGAGGGTATTCAGTGATTTCCGGGAAGGCTCCAGACTCAATTGTAGAGTACGACACTATGCCACTCCACCTTTGCAAAACCGTTCTTGTTTATTTTCTAAAGCACAAATCCAGTAGTTGTTTAGATGAATGAAAGAGTAACTCAGAAACACTGAATGTTTGAAGCAGGCATGGTGGTAAAGTCCTCCGCAGCCGCCAGTTGTTCCCAGATTCCGGGACGGGACACAGAAGACAGGCTTTTCTCAGCGTGACGGGACCGAGCACACCGCTCATATCAAAAGAACAAAGTATCAAAGCTCAGACTGAAACGTAGAAACTAATCAAGAAAATCCGAACCGAGAAAACATAGAAAAAGAGAATTTAAAAATTCCTACAGAACACAGGTAACGTACATATGCGCATGTACATATATGCGCGCACACATACATACATACACACATACATACACACTTAAAACCACCGGGCCAAAACAGTATCATTTAGCCCTGTAAGGACCTTGAGAGCAGCAAATGTTTCAGGTAATACTTCAAAAAATATGTATTTTACAGCATTTTCTCATTTCTGAGTCTTTTTTTGTTTGTTTTTGTAGTTCTTTACAGGTTATACTTCTTCTTCTGTATATTGTATATTCTTTGCCAACTACTTTTTTTCACATTCTGACCACAAGGAACAAGTGCGATTGATTCGAGACACTGCTTTGAGAAAAATCATGCATGTATAATAGTCTAATCAACCTAGAAACCTAGAAAAAGGGAATGTTCCAGACGAAATGAAAGCGTTCCTCTGTGACGCCGTCCTTTCAGCCCCATCTTTGTTCAGCCGGCGCTTCAGCAGGTCTCTACGTCTGCTCCGCCATGCAGAGATTACCTCTACAAATTGGAAAGCAACACAAAACAAGGCAGGCAAGTGTCCGAGCGAAAAGGCATTCTCCATTTCTTTTTTCTTTTTTTTTTAATGTTTTTGTTGTTGTTCTTAAAAATCGTATTTAAAAGCTGTCACACTTCATTATGTGTGGTTGTCACTTGGACAGTTGGTTGGTCTGGTGATGAAGACCACAGGTTTCGATTTCTAAGCGAGTGAGGATCGCCACTCTCATTTCAGCTTCCAGAGAATCAGACGTGCCACACTTCCTCTTCTTATTTATTTATTTTTTTGCGTGACCGTCTGACAAAAGCTCATCTGTTCTTCTTCTTCTTGGTGTAGTAGTTGTTTTTTCTTCTTCTGCACCATTAAAGACTGATGAAAGAAAATCGGATGTGGAAGGGGAGGGGCTGAGGGAACGAGGGAGCGTGCCGCGCAACGACAAAGGACTTTAAAATGGCAACTGACCCTGAGGAGGAGTCCAGTACAAAAACACACCACAAAAGGCACTTGATCAACGACAGTGCTTCTGTTTCTAATGAAATTCAAGTCAAGAGAGAAAGAAACGAGAGTTGGTGATTCAGACCACTCTTAAGTGACAGAGCGACAAAGAGAGTGAGAGAGCGAGAGCGGCCATTGTTTTCTGGTTCCAGAGCGCATGGAGTAAGTACTTAGTCTCTCATACCGGCCCAGCCTCAACACTCCGAACAGCCTGAAGAGGGGAAAACTAAAAATAACGGAGATAAACGAGCCACAGCAGAGAACTCAAACGACGGAACGAGGAAAAACACACTCGCAGATTGCAGTAAAGGTCTGGAGCAGGCTGCAACCCTCTAACTCCCTCTGGCTGGCAGCAGACGGTCTTCCACAGGGATGCTCAATGTGGCGCTACACTCGGTTCCTATGGCTCTTAACTGTAATGTCCGAACCGAGGTATTTCTCTGCTCCTTGAAGTCCCGCCCCCAGCCCCGCCCATCTCCCCGAGCGCTCCGCCCTCAGTCTTCCTCCCCGCCGCCGTAGAGGTCGGCCAGTTTTTTGAAGCGTGGCCCCCAGTCGTTGAGGTAGTCATAGTCCTGCTCTCCAGAGCTGGAGGAGTCGAGTGAACTGACCGAGCCCGCTGTGGAGCCGCTGCCCTCGTAGTCGAACACCAGCAGGGAGTCGTACGGGGGAGCCGTTGGGTCATTATCTGCTGCTCTTAGACCCTGCAGATAGAGACAGAGACAGAGGTTTGAACTTTATGTCTGTGAGTAACCTGATCACTGTGTTCTGCTTTGGCCCTGGAGGGTCTAATCTGAAGGGGCTAGCTGTCTACTCTTATATGCCTGATAACAGCCATAGCATTTCATCAGGTTTAGAAATGAATACAATCAAGATTATATGATCATGCCGTCACCACATTTTCCACACTTCCACCAACACCACAAGTGTAGTGCAGAGCAGAGATCTTTCAGATCTTTGAGATGATCCTCTGTTCGTTCCTCCTTCTCTTCTGTAGTACCCTACGTATGCCAGGAGTCAACAGCTGTGGTCCTGGAGAGCTGGAGTTCAGCACTGTTTGTTGTTTTCCCTGCTCTAACACACTTACTAAGCCTTGTAATTAACGGAGTTAAATTATAGGAATCTGAGGAGCAGGGCAATCGCCAAACTGTCCTGGACAGGTCATTAATTCTGGTCCTAGAGGGCTACTAAGATGAACAGTTTCCCTTCCTAACACAACAGTACAGTAAATAACACACATCTGCCAGGCCATCCTCTGTTCGCTCGGTTTCTTCTACAAACCTCTACATTGTGCTTCATTGCTTTATCACTAGCAGGACTGAAGTGGACCTACATCAATAATAAATTCTCCGATGTCTCCAGGGTGGGGTAGAGTGGGTCGTACAGGGTATTGAGACTCTGGGATGATGGGCCTCTCATCCACTCTCCTCACTCCCGCTGACTTGCTCATCATGTGGTCTAGCGTCTCGGGCTGCTGCAGCTGGCTCAGGTCATAGTCCTGCAAGAAGGGTACAAGTGTGATAAGTAACGGTTTCATGTTTTACCTCTAGGTCTGACATTGTGGACCTCCTGCTAGGACATGTGGCTTATCTTTTTGCTGTTGGCGTGTTACGGGAAGGAGCAAGCCAGGGCAACTCCTGCTTCATGAGTGGACAAGTCTTTTTTCCTAACAATGGGCGCGCTGGCTGGGTAGGTAACTCATTGACATTTCCACCTACTAGCTAGGAGTCCTCCTATCACACAGTACGGTCGAGATCAAATGTACTTCCTATGACTCACAGGAAATGCCAATTTGTCTAATGCAATGTCATTGGACAGCTCAAGGCGCTTGAAGACCAAGCTAATATACACCCCGCGTATTATCCATTCTAGCAGCTTCCACTTTCCATATAGGAGCACTGTGTAGTTCTACAATTCCAGACTGTATCCATCAGTTTCTCTGCATGCTTTTTTAGCCTCCTTTCACCCAGTTCTTCAATGATCAGCTTCACAGGACCACGTCAGAGCAGGTGGTATTTGGGAAGTGGGTCATTTCCAGCACTGCAGTGACACTGTAGGAGTGTGTGTTGTGTTGGTACAAGTGGGTCAAACACAGAAGTCCACTCACTGCCCACTATTAGATACTCCTACCTAGTTGGTCCACCTTGTAGACGTAAAGTCATCCTCTAGTCCTTCATCAGTGGTCTCAGGACACTCCCTCAGGACACAGTTGGCTGGATATTTATGGTTGGTGGGCTATTCTCTTAAAGACCCCAGCAGCACTGCTGTATCTGATTCACTCATGTCAGCATAACACACACTACTAACACACCACCACGTCAGTCAGTGTCACTGCAGTGCTGAGAATGACCCACCACCCAAATAATACCCGCTTTGTGGTGGTCAGTCCTGTGGGGTCCTGACCATTGAACAACAGGGTGAAAGGAGGCTAACAGAGTATGCAGAGAAACAGATGGACAGCAGTCTTTAGTTTTGAAGGTATGTTTAATGTGGCTGCTTGTGGCTGTAAGACTGAGGAGAGTGCCACTGGAAACTATAAATTCACAAGAAGAGGTGAGACAATTAGCCTGCTTGTTTCATCACACATCACAAGAAGTCTAACTAACTAACCCATGAAACAACCAACCTGCCCCCCCCCCCCAACCCCCCAAAGTGTTTAGTGCAGAGTAAAGTATTACACACGCTACCAAAACCAAAATCAACTAACAGCTCCGCGACCTTCCAAATGGAGTGTATCATTTGATTACAGTGAGAACCTGAAGCTGAGTGAACGGTTTAGTGGGGTTTGGTGGTGTGCTATAAAGGGCTGTTTTACAGGAAATGCAGTTGAAAGCAGCTGCACATTCACAAAGCTAGAGATGGGCTTTCTGTCTCTTTGCACTTTGAGTCAGATCAATTGGCTCAGCTCATCAGAAGAACACTCTTTTAGCCCCTGAATGCGTCACTGACAGTATTTTAAATTCTCAATTCAGACTAATTATGTTACTGAATTCATCTTCTAATAAACACACAATTGCGTTCTGTTATTAAAAACAAAAAAAAACTTTGAAGGCCAAACTAATGAACTGCTGGGACACAAACTTTTAATAACATAAATGAAAGAAACTGCGAGAAAATCTTGGGCAATGTATAAGAGATCTGACCTCTGCATTACAAGCCCTGAACTATAAGAATAATGGGATGACTAAGAGCAAAAGAAGGCTAAAGTAATGCTACTGTGTCCCTGGCAAAAAGCTCACCGTATACTCCAAGCTCCAGGAAGGGTTCTTTGACTTGCAATAGTGCAATTTTTCTTTATACACATTTTTTTGGCCACACCGCTTTTAATAGTTTGTTTCATGCACCTGTGTGTTAGAATGTCCGGTCGTATTGTATTCAGAGTGAATGTAGTCTGAGGTGGGCTACTGCTGTGGACACTGATCATACAGCTATGCTAACCCAACATACCAGCAGGATATTTAACACTATTCAGAGTTATTTAGAGCAAAGCTAACTAGCTTTCCAACACAACACAAAAAGATCAGACCGCTGTGGGGCTCCATATCCAGAGAAGAGGACCTGCGTCTGTGGTTAAAGACGTTAATTGTAAATGTCTGAGTTTAGCGTTTTGTTAGCTTAATGTGTTTCGAAGTTCTGGAGAAGCAGACGTGTTGGGTTCAGTTCAATTGTTCAAATGCTCAATTTTGGATTCTGCACCAACCTTGATTATTAAGTACTTAATGATTTAGTTCTCCAACTTATTTAACAGATCAAAGTTGTGGCGACACACTACAACACCTTAAATAGAAATATCATAATTAGAGTATAACTGGAATAAATGTATATACATACAAGTATCAGGACACCTGATTATTCATTGTTTTTTTCTGAAATCAAGGCTATTAAAAGAGTTTATCCTGCTTCTTTTGGAGTAACTGTCTGTCCAGGCTTTCTATAAGATTCTGGTGCATTGCTGTGAGGATTTGGTTGCATTCAGGGACAAGAACGTTAGTGAGATCAGGATGTTGGATGATCACCACCCCACCTCATACCAAAAGTATTGACTGGAGCACCAACCATCATTCCAGAGAAAACAATTGGCATTTTTTCTCTACAGGGACTAGACAAGCTGTGTATGTGCATTTGCACATGCGTGTCAGCAATGGGTGCAACCTAAAGGAGCTGAATTCATTAGAAGGGTTGTCCACAAACCTGGTCCTCCTCTCCCCCTCCTTCCTCGTCATATTTCAGTATGTTGTCCCTCACGTCGTCCTCTGGATCGATCAGCAGGGGCTTGGTCTGACGCTCTTTCTCCCTGCGCTTCATCCACACTACGAAGAGCAGCACCATGCCTGTGCCCACACACACACACAGGGGATAAGCTATCAAGAACAAGCTCTACCAGAGGCTACAACACTTAAACTTTGTCTAGCTTTGATTAATGGGGTGACACAAAGCTATTTTCTTTCACTTCTGTGTGTGCTGTGTGGCTTTATTTCTGTAACAACAGCGAGCAAATATCAGGTAACGTGTTTAGGTCTCCGCCCTCCCGTTCCTGCACTTACTGAGCAGTATGATGATGCAGATGAGGATGGCTATTATGGCTCCTGTCCCCAGGCTGGCTGAAGCCACAGCTCCGACCGCAGTGCAGTCTCCGTGCTCATCACAGGGACACACCTTCACCCTGATCATGGAGCGGTTGGTCAGGGGAGGGTTGCCTGAGTCGGACACTAGGATGGGTACTCGATACATGCCTGCCTCCAGGTAAGGAATCCGTAGTCTCAGCTGGGCATACTCGCCTGGAGAGCAGATAAAGGTACATTTTAGAGTTCTGATACCAATCTTTATTCATTTCCACTGAGAAGATTCTGGTGTATGCACAGTGTTCTCATGTCTACATGAAAATAGTAACAACCACAGCATATCGTGTCCTTTCTATCCACTATTTTATTTACCACATGTACTATTATATCCACTTATTAGCTTTTTTTCAGGCAGACATAGAAGAGGTGGGTAATAAAACTGTCAATTTTATTGTGAACACTTTTCTCAGTAGGGGAGAACAGAGCACAACCTAATTTGAGGTAGAAATTGATGTTTTATGAAGCTAAGAAGCTAAACATGATTAGGTTGAACATGCTTTGGTCATTTTCTTGGGTTTCCATAGCAGTACACTGTACAGGTTTGCACTCAAATTCACTCAGAAGACTTGTTTAATACCAATACAGACTTTGATTACTGAGGTGAGGTGTGTGTATGTCTCACAGCTCACACCTACATTGTTTTAGCGATCTCTTGGTTGCAGCAATATATTTTTTGAAGTATGTAAGTAACTCCTTGCACAGGCTACAGTACAGCCTCCACACAGTGGGGTTAGTTTTAACACAAGGTTACAACTAACTCTATCCAAATAAACAATGAAAGTCCATATCTCTCCATATCAATTTAAAACTGTACATACATGTACAGGGTCCTGAAGATGGCGCTGCACGAGGATGATGGGACGCTAAATACCTGTGGGGCGTGTGACGGGATTTATAGATTGAGAAGAGGTGGTACAGTGCAGTGAAGGTAAAGGAGATGTTGATGATTGGTAAGCAAAAGGCCACAGTGTGAAGAAAGTAGCTAAATCTGCAGTGTATAGGGAAGCACACCAGTGGTCCCTGTCCATCAGTTTTGTCTTTCGGCCACAACTTTGAGAAGAATTTCCTGTAAATATCCATTTCTGCAACTGTAGGTAGATAGGTAGGTATGACTGTACGATATACACCTGCAGATTCAGCTACTTCATTCACACAACGGTGTGTGGTGGTTGGTGTGGCGCAACAGATAACACCACTACCTGCCAGTGAGCTGGGGTTGGATTCCTAGTCTGGATGACTATGCTGCGCTACACCAATAATAGTCCTTGGGCAGGACTCCTAACACTACACTGGCCCACCTCTGTAATACGAGATACCTTGTAAGTTGCTCTGGATAAGAGCGTCAGCTAAATGCTATAAATGTAAACAGTCTTTGGCCACGCCCAAATGCAATCACTCCTTTCAACCAATCATTAACATCTGCTTTGCAAAACATTTTCCACACATCCACTGTGACATTCACTGCACTGTACCACCTCTTCTCAATTTATGAATCCCATTGCACACCCGTCTGGTATTTATAGTCCCATCATCCCCGTGCAGCGGCATCTTCAACAGAGCAACAGAGCTGTAAGCACTAGTATTTTAATTCACAAAGCTATGCTAACCCACCATTCCAACAGGACCATCCAAATGTTATTCAGAGTTATTTAGGGCAGAGCTAACTAGCTTTCCAACACAACACAAAAAGTTTAGAATGCTGTGGGGCTTTTTCATTTAAATTCATAGGAGTTTCGCACCATTCAGGCGTGAGATGGTCCAGTTGCGACGGACGGATGGAGGAAAAGATGGCAGCTCAAAGACGTATGGCCCAGCGTTGGGTTCAGAGTCTGCATCTGAGGCGGTGATGTTGATCCTGGAGCTGGGCCGGGACCTCTCGCACAGCTGTGCCTCTCTGGGCACCAGCACCGGCACATTATCATTTACATCTATCAGATAGATCTGTAGAGTGCCTGTTCCTGTCGCAGGAGGAGACCCTGCAAGAGACACAGAGATAGAGAGAGTAGGTGATACCAGATTTAGAGATAGCGTAAAAGTGAGGGTTACAGGTGCAGTGGCTTTGATTTTGAGGCGATAGTGTTGCTTCTGGGGGAAGCATTGCTAAGGCAACCAAAGCAATATCATAGCTATCTCGCACATATCCAATAATAACCTTTTACCTGAATGTAGCTACCTTTGCCTTGGAGACTCAAATATTTCTGATAAATCCTATAATAATAACACGCTGCAAAGGAGGGCACCAAACTGGTTTGAGATCAAAACCACAAACTAGGGCAGGATGATGTAGTTACCATGATAAAGGTTTCTGTGATGAACACATCATTAAGGACTGCACTGACAGCAGCAGCAGAGTTATATAATTAGACTGGCGGGAATGTAGCGCTGTGCCTGAGCACCAGTGTCCTCCTCTAAACGGGGTTCTAACCTGGGTTTCCCATGTGTGAGCAAGTTCTTTAACTATTCTCAATCAGACTGGGGACGTCAGAGGCCAAGTCATCACCTCCAACTCCGTCAAATTCCTTAAACCATTCCTAAACCGTGGTGGCGGAGCTTATTATCCTGCTGAAAGAAGCCACTGCCATTAGGGAATAGTGCTGCCATCAAAGATGTACTTGGTCTGCTCCAGTGTCTAGGTAGGTGGTAAATGTCAAAGTATCATCTACAAGAATGCCAGAACCCAAGGTTCCTCTCATGCTCTCATGCCCCTGTAGTGGACAGGGGTCAGCATGGGCACTCTGACCACTCTTAAGCGTGTTATGATCCCTTTTTATCATGGCCACCATGTTTACAGCAATTTGTGCTACGGATGCATCAAGGAGCCTTGGGCGCCTTTTGGTAGGTACTGACCACGGGAACACCAACAAGACCTGCCTGATGTTTTGGAGATGTTCTGACCCAGTCGTCTAGAACATCACAGTTTGGTTCTTGTCAAAGTTATTCAGACTCTTACGCGTCACCATTTTTCCTGCTACCTTCACATCAGCTTCAAGAACCGACTGCTCACTTGTGTATACATAGCAGTCTTACAGAGCATATATTTCATATTTTTATGTAGCACTTATCACAGTAGTAACATATTGTAATTACATATTTTTTTTTATACCAGCTGATCCACCAACAGACCTATTTTCCCACGGGTCTGTGTATTTTAACATGTTCTTATGAATATAAACACACCTGCTGGGTCTGCGTTAACCTGATGTTTTATTATATTAAGCTACAGCGTATTTCATGTGAAACATGATTAACCAGCTTTTAATTATGTTCAAGCTGGAATGGGAACATAATAATCCCCCAGCCTTCCACATGACGTAAAAGAAAATGTGATTCAGCAGACCAGGCCTCCTTCCTCCATTGTTTACTTGCCAAGGTTCAGTTCTGATGCTCACATGCCCATTGTTGGGCATTTATTGCAGTGGACAGGGGGCAGCACAGGCCCCTTTGAGTGTGTGATAGCTTTCTATCATAGACAGTATTAATGGTCTGGAAGTGTAATTTGTGGTTTGAGCCACCAGTAAAGGACACGTTTTTCTGGATGAGCTGGGAGATGCAGATACAGACAGACAGAACTGTCACTGAAAGTGAGAGAAGCATGTGGGCTGATGAAGTACAGTAAAGTTTCTGTATATTAAAGAAATCCTGCCTGCTTCTCCAAAGTTACATACTGCAGTTAGCAGCGTGCTGAGCCCAGAGTAGCAACGTAGAGTGGCGCTATTCTGGACGAGCTGTTTTTAAAGGTAAAAATGCTACACAGTGTTGCTTTAAAGCAGACAGATGTTTAGTCTATTTCTGAATGTGGCTGCAAACTAATGTCTATCCCTGTTATGTGATTTTGGACCATAAACATTGTGACTTTTAGATGGTCAGATTTGTTTGGATGCTGAGACTCCACTTCATACTGAAGCCTGCGAGGGTAGGAAATGGATGGAGGAAACAGAAACTGCTAAAGAGCAGAAAGAGAGAAGTGGGGGGTGACAGAGAAAATGAAAGAGAAATTGGGGCGTGGGGCTGAGAGTAGGGAGATGAGGTATGATGGAGTGGTTTACGCCCAGCATCCCTCTTAAAAACTCCCCGTGGTGACAGATACGACAAATGAAACGATGCATAAATACTTCACACACCTCTTTTGTCTTTAATGGAGTTGTGCTCTCTTGGAGAACACCTTTTTGAAATGACTTTCCTAGAAAAAGCAAGCACATCTGTTCCCTGCGGCTAAGTCTGATGCAGACAAACAAACGTAGCGCTTTATGGAAGCCTGCTGCACACTCCCAAACCCACTTCTGCCGACTTCAGGGAAATACATATTAGATACAGATCGATTCTGAGAAATGCTGTTGTGCGGATATGACTCAAAACGCTGTCTGCCACTACAGACTCCTGGAAGAAAAAATGGAAGGAAAAAAAATCCAGTCCTTAATATCCTACAGAGAGGTAGCTTGTGTGAAATTCACCACTGTGCTGTTATCCCCAACCGGCCAATTTGTTCACCATGCAGCCTCACACTGTAGCGTACACAGCCGGTACAGGAAATCTGGTCTTAAAATCTACATTTTCACTTTGAAAGGTTTAGGTTTTCTTAGAGTTCAGTAAAAAAAGGCAGCAACTCTTCGGCTGGTGGCCGTGGTTAAAACGGACTGGCGTCTCTGTTGTGACTGTGCTCCTGTTTCATCTAAGCTTCTTCAGAGCAGAGCAAATAAAGCAAAATCCAATCAGAGGAGAAACACGCTTGTGATTGTTGGTTGGGGGGGGTCAATCAATTCAGGTTGAGTTCAGAGGTGTTCAGGTCTCTTCTTCACTAGCATAGAAATAAACGCATGCACAGTATGGACAAAAGTATTGGGACACCTGCTCATACACTGATCTGAAATCAAGGATAGTAAAGAGTTACCCCTGCTTTTGTTGGGGTAACTGTCTCTGCTATCCAGGGAAGGATGCTTTCTACTAGATTTCTGGAGCATTGCTGTGAGGATTTGATTGCATTCAGTGGCATGAGCGTCATCCCCAGCTTATCCCAAAAGTATTGGATAGAGCAAACATCCAAACATCATTCCAAAGAACACAGCTCTGCTCCTCCACAGCTCAATGCTGGGGGGCTTTATACCCCTCTAGCCCACGCCTGACATTAGGCAGCATGGTGCCAATAGGTTCATGTTTATCTGTTCCAGAGAGTCCTATTCTATTGGCAATACTTCTCAACAGGAAATAGACAAGCTGTGTGTTTGTGTGTGCAGTTGCACACCTGTGTCAGCAATGCTTCTCTAAAATCTAGTACAAAGTCTTCTTCCCTGGACAGTAGAGACAGTTACTCCAACAAAAGTAGGAGAAACGTTTTTTAATAGTCTTGATTTCAGAAGAAACAATGAATGAGCCGATGTCCCCGTACTTTTATCATATATAGTTATAGTCACATATCTGATTTAGTGGTGCTTACCGTTGTCTACAGCCAGAAATGTTGCTTCATACACGTTATTCTTCACGTAAGGTGATTCCCGATCTAGTATGGCTGTAGTGGTGATCTGACCATTTGTCCTGTTGATTCGGAGCCAGTTTCCTGGATCTGACAGCTTAGAGTACCTATGGATGAAACGTACAAGAGCCATAATTTATACACGTACTGAAGCCTGTTCATTAGCCTGTCTATTAGACAAGTTCAAAGTTTTATTTGTCACATACAGAGTTATACACAGTACGACCACAATGCTCACATGAAACAACAGGATAGAAGGTAGAATATATATAAAATAAGATAAGCAAAGAAGAGATAACAAATTAACCTAAATTAATTATAAAAAAAATATACAGATAAAAATCTCCAGAGCATTTTTAAAAAGCTCTTAAAGTGATTAAGATGGTGTTTTCGTGTGGAGAGGAGGCCAAAACACAGCTTTAAAAAAAAAATATATATATATATATATATACATATATACACATTACCTACTTCACTATGCTTTGCATTATATTTAGCTACAAGCACTTCTGTGTTATTTCAAGCTAGATTTGCTACAGAATAGACTGAAACCTGTAGTTCTCACAGCAGACCTTTATAGACAGTACAGTATCAGCAGTATGTGTTTAATACAGGGGCCTGAGTGCTGATCCATGGCGCAGAGCAAAGCAGAATAATTCATACTCAATCAAATATCTGAGCAGACACATAATTATTATTTTACAGAATGCTGAATAATTGATGTGGCTTTGGTGCTGGCTGCCTTGCTATTGATATAGTGGCCAAGGTCAGACAGACGCTTCCAGAATCAGTCGGTGGGTGGTGTCTGCTTGTCTGATGAATGGCCAAATAATTAGCCTAGTAAAGCTTAGTTTATAAGCAATACAGAAAACGTGTTGTCATTTGTTCGTTTTGTAGACTGACACTGCAGGCTGGTTGGAAAAGCAGCTCTTACAGCTGAAGCAATCACACACAAAATAAAAAAAACTGAAGAAAGATCAGTGAAAAAATCAACTGTCCCTGAATGTGACTCGCAGAGATGAAGTGGAAAGGTGGCCAGTGTGGGCGACAGCTTGTCTGCATCACTTTTTAGCTGCAAAATGCATTTGAAGTGTTAGATGGCAGTTGCACTCTTCTGGCAAACAACTTAAATAAGCTCTGGTATACAGAGATGGATGTTTTCAGTTGAGCTGTTAGAGCTATTTACAGTCTTGTGAGAATGCAGCACAAAGAACAACAGCGTTCTTTGGATTGATGCTATAAAAGAACCACTTTTCCCTACAGAACATCTCCTTAAAGACGCACTTTTGTAAACGAGATGCGCAAGTGTGAAGAAGCTCTGAAAGGTGAATTAACGTCCTCATGATGTTCTACACAAATCTCCACTAAAGGTTTGACCTTGAAGTTGCCAGACGTCCACGTCGAACCATTGGAACCTTCATTTCTGAACAGTGCTGTAGTGAGGCAGTGCTGCAGTGAGGCAGAACAGGTGAAGTGCGTGCGAGTATGTGTGTTGAAGTGGGCTTAATTCTGGATCGATATCGCAAAGATGGCACAGTGCCTGTCGAACAGCCTCGGCCCGGGCAGAGAAGTCGATCGATGGAGAGGAGAGACAGACAGACAGACAGAGTGGGGCTGGGGACTGGTCTAGCTCATTACTCAATGACCTCTCCACCCCGTTGCCAGACAACTGAGGCAGCGCTGGACACTGGGACCAGGAGAAAGTCAGTTAAAAGCATTTAGCTTGTCTCCCCAGTGCAGCTGGCGTGAGGCATGTCTGCTGAAATGCAGTGTGTGTGTCATCCCACACTCAAGGGATTCTGCATGCATTGGGATATGGCATATAGAGGAAAGGGGAACAGGTGAGCAGTCTGGTCTGAGCTGCAGAGGGGCTCATTTCATATTGACTGTTTTTTTTTTTTAAATGGAGGTGTACTTTGAGCTGACATATAACCAAACTTGAAAAATTGTTAAGCTTGGTCATGCGCATGACTGCAACGCATGCTGACCTTGGACAGCAGAATTTTGGCCACATTAAGTGGTTAGGGGTTGCTGTGAAGTACCCCAGAAGCAGCTTTACCAAATACTATCCTAGAGGGGCCTGACCTACACCGATCAGCCATAACATTAGCACAGCTGACAGGTGAAGTGAGAAACACTGATTAATTATCTTCATCTGCAGCTGAATCTCTTAAGGGGTGGATATATCAGTCAGGTCAGCAAGTGAACAGTCAGTTTTTGAAGGTTATTTTAAAAGCAGGACAATTAGTCAAACCTAAGAATCTCAGCCACTTTGATAAGAACCGAAATGTGATGCTCTAGACGACTGGGTCAGAACAGCTCCAAAACATCCGCCAGGTCTTTTCCGGTATGCAGTGGTCAGTACCTACCAAAAGTGCTCCAAGAAAGGACAAGCGGTGAACTGGCAACAGGGTCATGAACACCCAAGACACACTGATGTGATCCATGGAGGCCCCACCTCCCAACTTACAGGACTTAATGGATCTGCTGCTCACGCCTTTGTACCGGAGACCACAGGATGCCTTCAGAGGTCTTGTGGAGTCAGCTGTGGCGGAGGGTGGGGGTTGCTATTGTTATGGCTGATTGGTGTATATGAACATTTTGTGGCTGTGATATTCTTCTCTATAAACCCATAAAACTGACTTTTTCTTTTCTTTTCTTTATTTTTCAGATTTTGATATTATCCAGTTTATTTATTGACAGATCTAGGTCTCCACTGTCACACACTGTCAAACACAAGTAAACAGCTTAATATTAAAGTCTTAAATAAACACTGGGACTGGAGTTATCTATAATTAGTTTCTATTAATCACATTTTTTTACATTTATTTATTCTGTGTTTTTTAATTCATATAACTGCAATATTTCATGTATTTTAGTTTTCATTAGTTCTTTAAATAATGTTTTTTTTTGGTTATGTTATTGTCATGCTAAAGTTATAGGATATAAGCCACTGGACAAAAAAATGAGTCACCTTGCATGTGGTAGTAATGTCAAGCTCCTGCAGATGGCGCTGCATGAGGATGATCAGGCTAAAAATACCTGTGGGTATGAATACTGATTCATAGGTTGAGAAGAGGCTGTACATGTGCTAATTTGGCTAAAATGTTGCTTCTATCTAATAAACTACTACAGCTTTGGAGTTAAAGAAAGGCTCAGTGACAAACCTGGACTGACAGCCAGGTCCAGCTGAAGAAATGGAAATCAGGAAAAATGGAAAGTCTTTGAGTTGCTTTGTGGGAAATGTCATGCCTCTGTAAGCTTGCTGGTTCATGTCTCTGTATGGGTTGTTGATCACTCACTGCAACGTAGCAGATCTTGGCTGAAAGGAGAGGGGCTCTACTGAAGGAACATGTGAAAAAAGAAGTTGTGGTGGAAGAAGCATGTGAAAAGGAAATGTCTTGAGTACATTAATTTAACTTAAAATAGCCTCTGTGTTTCCTGCTCGCTCTTTTCGGTCTCATAAACATCCTGGATGTTTACGATAACCTTTTTGATCTGCAGTCCTAAAGTCCTGGTTGGTATTTCGGAAGGAGCTAAGCCTCCAGACCAGGAGATCTGTGGTTCTGGACATACTTAGGTCTGAAAGATATTGTAGTTGTTCACACATAACCAATTTATTTGACACCTGAAAGGAGCTTGACACTCAAACCTTCTTATCTGGTGGCAACGCTCATTCTGGAGAAACAGACTCTCACAGGTATTTGCTTTTTTTAACATTTACCTTCAAAATGTTAAATCTTGGTGTTTAATGCAAGAGTGAGGTCAAATCTTCAGTGGTTTGTGCCACAGCATTAAGCAGCCAGAAAAGCCTGTCCCTCATCTCCTGGCTTTCTACATCTAATGGCTACTACTTTGAACTACCCTGCCTTGTCAAACTTGGGCTGCGAGAAACAACAGATTTGAAGTCTTAGAGGAGATTTTAGAAAGCACACTCCAGCTCACACTCAAACTGTCGCTCAGACACCACAAAGGCTTACAGTAGCACACTAGACTGATTGCTTGTCCCCTTAGACTGAAGTGTACAAAGTGTGACTTGAAACCCTTGGCATTTAGGAAACCAAAGGAATGAGCCCTTTACTGAACCACTACTAGTTTTATGGAGGATTTCTCTTTTTGTTTGATTTAGGCCATAAGTCAAAGACGAGGGCAAGACTTTAGAACAGTAACTCGTCTTCCCATTGCTGAGGTGCTTCATGGAAGGTTCAAGAACATAAAAATTCAGTTTTTAAAAGTATAAAAGCTGGAAACTACTTGTATGACCTAAACCTCTAGGTCAGGTGCTTCTTGGATCAAGCCCTACTTGATCTTACTCATGCCTCCAGGAACTCGCTGTCGCTGGTTCAGGAATGGAGTACAGCCACCTCGCGTGAGATGTGTGGAGAAATGTAGGTTGGGGGGGGGTATGCTCCGGGGGACAGAGGGTGGGCATCTGAGTGCAGTGATCGGCAGTGGTAACGGAGAGAGGTTAAGTGTGTTTAGAGGAAAAAAATCTGCTGTTTCTATGCTTGGCTTAAAAGCTTGTCCACACCCAGAATCGATTCTGCACTCATTTGGGGGGAGAGAAGGGGTCAGAAAGGACAGTTCTTAGCAAACTGTGGATCATCAGTGCAAATCTATATTTTACTTACTGATCCACATAATCAGTGATGAACAGTGGGTACTGCTGGGGTTGTTGCATGCAAGAACACCAGTGAATTACTTATCGCTCTCCCTCTTCAGGTGGACCTGAGATTTGAGACTGAGATCTGGACCTTGAGCTCTGAGGTTCATATAACAGCAATGTTATTCAGCTTGCTTGTTTAAAAAATATTGAAAATATTAAAAGGGCAAAAACCAACTGCTAACGAGACATGTCACCACAGAGAATCAAACCCTTGGCAACTTTTACACACTGTGATTAAACAGGGAACAGAAAATGCTGGAATATAAAATCTCAAAATGAGCACAAACCATTTTAAATTTAGCCTAGTACAGTTGGTTATCCCCCTGCAGGCCACCCTGGGTTCCACAGTGACCAGGCTTGCATAATGTAGGTCACATCTGAAAGCTTCATTAATATACTTAAACCATTCAGTTCCTTTGGTCTGTGTAATGAGCGGAGACAGATACAAGGACTGACCAAATACATCCAGACAAGTTCTGAAGTCTTTAAAAGTAACTTAACAGAGGAAGAACGAGGTCCACAGAGAGGAAAAAATCAAAGCATAGAAGAATTCATTTTTACAATCGATATTCTGAGGTCCGCAGTCGAGCGCAGAGCTTTTCAAGGTCACATTATGTTTATGCAACAGCTTGGAGGGCAGAAGGCCCCAATGCATATGAATCTTATCAGTGTATCATTACAGCTGAAAGTAAAAAGCTTTAAAAAAGAAAGCTTTTGACCCAGTGTTTTACTGAGTCCTGGGTGTTGACAGTATTTCAGACGTCTTACTGAATTTGGTCACAATATGTATTATTTTTTGCCTCTATTCTCCACTGATCATTTTATTTTTAGATGCTTCCTTCTGGTCAGGGTCGTGGTGGTGGGTTTAGAGCCTACATGTAATTATTGGGCACAAGGCAGGAATATCCCCTGGACGGGACAGTGAAATAAAATCTAATTTAGTTAATGTAATTTCAGACCCTAGCTGTGAGTAAATGGCCTGATGGACTAAGTCCCTAAGACCTAGGGTCTGAAACCTACATTATCCACATTTGATTTTATTTCACTGACTTTTTTTTTATATGTGTATATGTAAAAGTAGGTGTGGCCAAAACATTGGATATATCAGCAGCAAGGTAGCTTGGAATTTAAGGTGACCAATATACTTGCTGTTATTCATCGCATGCTCAGTCTCTATGCAGGCAGTATTGTTCACATACCTTTCAACTATCTAGAGGATAAAAAGATAGGTCCACTAGGGGACAGGGCAGGGCCAAAACAGTCATTTACATTTGAATCATGTTACAGAGGTAGGTGAATTTAGTGTTAGGAGTCTCTCCCAAGGACTTTTATTGGTGTAGTGTGGTGGGCCTTATAAGCAAACCCCAGTGTTACACGGTTAGGACAATGTTATTATGATGCTGTTACCCACTACACCACTACTTGTTATACTGCCCCTATTGTTTAGGATGGTACTGCATCTCATGGATGGATCACATTAATTCCTAAGGACATACACAGCCTATGCAGCCATGTTGGGCATGAATACATGTACTGAAAAGCAAGCATACCCTAGCTCTAATGTGTACATAGTAACTGAAGGTAAGCTCTGTCACTTTACCACAAGGCATTCATTGCCAGCTGATCAAAAGGTTGCCATGGAAACAATGAAGTCAAATTTCACTGACTTTTTCAATTTCCATATAAAAATACCACAATATTGAAGAGAACGGGAATGTGTTCATGTTCAGCACTGAACTGAACCATTAACACTATGACCCACAGCTGGAACGACTTGCCCTGGAACTCGGCTGCCAGTTGCTGGGCTCTGATTGGGCCGACAGATCTGGAACTCAGTCAGAATTGACTCACAGATTTGTTCTGTCTGGCTTCTGTGAAAAGGCTTAGAGCACATCACCCCGCCTTTCCACGACTAGGCGTGGGAGTGTGTGTGAGGTGTGTGTGTATGCGTGTATGTGTGTGCTGATTGCTGCCCGTGATGCTCTCACACTTCAGCGGAGCCTGAGGTGGAGCAGCAATCTGTCGTGGCGCTGCACTTCTGTCTGTCACTCTGAGAGGTCAAGGCGGGGTCACAACAGTCTCGTTCTACTCCAATCACGAACTGCGCCCCGCGGCAGTCGCACAAAAACAGACAATGCAGCACGGAGGATGGAATATTTAGGAAAATGTCTGAAGTGCTCTTTAAGAACACACCCTTCGAATAGTGGATCTGGACTATGACTAACTGTTACTGCAGGGAATCTACACTGAAGGATAAACAGTTGGAGTGTAACGATACACTCCGCTCACTCTGATTCACAATTCTGGGTCAAGGATTAGATGTTCCTACAATATTTTTGAAAGAATAAAAATGATGATTTTACAGTGGGATGTTTAGTCGGATACAGTAGTGCTTAAAAAAATGTGGATGTTCTATAATTCTGCAGAAATTTGACCAATTAATAAATTATAATAAATTATAAAAATTATAATAATAAATGTAAAATAAAATAAATGAGCAGGTCTGATAATTTTGTCTGAATGTGTTAGATTTGGTCAAATTTATGCAAAAAATTCTAAGGGGATCACAAACTTTCAAGCACCACTGTACATGTTTGCCTGTACACTGAGCATTTTTACTATTGTGTATGTACCAGCTAACAGACGCCTGCTCCATCTACCCACCCGAGCTCCGGCTGCTGATAGCTTGGGTTGTATTTCCTATGAACAGGGATGTTTGCATCACTTGTGGTTGTGAGAGCACAGATGTTGTGCAGATGTGTTTATGAAGTAATGCTTTATACCTGTAGCTACAATTACAATCACCCCTTTAATCAGGTACCTTCATCCAGCACTGATCTTGGAAGTTTTGGCACCCATACGAAGTAAATGAATGAGGGATTTTTCCAAAGTATTGTTTGATATTTTGGGATGAACTAGAAAACGAAATATAATGAGTGTTTTCAGAAAGACTGGAAGGATGCCCTTTTTCCAATATAAACTCAAGACAATCCAGACACAGGACTATAATGATCAGATCAGTGCTGAGACAGGTGTAAACAGTAGGTAATCTCAAAATAAAGGTCTATCATTTTCTCAGACAAAACTACCAACATGTCAGATCTGGACAGAAATAAAAATCACGCAGTGTCACCTGTGAAAGAGAAAACTACCCCAGGGCTTCAAGTCCATTTAATCCCATCTGAACAGCACTGTAGATTTACATACTGAAGGAAATGGTGCTATGCTCTGTACCTGACGGTCTGCTGAATGAAGCGGTCTGGATCCAGGGCGGCGAATATGGTAAGGGTGGTGTCTGCAGGGACCCCCTCCTCAAAGCGGATCATTTTGGGGTTGGATGGAAAGACAGGAGCTTCGTTTACGTCCAGCACGGAGATGGTGACCCCCGCAGTGGATGAGAGAGACGAGGGGATGCCGCTGGAAAGATGGGCTTGGTTGGAGACCACCACCGTCAACATGAACGCACCATTTCTCTCATAGTCCACTGGCTGCACGTACACACACATACAGATGGAGGGGGGTGAGAGAAAGAAAGACAGAAACACACAATGTGTTTAGAAAGACCACAACAATAACTCCTGGAGCGTCACAGTTTTCCTAATTACGCCCCTCAGGGAAAAAAGGACCAGAAACAAACAAAGCACTTTCAAAAGCTCTTCAACTACGCATGATGACGTACTGCACAGAGAATAATGAGAACCTGAAATGCTGAAATGAATGATTTAGTTCAGTTGAGTTCCAGAAGAACTGTGGATGCTACGTTAGTGAGAAGAGTAGAGTGCTGTGTTTCAGTGGTGGACTGGAGACTATCTGCAGTAGCTGATCAGCTCATGTGTCACAGTGCACTGCTGTTTCACACACTGAACTCAATATGATTAGAACAACCATGTAACACGTTACAAGAGGGTGAAATCAATTTTTCATCTGGTCCCATCTCTCACTCACTGTAAAGTATACACACACACACACACCGTAGATTTCTCAAAGTCTCACCACTGCGTTCAATCATATGGGAATAAAGCACAGAGGTGGAAGAGTGGGGAATTTGGGAATAATTCATACCTATTCTTTTAAAACACATCTCTGCCAACAATTAACCCTTCAAAGTCAAGTCTATCATAATTAAGGTTTTAATCATCAGTGATAAATAAATAATGGATAAGCTTAAATAACTATTACATAGAATAAAAAACAATCATCATAATTATTCATCTAAATAAAAATGTGTGGATTATCCCTGCACTGCACACACCAGAAAAATACATACAGTTTTTTTTCTTGTTTTCCAAGAATTTGTTTTAGAATATGTGGGGGTTGAACACTTTTATATCCTATACTTTTTGCTGTGAACAATAAACTCCAGATGTATCAAATATGATATGAAATAACTTGTAATGCTCCTTACACTGGGACTGACACATGCCTCCTCCGACACATGCAGAACCAGCCACCGCCTCTTTTCATACAGCCGCCAATGCAACATTGCCAGGCAACCAGCACGTTCGGAGGAAAGCACTGAGTAGCCAGCTCTGACACATCGGTTAGCAGACGCCCTGAACCAGTATCACACTGAGGTGATGTGGGAAGAGAGAGTGAAACATCTACCCACCCGGAGAGAGGAATGCCAATTGTGCTCTCTCAGGCTCTGGCTGCTGATGGCAGGCAGCTTTGAAGGGTTATAAGATTTAACCAGGATAAAAAAATACCTTACTCGTAGTAACCAGGATGTTCATTTTTGTAAATTGTGTATTAAATGTATTTCTGATTATGTGAATTTGAGTTACTTTCTTTAAAAAGTTTCCATTTGTTCTATATAAAGAAACCCAACCTGCATAAACAGCCCACCTCAATCACATAACTCTGCACACACACACACACACACACAGACCTACGCACCTTGACCACAGTAACCCTCCCGTCATTGGTGATCTCATCAGTGCGGATGGTGAAGTGACCCATGGAGTCTCCGCCCACTATCCTGTACACAGCGTTCCAGTTGGGTGTGTGAGGCTGGTCCCTGTCCCGCACAGTCAGATTAGCCACGACCACGCCCACTGCATTCTCTGGAACCTCCCCCAGGAACTGAGATAGAGAAAAAGTGAAAGACAGTTTTACATTGTTACAAACACTAAACTTCACTTAGTCACTGAGCTGAAGCATCATCAGTCTATGAAGATTCACCCAAGATGAACCCAAGATAAAGCAGAACATACAAACTAAAGAAAAAAAAGTCCACATTTATCCAAGAATGCATTTATTTTTTTACAGTAAAGCAACAAAAGATGGTCGGATTTATTTACACTCTAGTTTTGGTTAGTTGTTGTTTTATTTAAATATATAATTGAGCACATTAAGCACTTTTAGGCTGTATTTGTATGTATGCATGGGGCTACATATTTAATGTGTATTATTTTTGTTGTTGTTGTTGTTTTTATTAATCTGATTACATGTGACCTGTGCTGGGTGGAAGTCCCTTAACAATAAGCTAAATAAACACCTCAGCAAAACCAATTAACACACTGCAAAGGTGTTTACCTGTTTACACACAATGGCCTGCATTGTGGCGTGCATGCTGATATCTGCCCCTTTCATTTCAGAGCACCAGGAGATTCTTTTAGCTTGAAAGAAACAGGTCACATATTTTAGAACAGGCCAGTGCTCCACGCCCAAATTTCTGTATGTTTGTATTCAGATTCTATACAGTCATATTATACATATTATAACACAGTTAGTTCCGACCCCACAATGTGATTGGCTGAGAGACGTTCTAGGAATGCCAGTATTGCATGGAATTAGCACTTATTAGCATCTAAGCTTTTCAAGTATCACTCTGCCACACAGACATGTAACTTAGCAATGACCCCAGCACTTACAAGACAAAGACACCAGCCATAACAAAGCAGTGATGTTACAATTACACCAGTAAAACTGTAAGAGTATAAGCAAAAGACTCCTGACATGAATTATATCTAACGTCAGCGCTGCTGCAATAATTTCCTTTTGTTACTGTAGCATCACTAATGAACACTAAAACCAACCTGAAGCTAATGCTGGAGATTTCACGCTGTTACTCACTGTTGGTCCCAAACCGCACATAAATACAAATTCACATTTATTTGTACAGAAATCCAGTTATAAGACAAGAGATCAACAAATCCTAAAATATAACTTAAAAAAGCCAGAGGCAACAGTGGCACAGATAACCTCCTTCAGAGCTGGAGGAGAAACCTTGGAAGGAACCAAGGCTCACAAGCTGAACTCAGCCTCCTCCTCTGGTCAGAACTACGAATAAATGACTGACAGAAAGTCACCGTACCACTGTATAATGGGACTGTGGTATAGTGGCAATAATACACTTAAGGTTTGTGCTTTAATGTATGATATTAGAACTGGTGTACAGACTGCAGTACACCAGTGTACTATTGCTTAATTTGGTCCCACTTTACTTGGATGGTCCGTTATAGAGGCCTCGTAGATGCTCACCTGACATTCAGCCAACATTCATCTGAATGTCTATTAAATACAACTGAACTCTGAGCTGAATGAAAATAACTGTCTATTGAATGTTACCCTACACCCAACGCCTACCCTCCACTCAACCCTAAATCCTAACCCTAATCCTAACCTTAGCCTTAGTCTTTCAGGGTTCGGTTTAGGGTTAGATTTAAGGTTAAAGCTAGGGTTGGGGTAAGTGTTAGTGTTGTTTGACATTGTCATTTTTTATTCAGCTCAGAGTTCAACTACCTTTAACAGACATTTAGTTAAGCGCTAATTGAATTTCAGGTGAGCATCTATGAGGCTTCTACAGTGGACCATCCAAGTGATACCCTTAATTCTACCACTACCACTTTAATAAATTGTAGAGCATCAACGTTTCACACATAACTGTGTCAAGACACAGACATGTACACAGTAACCCACTGAGTCCACTAGCAGCATTCACAGCTTTAGGTGCTTATGTGGGCTATCTAATGAGGCCTTCGTGATCTGGAGGTCTTTTCTGAAGATTGAGGAGTTTACCATGTGTGTCTGCCAGATGCTGTTTACTGTAATAGCTCCATGAGCAGGGACTGCAACCAAGCACTCCCTACAGCATTGTTAAAACATACACACACACACACACACAAATACACATGCAGACAAACGCACACACATTCTTTCTCGATCTCCCACTGTCTGACTGGTCATGTCATAAAATAAATGGAATGCTCTTACTCAAGGACAGGTCAGATGAGTGACAGCATTACAAGACTGAAATACATATTTAATTTAGAGCATTTTGAGCCCAGCAGAAAAAAATCAACAAAAGTGCTTCTGAATCTTTGGTTAATGTAAAGGTTCTTTCCTAATCTAAGAGGTGTTATGAAACCTAACGTCAGTCTAACATCCTATAAACACCAGCTCTACCTTGTTCGTATGTCCATCACACGTCTTCACAACTCTCCACCACCCAGTCTCCTGCCTGTTAACCCTGTTATCTCTCATTCTTGCTTCCACTTATCAGTGGGGGGTCCAGCTTCCCACCACAAGCAGAAGCCATCTGAACTCCAGCATAAAGTTCTCCCCCCGTCTCCTTAATACTAATATGCTGATGGCATGGTGGCAACTAGCAAAACAAGGTTCTTTATGGAAGGTGGTTCTTCTATATCAACCATTTAAAGCATCTTTATTATTCTGGTTGTAGATGGTAACAGAGCAGTTTGTTTACATTTGACATTTACATTTAAGGCATTTAGCAGATGCTCTTTTCCAGAGTAACTTCACTGTTTACTCACAACAAATTCTTAGCTCGTTTCTATTGGCTAGAATATAAAGGATACCTTAAGTTAGATGCTGCCAAACACAAAAGTCAGTATGGATACCTAGATACACAATACTCTACAGTGGTTCATGTAGATGTTGTGCCAGATGAGGGAGAAGGCGTGGAGACTTGAACGACTTTGACAAACACTAAGTGATTGGGTTGGAGCATCTCTTAAACTGAGGGGGGTTGTAGACGGAGGGGTCCTGGTCAGCAGTGGCATGAACACCTCCTCACATTCCAAACTAGAAACTCACATACAGGAATTGCGACATTCTCATTACGTGGAGTGAGATTTTCCCCAGCATTCCAGTCTGTTCTTAAAAGGAATTCTTACTTATGTGCCTAAAGGACCATTTCAGGATTCATACAATGTGAACTAAATATAGATCAACCCTCATACAAATACACAAATTACTGACGCAACCCAGAGACGCAGCAATGTTACAAAGCAACCAGTCATTTTATTACCTGAACCTACTACACCTCACCCTAAACTTAAACTAAACCTACTACACCTAAACCTAGTCTAACCCAAACCATAACCCGTACCTTGACCCTAGGTCCCTAACTCTAACCTTACCAAACACTTACCATAACTCTAAACACAACCACAGTAGAATGTGAAAGTCTTACTGTTTCTGTAGGAGTTGAAGTCCTTTCATTCCTGTTTAAGAAGCTCCGTAATGGAGAAAAGCAGAATTCTGCTCCACCAGTGGATGGGAGCTCCTTGTGAATTGTAGAATATGTACGAATGTCTTTGTGCTCTCAAAGAATGCACATGCAGTTGGAGCCTAGACAGGTCAATTAACAGCAACGAAGGCCTTGAATAGAGAATAGTTTAGTCTTCAAAGCTGAGACTCAACACCGCTCAGCATATCCATTCTCCACCCATTCAACACAACACGCTCAAACCATCTGAGGCATTTACATTCCACCATACAGAGAAATGAATACATGGCACAGCAGAATGTCATGCAGTTTAATTAGTGGTGTATCCACTGGATCACAATCAAGGACTGCTCCAGTCCGCTGAGTAATCTTAAATATTCCTATCGAAGGTTCTGACAAAAAAAAGGGATCAACAGCATCTTCACCACCTCACAAGCCACAGACATTCGAATAAGTGATCCTGCTGTGATTTGCATATATTAACAACAGTAATTGCAGGTGGATGGTTGTACTAATAATATTGCTTAAAATAACTCCAATTATCAACCAGGCTGCACAGACACACACCGACATGCACGCGTACTTGTTCACGGAGCAGAGCCAGCAACCAAAACAGCCCATTTTCACTTCAGAGGCCCAAACATGATAAAAAGGGAGGAGAGAAGTTTTTAGGCTTTATTTGTTGACGATGAAGGAGGCAGAGATAAAAAGAGAATAAAAGCAAAAGAGAATGAGAGAGAGAGAGAGAGTGCTGACACGAGAGCCCGAGAGCACAAGAGCGAGAGAGTTAGAAAAAGAAAGAGATGGAAGGGAGAGAGAGAAAGAAAGAGAGAGACGGGAGAGATGTGATGCTGACTGGGCCTTAATGATGAGCCCATCAGAGGACTGTACGCTGTCCATGGTGCTGCATGCTGTCTGAGCAGACCAGGTGCACTTCCTGATAAGCACAACTCTCCCCCCTCCCCAACACACGCAGCCTGCCATGCTCTTTTACAAGAGCTCAGATTAGAGAGGGAAAGGGCGCACACAGCTGTAGCACGGATGATTTGTAGATTGAAAACGAACTACAGACTGATCTGCTACTAAAGAGGGAGTGATGCATTATGACCTACTGAGCTGCAAATGTTATAAATAATTCTAGTTATTTAAATATGACAAATATATTGTAAGAAGAAAGCAATGAATTCACACTGTGTTGTGTGTGTGTGTGTGTGTATGTACGTTTGTTTGCTATTATCTTCATTTATTTTTGATGACAATGCCGGGAATAAGGAGAAAAAAGCCGTGTTTTTAAACTAGAGGAGCCTGGTGCATGGTTAAGGTGAGGTTATACAGTACACAGTACACAGTGCATATTATTATTACATACAGGTAGTGTGATGTTTACCTGGGACAGGCCAACACACACTGGCTGTAAATCTAACCTCATCACTTCCTTTTGTGGTTCAACTAATTCTGTGTTCAGTTCATCTACACCCCACAACATGATGCTGCCACCACCATTCTTCACCTCTGGTATGGTGTTTGCTGAGAACTAGGCAGTGTTACGCAACACACAGGGCTTTGAATTCTGGTCAAAAGATTTTTGTCCCACGTGACAATAACACTACCCCCCACATTGTAACTGGACCACTTTGATGCTGTCTGGCAAACTCCAGGTGTGTTTGGATGTGTTTTTTTTATTTAGAGAGTCTTTGAAGATAAATATCAAAGATGTAATATCAAAACCAGTATTTCAGAGTGTCACTTGTACAAAATCGGAATATTTTTAAAGTAGTTGTAATTAATAGATAAAAGTATTGGGACACCCGATCATTCACTGTTTCTGGTGAAATAAAGGCTATTAAAAAGAGCTGGAGTAACTGTCTCTACAGTCCAGGGAAGAAGGCTTTCCACTAAATGTTGGAGGAGCATTGCTGTGAGGATCTGATTGCATTCAGCATCAAGAGCAGTAGTAAAGTCAGGATCTTGGATGATCTAGCCCACGCCTGGCATTAAGCATGGTGCCAATAGGTTAATGTTCATCTGCTACAGAGAGTCCTATTCTATTGGCAGTACTTCTCTACAGGCACTAGACAGGCTGTGTGTGTGCATTTGCACATCTGTATCAGCAATGGGTGCAACTTAAAGTAGGGACATATAGGGTATAATAAATATAAGGCATTGTATTATTAAACATACCTCCTATATTATATACACTTACAGAATACAGTATATAATGCATTTACTGTAGATTAAAAGTAGGTAATTAGGTATGTAGATACACACACACACACACACACACACACACGCACACACTCTCACAAACCAACACACACAGTGAGAAGTATTGTTCTTTCGCATTGCTGTGCTGATAGTAATCACATTCAATTTCCCTGGACTGAAAACCACCAATCACAGCCGAGCAAACCAGCAAGCAGCACGACACATCACTATTCCATCATCTCTTGCTCTCTCTATCTCTCCCTCTCCCCCTTTCTCCCGCTGCCCTTTCTTTCTCTCTCTCTCCTTTTTTTTCACCTCTATCTCTCCTTCTTTCAGGAAGAACAATTCAGTCATTTTCGACCCATGTGAATTAAATGTCATGGACTAGTCCATAATTCAGTACTAATTAAATATGAATATCTGATCATTCTTTTTTTATGCGAAAGGTTGATGATACAGTGAAAATAAGAATTAAGAAGCAACATATCAGTGCTTCACTCCACTGCGTCGAGCTAATTACTGATTAAAAGCCTTCATTAAACAGTGTGGTGTCAGGATTATTTCATGGATGTGAACATGGCTCTGAGAGTAACGCAGTTTCAGTCCTGTGTATGTTCTGTACATACTGCAGTTCTGACAATAAAGCTGACTTTGACTTTGACTCGGATGTGACCTAATATAAACAACAAAACTACTACTGATATTAACTCTGCAAATATACAAACAGTGCCATCACATTAGTATGAGGGGAATGCTTCACCGCTAATGTCAAAGAACCCATTGTACAGAAACTGGTTACAGTTTATTGATCGGGTGGCATTTGTCAATGTCTTACACGATGAAATCAGCAATATGTTCCAGCCCACTGAATATAGAGTTACTGTTAAGCTGGACTTTATTAGCATACTTCGATTTTGCCTGCGTTTGCTGACACTTGATGGAAAATCCAGTTTTTCATCAGACAGCAGAAAACAGGCCTTTAAATAACACGGAGTGCTTGGTGGGGTCGTATTACCTGCCCCTTTGTTTCTGCAGTCAAACACTGCGGAGATTGGTAGGTCCAGTCCAAACTGTGATGTCTAGACAACTGGGTCAGAACATCCCCAAAACATCAGGCAGGTCATGTGAGGGTGTTCCTGGAATGCACCTCTACCAAAAAAATTTAACTACCAACTAAATGGTCCAAAATTGGACAACCGGTGAACCGGCGTCAGGGTCATGGGAACCTAAGGCTAATTGATGTGATCCACAGGGGCCTCATCTTACAACTTACAGGAAAGAGTCTGCTAACATTAGTCTTGATGCCAGTTACCACAGGAAGCCTTCTTGTGGAGGTCTGATGTGTTGTGGTGGCACAAGGGGGACCTACTCAATATCAGACAGGTGGTGTTAATGTAATGGCTGATTGGTGTATATTGGTAATATTCAGTACTCTAATGGACTAGACTTAAACTTTGCCCCATAAAATGCTGAAATACCAGCAGGATCATTACTCATTACTGCAAACATGCAAAAGCATACATATGGAAGATTATAAACAATCATCATCATCATCATATCATCAGTGCTATCCTAACTGTGTAACTTCCACAGCCGAGCAGCATCTCTCTCTCCCCGTCTGAAATGAATAAAACATCCTGGTGTTTTTTAAATCGGAACCAGTAGATCTGCTTGGTTTACATCCCCTCCAGCAATCTGCCGTAATTAGCTAGCTCACGTTTCTCTGCGGCTCCCACGGAAAAGATGTTCAGTCTTGTGCTGTCATATGCAAATACTCACTGATCATTTCCACAGTATTCAGTCTGCTCATGTGAATGAGAGTAAGTGAGAGAGAGACTTCGGGGATAAAGAGAGAGAGAGGAAACACATACAGAGCATTTACATGCGAGAGGGCACAGTTCTTGAGTCTATATAACATTGTATCTTTGTCTTAGAAAGAAAACATGCAGTTGCTGTAGAAACCGCTGACCTTTCACTGGAGGGTTCAGTAATATGGTAGCTTGTGCTTGTGCAACAGGTGATGTTGTGACAGTCCTAATGCTGTAAGAATGAACAGAAGGTAAAGCAGCAGTCTGTCGATGAGAACATGATACGTTTTAGGAATGGCATCAGAACATGTGCATTAGGGTCTGTTTACACCTGTTATTAACATGCGTTTGGTATCTGGATAGAATCTGGATCTACTTTGACTGGATTCTGTTTAGACTAGTCCTTAAAATGCGTCCACAGTCTGACCGGATGAGATCTGATTCGACCTTCCCGTGCAAAAAGCTACACCTACATCATTTCTGCTTTACTTCCTGTAAACAACGGTTTCTCATCCAAGCTGTCCTGCTCCGGGAGACTGTGAACAGCTTAGAGGAACAGTTGGGGTTCTACATTGGTTCTCACATTGCTGTAAATGGACTATTTAAACTGCAGGGGAACAAACTCTGTAATACTGCTCTCATCTGCTGTAGAGTCAATAAATCTTTGTCACTGAGTAAACTAACGGTGTGGATGAATGGTGAGTTGTTCACTGTATGGCCAAAAGTATTGGGACATATGCTCATTGTGTCTTCTGAAATCAATGGTATTGAAAAGAGTTGACCCTGCTTTTGTAGGAGTAACTCGTCCTCCTTCAACTCAGCTCATCCCAAAAGTACTGGCTGGAGCACCAACCATCAATTCTGAGAACACACAGGAGTTTCACTGCTCCACAGCTCAATACTGGACAGCTTTACACCTCTCTAGCCCATGCTTGGTGCCACCAGGTATATGTGCATCTGCTCAAGAGAGTCCTATTCTATTCACAGCACTTTTCTACAGTGGTTCTACAGTAATGGGTGCAACTTAGGGGAATGTGTCCACATACATATAGCGTGTATGTAATACTGGCTCAACATGGTGTTTACACTTTAGGGATAAGGTCCCATCTTTCAACAAAAAGAGCCAATCAGCTTACTAGTGGGGAAATGATCTGCACGAGTGCAGTAGCCAGAACCAGCTGAAACTTCAGGGTTTTTGTGCATTACTGTGAATGCATGATTAGACTATTCAGACTATGAAGTTTTTGGTCTGATTTTATCAGTGATTTATCATTGATGGCCACAGAGTGAACAGACTTGCCTATTAGGATCTGATCTAAGAAACAAATCTAATTTGCCTGCAGTCTGAACACAGCCTTAGCCACTAGAGGTTAGGTGTCCTGACTCTTAACTAATGCTCCATGCTTAATGTCTATTCACTGTTAGCTGTATCAGCTTTTTGGAGTGAAGTATTTCTCTAACGTTAGGGAGATATTTTCCTCCTGACTTTCACAAACACACCTGACTTACCTTTCATCCTCACCCCTCCCTCTACCTTCCTGTCTCTGAGACAGAAGGCAAAGTGGTCTGGAGTGCATGATTGCGTGATATTCTCGGGGAAAAGACGGGCTGTGAGGAGACAGGTGCTCTTTCTCTTTTGTCTCCTGCTCTCGTCTTCTGATTCATTCCATTCCTGTTTAATTCACTCTTGTTTACTTAAAGCTCTAAGCTGTGTTTTAAGAGGTGAGGTAGCAATAAGAGCAATAAGAGGCAGAGTAATAATAAAAATAATGTTAATAACAACCTCTGTTTATTTGACTGTGTGTGCTGGTGTGTGTGTTTGTTTGTTTTTGTGTGTGTGTCCATGTGTTGGTGTGTGTGTGTGTGTGTGTTTGGCCGGTATCTGTGTTGAAGATGCTGCCCAGACACTTCTGCTTTCATCCTCACAAAGTGCTCTCCCTGCTCTGTCCTACTCACCGCTTCTGTCACACGGAGACAAAACACGCTTCATAGAACCACACACACACACACACACACACACCACAGCACCAGTCGACACACTGAAACACTCAGTCGACACTCCTGCACTGGAGCCAAGCCAACTAGACTGGAAAAGAGTTAGAGACAGTTACAGCAAAGCCAGAGAGACACTGGAGAGGACCCCACTGCTGCAGCAATAGCCACACACAAAGGTGTGCCTCAGGGATCAGTACGGGGCCCCCTACTTTTTGTGACACGGTCTTAGCTGGTTAGCTTCTACTCATATACAGATGAGAAACAAATGTATCCTACTATCTACACCTATCTGCCATAAAAATTAGCACCAGGTGACATGAAACACTTCAACTTGATTATCTTCATCTACAGTGGCATCTGTCAAGGGGTGGATATATTAGGCAGGACGTGAACAATCAGATCTTGAAGATGATGTGTTAAAGCATGATCAAAGCTAGATCATGGCTAGAATCTAAAACATCAGGCAGGTCTTGTTAGGTGTTCCTGGTATGCAGTGAATAGTACATACCAAAAGTGATCCAAGAAAGGACAACCGGTAAACGGTGACAGGTTCAAGGGCACCTAAGGCTCATTAATGCTATCCATTAAGGCCCTACCACACAACTTACAGGACTCGAAAGATCTGCTGTTAACGTATTGGTGCCAGATACCACAGGACACCTTCAGAGGTTTTCAGCAAACTTCATGCCTTGAATGGTCAGATTTCTTGTGGCAGCACGAGGGGTACCTACTCAGCTGTGAACAAACGCCATCGCTGCTGTTGTCAATGTTAAACTGCAGAAATGTGCTAATCCAGAACACAGGGCCATCTCTCTGTATGTACGATCTTGCTACCGTCCCAAACAGGTCTGAGCAATGAGCGAAGAGTATGTTCTCATCTGTTATGACACATCTTGGTGCACTGTGTTGTGTTTGATGCACACATTTTCCCTATGTGAAAACAGAAAATGCTCTACACTAGGAAGCTAAGAAGAGCAACATGTGCCGAGCAACAGCTGGAGAGCACCAGGTGGAAGACGCTGTTTGCTGAAGCTTTTATCTAAATGGAATAACTAATAATGGTTGATTGAGGTTTCAGATGGGAACTCCAGGACGCCCACCAGTTAGAGTGTCTTCAACGGCCACCCACCCTACAGGCCATGCAATGTGCTTTAAAAGATCCACATACTTGAACGGCTGATTTCTAAATGTAACTGTTCTGAGATCTTTTTAAAACCCTTACCAGACTCATCTGCAGCTAAAACTTTTTAGACTGAAGGCCTCAGAAAGCTCAGTAATAACACTCACTTCATCAATCGATGTCTGAGGTTTAAATAAGACAGGCTCCTCCAAAATCCCCTCTAATGATGTTCTAATCATCTGCAGTGGATGCTCTGCACCTGATTTTAATTGTAGGCATTTGAAGTAGGAATAAATGTGTGTGGGGGGGTGCTACGTTTTTCCTCACAGAATATATATGAATATAATAAATGTATTAATTAATGTTTAAAGAAGATCAAATGTCCAGATGTTTAAATATATTTAAAAGCCAAAGGTTTTCATGGGGTGTCCTAACTTTTTCACATGACTGTATGACTAGTTTATGACTATATTGTCCTAATATTGTCCTACAAAAAAGCACATTTGAGGGCAGACCACAGATAGGTCCACTGTAATGTAAGTCCCGCACTGCAGGGTGAAGTGCTTGCAGCAGTATTACACTCTGTTCAGCACCTGCCCTCGCTGAGGATGTCTGCTCTGTGCTAGAATGACAGGTAAGACAAATAAGGTGAAAATCATTTAAAATCATACAGTGCAGAGTGCAGTGTTACACGCCTTGGGCTATTAGTGAATGAGTGCGAGAGCAGGAGCGAGAGCGGGTGAGATGTATGTTGAGAGAGATGGGAGGGAAGGGGCAGAGAAATGAAAAGACAGAGAGAGAGAGAGAACGATAAATGACACAGGAGAGATGGAGAGGCACACAGAACGAGCGAAAAAGCACAGGCGGGAGAGAGAGCGAGAAAGAGAGCGCGAGAGATGGATGGTAAAAGTGAGTGTGAGAGAGAGCGAAAGAGAGGGAGATGAAGGCTGACAGAAACAAACATTGTGAAAAGGAGAGCTAGGAGCAATGTGTGTGTGTGTAAGTGTCTGTGTGTGTGTGTGTGTGTGTGTGTGTGTGTGTGTGAGAGAGAGAGAGAGAAGGATAGGCGCCAGATGCCTGCAGACAAACCACAGCCACCTGAGGCTATACTGGCACCAGCACAAAACAGAGGGAATGGGGCGAGAGAGAGAGAGAGAGAGAGAGAGAGAGAGAGAGAGAGTGAGAGCAAGCAGGAACAAAGAGTGTCTGATCTGTAAGCTCTCTCAGTTTTCAGCTCTCTCTCTCTCTCTCTCTCTCTCTCTCTCTCTCTCTCTCTCTCCCTTTCTGTGTCCTATTTTACCTCCTACATGCGTATCGGCCCCTGTTTACTCCTCATGCTCCTCCACGTCTCTCTCTCACAGTTGGACTCCACGTGAAAACGTGTTTGGGAATTCTACACGTAACTCAGAGGCCACGAATGGAACGTGTGGGCTTCCGTGACGGACCGGCAGAGGTGGAAACGGTTACACTGCTCTTGTTTGAGCACATGACAGGCTGTGCATCTGCTCAGGAGAGTCCTATTCTATTGACAGCACTGTTCTACAGGGACTAGACAAGCAGTGTGTGCCTCAGCAATGGGTGCAACTTAAAGTAGGGGAATGCACTCATTAGAAAGGGTGTCCACATACATATAGCGTGTATGTAATACTGGCTGTCAGTTTACAGATAAGGTCCCACCTTTCAACTAAAAAAAGAGCCAATCAGCTTACTAGTGGGGAAATGATCTAATGAACAGGATTCTTCTAGAAATGATTCAGTGAATCATGAAATCTCAAAGTTCACAGTTTGATTTGATTTGGAAATAATTACAGATCCAATTACAGGAACCAATTACAGACGGTCTACAGACACTTTGTGCTGGTCTGCAGATTATGGCCTGTTTAGCAGGTTATCTACTAAGAAATTCCACCTAAATGAACACGGGTGTAACTTTGCAATCGACAGATGACCAGATAAATATCAACTGCTGTTGTCAACTTGCTCATGCCCTTTTTGTATGGAAGTCCAGTTTCCTTCAGGATGGAAATTTTATCCCTTAAAGAGCTTCTATAATGAGACATTCTGGACTGACTGATTTGGTTTAGACTTTTCTTAAAATGACTTTTTTACAGTATGATTAATATCTTATAATTCAGCCTGATTCACCTTCCTGTTGATATATATTCTTAGAGTTTCACTAGTTTAATTTGTTAGTAATGGTGCTGCAATGAAAAGGAGCAGGGGTGGCAGTGGGGTGCAAATGTCTAGACATTAGAAGGTGATGGAAGGAGAGGTTTTATAGGTTTTTATATGTAATAATGAAGAGGAAGAGTTTGGGTGTGGTCCTTGTCTCAAACTTCCATGCTTGTTCTGTTAACATACTACTCAAATTTGGATGTACTCAAAATCTGATTGAATGCATTGCATCATGATCTTAACTAAGAAACTAAGAAAACAGAAACAAAGCTACTCACTGTTTTGGAGTCGAGCTCTGGAGGGTTGTCGTTGATGTCTGTGACGGTAATCAGGGCAGTCGCTGTGTTGGACAAGCCGAAATTCAGACTGCCCTCCATGTCCGTGGCCTGCACTATGAGTGTGTACTGAGACACTTTCTGCAAACAATAAAGAAGACAATGCACACTTACACAGAGCAGAGCAACACATCATAGGCTTTGTATTAAAAGTTTCCATTTTTACAAGATTTTTACAAGATCTTTGGGAGATGAATAAGCTTCTCTAAAATGAATGCAATCTATTACCTTGTAGCCCTTTAAATAAAGCAAAAACACCTAAGAAATGCTCTGACATCATCTAGGCCAACTCAGTTTGCTGTCCGTGGTCCTGAAACTCTTTCTCCATCCTCATTAATCAATTTGGCTAAAGGCTGCCTTTGCATGAAAAGTAGGCAAGCGTGTCAAGGACGGGCCAGAGTGAGTCCAAGCGTGGGGATCCAGAGAAAGGTTCTGCTGACCATTCAAACTGATCTGCTGATGTACACACATTACCTCACACACACACACACACACACACACACACACACACACAATGTACATATTCTCTTATACATGGGCTGCACTAATGAGCTCTGTGGGTAGTACAGACTATCAATGAGGAGAAATGTAATGTGCTAACTGTAGATCATGATGTCCACCAATCTACTGTTACAGTTACTTGCACAGAGCACGAAACAGGCTGTGTTTAACAAGCTCAGCAAATCTTCTCTGGACCCTGTCTGCATTTCTTTATGTTGCCTGATCTGTTAGATGGAGCGTTTGGAAGCGTCCTGTCCACACCAGTTCATCATATTCCCTGTCTCAAGTTTGACCCCTTCTTTTGACAGCAAGCTCACTCTCACTCATTCTGTTTTACCCGCTTACACACTAGAGTTTACATCGATTGTCAAGTGTATCGATCTCTGCTGGATGATTTCAGTCTGTTTTATAACTTTCCCTGAAAAAACACACTGAAGATACCAGGAAACATTACTTCAGCCACAAATGTTCAGCATACTTTGTTCAATACAACCAAAACTGACTGTATCATTGATGTTAACATTCCAAAGTCAATGGCCACCCTCAGTTCATGCGATTTTTTAGACATACTCCCACATTCCCTCTTTCCCCATAAGGTGATCAGTGTATTTAAGAGGTAGGTCGCTCCAAGGCTCTTCAAAGGCTGTTCCAAAGCACTTAGCCTCTAGTGGAGCACTTTGGCCTGGCCTGACCACTCATTAAAGCAGTGTGCACACGTTACTGCAGCGGCCCAGTCCACAGCTCAATGGCGGCCGGCGGCCTTTTATTACGCACACATAATGAAATATCAATAGCGGCTCCCTCATGCACTGCAGCGAGACGGTGAAACAAATCACAGTGTAATTAATCCACAATCACCGTTTTCAAACCGAGACAGCGGGAGAGATGAAGGCCAACGGTGGGCAAGCTAGCGTGATTAAAGAGAACACACAGGGTCAGCCCAAATTAATTCATTCAGCCTTGTTCAGCCTGCAGTGAGACAGGGAAATAGCTCTCAAGCTGACCATTACACCCTCATTCATACACATACTGTACTTTTTTCTGTTGATGCACAATTTGTGATAGGCTATTCAGTTGTTAGTCTTTCCTCAGTGGTCAGCTTCTGACCACTAGGCCACTGGTGGCTGAATATTTTGGATGGCACACTGGTTTTGACCCAACAACTAATAATTAATTGTAAACTGTGGTGGTGTCACCACACCTCCAGACCTGCAGTTAAATCAAGCCCTTGCTGTACTCTCCATGGTGCTGAATGTCAAGGCAGCCTGGTCAGCTTCTGTTTTGTTGACACTCTCCCATCCTCTCCTTAAAACCAGCAAACTGAGCCACCCTTGCACCTCTGCTCATGTCCCTCAGACCTTAAGGCACCTCACTCTGGCTGGTCACTGCTCCTCGGCTCAACTCCAAGCTTTATGCTCCCAACTTTATGCTCCTCTATCGTTTGAACATTGTACTAATAAAGACCAACAACTAAAGAGGGATCCCCACGACAAGCCTAGCACTGATCTCGAGGAAAGTGCATGTGAAACTGTATTAAACACCGGGGAAACAGATGGGATTTAAAGATGCATGATTGATTTGGCAGATTCGTGATTTTACCAACAACCCTAAATTTTCCTCCCCAAATACCTAACCTTCTAGCAGACGCCCCTGCTGGCCACCATCACATTAAAATTATGTGAGGAGAGAGAGAGCGGCATCTAGCCACCCGGAGAGAGCAAGGTCAACTGTGCTCTCTTGAGCTCCGGCTGCTGATGGCAGGCAGCATGACCCTGGATTCAAACCAGCAATCCATGGGTCACAATGTCAGAACCTTCTGGACCACTCGGAGCCCCTAGAGATTATAAAAGATCTAAATGAATCATGGGAACAAGAAAGATTGATTCTTTGATTTCAGGCAACAGAAGTGTATATTAGTTCTGGTGTTGAATATCTGGCAACCTAAAGCCAGATTGAAACCTTTGAATGCTTGTGTATGAAAATGAGGATTTAGATAAAGAGTAAAAGTAGAGCAGATGTTTTTAATAAACTGGCTGAGCATGGGGTAAACACAGAAACCTGAACATACACTAGTGCACTACCCTCCTCCCCCCAACCACCACCACTCACTTGAGTCAACTGCTATGAAAAACATTTCACAGCCCGGTGGGCCCTGACCTGTCTACTCCTCCAGACTTCTCTGTCTGCAGAGAGGAAGAAGTGAAAAGAGAGTGGGGTGAGGACAGAGAGAGCTAGAGAGTGCGAGAGAGAGCGAGAGAGAGAAGAATGAGAGAGAAAAAGAATGAGTGCGCCCACTTTATATTGCTGATTCTTCTAGGTTCACACACAGAGGCAGTCACACACACACACAAAGCACCGATCAATTCCTTAATCAGGCGTAGCAGAGCGGACACATTCTAACCCAGATTTGACACTAGCAGCTACACACGCACAAACACACACACACACACACACACACAGCCCTGGGCGGGTACAGGTGAAGAAAAGCAACAGCCTGGACAATCTGGCCTGTATGGACTCACACTGCTCAGAGAGGCACAGTTAGGGCCCCTAACAGACGCGCACTCTCGAGGAGGGAGCAAAACAATGCAGGCGGAATATTGCCAGAGGCTCATTAGAAGCCCAGCGAGAGCACGCTGCTTTATCTTCCACTAAGAGCTCGATAAAAGAGCAAGCTGGCTCGTAACATATGCCCATTCAGAGCAATTATTCACAAGCCGTAGTAACTGCCTTATGCTGGGATGGGTCATCATAACTCTACAGCTTCACGTCCATCATTCCACCTCTTCAGCCTGCGAGCCGAGAGGTTGATGGTGCTAATGTGAATTTGAGGAGAACGTCTGTGCTGGTATTTCAGATCAAAGGATAAAGGATAAAGGTGCACGTATTCGTCACTGTACAGTGTGGACTGTACAGCGAAATGTGTCCTCCGCATTTAACCCATCTGGTAGTGAACACACTCACACACACACACGTGTTAGGGGCAGTGAGTACACACACACACCCAGAGCGGTGGGCAGCCAACTCCAGCGCCCGGGGAGCAGAGAGGGTAAAGGGCCTTGCTCAAGGGCCCAACAGTGGCAGCTTGCCGAGCCCGGGAATCGAACCCACAACCCTGTTATCGATATCCCGGCGCTCTAACCGCTGAGCCACCACTGCCCCAGAGAAATGTCCCGGAGAAGAAAACCCAGTACTGGTACTATATGGACAAAAGTATTAGGACACCTGCTCATTCATTGTTTCTGTCAAAATTAAAACACTAAAAAAGAGTTGATCCTGCTTTTATTGGAATAACTCTCTCTACCGACCAGGCAAGGCTTCCTACTAGATTTCGGAGCATTGGAGCATCCAAATAAGCTTTACTAAGGTTAGGATGATGGATGGTCACCGCCACACCTCATCCTCAACTCAACTCCTCAATCCAACCCAAAAGTAAATTCCAGTGAAACACAGTTCCACTGCTCCACAGCTCAATGCTGGGGGGCTTTATGTTTATCTGCTCCAGAGAGTCCTATCCTATTACTAAGTATTTATTGACAGGGACTAGACAAGCTGTGTGTGTCAGCAGTGGGTTCGAAGTAGCTGAACACATTCATGAAGAAGGTGTGAAGGTGTGTCCACAAACATTTGAACAAAAAATGTTGGAAAAGAAAAGCCAGTGCTGGTATATCATATCAGAGCAATGTTCCTGGAGAAGAAAATCCAGTACTGGTATCCTAAGATCAGAGAAATCTACACGTAGAGGAAAAGCCAGTGTCGGTATCTCAGATCACAGCAATGTTCCTAGGGAAGAACTCTCCCAGGGAGGAAAATCCAGTTCAGGTATTCCAGGCCATAAAAATACTCATGGAGGAGGAAAGTTAGCGACAGTATCGGTTCCTAGAGAAATGCTCTGGAAAACAAAACCTGGTGTCGAAATCTCAGATTCAAAGTGTCCCTGGAGAAGATCATCCAGGTCTTAGACCACAGAAATACTTATGGCAAAGAAAAGTCAGTGCTGGTATCTCTGACTTTGCTCATGATTTTTTACTATTTCTCCTCCATCCCTAATTGAACACATCTGGCTCTAGTGGCCAGATGGTCCTGAACACTCTGATTAGCTGGATTAGGAAGGTTTAATTGGGGTTGGAGCTAAAGGTGGAGGGACCTGTATGAAATTAGCCCCCCAGCAGGAGAGAGGGAGACATTTACACCAGTGGAAATGGCATTTGGTTGGCACAATGAAGGATGGGTAAAAATGAGGCCATTGAACAAACAGCTAAAAATCACATTGAAAATGACTTCATTAGACATCCTGTGCACCTGGATTGTGTACAGTTCGATCCCGGGCACAGCTTGTTACTCATCTAGGCCTTTAGCAACACACTGCTGGCTGGATATCTTTGGTGGATCATTCTTAACCCATGAGCGACAGTGTTGTGGAGTACAAGCACCACCAACTGTGCTGAGAAGGTCCACCACTTAAGCTATATCTAATATGGTTAATCTCCACTGATCAGTGGGTAAAGGGGACTTGTTAACTGCACAGCAACAAATGGACAACATATATTCAGTGGGCCATTTGAAGTCACTGGACGTTGCACCACTGCAGGTTATTCACTGGACCTTAAGCGCAAAAATGCTCTAAAACATTTGACCAGTAGTGTATGTCAGGTGTTTCTGATAAAATGTCCATACAAGGAACACTCTATGTCCTTTTATAGACCCCTCATAATGAATACATTTTGTTACGTTAAGTTGCACCCATTGTTGACACAGATGTGCAAATGCACATGCACAGCTTGTCTAGTCCCTGTAGAAAACTACTGCCAATAGAATAGGACTTAGGACTATTGGCACCATGTCAGGTGCCATGTGTGGGATGGAGGGGTATAAATCCTGTAGATCTGAAGAACTGTGTTCCCTGGAATGATGGTTGGTGCTCCATCCAATACTTTTGGGATGAGTTGGAGATCATGCAACATGCTGACCTCACTAACGATCTTGTTGCTGAATGCAATCAAATCCTCACAGAAACAGTAGGGAGCTGTCCATATACAGTAGGGATATTTACTCCAACAAAATCAGTAATGAGCAGGTGTCCCAATACTTTTGTCCATATGGTGTAGGTATGCAGAGTAAAATAGCACTCACATCACCCAGTTTGAAAGCGAAAAGGAGAAATTCCTGGTTGTATAAGACATGAATAGTGTATGTTGTTGTGTGTGTGTGTGTGTGTGTGTGTGTGTGTGTAAATATAAGAGTATGTACGGTCGTGTGTCTGTGTGGGCTGAGATCAGAGGTCAGTCACTCTCTGTTGGAGGGGGTTAATTGGTATGCTGCTCTGATCAGTTCACTATGACACTAGAGTGAACCTCCAGTCCCAGTAGCGCGAGGCTACAGCACAAGGCTTCTTCACCCCACTAATTACTGCATAAATATTCCAATTAGGCTACTGCTACTGATGAAAGAGCTCTGCCCTCCTGATGAGGATGGGTGTGTATGTGTGTGTGTCTGTGTGTAAGCGTGTGGTAACCGTTCATCTCTCCTTGGTATCCTGCCGCAGCTCCATCTGACGCTATGTCCTGTGGTGTGGATGCTGACATTTCCACAGTGTTTGATTAAATGCTGCTCTAGTGGAGGATTGGCTCTTCTGGGCTGCCTGTGAGCCTATTAAGCAAGTGCACAGTCATTCAGCACATGCACAGCACTGTTGTGGGTAACAGTGTTCAGAAGAAAAACAACGCTGATGCTTTGAATTAACATGATTCAAATAAAGCAGTTTGTTGCACATGAATAAAATATATTACATCAACACAGAGCTTGCCAGCAATTGTTTTATTCATGTGCAATCGATTGACACATTTGAATCATGTAAATTCAAAGCACTGTTTACTTCACTGTAGCTCGCCTCAGTCATGTAGAACCAGAAAGGATCCTGGATTTGGACCCACATCAGAGTTTAGATCATGACCAGACTTACCTAAACTTAAGCTGGGTTTACACTGTGCAATTTTTACCCCTGCTTTTAGCCTCAATTCTCAGCCTGGCTGAGTCAATGCCGGTTGGCTCTAGTCTCTAGTTTTTTGTCGGTCGGAGATGACAGTTGGAGAGGGAATCGAGCAGTGTGTGAGGGATGCAGACTCCTGATTGCATATCAAACGTTTGATTTTTCTGACCTGACTGGTCAGCAAATCCAGTGACAAATAATAATGAAATGTTACCATCTTAAATGAGACAGTAGCTACAGTGAACAATGTACATATAATGAATGCATTCAGCAACTTTAAGTTGCACCCATTGCTGACACCATGCCTGATGCCAGGCGTGGCCTAGAGGGGTATAAAAACCCCCAGCACTGAACTGGGGAGCAGTGGAACTGTGTTTTCTGGAATGGTGGTTGGTGCTCCATCCAATACGTTTGGGATGAGTTGGGGATGAGGTGGAGTGGTGATCATCCAACATCCTGACCTCATTAGTGCTCTTGTCACTGAATTTGATCAAATCCTCACAGCAATGCTCCTCCAAAATGTACTAGAAAGCCTTCTTCTCTGAACAGTAGAGACAGTTACTCCACCAAAAGCAGGATACACTCTTTTTAATACCCTTGATTCCAGAAGAAACACAAAATTAGTAGATGTCCCAATACTTTTGTCCATATTGCATTATATTTGACAATGTGTGGTTAAGATTGTTTTAGATTACAATCCATAGACAACTCACACTAAGTGACTAACTGTGAGTGGGGTCTAACTGGCCACCTAGTGTCATACCTACAAGCGTAACAAAGTCTAGGACTAGAAAACGGATTCAAGGTCCAGAGATGAAGACCTTTGCTAAAAGTTGAGGATAACAAAAGCATGCCAGCATCTCATGTGAACTGTTTCTCAGGCACAGATCATTGCATCATGTGTATAACCCCATACTTGTAAGGGTTAACAAGATACCATACTCCAGAAACTGTCCAATAGAAGAAGAGGTCAGGGATATGCTTATAGTGTAGTCCTCACTTGGGTCTTAAATTATTCAGCTGAACTGAAAAGAAAAAAAAACTGCTCTGAAATACACCCCCCTTCCCCGACCTACCCACAACACAGCCTTGCAGCAGCCCGTAACAGAGCCAGCAGACCTTTATTGCTTATCTCAGCGTGGTTATTGTCATAATGATAGCAGTTTATTTCAGTTATTTATTTTTGGTTGTGTGATTCACTCTCCAACCCACTTGTTATTAACTCTGATAGAAGGGATGTTAACCCACAGGTGTGCCCTAGTTCTGGCAGTAGAGCACAGGTGGCACGCAGAAGGTGTTATTGGGCACAGGTGGGAAGCAGAGTGATTAATGGGAGTTACCTCACCTGCATCATGAACACAGAGCACCATCCTGCTACAGTGCATAGACCAACACACTGCAGTCCAACAGATAACATGTACAGTGCATAGACCAAAACTGATTTGCACTGGAAATTATTCAACTCCTATTGTACATTAGGAATACTAGCACAATTTACAAACTTCAAACAACTAATAAGATGCCACTTTTAATGACGACTGCAGTCTCAGAATTTCTCAACCACTTCATGACAAGCGTCTTTAGTACTTTAGAATCCTTTTGCTGCAAACATGATGCAAAGCCAGACACCAGCTTCTAGGAGTGATACTGAGGAATCTCAGCCCATTCCTCATGGGCAGGGACCTCCAGTTCACTAATATTCTCGGGTTTTCTGCTGCAACCGTCTTCTTCAAATCCCACCAAAGATTTTCTGTAAGGTTCAACTCCGGTGACTCAGGCGAGGTGATGGCCACTGCAGAACCTTCCAGGACTTTTTCTGAAACCAACCCTTAGTGGACTTAGAGGTATACTTGGGATCATTGTACTCTGTCGGAAGGTTCAATGACACCCAAGCTTCAGCTTCCCTACAGAAGCATGCTGTTTCGACATTCTCAACTATTTCCTGATACTTGACGAAATCCATATTTCTTTTCACTTGCTGTTGGTTTTCAGAGCCAGAGGAAGAAAATGATCCACCGGCATGCTTCGCTGTAGACAGGATGTACATTTCAGACCTTCAGACACACATACAGCTCTTCCATAGTACATAAAACAACATACTGCAGGACCTACATACTGCAGGGCAATTGGTACCTTCTATCAACATAGACCTACATACTGCAGACCAACAGAAAACCTATACAGTACATAGACCTACATACTGCAGACCAACAGAAAACCTATATAGTACATAGACCTACATACTGCAGACCAACAGAAAACCTATACAGTACATAGACCTACATACTGCAGACCAACAGAAAACCTATACAGTACATAGACCGACATACTGCAGACCAACAGAAAACCTATACAGTACATAGACCTACATACTGCAGACCAACAGAAAACCTATACAGTACATAGACCTACATACTGCAGACCAACAGAAAACCTATACAGTACATAGACCTACATACTGCAGATCAACAGAAAACCTATACAGTGCATAGACCTACATACTGCAGACCAACAGAAAACCTATACAGTACATAGACCTACATACTGCAGACCAACAGAAAACCTATATAGTACATAGACCGACATACTGCAGACCAACATCTATAGTACATAGACCTACATACTGCAGACCAACAGAAAACCTATACAGTACATAGACCTACATACTGCAGACCAACAGAAAACCTATACAGTACATAGACCTACATACTGCAGACCAACAGAAAACCTATATAGTACATAGACCGACATACTGCAGACCGACATCTACAGTACATCGACCTACATACTGCAGACCAACAGAAAACCTATACAGTACATAGACCTACATACTGCAGACCAACAGAAAACCTATATAGTACATAGACCTACATACTGCAGACCAACAGAAAACCTATACAGTGCATAGACCTACATACTGCAGACCAACAGAAAACCTATACAGTACATAGACCTACATACTGCAGACCAACAGAAAACCTATACAGTACATAGACCGACATACTGCAGACCAACAGAAAACCTATACAGTACACAGACCTACATACTGCAGACCAACAGAAAACCTATATAGTACATAGACCGACATACTGCAGACGACATCTACAGTACATCGACCTACATACTGCAGACCAACAGAAAACCTATACAGTACATAGACCTACATACTGCAGACCAACAGAAAACCTATATAGTACATAGACCGACATACTGCAGACCGACATCTACAGTACATAGACCTACATACAGCAGACCAACAGAAAACCTATACAGTACATAGACCGACATACTGCAGACTGACATCTACAGTACATAGACCTACATACTGCAGACCGACATCTACAGTACATAGACCTACATACTGCAGACCAATAGATATCTTCTACCAACATAGACCAACATACTGCAGACCATAGACCTAAATAAAGGAGACCAATATATAGGGTAGATTCTGATTCCTGGTTATTCATTTTATCTGATGCTCTATTTATGCAAAAAATTACTCTCTATTTTCAGTCTGACCTGAAAAGCTTAACCTTTACCAGACGAAACACAAGTGATCTGTTTTGGCTGTTATCCACCTCGAAGCACAAGTCTCTGTATTGCTTCATTTGTCTGTGCTCCATGTCTCGATTCACTCGATTTCCGCTCCGTTGATTAAAAAGGAATTAACAAAGCCATCATGGGTTTCATCAATAGCCTATATTAACAAAAATAAACCAAAGCACAATAACGATAACACCTTCTCCAGCTTCTTTCTAGTGCTGATATTAAATCAATATTTTCCACCTGGATTATAGCCCTCAGCTATCATCAATATGCAGTTATTGACCTGTGTAGGCACAGCAGAAGAGAGAGCAAGGGGAAGAGAGAGAGAGAGAGAGAGAGATGTAATCTCTGCAGGGAGAAAACGAGGGATGAAGCAATGCAGCAAGATGAAGGAAAAGCAGAAAAAGATGAAGGAAGACGAGCAGACTCTGCCGAAGGTCTGCTGATGTATTCTGGCATGACTCACATTGACCCCTGCATGACCTCACTCATTAGTGCAGCAAACAGAGGTTAAGGGAAACTTTGCATATCTGTGTATATGTGATGTGTGCGAGACAGAGTAAAAGAGCAGGGAGGTAAGAGCTGGAGGCATGTAGAAGCTGTGTCCAATCCCATGACCCCCGACGTGTGTTTGAGCGCAACGTCGATAAAATAGGACTAATTCTTGTCGGCTACAGCTCAAGAAAAGACAGCAAGACAAGCTGAGAAATGGCCCTGAGCTCTTCATATCTTTGGCCGTTGGCTAGGTTCAGCTCTGGGAGGTTCACACTAGGAACTGCAGGACCTTTTATTAGCTGACTAGTCTTCAAAATCAGCGATAACAAAACTATGAAGAAAAATATTGTTGTAAATAATGTTGTTTTTCACGGTAAGGACGAGACGAGAGCTAAACAAAAAGTAACTGTACGTGTCCACCTGCACCTGGTTTCGACACATTTCATTGGCGGATCTCTTGGCTTGCTGCATGTGGGTGTGTCTTGTTTTGTGTGGGCGTGTCTGTTATGTTTTTGTATGCAAATGAAGCAACAGAACAAATTTAAAAGTGAGTAATCCTATTTATAAGATTTAAGTGTTTTTTTGCCAATTGTATCGTAATGTAACTGAGTAAATCCAGATACTGCCACTGTCGACTTTTCCTCCCTGTTCAAAAAGCATTTGTTCTGTGTGTGATGCTCATGTGACGTTCCAACCTAATCGAGAATTCGCTGCATGTTTGCTGGCTGGTGCACCTTAGGTCTGCATTTGTGTCACAGATTTCACTAAAAACAAGGGTTTGTGCTTGGCTGTTCGGCGTGTCAGCTAGCTTAACCCTGTTAAAGTAGCTGTTTCTTAAAAGGCTGTTCATGTACAGTCTCACACAGTTTGCAAAGGGATTCATTTAATCTCCTGTAGTATTACCAAACTGACAAAGTACTTTAGACTTTGCGCTTAAAATAAATTGCTGCCTGGACGCTTCACCTGTTCTTCCCTTGCTGTATTTCATTACTAAAGTCTTACACTGATCTCGACTACTTGACAGCTGGCCACTGTGTTGACTAGGGGATTTATTCAGGCCTGTTGTACAACAGCATATAAATACTGTACATGTTTTACTCAATATTTCAAGTGCTGTTGGAACAAGAACTTAAGTGACAATATAATGTAACTATCTATTTACTATACACATTTGTCAATTATGTCATGTTACCTGTCATGTTATCTATCCTAATATCTTCAGATTTAAACATCATATTCGAAATATGAGGCATTTTGGATACAGACCTTTTTATAACTCATTTTTTAGTGTTATACAGCTTTGTCATTTTTTATATAATAACCTACAGCTCTGTTCATCTCTCTGGACACATCACAAGAAACTAATCATTTGAAATGTGAGCCGTTCAAACAGGAGAGGAGAGTCACTGTATTTACATATATCAGCCTTAACATTTATACCACCTACTTATTCCTACACTGACTGTATGAGAATAGTCCACCAACCACAAACATCTAGCCAACTGTGTCCTATGGGCAGTGTCCTGTGACCACTGATGGAGGACTAGAGGATGACCTACACAAACAATCTGTGCAGCAACTGATGAGCTTCTGCCTCTGACTTTACATCTACAAGGTGGACCAACTAAATGGTAGGAGTTTCTAATAGAGTGGACAGTGAGTGGACAGACACAGTGTTTAACACTCCAGCAGCACTGCTGTATCTAATCCACTCGTACCACCAGCGCAACACACACTACTAACACACTCACCACAACCATGTCAGTGTCACTGCAGTGAAGAGAATGACCTTTGTGGTGGTCAGTCCTGTGGGGTCCTATATGCTATCTTAAGTGGAGCTGATCAAATGGACAATCAGTGTAGAACCAAGAAGGTGGTATTAATGTTATGACTGCTCAGTGTATATCCATACATAAAAATCATAACTGTACCTAAATGTCTTTAGTTTGAGACTGAAAGTTTAGTGCAGCAGCAGTTCTGTGACTGACCTCTCTGTCCAGGCCAGCTGCGATGGTGCTGATCTCTCCTGTGCCTCCGTTGATGGTGAACATGTTGGGGATAGGGATATGGGGGCTTTGGTTCAGGATGCGGTAGTGCACCAGGCCGTTGGGCATGGTGCTGTCATCAGCGTCGAAGGCAGTCATGCGCATCACTGACGTCCCTGCAGAGAAAGAGCAAACACACAGTTACGCATCTGAATGAATGACTAACTGAATGACTGAATGACTCCTTTTTATGTGATCTTTCATCATTTTATGTAAACGCACATACTGTACATACACAGACAGCAGGGATAACAATTAAGTGGATTAAAAATCGTGATTTTAAACAGTGGTCAAACTAGTGAAGAGCATTTCAAGTGCTTTTCTGTGGCTGAGTACCCATAACAAAAACAAAAGGTAATCAATCAGTCTGAATTTAAAAAGTCGTAGGTGTGATTTTGTTATTGTACCTCCAGTTCCAGTACTGCATATAATGGTACCTAACTTCCTCTGAACTTTGCCTGCTTAAAAAATATCTATTGTTTTGAATATATTGTTAATTTACAACAAACATGCAGTAGGCAGGGTGATATCCAGCAAATAATATCCAGAATAAAATTAGATTATTAAAAAAAAAATCAACCAACCAACATGATCCACACACCCAACTTCAGACTACTACAAGAGCAGTGACTAAAATCAGGATGCTAAAGCTGTTGTCATTTCATATCCTAATGGCTTATTAATGCTCCATAACAACCCAATGGTTCAACAGGAAAATGAGTAAACATTTGAATAGAGAGCTATTAGAAAGTCTAGGCTGAAAGCACACTTCTTCAGTTTAGCCTTTGTAATTAATGTTTCCTTTCAGATAAAGGTTGCAGGTCCAGGGGTTCATGGACACAGGGAATTGTGTTAAACTGAGATGCTGGTGCTGTCGTCCTGCCGCTTGCACACGATCACTCAGGTTTGTGGACGGTGGAGTGGATGGATGCCAGTGTTTCTGGGGGCTCCCATGTCTGTGTTACCTTCTGGCTCTCTTCTTTTTAGCTAGGCCGTTATAGTCAGATCTGCTGGAGTCGTCAGCCACACTCTGATAATGTTCACATTCTCTGGGCTCCATAAATCCAAACAGGACTAATTCCCTATAATCTCTTTACCTTTTTCCAACTTAAGGACTATCCATCTGTACAGCTCAAGACAGATGGAAGACTGAGCGTCAGGTTTTCCTGCTATATGCGTTAGACCAGCTGTCCAAACTCCAGCTACTGCTATCTGCCTCAGACTAGCAGCCCACCCTCTATTACCAGCTATGGTAAAGTATACATGGACTCAAACTATTTGTTACTATTATTATTACCACAACCATTACCTATTATTACCTTCATATTAAACTTAATGTTTACATGTACTTGGAATCTCTTGAGTTACTGTTCACTACTTTGGACAATCACCTCCCCAACACCTCACACAAAAACAATGGTCAGTGATTGGTCAGTGTGCATATGAGTCAAATGGCTTACTATGGTAGAAGATTCTACACAAATTTTGTAGCTTCACAAAATGCACCATCAGATAATTACCAGATAGATAAGTTCCAAACCCTCTGTTAGGCTAACTTCATATTACTGCCTACGAATTTAGAATGGGATGTCATTCCGGGAAATCCAACACCTTTGACCTAGATAGTGTACTTCTGAGCTATGACACAGCCATCGATCTGTAGATTTTCAGTAGTTCTAATCCTTAGTCCAAATATCCCAGCTGAACTCACAATCTGTCACACTTCTCTGCTCTCCTCCTTTTCCCTCATCCCCCTGGTCACTCTTTCTCTCTCTCTCAGCCACCTCTCTTCACATTACTCTAAGAGCAGGATCTTAACGGCATGTTCATTTGAGTCAATCATCTACTTTGAATTCTGTTCAAAGCTGCTTTAAACTGACCCGGTTAGCACGCTAGCAAATCACTTCAGTAACACAGTAAACCCCCAGGTGCTGAAGTCCTCACAGGGTTGCTTTCGAGAGAGCTATGAGTAAGCCTCTCTCTCTCTCTGCATCACTTCCATTCATTATCTCGAAAGCCCTGCTGTACATCCACCAGACTTAATGATACAACGCTCGCTGCTGTTGTTCTCCACCCTCATAAACACAGCTATTTCAGCATGCGTCTGCGTGTGTGTGTGTGTGTGGGAGGAGGAGACTTCTTGGCCTTTACCCCCAGAAACACGATTATCGATTTCAACGAGCTCGTCACCCACAGTCTCAAATGTGAGCGAGCAATTACAGCCCCTCTGCGCGAGCAAAATGAGGGATAAACCTGTTTTTTTTCAGTCACGGGTGAAATGTCACTCTGTCGCTCTTCGTTAATGTCATTCTGTCGCTCTTGTGTTTAAGCCTCTGTGTCGTTCTGTATCAGTGGCCTCTGGGGCGCAGGGATGGAGTGTGCATTCGCCTTGGAAAAAAAACAAAAAACAAAAAAAATCACACCAGAAAAAGCTGCAAGTGGCAGCCAAGACAGAAGCACTCAGTAACTACAGACTTTCCAAACAAAAGTTTGCTGTTGATGCTGTTTATAATCTTTTATGTTGGCAAACTCGGAACGATGACAACAGAAAAATCCCAACTTGGTGGAACTTGCAGCAGCAAACTGGTCTGAAAAGTTGACAGCAGTCATGGGCAGGCCTAAGGTCAGTTCAGGGGGCATCTTGCATGGTTCAGCTCGGACAACAGTTTTTTTATTAGAATAAATGGGCTTTTTCCAACAGAAAACTTGTCCAATCTGGCAACCGCTGTCACAAAATAATGCATTAGTGGGTAGAACATGGACAGATCCACCATAAACCAAATAACAGTAAATTAGCAAAAAAGTACATGTGTGAAGTACAAAGTACAGGTGTGAATAATTGTAATCTGATCACTCAAACCGCCGATGTTATTGATGACACCGTTGTAGGTTTGATACCCGGGAGCAGCAAGCTACCTCTATTGGGCCTTTGTTTTTACCACTGTTTTCCTGCAGAACACAGTGTCCATTAGGTCGGTTTCAACCTTTCTCAAAGGCCAACAGCGGTAGCTTGCTGCACCCGGGTAACAAAACCCACAACGGTGTCATCAATAACCCGGTGCTCTAACCACTGAGCCACCAGTGCCCCATATTTGTCTCCGGACACCTCAGAATGTGGTTTGCATGATCAGATTACAATGTTTAAAATATGTCTGGATTGTCCCTGATCTGCTGGATCATTCGGGGATATCTGTGAGTGGAATGAAGGAACATTAGGCTGAGAATGGGCTTTCTGCCTAAATTTAGCTGGTCCAATCAGGCAACTTTAGTGTGTGGATCATGGACAGATAAAAATAAAAATAAATAAACTAGTAAAAATCTACAGGTTTAAACTAAGCAAACCCAGTGCAGCACTTCTGCAGTGATGAAGTGAGCTGCAGGTCTGGTTCTGGCTGGGACACTGTTTTGGCAGATCCTGATTGGAGCTTTAAAGACTAACTACACTTTCACAGGAGGCACTGACTCTGTTGTAATTGCCAGAGGATAGTGCCATCATTTCCGTGACAACACACCTATGAAGGGATAATTGTGGCTGAGGGTTCTATTTCAAACTTCATTAAGTTTAGGAGCGGGATCTGTCACCAAGCCTGGGGAGAAGGAGTGAAGACGGAGCATGAAGAAACACGAGAAGTGAGACGAAAAACAATTACGTCCTCTCCTGATAGGGCTACATCAATATTTGAACAACCAAAGGGGAAGAGAAAGGGAAGGGGTGGAGGGGTGGATGGGGTGCGTGGGTGGGTTGAGAGAATTGCCTGATTGCCCGTCAAATATGCAAAAGAATGAAAGGGAGAGCAAGAGACTGAGAAAGAGGGCGAAAAGAGAGAGAGAACTGAATTGCATGTCAAATGTCACCTTCAATTTTCAATGAGTCAAATTCTTTAACAGGATTATTTGGTGTTAGTGGATAAAAGTGAGAAAGATGAACATACAGGAAACAGTTAACCTCTGAGCCTTTACAATTGCTCTTTAATTCAAAAACTAATTCAGAGCTGTAATTGCTTTTCGCCTTAAATCAGCGGAGCTCAACATTCGTCCTTTCATTGCGGACATGCAGGTTGGACAGCTCCCCCCCCCCCTCTTTATGTCTCTTTCTGCCAGACATGTGGTTGGGGAATCATTAAGTTGTGCTAGTTGATCATAACCAGGCTGGAAATGAACACAGACCCTTTTCTTTAACACAGAAATCAGGCTGAGAATGAACAGGAACCACTAAATGCGACGGTACGGGAATGAGTGCACATACAGCCCTCAAACTCATCAGCTGCAGAATTTGTACAAATTCTAATAAGCAACAGTGATTTCATAGTCTCTCATACTTGCTGTAACGTTAAAAGAGTGTGTGTATATATATATATATATATATATATATATATATATATATATATATATATATATATATAAATACACACACACACTATATGGACAAAATTCCTTGGTTATTCAGGGGTATTAAAAAAGATTTTTGTTGGAGTAATGGTCTCCACCGATCAGGGAAGAATGCTTTGAGGATTTCATTGCATTCAGTGAAATTCAGGTTAGTGAGGTCAGGATGTTGGATGATCACCACCCCACCCCACCTCACCCCCAACTCTTCCCAAAAGTATTAGATGGAGCACCAACCATCATTCCAGAGAACACAGCTCTTCCACTGCTCCACAGCTCAATGCTGGGGGGCTTTAAACCCCTCCCACAAGCCCATGCCCACACAATCTGCCCTGAATGAAACTCCACACACTTTCAGATTATCCTCACCCACCCCTGCTTCGATCCTCAAAACCTCGCCGGAGTTTCTCGCGAACTGTTACACTGCGAGAGCAGATGGGATGTAAACAATTATGGCGGATGGCAGGGAAACCGTTGCTATGCTAGTGATGAGAGCCTTCTGCTCAGGACAAATCAAGAAAATGAATCATTAGCCGCTATGATTCAACCTCTTCTGCACACACTGGCGAATTCTGCTCAGTTCGGCTCTCCAACTGAAAGTTGAAAGTCTTGCAGGCATGAGGTCAAAGTCTCGTTTCCTGCTATTGAACATGATTCATATTTACCATTCATGATCGGAGTGGCCTGGCCTGCTCTGGGAGAAGGTCTAAGAGACTGGGAGAGGACATTTTTTTTGCTGTGTTTGGGAAGAGCGAGCCGGCCTCAGAATCAGTCCAGAAATAAATGTGAGTGAGTTGCAAGACTGATCCAATAGATGCTTCACATCAAAACAAACAAACAAACAAACAAAACTAATGAACAAATGCTTTATAGCAGTGGTTTTTAGGTCCAGTTCTGGGGATCCTGGGGATAATTAGGCCTGTCAGCTAATAACCAAGCCATCGTGAGATGGATCAGCTATGGGTGGTGTTGTTATTGGAATTTCTCAAACTGTGCTGAGGGCTGAATTTGAAGCCCACTGTTTCATACAACTCACTACACCTTCCGAAACTGGCAGCAGCCACATTAGAACCTCACTATTTACAGTTCAGCTGCAACAGAAGGTGAGCCTATTTAAAAGTGAAGAAGCCTAGTGTTCACTCTCTTAATTAGCTGAACTTTTTTACTGCTTGAGATCGAGTTGGCTGGAGACGAACCTGCATGAACCTCACCATCGTTCCTACGCTGTTGATCTTTGTGACTATTTTTGCCTCATCTAATTTAACCACATGCTTTCAGTGCTACATAACATGCAGTAAGAGCTCTTTACCATCACGCCGCCTCAGTTAATGTAAAGGCTCTCATTGAGGGTCCTCTTTTCCAGCCGTATGTACAGATTCGTTTGGAAATATGAGCTGTATCAGCGCGCTACAGTCCACTGGCTCAATTTGATGAGCTGCAAAACCATTTAAGTGTTTCTTAAAGCTAGCAGCGATGAGTGCGGCATCAGAGGACATCGCGCCCAACCCGTTACCCTCAACCTCCACAAAGCTTTCAGCCCGGATTTCTCTGCAAGCAGCGTGGGTCCTTTGAGGACCATCAGAAGGTAAATCGTCTCTCTTGCAAAGGAGCCAGGGGCCAACTCTCACTCCATGTGCATTAAGCCAATTGAAACGTCTTTCTCTCTCGCACGCACACGCTCGCTCCCTCTCTCTCGCTCTCACTCATCCATCTTCAGCCCTCCGTTTTTCTTCTCTACAGAGAGCAGACGTCAGAGCCGAGTGAACCCCGTGGCCCTGCTGGCCTGGGGAAAGAGCGCTTAAACCTCCGCTCACACTGTTAGCAAACTTTCCCCCCGCTCCACTCGCCGGAGGACAAATTGGGTGTGTGAGTGCACTCAGCTGGAATTTCTGAAACACTCCGCTCTCGTCGCAGGCAGTCCACCCGCCTTTTTAACTCCGGCACTAAGAGGATCCCTGCGTCGAGGGCCATTTAGAAAAAATGCAAGAACAGAGGACGGGCCAGAGTCATGAGTCAGTAAACAGGATATGGAACCGTTCAGAAAGATCCTAACATGTAGTATTACTGTGGATTTCAGTAGTGTATCTTATGTTTTTTTACAAACCATAAGATACATGCTATGCACACATTTCCTAGGCAATAACTATGACGAAACTATGATGGAAACTATGACGAAAAGTACAACCTATTTTTTACAATCCAAACAAAACGAGGACTAAACAAATAGTAACACTGAAAACAGTGTATTATGAAATGTACTTGGCTGACAAATTGACAAATAACCTAATCTGTTATGGGTGTCATGGTAACTTTTTATTGTTGGATGAAGGATATTGTCCCAGAAATAGTGAAGAAAAACGAATGTTGATTGCATTTTATACCACTGATACACTGATTCAATGCAATTATTATACCCTTTTAAAAATATATAGTTTTTTAATAAATAATAGATTTCATTTAGTATCATTTTATTGGCAATTCATACTGCCAAAAGAGTGTAGCATATTTTTAAATGAAATTTTTTTTTACCTTTACCTATTAGCCTCAAGTAACATGTTTTCACCTGTCACAGGAAGTGCTGTTACTGATGCATCGATCACAGGATGACTGGCTAAAATATCAGTGAAGTTCATTCTTATGTAAACAAACACACAAGAAAACACAATGGACGATATCAAGGCTGGCAAAAATTAGTAAGTAAGGTTATGTTAATTTACTGTAAGATAAGCCAATAACATAATTATTGTGACAGGCCTGTCTAGTGATCAGCATGATATTCACGTTTCGACCCTCCTCTTGCTCACGAACACCATCCTAAAATCTCTAAAAGGACATTTTCTAACTCAGGGTGGAACAGAGACCAAACTACAGTCATTATTATATGATTGAGTTCCCAATCTTTCCTTTTTACCTAGTATGTCTAGTATGAAACATGAATATCTGATAAATATCCAACACTAACTGATTTTTTAATAAACTCAAAAGGAAAAAACACCCCCCACCCTGAAATGTACAAAAAGGTAACCTAATGTTGTCTTCAGATTTATGGAGGCAGGGTGTCCCAGTGAAAGCATACTGTATGCACACACTGCACAGTGTTTTGTTTAATCTGTTGAATAAGATCCATGTTAAATCAGTGACATTATCAGCGATCCAAAGTGTGGATTAGTTACTTTTCCGCGTGAATTTTTACAAAACCGCCAAACGAAGAACAGCACTTTTCACCAGTCATGCCATTCCACCATGCAGGAACACCTGAAATCAAGGAGCTTTTCCCATAAAAGATGGTTGTAGGCATGCAAGCATTAGGTCAAAGCTGTCCCGTTAAAAAAATTAACCAGGCACGCAACCTCTTAGCGGATAGCTTCCACACCAGCAACTGGAGTGCGATTGAAAAGATGGACCATGGACCACCGATTTCAGGAGGTTCTCGGTTCTCTCCTCTCTCCTCCGCTCTCCGGAGGACAGCTTTCACACTTGACCAAATGTACTGAACTCTTGAAGCAAGCGGACCTGAAAGCGGCCTGAAAAAAAGCTCCCTAGTCCAGGTGATCTTGTTTTTGGAGCTACGCAAAAGTTCAATAAAGTCTATAATAATGAGTCCACACATAAAACTGTCTACATATTTAGTATGAATGGGTCAAGCTGGCCAAAAAGAGGCAAAGACGTTTGGGTAGAGTTAAAGCCTTGTGGGTGTACAGCGTCAGCCCCCATCACACACACACAAATAAAAGTGTCAGAATCACAAAGACTCCAATTTCATTTATGCCATGTCTGAATCATGAGCAGAAGTGGACCGAACTGAAATTGGATTATGCCTTATTAAGCATACAGTAATTGGACGAATGCTTTCGTGTGGGCTATGAGAGACAAGATTCAATTAATCTGCCTGTGTGTGCCTCCCTCCTGATGGGGCCCTCTCTAGAGAAAAGAGGAGGGTTTATATATATATATATATATATATAAAAACACCCGAAACGTGGCATTTAGAGCTGAATTCCGCTGATGGATTGAAGTGATAAGCGGAGATGCATGTGGCGAGAGCGATAAGGCTTGTGCCCAGCATGCTCTTCTTTGACGGTGGCCTGTACCGCACCGGCAGGTGGGAAATCTGGCACAGCACCTTGGGAGAGTCTTTGATACGGCTGCCTGTTGGGCGTAAGCCTCTCTTTTCAATGCTTTTAACAGATAATCACAGTCTTTTAACACTCGTGTCAGGAAAATGCATACACTAGAAGGAGCATCTGGTTTGATTAGAACCTCTTAATCGTCAAACATCAACAGAACATGAACCGCGCTATCATTTCCAAATCCCTGGCGGCTTTCATGTCGGGGAAGGGTTCAGAGTTGGACTTAAGTTAGCGCTCGTCACGACGGATCAGTATTTTCATTAAAAAGAACAAACAAAAAAAGAACAGTAGTAAGAGCGGGTGCTGGGAGGGGTACAACAAAAGAAACCTGAGAGTGCGGAGTGTGTGAGTGAGTGTGTGAGTCTGTGTGTGTTTGTTTGTATGTGCGTGCTTTCCTAGCCTAATTAGCAGCAGTTGGTCAGCGTGCTGTAGACCCACGCTCTACTGAAGAGAAACCAAGCCTCTCTCTTTCTCTCTCTCTTTCGTTGTTTATGAATCCCCAGGAGGACAAAGTTTTCCGTTTGAAAAAAAACCCACTCCAAACTGTAAAGACTCAACGCTCCTTCTGAGGGCCCACTTCTCTGAGCCGTGACCCAACACAGCACCCAGTTTAGAGCGGACAACTGATGAGCGCTCGGCTGTCCTCGCCTGATAGGCGCTCCGCTGTGACCGCAGAAGCACACAGCATATGGAAAAACTGAAAGTGCACTGAACTTTGATCATGCTGAGCAGGGCTGACAGTACAGGGAGTAGAGCTGAAAGCGCTGTGGTGGAGCTACTTGGCTTTACAGCGGAGAGAGGGCAAGGACAGTGGAGGGCAATTAATGGACTGGCTTTCTGACACTGGCGTCGTTATCGCGACCATCTTCATTAATGCAGCTGTTCTCATCAACACCAGCATCACCGTCTGCACTGTCACACCAGGTCAGCATCATAATCATCAGCACTGTTATCATCAGCGCTAACTACGTTTACACGGATGCTTACATGCTTACGAGTGGGGGGTATGTACAGTGTATGGACAAAAGTATTGGGACACCTGCTCATGCATTGTTTCTTCTGGAATCAAGCATATTACAAAGAGTTGATCCTACTTTTGTTGGAGTAACTGTCTCTACCGTCCATGGAAAAAGGCTTTCTACTAGATTTTGGAGGAGCATTGCTGTGAGGATTTGACATTGCATGCAGCAATGAGCGTTAGTAAAGTCAGGATGTTGGATGATCACCCCCCCACCTCATCCCAAAAGTACTGAATGGAGCACCATCAATCATCAATGCAGAAAATACAGAAAATCAAAATACAAACTTGGAATACCCAACCCTGCTATCATCATCATCATCATCATTATTGCTGGATACCTGGTTTGGAGCCTTCTGGGACAGATCCATTGTAGACCTGGTTCTTGAACTCGGGTCTGTTGTCGTTCATGTCAATAACGTAGATATACAGATCAATGGGAGGCTCCATTTGATTTCCATTGACGTCCACTGCATGAGCCCTCAGCTGTGGAAACAAACAAAAGATGAAACACCTGTAACTCGTTTATTCGACATTAAGATCCATTTGTTTTAACAAGGGCTGCACATTATATAGCTTATATAATGTCCTTTGCAGGACGTGCAATATCATGTAATTTTCCCCAATCCTGGATACATGGACAGCATTAATAATATCACGACATGTTGAATCAATGAGATCTTGTGATTTCTGGGGAATTTGAAGGAAATTCCTGTATATAGATAAGGCACTTTTGTTTACTAACTGATGAACCTTGTTGACGTGCATGCTTAAGAAACCCATTTTCTGGTCCTGACACTCTGAGAACTACATTTTGGCACAATGTAATCTTAGTTACAAGGTTAAGGGTGGGTCTACTTGCTTGAAATATCCTAGCTTAGCCCAGAATTGCTACCGTGGTATTAGTGTCAGCTGTCGACCTTGCTTAGAAGCGCTACTGCAGCAGAGCTAGTGACCGGCCTTGCCCAGCATCGCTACTGTGGTGTTACCATGCCACCCGCTGCCCTCGCCTAGTATCGCTAATGCAATATTAGCATCACTACCACAGCGTTAGTCACATGCCATGTTCATCCTGGGGCCTTCATATCTAAATACTAGTAAATATGTGGTCTACATCTTAAGGGCAAGGCTTGGGGCCTTTACCAAGCAGGGTCACAGGAAGTGCTACAGGAAACATAATAGTGGTCAAAGTCATTTTTCACTATAAAGAGCAGATATTTTTGGCCTCAAACTCCCCACAGTTGAAATGCCATTGATGATTCTACGCAGCCAATATTGATTGCAGAAAACAATATTTTAATTTCAGTTTTTTCCAATATCGTGAGCCCTGATTTTAACATTTGTAAAATTGAAGCATTATAAAGAAAGTTCCCAGCACAATTTTGAAGGAGAAACCCCTGATAAATAAACAGAAGTGAGTGTGTGCCCTCTGTATTAGACTGTATTAAAAGCTCTGCGCAGTGGGCTTCACACGCTGCGTGCTTCTATTAGCAATTTCTTTGCTCTTAACGTCTGAGAGTTTCTCATTTCACACAGGAAAAAAGATGCAGCAGTCCATTCTGGTTAGTTTCCTGAAAAGCGGATTGGGGTACAGTAGATAACCCTTTAAACCAATCATACTGTTTCAGAGGAAGAGCTCTGAGCAGAGACTGGAGCGGAAGAGGGGAAGATATAGAGCGCGAGAGCGCGCACGAGAGAGAGAGAGAGAGAGAGAGAATGCATTATGAGTGACTTTCCTGAAGGTACTGTATATGAATATAACACATTTTTCACCAACAAGACACACACACACACACAGTCGCATGCAGTTGCCCTCGTTAAGGCTGTAGGCCCAGGTCAGAATAGCGGCAGCAACCACTCTCATAAAATTATTTTCTTGTTATTTGCTTGGTCAACTTTTCTCTCTTGGTGTGTGTGTGTGTGTGTGTGTGTGTGTGTGTGTGTGTGTGTGTGTGTGTCGTACAAATCCACTGAGGCACCCTGTACAGTCCTGTTCGTGTTTGCACCGCATAGTTCTTTTCAGTATAGTCTACATGTGCAGTATGTATACGTGTGTCTTGACTGCAATGCATACACACTTACACACTTAGACCCCCCCTCCCCCCTCCCCCTGTAGATTTGTCCCAAAAGTGCAGGTCCTGCTCACAGTGTGATAAATCTGCAACCAAACAACTGGAGTCATAAGAAATCAGCACAAGAATTCAGTGCAGGGAGGGTAAAGAGGGTGGGAGGAATGTGTGTGTGTGAGTGTGTGAGTCTGTCTGTGTTTGTGTCTTGTTGGTGTCTGAAGCACTACATCTTTGATCTGTAGACCCCCGGTGTGTGGACTGCAAATGTGTGGCTTTATGCCACCATTAGTATTCTGGAAAGCAGGTGTGGGGGAGAGGGAGAGAGAAAGAGAGAGAGAGTGAGAGAGAGAGAGAGAGAAGAGTGGGGTGGTGGGGGGGAGTGATAGAGGAAAAAAGTAAGAGAGAGAGAGAGATAGGGACACAAAGAAAGAAAGAGAAGAGAGAGAGAGAGAGAGAGAGAGAGAGAGAGAGAGAGAGAGAGAGAGAGAGAGAAGGGTGGGGTGGTGGAGGGGAGTGATAGAGGAAAAAAGTAAGAGAGAGAGAGATAGGGACACAAAGAAAGAGAGAGAGAGAGAGAGAGAGAGAGAGAGAGAGAGAGAGAAGAGTGGGGTGGTGGGGGGAGTGATAGAGGAAAAAAGTAAGAGAGAGAGAGAGGGGGGGGGTGGTAGGGAGGGAAAGAGACAGAGAAAAAAGTAAATGAGAAAGAGAAATATGGAATAGGGGAGAGAAAGAGACAAAATATGTGAGAGAGGGTAAAAAAGTAAGAAAGTGAAAGAGAGTGTGAGACAGAAAAGGAGAGAGGATAAAAGAATAAAAGAGCGAGAGAGAAAGAGAGAGTAAGAGGGAGAGAGGGAGAGACAGACAGACAGACAGAGCAAGAGAGAGAGAGAAATGAGGCCGAGAGAGAAATGTAAAAAGAAAAACAAGAGAAAAGAGTGTGTAAGAGACATGTATAGAGACAGAGAGAGAGAGAGAGAGAGAAAGAGAGAGAAAGAGAGAGAGAGTGCAAAGAGAGAGAAAGGAAGAGAGGCATAGAGACAAAACACTAAGTGAGTGAGTGAGTGAGTGAGTGGAAAATCATGGAAAGTTCCTGTATTTCTTCCCATTTCCTGCTACTGTCAAAATATTGGCAGTGCTTTAGTGGGTGTTAAAATAAACTCAGCTGGTGGAACAGCCTCCAGAACAGCCTCCAGGAACTGACAGTCCAAAACAAGATAGAATTAAAACGCGAGCTTCCTCACACCGCTCCCTCAATTTATCTCAGTGACACCGAGACGACGAAATGAGGCTCCATAATGAGTTCCGTACTGACAATATTCAATTACTCACGTTCTGTCCTGATTCAGGCTAGCATTAAAAATACGGCATTCATCAACTCTGCTCCATTTCCGTATTGGGTCTGTGATGAACGCTGCGAGTGGATATCAGCCCTAAAGGCCAAGAGAGACACTGAGGCTGGCATGTTGTATAATTTACACTACTTTACCTAATATACTGTCAGTGATACAGCAAGAGTCCCTTTAACTCATTCAAATGTGCTCCCAGACTCCACTTTACCTGCTGTGTGGACATAGCCTTTGAAAAAAAGCCAACACTTCAAATGTGGACACTGTTTAGCACAGACGCAGCACATGAATCAAAAGCTTGTAGAAGCACCGCTCACATCATTCTGGAGGAATTTTGGCCCACTCTTCTTAATAGTGTTGTTTCAGTTCATTGAGGTCTGTGAGCATTTGTTTATGAACACCACAGCAGTTCAATTTGGTTGAGGTCTGAACCATTGCAACATCTCGATTCCTTTAAGTTGTTATGCTGTAGATTTAATGGAGTGCTTTGGATCATTGTCCTGTTGCATGGCCCAACCGCAGCCAAGACTTTATAGTGGGATAGATGTCCTCACATTTGTTCCTGCAATCCTTTGGTATACAGAGGCGCTGACTCAATGACTGCAAGGTGCTCAGATCCTGTGGCTGCAAAACAAGCCAAGCCATCACCCCTCCACACACCTGTCCAAAGGACATTGTTTTTGAAGTTCTGGTGTTTTTTTCAGATGCAACTTCATAAACTTATGCTGTCATGTCATGTTCTTTTTAGAAAGAAGATGCTTTCTCCTGGCAACCCTCCAAACGATCCATACATGTTCAGTCTTTTTCTAACTGAACTGTCCTGACCATGAACATTTAACATGCTAACTGAGGCATGTAGAGTTTCTAGCAACAACTGCCTTTCTAAGATCATTGCTGATGTCCTTCCTCCTTGGCACACACCTGAATGCTCAAGACCAGTAAACGGCCTCTGCTTTTATAGAAGTGGTCACACTTGCACTGGCTTGAGTGTGATTAAGTTATACAGCAAGATAACGACCCACAGCAAAATCCAGAATTGAACCCCATTGAGATTCTGTGGCAGGACCTCAACCAGCTGCTCTTGCTGCAAAAAGCCACAATTATCCCAAAAACAAATGTGGCTGAATGAATGCAAATCTGCAGAGGAGAGTGGGCCAAACCTTCTTTCGCTGTTAAAAGAATAAGATTCATGAGGTTCTTCAGTTTGGTGATTTGAGGAACCTTCATGGTAGCTTTTTCTTCTAAAACATCTTATGAGGTATCCCCACAGTTTTAAACAGAAGAACCTCCAAGAGTTCCTTAAGAATCTTATTCTTTTAACAGTGAAAGAAGGTTTGGCCCACTCTCCTCCGCAGATTTGCATTCATTCTGCCACATTAGAGGGCTTTGGAGCAGGAGCAGCTGTTTGAGGTTCTGCCACAGAATCTCAATGGGGTTCCTCAAGGATCTTATACTTTTAACAGTGTACAGCAATGTGAAGAACAGTGAGCACCCTGACTTTGAGAAAACTGACCAAAAGACTTTCCGCCAGGAAATTTGTGGATGAACAAAGTCTAGTAGTGGAACTGGTCAAAACATGTCATGATTACTGAATAATAAAAATGAATAAATATATAAATAAATATATAAATATTTATATATTTATACCAACACACACACACACACACACCAAAAAAAAATCTACACATAGCAAAAAAAAAAAAAAAAAAGAAAGAAAAAGAAAAAGAGCAAGACCATCTATAATTTAGACTGAAGGATGGACACATCACCTAGCGCTCAATGGACTGGAAAGAAGAGAAAACGAGGGACAGAGAGAGAAAAAAAAGAGATAGAGAGAGAGTGAGTGTTGTGTGTTTATGTACGAGTGAGTGCGAGAAAGACAGAGAAAGAGAGAGAGAGAGAGAGAGAGAGAGAGAACTGCATGAGTCAAACTCAGAAGTCAGCTCCAGACCTCATTCCACTGGGGAGCTAAATTTACGTGACGGCCACCAAAACGCTTCCAGCACTTCAGCGGGCAGGAAGAAGCAGAGCTGGTGATGTTAAAGAGTGTCTGTGAACATCAGAAGACATGTGTCCAGTGAGTGGGTGTTTACGTGTTCAGTTTACTTGGTGTTTAGGAGAGTGTGTGTGTGTGTGTGTGTGTGTGTGTGTGTGTGTGTGTGTGTGTGTGTGTGAAAGTATCCGTCGTACGCACACATCACATCTTTCACTGAAGGACTTTTTTACTCTTCCTTTTTTTTCATTATTGATTTCTATATAAGTAAACTATGCATTCATCCACTATATGGACAAAAGTATTAGGACACCTGCACATCAGTTATTTCTTCTACAACCAAGGGTATAAAGAGTTTCTCCTGCTTTTGTTGGAGTAACTGTCTCTACTTTCCACGGAAGAAGGCTTCCTACTAGATTCTGAAGCAGCATTGCTTCATAAGGATTTGTTTGCATTTAACGACAAGGGAGTTAGTGAAGTTAGGATGTTGGATGATCACCATCATGCCTCATCCCCAGCTCATCCCAAAAAGTTCCATCATTCCAGGGAACCCAGTTCTTCCGCTGCTCCACAGCTCAATGCTCAGGGGCTGTATACCTCTCCTATAGCCCACACCTGGCATTAGGCAGCATGGTGCCAATAGGTTCATTTTGATCTGCTCTATTCTATTGGCAGTACTTCTTGTGCATTTGTATCTGCATTGGGTGCAGCTCAATGTAGCTGAAAGCATTTATTAGAAGGGGTGTCCACAAACAACTGGACATATAGCTTTGAGCATGTAGAGTTAAACTTGAGCATGAATTAAGAATTAAGACTATGGCTCTTTACGCCTGCCCTGACTTGATATGTATTTTTAACCCAAGCGTCTGACACACCAAGCCGACTGTCTGCCATCAGACGCCTTCAGACTATCAGTAAGCGCTGGTGGCTGACTGTCGACTGTTGTCTGTGGTGTGTTCTGCACCATTGGCTCTAGCTGGTCCTCATCTGTGCTATGTTGGTCAGCTGAGTAGTCGGCCCAGCAGATGAGGAGGGAAACTGAACATGTTGAAAGCAAATAAACTGACCTGTCACATTGAGAACACTTATTTTCCAACACCCAGGTAGCCCAAGACTACCCCAAGTACCAGGTACCAAGAAGCGAGTAGAGTCGACTAGTGTGGGTACCTTGCAGTGGAAAAGCGCCATTAGTGTTCACAACATATCCGGGTTCGTAGATACCTAATAACTGCAATCAATGGCATAATAGGCAGGAACAGGCTGATCTTCTCATAAGGCTTTACACTAGACATTGGAGCATTGCTGTGAGGATATGATTGCACTGAGCCACAGGGGCATTACTGAGGTCAGGATCTGGCACTCAAAAAGCACTCATTGTACAAGTACTGAATAGAGCTCCACCACTGCTCCAAAGCCCAATTCTGGGGGCTTCATACCCCTATAGGCAATGCTTAGCATTGGGTGTATGATGACCTTAGAGTGTCCCATTCTATTGCCAATGCTCTTCCAAGGAGATTAAAGAAACTCTGTCTGTGTTTGAGCACAGCAGTATTGGAATACACTGACGTCTGGATACCTTTGGACATTCAATTAAATGTGACCCAATTTTGGCCTGGATTTGTAGATGTGCACTGCATGTGTGTGTGAGCGAAAAAGAGAGAGAGAGAGAGAGAGAGAGAGAGAGAGAGAGAAAGGACAGAGAGGTAAATGAGGGCTCTGTCTCTGTGTGTTGTGTGTCGCTAGAGTGGAGACAGACAGGAAGATGTGGAGGGCAGGGTCGCGCTGTTATTTGTTTCCCTGGTCGAGTCAGAACAGACTGACATGCATACTCATTATCCCTGACAAGCCAACAAGAGTAATCTCTCTCTCTCTCTCTCTCTCTCTCTCTCTCTTTCTCTCTGGCTCTCACTCTAGCTCTCTCGCTCTTTCTCATCTGTACACTGTCACCAGACTTCCATCTAATTGACTAACTGCATAAAAACCTGCTTTGCTGTAGCAATTCTCGGCTGCTTTTCTTGCCTCTACGCGGCATTATTTAGGAGGAAAACACAGATGTAAACAGAAAAAGTTTGGGAATAAAGAACGCGGCAGGGCTCATAACAAGAAAAAACATTCAGCAAAGTCTCAGAGTGGCTTTCTTTTTGTGCTGTGTATAGCACGGCGTTCTCTACCCTTTATTGTACCAATTCTGCTTCACAAGCAACAAAATGAGTTTGCTTTTTGTTCTGCAAAAAGAACTGTCAAGCAAAAAAAAAAAAAAAAGAATAACATGTAGCGCAGACGCTAAGAACTTTCTAGAACAAACTCAAATCACAAAGTGACTGATTGCTGGGGAGGCTGCCAGCGGCCAGCTGAAAAACTGAGGACATCTGGAAATGCAGAGCCTGAGAATGGGTGGGCTGTAATAAACTGAAATTAATATTGCAATTAATATTTTCCTTTATCTTTACAATAACAATGTTAAACCATTATATACAAGAAAATAGAAAAATATAATATATATATATTAGAAAAATAAAAAATCTCTCTCTATATATATATAAATACAAAAAAAAAATATTAGTAAAATATAATAATGATACAAAAATGGTGTAATTGATAAAAGACAAGATAAAATAGATTTTGAAAGCCAAATTACACTGAAATCCACCAGAAGTCAATGGTTCAACATGTAATGACATTAATAATGCAGTCCATGTATTCATGGTTGGAGTCAAATAAATAATATTGGGCAGCTATAACCTGCCTCTGGTAGGTATGTCTTCAAAAAAAAGCATCAAAAAAGCAGTATTACCTGACTTACGCAACGTGTGTGTGTGCACATTGCGAAAGCGATGCTAAAGCAATATATTGTGCAGCCCCAAATTGCACATCCCTCCCCTACTGGTGAGTCTAGACTGTCTCAGCACATCCCATTCCTCACAGCTCTTTTAGAGTTGTTATAGTAACACTTACATGGTAAGAAGCTCTGTCTTCTCTGTCCAGAGGCTTGGTGACAGACATTTTCCCAGTAACGGGGTCGATGATGTAGACGTCGCCCGGGGGCTGGTCAGCACCGGCTCCTGTTATGCTGTACCGGATCTCGATCTCCTTATCCTGGTCTGAACGGATCTGTGGAATAAAAGTATGAGGAATGTGATTAGTATAGAGTCTCCAAATCCAGGTATTTCCAGGTAGTTCTTCTACTTTCTGAGGATCTCTAAGAGTGCATGTTGTCGAATTATACCAGCGTTAGTTACGGCTTTGCGATGTGACCTTCTACAAGTGTCAATATCTTGCGATAAAGGCACTCTGAACCAGTTTCTGTCATTTACAGAGACTGCCTGTAACCTAGCAACGACCAGAGGCTAAATTATCGTTAACAAGCCTGCTGAAAAGAACTAACCAACAACACATTGAGAGTGAATGGTAAAGACAAAGCTAAAACACTTCCATTACAAAAAATGAAGCTCTACAACAGCCACCAGAAAGCCATTATCAATGGAAGGCTCACTACTGTTATTGAAGCATTGCGTTAAAGCAACATTATATAACATTTTTAACTAAAGAATACAGCTTCAAACTCATGTTGATGTTTGGAGAAGCTGGTAGGACAACACTCACAGGTGCATGTGTACAGCATGTCCTTTATGGGTGCCTCAAATTACACTTCACAACTCAGTCACAAGCAGTCACAAATTCATCCATGAGTCAGAGAACAGAGTTCAAATGCTACTAAAGCTTGTCTAAAACTCTAGCAGGACTAGTTGGAGATGAGGTGGGGTGGTGATCATTAATCCTGGCAACATCCTGACCTCACAAATGCACCTTCTTCCCTGGACAGTAGAAACTCTTACACCATTAAATGCACGATAAACAATGGAAACAGTGTCTCAATACTTTTGTCAATATAGTGTAAGTTACATCTGACTTGTGCGCACGATTATAATTGAACAGTAGACTACAATGCGTATTCACTTGTGTACAATCAAAGCATGTCTTCAGGAGTAACGATTGCACATTAACAACTTCAGACTCTTAGACTGAAGGTGATGTGCATGGTGAAAAGATGAATACCTCTGGAAGGAGAGAATTGCAGATGAATGGATAACTCTCAATGCCGTTCCAGCAGGCATGGAGGAGCTATTTGAAATGTTAAATAGTGCTTTTGATTTGAGTTAGCGCAGCTGTACAACGTAACCCATTTGACGATAGCGGTCTATGTGATGATAGCTGTTGACAGCTGAGTGGTGTGTATGTATCAGTGCAGATGATATGCTTAAGCGCATCTCTAAAAATCACTCAATCTGCTCTTTCAAGCGAGGAAAACGCTTCACCCAATATTTCCAGGTTCACGGCTCTGGCAGCGTTTCCGCAGGGTTTCTGCTCGGTGGAGAGATTTGAGGGAAGCAGGGGGGATTTAGCGTTTAGGAAATAGCATGCAAACCTCTCCGGGTTAGAGATGCAGGGAATAAACTGCACACTCCAGCGGCGCACCTCTGTAAAAAAAATAAATACCCCAACCCTTTTCCCTCCATCTTTTCCAAATTTTGTGGTTTGCGGGTCTGGAAATCATGCGTGAAAATGAAATTACGGCGTCTGTCGAGCAAGCAACAGCCTTTTATGCATAAACCATTCTGCTGGTTGAGCGTGATACTCCTCTCTTAATTTCACAGAGGCGTCGCACCCTCTGCACATGACCTTCCAATGCAATATCGGAAACGCCGCTCTCTGAGTCTCTCTGCTGAAAAAAAAAACACTCTATCCTTTGAAAGCGGACACATCCCGCTATTTTTCTCACAAGATATTTTTCCTGAGATACAGTTGAGACGTTCATGTGGCTGATTTTCCTGCAGTGCCTTTGAGATTGATGTACAAGATGTGGACAAAAGTATTGGGACACCTGCTCATTCACTATTTCTTCCGAAATCAAGAGCATTAAAGAGTTTATCTTGCTTTTGTTGGAGTAACTGTCACTACTGTCCAGAGAATACTTTGGAAGAGCATTGCCATTGCTGTGAGGATAACAAGAGCGTTAGTGAGGTTAGAATGTTAAATGACTCAGCACACCCACCTCACCCTCAACCTCCCAATTCATTCCAAATGTATTTGGAATACACCAAACATCATTTCAGAGAACACAGCTCAGTTCCACTACTCCACAGCTCAATGCTGCAGGGTTTATACCCCTCTACCCAATGCCTGGCATTAGGTATGGTGCCAATAGGTTCAAGTTTCTGCTGCAGAGAGTCCTATTCTATTGGCAGTCCTTCTCTTCTGGGACTAGGCAAGCTGTGCATGTGTCTGTGCATTTGCATCGGTGTCAGCAATGGGTGCAACTGTAAAGTAGCTGAATGCAATCATCAGAAGGGGTGTCCACAAACATTTGGACATATAGTGCATGTATGCTCATAGGCATGTTGTATTACACTGACATACTTATAGCAGTGCTCCTCCAAAATCTAGTAGTCTTTTTCCCTGGACAGTAGAGACAGTTACTCCAACAAAAGCAGGATAAAGTTTTTTTTTTTTTTTTAAATACCCTTGATTTCAGAAGAAACAGTGAAAGAGCAGGTGTCCCAATACTTTTGTCCATATAGTGTAAAAGGTTTGAACTTCCTTAGAAATGAATGTGTGTCTGAACTGTTGACTTGTAACGGAGTGGAAGGCACGTAGGAGAGGGAGGATCAAACAGTTTCTTTTTGCTCAATAATTCAGCAGCCTCTGCACAGTGGGAACACACACACACACACACACACACACACACACCCTAACATGCGCACACAGAGTATCCACTTTCTTGGATCCAGACAAATGGCAACCACTGTGCGACGAGCCCGTTGCCAGCCATCATGCAGATAACGCTTCCATTCCAGCAGCCTCCGGGGAAGGCCTCACCGTCTCTGGTGCGTTTAGAAAGCCACGCCGGGAGGGCCACCTGGGAGGATAAGTCACATTAGCGCTAGCCGTTTAATGAACACTCTTTATACCGCTAAAATTGAATAAACGAAGACATGCTCATCCTCCTATAGTCCCTCGGAGTCCCCAGGGTGCGGCAGAGCAGGACTGAGCCATTGGAATTGAGTGCTAATGATAAACGTCTGCTTCTGTCTCTCTCTCCTCATTAGTGAAGAACGGGGAGAGGGGAGAGGGGGGTGGGGAGCAGCTCGCGTGTAAGGGATACGGGACGGATTCACACAGAGCACATAAATGATCCATTTTTGAGCGCAGGTTCACGCTGATTTGGTCCTCTGTCTAACAGCAGTCCTCATTCAGAACGTCATCAGAAGAGTTAACGGAAGCAAATGACAGGCCTTCATGTTCAATACCAAGCTTTAGTGCTAAGTGGTTGTGCAATGCTCTAGACAGGCACTCCTAACTTAGTCATTTAAATATTTAAAAGTCAGTTCTGGTTCTCAATTCTGATTGGCTGAGCCACATTTATCTGTGGTATGTGTTATTAAATATTACATTGGAATAAATACAAATACATGATGATATGTCAGGGAAGATCAGCAGCCTGAGACCAGAGATCTTCTGAATGCATTCTTCTAGCCAACATCTGTATCTATTCCACAGAAGACAGAACACAGATATGGACGCTATGCGGACAAAAGTATAGGGACGCATGTCCAGTCGCTATTTCTTCTGGAATCAAGAGTAATAAAAGAGTTTATCCTGCCTCTGTTGGAGTAACTGTCTCTACTGTCTAGGAAATAAACCTTCCTACTAGATTATTAATTGCATTCAGCAACAAGAGCATTCAGCTGCCCACTTCATCCAAAAAGCATTGGATGGAGCACAACCATCATTCCTGAGAACACACCAGTTCCACTGCTCCACAGCTCAGTGCTGAAGGGCTTTATACCCCTCTAGCCCATGCCTGGTATTATTTGGCATTAGATTGGTACAGACTAGACTAGACATCTGTCTCAGCAATGGGTGCCACTTAAAGCAGCTGAACGCATTCATAAGAAAGGGTGTCCACAAACATTTGGACCTACAGTGTTTAATGGAACAAAACTTCACTTTTTAATGTCATTTAGTGAGGTTAACTCTTCATATTGTCACTGTTCTCCAGTCGAAAGGCACAAGGTGATAAAAGACATGGATAGTAATGTCAGAATAGTAATGTCTGAATAACGTCTGGCTTTCTTGGGTTTACCTGAATGAGACACAATGGCCCTGGAAGTTACAGAGCGAATGCCAGTGCTGCTCTACACACCTTCATTAAAAAAAAAAACGGCTTAGAATATTGGGACGCTCTGCATTTGGTGTGAGGTGAACTGTGGTAAATCTGCTTAATGCATGGCCTTGAATGACTTACAGGTGTAGCCTGTTTCCATAGAACCCCCCCTCAAAGAGCAGTGTGGCCCCCTAGTGGCTACTTTGCCTGCTGCATAGAAGTTGACTGACTGGCTGGTTTAATAAACTGGAAAATCTGACAGCTTGTTAACAAGGAGGTGCTAGGCATGTGTTTCTCAAACTTGAACACTGTTGTACACTGTTCAGCCATAACATTAGTACCACTTTTAAAGAGTAGATCCCTTTGTGCCCCCATAACAGATCTGACCGTTTGAAGCATTGACTCCACAAGACCTTTCAAGGTGACCTATAGTATCTGGCACCAAGTCCTAATGCGCTACTATATGGCCTAGAGGTCGTGAGTTCAAATCCCGAGCCACGCCGCTGTGCTTTTAGCGACCAGCGTCCAGGAGAGCACAATTGGCTGTGCTCTCTGTGGGTGGGTAGATGGTGCTCTTTCCCCTCATTGCCTTTAAGTAATGTTGGCCAGACACTGTAAATGTCTGCTAGCTGGTCTGGCGAAGTTGGGGACCGAGTGTGAAAGCTGCCTGGCAAAGGAGGTAGTTTGAAAAGAGGCAGATGTTGGCTTTACGTGTTAAGTCCTGACCCTCCTAGTGTCAGAAGAATGGCAATATGAACCAAATTGGGAGAAAAAAAAGGGAAAAATTTGATAAACTTCGATAATACTTCAATCTGCACTTGAATTCATTTCATAGCAGCAAATGAGTTGCTAATTAACCCACCTCTGCAGCGATGTTCCTCTCAACCCACCATTACACTCTAAATGAAGTTTGTATGCTGACAGAAAAAAGAAATTACACTAAGCTATTTATGACCTCTAAATCATGCTTTCATGTCATTGCTTTCAGTTAATATGAAAGCCTGCTAGCTATGAAGACAGTCACCCGCAAGCATAAATACCATAACTACAGTCTTGAATTATAGCATAATGTTTTTTTCTAATTTAAAATGCATTGCTAAAATGTCTGCGGCCAAGCGACCTCACCGCTGGAGCTCTCCCTGAGTGCTTTATGGCTCTGTTTTATTCCTCAGCTCAGAAAAAAAACGGCTTAATTTCTGGACTTTATCTCTTGGTTTTTATGGCTCCCTGTCCAAGACTCAGGCCCCTCACCCTGGCTAACCAGAGTCAAGAGCTGAGCGAGGCCGCTGATGAGCCGTGTGTTTTGGGTCATGTTCGTGACGCGGTCGGTGACATGAGTGTCCATTACATTCCGAGAGTGGAGTTCTTGTACCTTGGCGCCATCGCTACAATTTCTATAGTTACCTTGAAGTGCCGTCTACAGCCATAGCACATAGGCTAATGGAGAACAAAAGGTTAGACCCGTAGCAGTCAATCCAGCTACTGGAGCTGTGGAGCTCTACAGCACTACACATTTCATGTCTTTCTCTCTGCTGGTTTTGGAGTTCTGAGTTCTGTCCAATTATATTCCAATGTTACCTGTCGCCAGTTCCCGTCCCCTGTCTGAATCCTCTCTATTGTACACCATTGGCCAAACTGGAACTGTGAAGGAAAGCATGCGCTTCCTTTGAGAAGCTCCATTCAATTCATAAAGGGCTATGTAATTAGCCGGTGAGCTGTATGTGTGTGTGTGTTTGCAGTGCACTGGAGTCTACAAGGAAACGAAATTATATCTTGGCATATGAAAAGATCCTGAATGTAGGCAATATATGCAATATTTCATTATCTTGACACGTACTATAGGATTATTCATCCTAGCTCTATTCATTTTTACTTATTTTAAGTAATAAGATTAAAAATTGATCTTTTTATTGCACTGGCAGGTAATTTTGCTGAGAGCTGAGAGGAAATACGATAATCTCCCAGCCAACATGCTCAGGTGGGGCTCATATGGATAGAATGTAGGCTAGGTGGGTTCCAGTAAGCAAGGGTTCTGAGTGGGTTTGTACATGCGTATAAACTGGGACCTAATTGGGTCTCAAACGTCTCACTTGAGACACATTCACTGCACTCAGGTGATCTCAATTTCACTAATTGTAAGTCTACTAGCACCAATTGCCTGGACCTCTGTTGAATAAGGCCAATCACTTGGCCAACCCTTTAGCAGGTATGGTCCCACCAGTGGGATTTGCCGTGGCTGGTCCCTGGTTGGTGGGATTGGAGCCTTCAGCTTTGAACGTGAAGCAACAATCAGCTTTAATTCCAGTAGTTCATCTAACTAGCTTCCCCCAGCGCGCTTTCACCACACTGCTGAAACTCAGCGTGAGTTTGCCATCACACCGATCACACACAATGAAGAGCATCTAATGCTAGTTAGCCTCCAAGTGCTCATTTAAATTTTGCACTCAGGATGCACTCAGGTGATGTGCTTCCTTTGCTGTATGCTAAAAACCTTTGCTTTGCCTCTGATAATTTAACCACCCCATCACATAACCTCAGCAAGTAAAATTCAGAACAGATTTCTGACACCACAAACAAACATGGCTGCTGTCACAAGGCCAGACTTATCCTCTAATCTCTAACCGGAATTTTCCACTCCACCTTAAAGACTACAGGAGCTACAGGCAGCAGAATGTTTCTGCTGCACTGTTTTAAGGTGGAGTATCAGCTTATCACCACCTTTTCAGCAGGGTAGAAGGGTCAACTCTGCTGAGTGGATTGGGTTTTGTTGCTGAGCTTCTTTTAATGTGTACAATTCAGAAGCAAACAAATATATCAGAGAGCATCTGTAACGGCTCCTCGAGCCCACATAGCTGTGAAGCTAATACACGCTAATCAAAACCCGCTGGCATTTCATTAGGGAGACGGATTTTGGGCTCCCAGCAGTCTTCCGCCAAGCTCTTCCAAGTGTTACGTTGTTTGTGTAGTGGAAGGATGCCACCTAGTCATCTCAGAGTGTGTGGGTGTGTGTGTGTGTGTGTGTGTGTGTGTGTGTGTGTGTGTGAGTGTGTAAGCGTGGGAGAGAAGGAGTGCATGTATTAGTCTCCGCTGGGATGCACTCTGTTTGGCTAGGCTGCCAGGCCTGCCACTCTTAATCGAATTCAATCTGTAAACCTCTGCCTGACTCTAATAAGCATCGCTGATTCTGTCTGTAGATCTAACACCTCTCAGACAAACGCAGAAAAGTCTGCAGAGCCAGTCTGCATCTAGCCAGCAGGCAAAATGGCAAGCGACGAAGCATACACAGACATAATGAGGGGCCAGGATGGAGGATAGAGGTTATGTCGGGCTATAAATGCCTGCAAAGTGCTAGTGCAAATAGCCTGAAGTCAAGGCAATAGGCAGAGCAGTGAGGCAATTGCCTGCAAATCGGTAACAAACAAGATGCATAAGACAAGTTAGAGAGTACAAGAGCAAGTACAAATCTCACCAACATGAATGGAATAGCTTTGAATGGCCCAACTGGGCTCCACTGCGGATAATCTTCACATTCCCTGACAACGCACATAATGAGCTTCAGCGTTTGTATCGATAAGCTAGACATAGATAGCGTCTACCATTTTTCTTTTATCTGCTGAGTTTGACAGCGCTCTCTTTTCTTGTGGCGTACCCTTCTGAGTCAAATCTCAAATCTGTATAAATATAACATCAAGAGCAGGGCAACCCATGCAGCTGTCTTAGTCCTCTCTTGCAAGGTGGTTTGCCTGTCTTTGATCCTTTGTGTTGTAGATCAACAAAGTGCTGTCAGCGGTGATCGCTCCTTTGTCTTACTGATGGGAAATTCAAATGCTTACCTAGGCATTTTAAACAGGGGTTGGGGCAGGGGGAGCAGCGCTAGAGATAGAGAGTTCTACACTTCAGATCGGATTACACTTCATTAGAGAAAACAATGATGAACAGGCTATGGGATACTTCCCAACTTCACACGGCAGTACTTTACTACTGACATGCTAATGTTTTGGGCCATCTGAAGAATGGCCATCATCATCCAAAGCATCGATATTTGCTTTTTCATATGTGAGACATGAATTATGATCTACAGAACTGTGCAAAAGTCAAAAACGTCAATGGGAACAAATGATTAGAAGATAAATGGCACGGCAAGACCTGGTGGACCCCCAAAACTGGCCCCATCAGTTACCCAGCATTTAAAGCTTTCATTTCTGAGACTGAAGAGAACATCAAGCCAAGTCCATCCATCTGTGAGAAGATGACCCAACACTGTGGTTCTGAAGGATGTGAAGATTAACAAGAGGAGATTGATGGCTTAAGCTGCTGCTGCTCTCAGAACAATGAACTGAGTACCCCAGACCTTAGAGTCCAGACCTCAGCATCATTAAAATATGATGACTTTGAGCTGAGGAGCAGTGGAACTGTGTTCTCTGGAATGGTGGTTGGTGCTCCATTCAATACCTTTGGGATGAGCTGGGAAGTTGAGAATGACGTGGTGGGTTGGGGATGGGATGGGGTGGGGTGGTGATCATCCAACATCCTGACCTCACTAACTCCTCCTATCGCTGAATGCAAATCAAATCCTCAAAGCAGTGCTCCTTCAAAATCTGGTAGAAAGCCTCCTTCCCTGGACAGTAGAGACAGTTAGTCCAACAAATCCAGCAGGATAAATCATGTTTAAATATCCTCGATTGTGAAACAATGAAATAGCAGGTGTCCCAATACTTTTGTCGATATAGTGTATCTGTAATTCAATCAATATATCAGTAGACGGCCCCACTTCGAAACCTTTCACTGGAGGAAAAGCTGAAACTGTCCAATCAGAACAGCAAGTCAGAGTGGTGTGTTTCTTTAAACAGCCCAGCAGTGCTGAGAGGAGCTCAGGTTTAATACATCTCAAGTGAGAGGCGGTGACAGCGGCAGTCGCGCGCGCTTATCCCTGAGTCCACAGAGAACAGATGCGACTGAGCCGCTCCCCGCCACACAGGCTACTCCATTATGGATCTCAGCCTGAATGGGAAATGAATAGAGTGCAGTGACAGGACTCTGAAATATGGATTTTCTTCTTCACTACTCTTTTTTCTTCTCCCTCTCTCTTTCCTCTTCCCCTCGTCTCTTTCTTTCTCCCGACCAGGATGGATCACTCGGAAAAGAGTGTCATCAGAATAAACGAGACGCTGATGGTGCATGAGGGAGAGATTGGAGGGGGCTGATATCAGAATAAAAAGCGGCTCTGTACTTTCTGGTGTGTTTGAACGTCTCTGATTGGGCCTGAAGCTGGAGGCCTGGGCCATTCTGATTGTGGCAGATTAATGCGAAGGGTTTAATCCGACCTGAGTTACATTCAGATTCAGGTTACATTCACACTGCAGTGAAAAGAGGCTCAAATATCACCTGTTCCTTCATATGAATTATTTATTATTATTTGTTTATTATTATTCATTAATATTATTCATTACAACATTATATTCTTCTTATTAACACTCAATCCACAATGCACAACATTTGGCAAGCTTGTAGGACCTACAGTGGGGATAAAAAGTTTTTAGTCAGTCACCAATTGTGCAAGTTCTCCCACTTAAAAAGATGAGAGGCTGTAATTGACATCATAGATAGACATCAACTATGAGAGACAAAATGAGAAAAAAAATCTGAAAATCACATTGTCTGATTTTTAAAGAATTTATTTGCAAATAATGGTGGAAAATAAGTATTTGGTCAATAACAAAAGTTCATCTCAATACTTTGTTATATATCCTTTGTTGGCAATGACAGTGGTCAAACGTTTTCTGTAGGTCTTCACAAGGTTGGCACACACTGTTGCTGGTATGTTGGCCCATTCCTCCATGCAGATCTCCTCTAGAGCAGTGATGTTTTGGGGCTGTCGGCGGGCAACACAGACTTTCAACTCCCTCCAAAGGTTTTCTATGGGGTTGAGATCTGGAGACTGGCTAGTCCACTCCAGGACCTTGAAATGCTTCTTATGAAGCCACTCCTTTGTTGCCCTGGCAGTGTGCTTGGGATCATTGTCATGCTGAAAGACCCAGCCACGTTTCATCTTCAATGCCCTTGCTGATGGAAGGAGGTTTGCACTTAAAATCTCACAATACATGACCCGATTAATTCTTTCATGTACACGGACCAGTCGTCCTAGTCCCTTTGCAGAGAAACAGCCCCAAAGCATGATGTTGCCACCCCCATGCTTCACAGTTGGTATGGTGTTCTTTGGATGCAACTCAGCATTCACTCTCCTCCAAACACAACGAGTTGTGTTTGTACCAAACAGTTCTACTTTGGTTTCATCTGACCATAAGACATTCTCCCAGTACTCTTCCGGAACATCCAGATGCTCTCTAGCAAACTTCAGACGCGGCCGGATATGTACTGGCTTAAGCAGGGGAACACGTCTGGCACTGCAAGATCTGAGTCCCTGGTGGCGTAGTGTGTTACTGACGGTGGCCTTTGTAACGTTGGTCCCAGCTTTCTGCAGGTCATTCACTAGGTCCCCCCGTGTGGTTCTGGGATTTTTGCTCACCGTTCTTGTGATCATTTTGACCCCATGGGCTGAGATCTTGTGTGGAGCCCCTAACCGAGGGAGATTAGCAGTGGTCTTGTAGGTCTCCCATTTTCTAATTATTGCTCCCACAGTAGATTTCTTCACACCAAGCTGCTGCCTATTGCAGATTCAGTCTTCCCAGCCTGGTGCAGGTCTGCAATTTTGTTTCTGGTGTCCTTTGACAGCTCTTTGGTCTTCACCATAGTGGAGTTTGGAGTGTGACTGTTTGAGGTTGTGGGCAGGTGTCTTTTATACTGTTAACGAGTTCAAACAGGTGCCATTAATACAGGTAATGAGTGGAGGACAGAGAAGCCTCTTAAAGAAGAAGTTACAGGTCTGTGACTGACAGAACTTTTTCTTGTTTGTAGGTGACCAAATACTTATTTTTCACCATTATTTGCAAATAAATTCTTTAAAAATCAGACAATGTGATTTTCAGAATTTTTTTTCTCATCTTGTCTCTCATAGTTGAGGTCTACCTAAGATATCAATTACAGGCCTCTCTCATTTTTTAAGTGGGAGAACTTGCACAATTGTTGACTGACTAAATACTTTTTTTCCCCATTGTAAACCTGATTAAGTTGCTTTTGCTTTTTGGATCGATCCAACGTACGAACGTAGTAACCACTATTTTGTGCTCCTTGGCAATGCCACCACTGACTGTGACTGGAAGCCGGAGTGTGCATAACTGGCCTCTCAGTTGACAGACAACCACTCTAGCTAGCACTGTGCTGACTGATGAGGAATGGGAGGGTCATTAGCAGTTGACAATTAGTGTTCTCCTACAAACGTGTTGACCTGCCCAATGATGTAGCATTAGTAGCAGCAGAGAAGATGCCTGGCTCCACATGTCTCAGACCTTGTTTACACCTGTTCACTTAATGTGACTAGTATCTGGACTGTATCCTGATAAGATACAATCAAAGCTTCTACGCTTGGCAGTTACCTCTGCTGGCTGACAGAGCTCGATGAGGGGTGAGAGCACCATCTACCCACCTAGAAAGAGCACCGCCAATTGTGCACTTTCAGACTCCGGCTGCTGATGGAAAAGCGTCATGGCACGGGATTCAAATAGCACCCCCCCCCCCACACACACACACACACACCCTAGGGGGCATAGTGGTAGCATGTGTTTGTTTGCTGAAAGAAATTGAGCCAAACTGGAAGTGAAAAGATCAGCCTCCATGTGTTTAAACTTCAGGAAGACGCAGGCGATCAGAGCAACATCACACATGCAAAAAAACGCATTAGATCTGACTGGCCGTCTAGACGTAGCCTAAAGGTCCTCAGTGCTATTTTTCTCCACAAGTCTGCGTGCACTCAGACACTTAGGACAGTCAGGAAATGGCTACTGTGTGCCGGAGCCATCAAAAACAAACAAGGCTGATAGCTGTTGCGTGCACACTGGCGTACAAGCCGGAGAAGAGGGGAAAGCACTGGCTGCTTTTTAACGCAGCAAAACAAGTTGTTTTAAATGAAGTGCAGAATCGCAAAGTCCGCTGTGTCGGGAAGACGGCAATGCTTTTATCCTTCGGAAGAAAAAGCTACCGGAAGAAAATGTGTGAAGGACGGGGCTGCAGTCATGCGGATCTTTTGTCAACGTGATCGATTTCTGTCTCTCCCCTGAAAGTTGTTTTGATCCAGTGTGTGAGCTGGAGAGAGGGGAGTGTGTGCTGAGGAAGAAAAAACTCATCTGAGAGGAAAGAGGAGAGAAGGAGAGAGAGAGGGAGGGATGAAGAGAGACAGCCTTCTGCACAGACACACAGCAAATCAAATCAGAAATGGCATTAATTCAGCGCCGCGTCCTCAGAGGAAGACCGTGCGGCTGTGGAAGGGGAAAGGATGGAGAGAGCCGGGACAGCGCCAGGCTGAAGCACACATTGTCTGCAGACTGCAGCGCCAGCACAGAAAGGGGTGTGGCAGCTTTTCTCATCACTTATTTGACTCTGTTTTGGCAGATTTTTGAGCGTTCCAAGCATCCGCTCTACACGTGCAGAAGATAGAGGAGGAGTAGAGCTGGAAACAGAAGAAGAGGATAGAGAGAGAGAGAAGGACCGAGAGAGAGGGAGAGAGACATAAACCAGACGAGAGAGTGAGAGAGAGGGGGGGGGGCAGAGACAAGAAGGGAAGGAGAGAGAAAGAGTAAGAGAATAGAAGAGAACGAGAGAGAGAGAGAGAGAAAGGAAGAAAACGGAGAGTGAAAGATGTGAAAGAGATAGAAGCATGCGGGAGAGAGAGGAATAAGAGAATAGGGAGAGAGAGACAGTGAGACCTGGGAGAGAGAGAGAGAGTGGTAAAGAGAGAAGAAGGAAGAATATAGAGAGATAGCATGAGTGAGAAAAGGTGAGAACAGGAGGAGAAAGGAGAGAGAGAGAAGAAAATGCTAGATAAGGAGAGCACAGGCAGAGAAAGAGAGAGAGAAAGAAGGAGATAACAGGCAAAGAGAGAGCGAGTGAGGAGAAGAGAGAGAGAGAGAGAGAGACAGGGACAAAAGAAGAGGCAATAAAAGGGTGGATATAAAAGAGAGAAAGAGAGAGAGAGAGAAGGACAGAGAGAGGGAGTGAGACATAAACCAGATGAGAGAGTGCGAGAGAGAAGAGAGAGAGAGAGAGGGGAGAGAGAGAGAGGAGAGAGAGATAGAGGGGAGAGAGAGAGAGGAGAGAAAGAAAGAGAGAGAGAGAGAGAGAGAGAGAGAGAGAGAGAGAGAGAGAGAGAGAGAGAGAGAGAGAGAAGAGGAGAGAATGGGAGAGAGAGAGAAAGAGAGAACAGGGAGAGAGAGCTGATATTGGACAGAACAAACCTCAACCAGTGACCCTAAGGCTGAAGGGAAGAAAGGAAGAAAATTAAGTTTTGGGACACTTCCGCCGGCATGTTTAACTTTGCGAGTCCTAATTTTGCTGAGGTGAAGCGCAGTGACCTCGGTCGGCCGCCGCTAAATGTGAAATTCCATGCAAAAAAAAAAAAGACTCAAGAGAGTCATTCAAACCCGGCTGAATGCAGTGGGACAGAAACAGCGGGATGTAGTGAGTAATTAGGACATTCTCAGCCAATCATATTACTCATCCCATACGTTTAAACAGCTGAGCTAAGCACAACGGCACATCAGGAAAATGGATCACGCAAGGAAGCAGTGCCAAGAACGCTCCACAGCAGAGGAGAGTGAGGAGAGGTGCACGTCAGACATGAGCGAAGAATTCTCCTCCCAGTAATGTATTCCATTACTGTCAATAACCGATTCTATTACTCATTACTGCACTGCAAATTAGGAGCAGACAGACGGCTCACCACAAATTAGCAGACAGAACAGTGAGAGTGGGGCGATGAAAGACAATGGAAACAGCACATCTGTGTCTGACGTTATTGCACATGTGCTGCAGAGCATCAGGTGTGAGCACTGTGAGGATCAGAACACTTTGTACTGTAATAATTTCCCAATAATGTAATAACTGCCAGACAGGTAATACGATTGCTCATTAAATGCAGTCAAAAATGTCATGAAAGCTGTGTGATACAAGGCCTTTACCAGTGAAGTAATTTCTATTTTTTGGACGATTTATTGTTCCAGGAATTATGATAATAAATGATATTATTGTCATTTTAAGACAATTTTATGCCTCAGACATATTAATTATAGCATTATATAGCACATGATACCCTTTTACACAACAATAATATATTTTCCTAATGAAGAATATTCATACTTTGGAAATATGCTAAAATACTGTAAATTCATAAAACAAATGGAATTACTTTGGAAAAGTTTTTGGGAAAAAATCATAACATAAAACTTAGTAACACCTCCAGATCTATTGCTAGGGGTATAACAGATCACAAATGTCAGTTTTTGAGCCATGGATCAGTTCATTTATCAATGAAAAGGGAGACGAGGCCATGTCCAGATATTGTATGATAAGTCGATTATCATTTATCCTGCAATTATTGTGACAGGTCTTTATTTATTCAGACACATTGACATGAAGACCAGAATCAGGTCAGATCAGCAGGCTCTGAAACAGCTTCTGCTCCCAGGTCATCAGGCTGATAAACAGTCAGCCAGTAGTAACATGGTGTATCAGTGTATCAGTCCAGTCTGTTAATAAAAAAAGCTCTCTCACCAGGCTCTGATTCATTAGATGGAGAGCAGAGAGCTGTACGATCCTCAGTGTTTAAGGACTGTGGTATAATAACCAAGTGGACATTGCTCATCACCTTGAGTTTTCTATTGCTCTTCTACAACAGATCAGACAAAGAGATTTAAACAGTCAGAAACGCTCCGTCTGTGTGGTCAGAAAGAACAGCTGTATAACTCCCATACAGCCTCATATCTACGAACATCAAGGGCACTGTTTAATGACTGCCACACATTACCATCACTTGTTTCGTTTGTGCTTAACGCTGATGGAATCATCACATAATCAGATTACAGAGTTACACAGGCTTGCAATGATTTACATTTCACAACCGTCTCGACACCTGGATTCAACACCTAGCTCATTTACATGGGCCTCTGTATTTGTCTGCATCAACATTCTCCCTGATGTGCAAAGCGAGACACGAGGGGATGAAAAGAAATGCACTTTGCGAGGAAATGTCAATATATTGTAATGCTACCAATCTGATACACCAACCACACAAATAGGGCCCTATTTCACAGAGGCACATAAAATAAACCACATAATCTTAACCTGCACCTCCATTTAGTGAGTTTATCCCCCAGAAGAAAAATGGAAGTGCAAAGTAAATACAACTTGTACAACTTCAGGGAATACTCTTTCCAATAAATCTAAAGCAGCTTATAAAAACGTATTATTGTGAGCCAATATTTCACACTTTAGTGGGTGCTCCATGCTAGGAGAAGCGTTTAATGCACAGACTGACTTCCAGAACGCCAGTGTATCAACGCAGTCAGTTTAAAGCCACCCATACAGAGCATTCCAAGCTTTACAGAAGATTGGCAAAATCCCATCTCAAACTTACCCTGTCCAATCTCGAGCTAATTAGAAATCATTTTAATTCATTTCAAATGATATTTATTTCTTAGGCATGTGAAAGGTCACACTGTTGGACAGGGTTTGTCATGTAATGGAGCCAGCATTAGCATGGTGCCAAATGTCACTGTCATTTCCAAACTAGCTGCCTAGTTTTGATTTGTAGGAAACAGCAGAATGCAGCTCAGTAGTGTAGCATTTTTAGGGGCAGTGGTGGCTGGTTATTAATTACAGAGCCGTGGGCTCGATACATGGGTTTGTTAAGCTACCACTGTTGGGCCCTTGAGGAAGGCCCTAAACCCTCTATGCTCCAGGGGTGTCATAGCAAGGCTGACCATGCAGCCTGACCCCAGCTTTTTAAGCTGGGTTACGCCCAGTATTATCTACAATACTATCTCCGTTAACTAGTGGAGTGATTATGTACCATAATTTTGGGAGATGGACCACGCCCCAACTTCTCCTCCACAGCCACACCCTAGGAGCAGAGAGGAGGTAAGGGCCGTCCTCAAGGGCCCAACAGTGGCAGCTTAACAAAAAACATGTATCAAGCCCACAGTACCCCTGTACCCCTTCATGTCAAACAACATTGAACCTGCTACCACCCCTACCATCTCCTCCTATCTTCTCCGTATTCATCTCATCTAGGGGGGGCCCAGTTCTTCCACATTCACCCACAGCTGCCTAGAACTCCATCCCAAGTCTCTTGAGTCAAACCCCCCCACCGCACCAGCTCCATGGGCTCGGTCCATACTTGCAAATTTCTCATTAGGGTGAACTGGGTTTTACCAACGTTCTGTAAAGTTTGTCCAGCTTGGTAACAATTGCTATGAAAGACTTGAGCAATTTTGGCAGGTGGAGTGTGAATTAGTTACCTGGTGGCTTTTCAAATGACTACAGATCTTCAAAATCATTGTATTTCAATAGAAGCCAATGTGAGAAGATTTTACTCCAAGTCATTTGGAGCATTTCTATTGGTCCATGTTATGTAATGAATGAACATTAGCATGGCGCCAAATGTCACTGTCATTTTCAAACCAGCTGCCTGATTAGTACAATACAGCAGAATGCAGCTCAGCTGTGTAGCATTTTTAGGGGCAGTGAGGGCTCAGTTGTTAGGGCACTGGGTTATTGATTACAGGGCTGTGGGCTCGAAACACAGGGGTTTGTTAAGCTGCCACTGTTGAGCCCTCAACCCTCTCTGCTCCAGGAGTGTCGTAGTATGGCTGACCCTCCTCTCTGACCCTGGCTTTCTAAGCTGGGAAATGCTCAATATTATTGCGCAGTATAGCGACTACAATCAACAATTTCTCATTAGCCTGAACTGGGTTTTACCAATGTTCAGTAAAGCTTGTCCAACTTGGCAACAGTTTTTTTTTTTTTTTTTTGCGAATGGAAAATCTTCATGTCTACAAAATGGCAACTTTACAAGACAAGACAAAAAATATTAAAATGACTGAAAGTTATATAAATAACTGACTGCAATTTTGCATTTTTTTCAATATTTTTAAAACATGACTGGCTGATTCTGAGAATTATAAATGACAGCATACAGAATCATTTTTGCTCATCTTTTCATTACTACTATTATACATAATCTATATAAAAGCGTGTTTGAACATTTGAAGCTTGAAAAAGACTTTCTTTATATTTAATCTAAAGCATGTAACATGTGCCCTTTCCTAAATACACTCATAATTAAACCAAACCCACATACCATGTTACCAGTTTCCCCTCCCCTCTAAACATGTTCAACTCTGCTCATCATGTATAATTTTTAAAAAGGTGACCAATAAAGTGAGAGTTCTGAAGCTGAGTGTATATATATATATATATATATATATATATATATATATATAACAATATAAAGAACAACCGCCAGATTCACATTATGACAAAAAAGTGAGAAACATCTAAATGGAGATACATGTTTTTGAGTGACAGTGACGATATCCAATAACAGCAGCAATACTGAGTAATGCTATACTTGCAACACATTGACATACTCGAGCTATAAACATGTCATGGTAGAGGTTATATGCTGTCAGGACAGATTATGTCAAGTAACAGACTTGTTACCACTATTGGTAACTGTTATGGCAGACGGTTTATGTCACATGCTAATTTAAAGCCCTGACATAATAATATAGCATCTGTCATGACAATTCCTGGTAACGGTCACACTGTCTTATTATGGCTCATTCTTTGCTGTCAGGCGACACCTGTCAGCATATGAGATCTGCCATGACATTTGAATGGCATGGTTATGCCACTGCCATGGCCATGCTGTTAGCGGTTTACCAGTATTACTGTTTATGCTGCCCGTTGTGTTTGGATATGGGCTCTTATGAGCACTGACTGGGATGGAACACCCACTGTAATCACTCAAAAGCAATAAAAACACACGTCCACAAAAACTATACGGACATCAAAAGGTTCTTAATTCCGGGAGTGAGCCATGTGTAATAAATCATACAGTCTTTCAGTTATTATTGAACAGAACTTTGCATAATTGATCAGCATTCATTATTGCAGGAGTGAACGCATGCCCCGCAAACACTCATGACCCACACATACACACTCGGTACAGTCTTCAAATGAGCTACAGTCCCCGACCGTTCCCCCACTGGATGGAGGGGGGAATAGAGCGGTGTTGAAATGAGATAATTAGAAAAATAATTAATATTAATGGAAGTTAAGAACTGAATCACAAACCCAATTATAGTATTAGCCAAGCAATTAAGAGAAGAAAAAGAAAAGGAAGGCGCAGGCGCTGGATACAGTTCACTTTATGGAATTAAAGCAGCTTCCTCACCACATTCACAATGGCTTTAATTCCCTTCTGTCTTTACAATAGTGCAAATAAAGCCATTATATTCGGCGTGAAAAACCCTCCTACACTCTCGTATCACAGGAGTGAATAGGAGAGGGAGAGGCCAGCGCTCCTTTTCCCTCCTCTTTTTAAAAAAGCAGGCGACCCTGGAGACAGCGATGCAGTCTAATGACTGCTTTCAGTTCTGTCCCACTGTGTGTCTGCATGAGGACAATGGACAAATCCCCAGGGCCCTGCCGGCAGGGGAAGTGCAATACATGTAATTAGAGCAAAGAAGCACGAGATGACTGTGGGGGTGAAAGCGAGAGAGAGAGAGAGAGAGAGAGAGAGGAGGAGGAGAGGGGATGCGAGTTTGTGCTGGCTCTGCACTTTTTCGACTCTGTTAGTTGCAGTCTGCCACCACCCATCTCCTCCATCTCACTTTCTTTAGCTTAGAGCACACACATGCCTTCACATTTACTCTCTCCCACACACACACACACACACACACACACACACACACACACACTTACATACATGCATGTCTTATGAAGATCTTCCCAAAGTCTAATAAATGTCTGCCGTGTTTCACCAGCATTGCTCTCCACTCCTGGTGAAGTGGACGGTCCTAGGCTAACATGGCTCTGCCCTCTCTTCGAGTCTAAACACCCTGGAGAGCTAAAACTCAGGCCACGACTGGGAGAGAGGCTGCCCCGCGTTCGGTGCCCGTTGCCTCTCCGCTTCACTGTATAATTTAGCAGCTGGGTGCCCGAACGGATGGGAGGTCCCGACACAGCACCATAGCCAGGACGCTCTGCCGGGGACCACACCCAGACTATTCTCAGGAACTTTGGAGATTTTTGCGGAGTGTTTTATTATATTTTTTTTATTATACGAAAAACATAATATATCATAATGCATTCCCAGGGGCTTTAAACTAATAATTTGACACTAGTACACTAGCAGTACCCTCGTGTGCCTGTATTCGGCCATTTCTCCAGAAATCCCGCCACTGAAAACCTTCCTGATTGCTGTCGTCCATTACATTTAATCCCACGTATGAAAGTGGCCCAATTTCAGTGTGTTTCTTGTCGCTCCCGCTGCCACACAGACAACACATCTGTGTCACATAAGATGAAAAAGCCATAAAGAGATAAAGACCTGACAGAACTCACAACCCATGTATGGACAAGTGTGTACCGTCATCAGCACACACTCTATATCACACTAATGAATCACCTTCAGGTAAACCGAACAGCAAATATGTGCAGCCACTTGTCTACAGATATGCTGCATGTGTATAAATATACCTTCTACATATCTGCTGATACGCAAATGCATGTGGGAGTGATTAGAATATCACTTGCTAATGGGCTGCTTTAAATAAGGTCGCCAGGAAAGTCTCTGCAGAACAAACTTTCTTCCTGTCTAGGCAAAATCTTGGCATATCAGACATGGCCAAGTATGGTCAACATCTCTTATTAGAATTTCATTTAGAAAGGCCTGGAACTTCCGCCTCCCACCCACACCTACACACACATACACACACACTCACACACACTCACACTCACGCACTCAGCAACGGCTGCTGCAGACTGATGCATTAAATCTGTTTGAGTCCTTTAACTTGTGATTACGTGCCTATAGGGCTGTACATCACTTACATATTCAGAGCGAATGAACTTTCAGCCTCTTCAGACAAGTTACATATTACCGTAATTAGCATGAGGCCAGCTCCCACACTTGCTCGAGTCATGTGGATATTCGAGAGCAGACTTCATTTGAAAATATCTACCTAAAGCCTGTAGATAGCTGACCCTGTGGCTGCTGTTTTTCTTGACTCTAATTAGGTTAGGAGGGTGATGTGAGGGCTTCAGCCGGACACCTGCATGAGCGCTAAAGTGCTAATGCGCTAACGCGCCAACGCTGCAGGTTACATATGGCTTTAGTCAGAGAGCCAGTGTGATCTGATTACGTCTGCCGTGCAAAATGCCGCTTGAGGTCTGGAACTGTAATCACGCGGCACATCGCTTCGATTATAACTGGATTTGGGCCTTGCGTGAGTGTCTAGCCTTCAGATAGCATGAGTTCCCTTGAAATCCAAAGCGTCTGTGCCTGTTCTTTGCTAGCTAGTGACGCCTAAGGACTGCTTATGTTCCATATTCTGGTCTTTACTCTGCCCTGGAACGATTTGCTTTTAGATCCTGGGTTTGTTCGGGGGGTTGGGGGATTGTGTGCGTGTGAGCCTGTGCTTTTAAATACATGGGTGCTACACGCAGAGCATGTTCCGCCTGACGAAAAGCAAAAGCAGGGGCTGTTTTCGTCGCCTCTTTCCATCACTGTCCCATAGCGTCTCAGTGGATGCAGTTCCTGTTGCTGGGAGAGAGGAGGGAGAACTGTGCAGAGGAGTGGAGGGGGGTTGGGGGTGGCAGTCACACAGGTCTGTCAAACGACCTGAAACTAACGCTTTCCTCTCACCTCTCAAACCTACAGAGACCTGTGACTCGTCCTCTTTCGCTATAGTGTCTCTCTGTCTCTCTTTCTTTTTGTCTTTCTCAGCATGTGGTCCTTGCTGGATTTTTCCAATGGAGCCGCACAGTCAGCAGATAATCAGCAGGAGAGCCGCATTTCAGTTCATGTTGTAGAGCTCATAGCTTTCTCTTATTTTCTAGAGCATGACCACATACGTCAGTTCGTCCACTAGCCAAGACTCTACACCGCTCTGCGCTTCTTCATTAGGTTTGCGACTTTTCTAAAATACACTTCCATCCATGTTTTGTTTATGTGAGCATATTATGAGAGCGGCTTTACTGGTTACTGCCACTTTCAAGGCTCCAGCAAATCGTGTTTGTCATGTGCTGATAAATTCTTGAATGGATGATTAAAGGCATCTGCTAGATCCTGAACTGAAGTGACAGTAGTGTTGGTCAGACTTTGATAGATAGGTTTGATTAGCTTCACAGAGAGAGGAGAAAAATAGGCTGCGTTCACACAGCAGGTAAAACTGGCCCAAATTTGATGAATCGTTTTTGTCCTATGTGACACGGATGTGTGTGGTAGTGTGAATAGCAAGAAACACATTAAATATGACATTTTTGATTCTGATTTGAACCAATTTTATAAGTGGTATTGGTAAAGGTCATTCAGTAAATCCCATATATATCAGACAATGTGACTCAGTATGAACAGCCACATTAGAATTAGAGGAATTTATGACCATTCAATTCAACATTTGTCCAAAATGCAAGTGGTCAGTATGACCTGGGGATCTCTGGTTTGAATCATGCTGCCTGCCATAAGCAGCCAGAGCCGGGGAGAGCATAGTTGGCTGTCTAAAACCTTGCTCTCTCCAGGTGAGTAGATGGTACGCTCTCTATAGTTATATCCATTAACTATAAACTGCCACGAGGGCACAAACACAGCCTTAGGAAGCCACATGCTCTAGACCACTCACTATAGCTGCACGATTAACCGTTCATTTATTTATTTATTAATTCATTCATCTGTCTATGTTTGAGCTTCTTCCTGATCTTGCTTGTGGTGGGTCAGGAGCCTACCAGGAATCTCTAGGTGTGCGCCATTCCATCACAGAGCCTAAATCAATGGAATCATCTGATAAAAGCCAGTCCATCTCAGGGTATCAAACTCCACTCCACCACACTGCTATTCACTCCCACCTAGGGACAATTTAGCATAACCAATTCATGAAACCGGAGTACCCAGAGGAATCCTCCTGACTGACCAATCAATAACAATAAGTCATCTTATACTGATATTTCAGGATGCTGGAAATTTTCAAATGAGTCTCTAAGCAATAATAAAAAAAACGGCAGATTTTCCAGATGAGTCCATTCCAGTTGGTCCATGCTCGATTTTTCAGACCTTTTCCCCACCACTAAATGCCATTATCCCCATCTGCGGCATCACCTCCTATTCATCCTACAAGCACCCACCGTATTCACCAAAGTGAAAAGCTGGCTGATTTTGGCGCTGCACACCGTGTTCTCGAGCTCATCTCCGAGCTAATGGACTATCTGTGTGGGGGTGTAGAGGAACAGTGCAGATTGATTGGAAGTAGGCAGTAAATTATGAATTCACTGCTTTCATTTTGGGAGGGGCAATGGGGGGGGGGCTTTTATTGGAATTCTATTTTGGAGGTAATTGGGGATAAACAAAGTGCAAACAATGATAAATGTGCGTCGCCCTGTTTATTAGATTAGTCGACGGAGCCGTGTATTTTCTCTCTCCGCTCTATCCGATTAGGGAGAAGAGATGGGTATGTGTGTGCCTCATACCGGGGAAGCACAATGCTTCATTGCACTGATGAAAAGAAGTAATTACACTCCAAAGGTTAATTGCTAAATTGGACTGCAGTGAACTTCACTACATGTGGCTCTTGCTGGAGGAAGAAGAAAAAAAAGATTTCAAGAGCTGTGGGGAGGGGGGCACTGTATGGAAGCCCCCAGAAATGCAAGCTGAAAGGCTGTATGTACTGCTGAGAGTCTGATGAGACAAGTGGATGTTCTGGTTGACAAATTAAAAAGACTTGGTTTCTCAAACTCAGTGAAACATTCAGTTCCTGCTCTTGGATGCATCTGAATTTCTGTTTGAGCTTCTGATGGTTGTTACCCAGCAACTCTTTGATCTCAGGTTTTGTTTCTTCTTCTGATTTCCCACAGTTGTGTAACATTGATGTGAACACATTTCTATCAGTTGCCAAAGGTGGCGTCACGGTTTATAATGGGCTTTGTGGATTTTGTGGAGATACAATGGTTACTGATTCACTAGCAGACCAAGTCATTCTGGTTTGGACACTGGTTTCTTTCCCCTGAGTGTGATAAAACATATATTTTGTCAATCACATAAATTTTGCCAATCTTTTTTTTGGTGCAGCCAATTAACGCACCCGTTCGTAGCTTTCCTATCTCTTCTGATACATGCAAAGCCGGCCATCGCCTCTTCTGAAACTGCCACTGATGCAGTGTTGCTGGCCGTGAGCTCTGCAGTCTAAGGCACTTTTTATGTGTTTATATTTTTACAAATACATTTTATGTTTTTGTTACTATGTCTTCAATAGTGACATGAAAATGATCTCTCTCTGATTGGCTGCCTGTGTTGCACCTCATTCAAAAAGCAGTCCAGGCTGAAACACTCCTTAGAAGTTCAGCGGGGATGGGCAGGGCTACACTGTTGTCCATTCTTTAAAATAAAGGTGCTACTAAGGGTTGTCCATATTTCAGCATAAATAAAGTGTAATCGTGTAGTCTACCCTAAATAAAACCGCGTCACTAGGCTCTGTAAAGAGAGAGACCTACGGGAGGAAGTTGGGGCCAAACTGGGTAAGATGATTAATTTGTGTTAAAAAAAAGGTTAATATGTTAAAGTTTGCAGATGAATCGTGTCTGTTACTCGCATTAATGTTGACATCTCTACTTTATCTGTGTTCCGGTGTCTGTTGTACATTGCACTGATGTACGTTCTCCAAGGATAAGTCTGAACAATAAGGGAATCAATGTAAAGCCATGATCAGTGAGACTCAGCTATCAGCTGCTGGATTAGTTTTGTGTTAGCAGTCCAGGGATGGGCAGGGCTACACTGTTGTCCATTCTTTAAAATAAAGGTCCTACGGTTGTTTGAATGATGCCATAGGAGACCCATTCTTTGATTCCACAAATGACCATATTTGTAAAATAGATGTGTGAAGAACCTTCAGACGTTCTCCATTTCAAAAACCTGGTGTTCTTTATGGAGCCGAAAGTGGCTCTTCTATGGCCTTGCTCAAATGACCCACAGTAGCCCCTTTATGTTTACGAGTGTAGGCTGGAAAGATGGTAAATTAGTTTAGTTACATTTAGTTATCCAGGCTCCAACCTCACCCAAACCCCTCGATCTGCAAGCAAAACCCTGTGCTTGAATGTGCTTCACTCTTGCAGTTGGATGTTGCATCTCACAGCCCAACCTGATCCTTAGTTGTAGAACTCCTTCACTCTCTGCTGACAAATGTCCCAAGGAAAACAGGGTCTTAGAAGACATGCTACAAGTAAACACCCACCGAGTGAGGTCTACTAAGCCCAAACATCTTAAATGGCAAAGGTGGGGACGAGGTTATCGAAAACATTTCACCAGCCGATTCCAAACTCCTTTCACGCTCACAAGCTTCATCATTGTGGGTGGTTTGAGCTTTAGTGGTTAATCTGGCTTCTTTGGGTTTGTGTGTGTGTGTGTGTGTGTATGTTTCCCTGTGTGTTTGTGTGTGTGTGGATAGAGACTGCTGTAATCCCTGCGTGTAATCTGAGAGGTACAAATGGGCAGGAGGGAGTAGGTGAGGATGAAGACTGCCCATGGACAGCTCAGCTCAGACTCAGAGGCTGAAGGACAGATAAGACAGAGCTGAGCCTTTACACACTCTATATACACAACACACACTCCAACCTGCTGGAAATTTTGTGCATGTGTTTGTCTGTTTAATTCTGCTGCATTTCTTTACTGATGTTCTTGTGACAATTAAAAGGGACTTGATGATCTTCTACAGCAGAATCTGGAGCAGCACATTTTGCAGATCCCAGGGAGAGAAGCAGAACAGGGGGACGAGAGAGAGGGATAGAGAGAAATGTAGCCTCCTTTCAGCCTCCAAACACAAACACACACTGACTTTTTAAAAGTTTGGAATTATCACTCAAAGGACTCAAAAAGTTTTCAATAAAATTTTGAGAATTTTAGCCTCAAACAAGAAGATGAAGCTCGGACACAGAAGCTTTAATAGAGAAAATACTACAACAACTTTTTAAGAGACCAATTGATTAGTCATTTGGCTGGATTAAGCGAGAGGGAGGAGTAAGAGAAGGAGAGTCGGTCCTGAGATTTAACTCATATTTCTGCATAAAGAAAGTAATCTACCGTCTGAGCTCAACAGTAGCAATGCTGTGTTTACATCGCTAAGTAATACTAATAAGATACACTACACAACCACAATCTGTAGCCGAACCGAACCGAACATGCCACAAAACACACATGCCTTGCATTACTTAAGAGAGGCAATTTGTGCCACCCCTTTCGGTAAGGTCGTGGATGAGGAGACGGAGTCAGCATGGTCTCTACAGACTGCAGAGTGAGCTGGAGGTGAGTAGAACAACACATATTGGAGGCTACCCTACGTACGAGGCAGATGTTGGCTTCTTCTCAGCAAGAACTTCTCTTAGAAAAACGCAAGTAATTTCACCAAGGGTGTCCAAACTTTCGCACAAGACTGTATATATTACAACATCCAACAACCCAACTCATCCATATTCGTCTTGATTCTCGAGAAAACCGAGCCGCATCGCTGTCTAAGCAGCAGACTGATGAGAGCCAACTGCTGAACCTCATCACAGATTATTCCTCCATGTCAAGCCTTGACTCCGGTAGAGAGATATGGATGAAGCCTCTCTTTACCTGAGGAGAGAGCTCTCCATGGCAGACGCAGGAGCTCTGTCTGGATGGAGGCTCTCGACAACGCTCACCTGTGATGCCGTGCTTTTAAACCTCTCCAGTCCCCTGCCACTTCACCAGAATGAGGGTCCAGAGGGTCTTCTGTTCAGAAGTGTGTGTCTGAGTCTCTGGCAAGAAGGCTTGAGAGCCCGTGATGTGTTCTTTTAGTGATAATTCAAAGGAAGAGTATATGAATTTAGCTGAGAAGAGCAGTCTCTTTCGAGAACTTGGGCACATTTTGACAAAGTAGAGGGAGTATTTTGCAGTTCAGCGTGAAATTATTAATGCAGCTTCTGTTTTACTGATTTCTGTGACTGATTAATAAATGAACAGTTGCTGTAAAAGATCTTCCATGAAGCTCGAGATGGTAACAAAGTAATTGTGAGGATGAAGCCACGCATGTAAAGATTTTATGAACTCCATCAAAAGTTTTTAGCTCAACCCACTTGGGAAGATACTGCAGATGTCTGATGCTGCTCATAATACGTGCATAAGATGCCACTCATAACTGTCACTCACCCTGACAAGCATTTGGGGGAAGGGGCCTCTGGAGTTTTCAGGCACGTTGATTGGTGGAATCACCCAGTCTCTTTTCTGCCGGCGGAGTCCATTGGTAGAGGAGCCTCGCTGGTGTCGGCGGGGGAACGTGATGACTCTTGGATTGGGGTAATGGTTGTGGTGGGATCTCGGGTGATAAGCAGCCTCCCCAACGATCTGTCAAAACACAAATAAGGGTGTCACACAATTTTTTGATACTGAGGTCAAGTTTTAAAGGGTCAGGGTGTCTGATACTGAGGAAAAGACTCAAGGGGTCCTGATGTTTGACACTGAGGTCAGGATTCAATGGTTCAAGTTGTTTGATACTGCGGCCAAGGTTCAAGGAGTCAAGATGTTTGATACTGTGGTCAGGATTTGATAGGTCAAGATGTTTAATACTAAGGTAAAGACTCAAGAGGTCAAGGTGTTTGATACTAAGGTCAATATTCAAGGGGTCCTAATGTTTGAATCTGAAGTCCATGTAATGGGTGAAAGTGTGACTATGGTCACTATAGTCAAGATGCAAGGGGTCAAAGTGTTTAATACTCAGGTCAACACAAACAACACAAATGTGCCACGCTGGCATTGAACTCCCATTAGGAAGGAGAATGGCAGTGTACATTTCCACTGTTGCTAATCAAACACACCATCTAATCAATATTAAATATCCTCTATAACATGCTTAATGTTCTCCACCCAGTGTGTTGAAGAACAAAAAACAATGCCTTTAGTTCAAAAGATGCATTTGCCTGCTTCAGATGTAGTGGAACAAAGCAACTATGAGCTCTGTGGATTGGTGATGCGCTGGCACTAGAGGCGCACTGCATTGGGAACTGTGACTAAATTGGCAAAACAATCACCCATCAAAAAGAGAAAACTGAAATCTCTGTCACAAACAAGAGCAAATGAAATGTGATACCCAAACCATACCCACATTTGTCCTTCCATAACCATGACATGGTGCCTCCTGTCATTTGTAACCATGCCTGTCAGGATTGAGGCTACAAAACAATCCACGCTCGGCACGGCAACACCTGTGTCCAAGAGAAGGATTATTAAGGCCGCTGTGGGGTTCCCACTCAAACAGCCAATCAGCGTGACAAATCACAGCCAAGCTCGCGCTAGCCAGCTGACATGACAGAGCAGTTCAGCACTGATGCATGCTATGACATTTCCCACGAGTGCGCGGCCATGTACCAAACAGGAGCAGACTGATAAAATGCCACCGCATTAACAGTGACAGGAAAGCACTGTGCAGCTGGCGTTGACCCTGACATGACTCAAAGGCCAAGGACAGGGCTGAAACGGCCAATCCAGCCACCTGATGTTTCACTGTCTTGTTTTAGGCAGCATAACTTTCAGCACATGGCCAGGATGTCGAATTTGGAGGTTGACTATTGATTAGCCAAGCCCTATCCACAAAAAAAAAATGGGCCTCATTCACAGATGTCTTTCTAAAAACTGTCTAAAATTTGTTCTTGGGAAAAGTCCTAACAAAAAGTCTACACTGTATTCCAGATGTGTGTCCTCGTAAATTGGTGGGTGAATGTCAGAATCTTTGTGGAAACTGTGTAAGTGGGTTTAGGAATAAATTTCTTCGGTACGGTTGGTGAAAAAGGCCCAATGCACTTAATATATTTAGGTATTATCCAAGACTAATTGATCTGTAGCAGAAGATCATATTATATACTATTGTAGCTTCATGAGAGAAGAAAACTTTAATGTACATTAACATAATGAGATTTTAAGTCATTTTGGATCATTACTTTCAGTCCATTTGGTATGGAATGTTCATACAATGTGAAGGGCAGTGGGGACTACCAGTGGTGTATAAAAATACTAATCTAAAAAATGTAGCTACAACAGTGACACTTTATGGGTCAGTTATGGTTTGGTATTAGGCCTTGTCCTTGACTGCATAACATTCTTAATGGAGGCAAATTTTACTGTATAGTACATTTTACAACCTGCTGTTGTCGCAAAGCAGCTTCATAGAAATCTGAAAATATGAAAATATGAACAATACAGTGAGTCAAGGGGGTCATAGTTATTCGGGCAGAAGGCCAAATAGATCTGAGTGTCATAAGATATCCGCCAGTCATGTCAGATTTCGCCAAGAGGAAGCATGTATAAAATAAATTAAAGTGGTCCATGAATCGAACCCTGGGGGACACCACAGGTCACTACCATAATTTGAGAAACTATTATTTTCTATCTCAACAAAGTAGTTCCTTCCTCACAGGTATGAACTGAAGATCCAACCCAGTTCTCAAGTCTATCTATGAGAATTTTACAGTCAATGGTATCAATGTTAGCGGTGTTAGATATTGCAGTGGCAGTGGCAAGAAAAACTCCCTCAAAGCTGGAAACCTAGAGAGCAACCAAGTTTTTACCTTCCCAAATTAAGGATAGTACTCTCACCCCATCACACACAATGCACCCAATGCTGGGATGGTGTGGACTGAAACATGCTTCCTCTAATGCACCACCAGGCAACCATGCACTCTGAGGAAAGCACCAGGTACCCAGCTCTGATGACATTGGCTAGCAGACGCCTGTGCCACCCAGCATCACATTGCCCAGCATCACGCTGTCAATCCAGAGAGAGCAAGGCCAATTGTGCTCTTTCTGGCTCTGGCTGCTGATGGCAGGCAGCTTGACCCAAGATTCGAACCAGTGATCCTCAGGCCATTGTGGCAGCACCTTTGTCTGCTGGACCACTGGGACCCCAACAGATATCTAACGGGTTTAATATCTGGACCTGTCTGCGACTCTAAATCTGGTAATGTTAAATGTGTTGTGACTGGAAGTTAGTGCAGCGACCAGCAACAGCCAATGAAAACGCAAGACTTGGGCTTATGATAAAGTATGGTGTGTTTTCATGACAAATTGTGTTTTTTGGACAGCAGATAGACTCGTTGTGGGTTCCTCCTGGTAGAAGATCTTGTGATTCATGACCCTGTGTTGCTGATCAGTCGTGTAATGTGAAAACCACAACCACTAAAAGATCCCCAATTACAAGATGAGAAGGAAAGAAGAAGTGTAGTATGAAGAGTAAAGTGATCTGGCATAAGTGTTGGTACATTAGACTAAAGCCCATGACTAGGCTTAATCTCTGTCTACGATGCCAACCAGACAAATATCAGAAAAAAATCAGAATCAAGGCAAAGTAAATCTGGTCTCTGGCCACTTCCAAAATCTAAATATGGGCCCAGACACTTGAGGAGTCTACAACAGGCTGGTTTACCTATGAAAGACCAAGCATCCTGTCAACATCTCACTCCCTCTATCTCTATCTCTCTCGCTCTCTGTTCCTGGCCGTCAGCTCAAGTACCAGCAGTCAGGTCAGCCTATCAATGGCAGAAAAATCGGGTTTGTCAGCAGGAGAGCCTCGCAAGGCGTGAGCCAAAGCCTGAGCAAATGTATTGTATTTTCCCGCTCCTGTCTTCTATTTTAATTCTTCACGGTGTGCTGGATTTGAGTGCAGGGGCTGGGGGCAGGCTCAGGGGATGGAAGGCTGGATGATTGCAGCAGAGGGAGGGCGGGAGGGTGCGACGGATGATGGAGGAGGAGGGCAGATGTGAAGCGCTGATAAAATCTCTTCCGCTTCACCTCGGCTCATCAACAACATTTGCTGGTATCTGCTGTTGAGAGACTGAGAGAGAGAGAGAGAGAGAGAGAGAGAGAGAGAGAGAAAGAGTGGGTGGGAGAGTGAGAGAGGGAAGGATGAGGGGGTTGTGTCACAGAGCAGAGGAAGAGAGATGGGCTGCAGGCAAGCTTTTCATGGGTGGCAGGTGGAATAATTGTGTGAAAGGGGTGAAATGGAAAGAAAGCAAGAGAAAGAGACAGAGAGAGAGAGTGAGAGAGAGAGAGAGAGAGAGAGAGAGAAGAACGATGGAGCAGAGAGAAAAAGACAGCCAGAGATCAAGCTGACTGGTGAGGGTGAGATATTACTCTTGACATTATGCACTGGCACAGGTAGAAGGCTACGTTCAGACCTTGACGAAGATTGATTCCAAGATAAAAGTTGTTAGTGAAGACTGTTTACCTTTGGAAAGCCATGTTCTTCTAATACACACCAAAACCTCCTTTCATAAGTTGGGTGTCTGGGGGTCTGCTTTTAAGTGTAAGGGTTTGTTACTATACGAGAAATTTCCAATAAGAGAAAGTTGCAGCTTATTACGAAGAACGTCAGAGCGCTAAAAGGAGATCTAGTAAATGCAACAGCATTTTCAGTGCCAGCTTTCATATACAGTACATTACCTGAAATTGTATCCACCATCCAATTCTGTGTCAATTGAGCAAGTGAATAAGCACACCCACTCAGCCAGCTCTCAAACCCTTAGCATAGCAGCGCTGGCAGGCAGTATAGTGTTGAACGGTGATGTAATGGCACATTACACACACTGTAATTCTTGCCATTTACTTCAACAGAACTGTAGCTTTTGTTTACATGTTAGCCCTGATTAAAAAAAAGCTAACCATAGAGCTAACAGTGGAATCAGGAATTAGGTTTAGGTGTAGTAATTTGCATTCAGGCTTAGGTTAAGATCATAGGTTCATGTTTAACTGGCAATCAAAATGCTATTTGAAGGGCAGAAAGATAATCAATCAAGTACCCAAATTACAATACCTGGCCAACGCACTGCAAACTTGTGCCTTCTTTACTGTGGTGGTTAAAACATTCAGAACTCAAGGAGCCAACACCTACTGTTACTGACAATATGCCAACAGCCACCACAACTAACACAGCAGAGTGTATGCTGCCAAAAGAAATTTGAAGCTGATACCAATTGGCTGACTGCCGATGTTGATTAAGGGTAGGGCCGGATACCACATTCATCTTTCCAGGCAAACCTGGTGTTGCATCATTTTGCAGGGCTCTGTTCTTTGTCTCTCAGCTTGTGAAGCCAATCACATTTAAAAGTTGTCGGACTCCGAGCAGCAGCTGAGAGAGCCTGTGAACTCCTGTATATGCAGAACTGCACTAAGTAGTTTCAAGTGTCGTTAGTGATGCTTGTTAGCTCTGCTGATACTCACTGTACTGGGCAGAGTGATATACCCTCGAGAGGGGCATCCACTTTTTTTCCACTCTTTACCCTGCTTCCTCCATGAGGCACATTAGACACTTTTATACATTCTACTAATATGTGAGTTCCAGTCAGGTATGGTAAAAGACTGCCAGCTTGGTGACAATCTACACTAGATTTATTGGGTTTCTGCAGCCGTGAGTGGGAGTCTGTGTTGCCATCAAGTGGTTAAAAGAGGAGCTGCAGCAACTCTCAGTATCGGCTAAATTCTCGACTGATCGCATATTTGTCCAGAAAATCCGATAACCAGGCATAGCCTAGTGAGAAAGTATCACATTTTTATATGAGGGAACCAATTTGGTGAGAGAGGATCTACAGCACCCCCAGCTGCAATTCTCAGAGTGCAGTGCAATATGTTTGTGGCCTAATAAGGTATTGTATATGAGTATATAGTATTATAGAACTGCTGTAATCACGATTGCCATATGGAATCGAGGCTCTGCTGGGGCTGGCCGCTGGTATGACCTTCCTGAGAGGCCATGGTCCACTCTGCAGGAGTGTCACAGTGATGCTCCAGTGCTCCGCTGTGTGTACACAGCCATGCTGCCCCGGCCCAATGTGTTCCAACACTGATAAAACTCTTATCTCTCTCTACCCAGATCTGTTCATTAACACTGAGCATTCGTCCTTTCTGTCTCTCGCTCTCTGTCTCCCTCCCTCGCCCTCTCCCCCTCTCTCTCGCCTTCGCTCTCCCACTCTCCCTCTCTTTCTTTCCACAGCAGATAGCAGCAGCAGCAGCAGCAAAAGCCTCAGCTGACAAACAGGGACAACGCCGATAATAGGCCGTGCTCATCCAATCAGCTCTCGCCCTGGCTCTTCCTCTTGCATTCCTGTGAGCGCCTTTGCCAAAAGGGGCCGAGGCGGGCTTCAGAGCGGGCTAATGCATCATATCATGGAAAAGCCAGCACGAGACGGCGACTTACAACAGCATGCCTAATGAAAAGACTTATTCTGTTGGCAGGCCAACAAACGCCGCCACGATTACAAAGGAGGGCGCGGAAAAATAAACCAGAACAGGCCCGTTGTGCTGTGGGACGCCGCGGCTGACAGGGAGGATGTGTGTGTATATATGTGCGTTTGTGTATTTGTGAGGATACACACACACGTTCAGGAGTCAGTGAGTGTGAAATGGCTGCCTGGATTGCCCCGAGCTCCCCCTAGCTCCAGTGCTCCAGAAGCACCGGCCCAGCCAGCTGGCTACCCCCTCCTCTCCCCAGCCAAGGAGAGGCCCGTCTGGGCATCAGTCAGCCCGCAGCCCTGCCGCACACATCTGGAGCTTATTGTTCCACCGGGCGGAATTATTCCACATGCAACACCATCAGGAGCTTTCCTATTACACACCAATGAAGCATGTGCATTCCCTTTCAGACTGCTGTGTGTCGGGCCTCACGTGAAGGCATTCTCTTTGATGCATCATTAACTTATTAATTTATTTTAATAAAATGTTTCTAAATAGTCCTTTCTGGCATTTAATTATTGCTTCAAGGGATGAGTCAGTATTCTGAATTAATTCAACTAGGAGTTATTAAGATTTTTTAACAGGCACTTTCTTTGCCACATAAAGTGCACTATGTATCCAAATGTTTGTGGACACCCCTTTTAATGAATGCATTCATTTCACACAGATGTGCCAATTCACACACTCAGCTTGTCTAGTCCCTTGACTAGTCTAGCAGACAAGCATAAACCACTTGGCACCATGCCTAATGCCAGGCATGGGCTAAAGGGGTATTAAGCCCCCCAGCATTAAGCTGTGGGGTGGGGGAACTGTGTTCTCTGGAATAATGGTTAGTGCTCCATCTAATACTTTTGGGATAAGTTGGGAAATTAGGGATGAGGTGGGGTGGCGATCATACAACATCCTCACCTAACAAACGCTCGTTGTTGAATGCAATCAAATCCTCACAGCAATGCTCCTCCAAAATCTAGTAGAGTCTAGCCTTCCCTGGACAGTAAAGTCTCCAACAACTCTTTTTGAATTTCCTTAATTTTAGACAAAACAATGAACAAGCATGTGTCCAAATACTTTTGTCCATGTTGTGTATTTTAGAATTGCTAAAATATTCATGTATGGTTTGTTTTAAAAGTCTTCTAAATTATTTAAATCTTCCGAACAGCTCAGTTACAAGACTAATTTTACACTCTTTAAAAAATGAAGGCACTTCAAAAGGTTTATTAAGCGATGCCATAAATGAACCATGTTTGTAGTAGTGATGTGGAAGTGTGAAGAACCTTTAAGGTTCTTTAAAACCACAAATTTCTACAAACATGGTTCTTTATGAAACCAAACCTGTTTTGTCAATGGCTCCGCCTCAAAGAACCCTTAAATCTAACAGGTAATAATAGGTACTTGATCATTAAGATAATAAACAGTGACAGTCCTGAGCTCAACTGTACATGCTACTGCTGCTGCCTATTAATTAATGCAAGCAATTTGCCACCAGTTAGCATGATGTCATTTTCATAATGCTAATTGGTTGCTATGCACTTTCAATCATCATTAGCATTACAGCATTAATCATTACTTGCAATCACAACTGAGGCACAAAGTCCTTCACCGGACACAATAAATGTATCAATAAGATTACAAGTGACCCCCATTATGAATTAAAATAGTAGCCAGTAAGCATTATGCTAATGACATTGTGCTAACTGGTCCCTACTGTTTTCCAGTCATATTTAGCTAAATTAGCATTCCTTGTCAGAAGCCCCAGGTGTTTAAGGACAGAAGGGTGTACTGCAGATGGATGAGACAGGAATAGAAGGAACATGGGGTTTGAGTGTGTGATCCATTTCAGTATTCATTGTGAGGGGGCAACGCCAATGGCTAGTGAGCACAATGCAGCACTTCAGCCTCACTGTGCAGTTGTTCCAGACTGCCTTAGGCCGTCCTTTTGCCAATAAGCCTTAGGCCTGTGGTTTTTTGCAGCCCAGCCTGATGAAACGAATCCGGAACACGATTGACCTCAGGTCTAGATTGGTGGAGATCTAATAATAAAAGCAATGAAATGAAAGAGTAAACAAAATGAGCTGAATCAATGTGAAACAGCCTGTGGTATCCACTCTATGATCTATCATTGATTTGGTTCTGCCTGCTAAATCACAACATTCAGTTATAACCAAATATAAGTGTGGACCTATTTGTGCAGGGCAGAGGATGGGGTAGTTCCTGGACCCTGCGGAAGGTCTGCTCCTAGGGCAGCAGAGTTAAGTGGGCCACACATGAGTTCAGAAGCCTGAGCACAGTCAACATTTCATTAATATTTCTTTTTCTATAGTCTATATTTGTACATATTCATGTGATATTTGTTCAGTTACATTTCACATCTGCAGAAGATTATCTCAAATCTTTGAGCCACTACAGGCCTTTGGATAGCCTAAAGCCATCAAAGGGCCTGGAAGTTCTCGCCAGTGTTCTCCTGCCCACCTCACTAAAGTTACATAGTCTAGACTAGCAACGGCAGCCACGCCATTCTCCTTATTAAAGGTCAGTGGAGCACCACACTGATTCTGATGCTGTTAACTTAAGGTAAAGTTGTAACATAGAGTTGCTTTAAGGGCTCCTTCACTCTTATAAATAAAGGTGCTACAAAGGGTTCTATGAGCGATGCCATAGAAGAAAACACTTTTACATAATAAAGCATTTTTGTAAAAGATAAAATAAAAGACATGATTGTAAAGAAACTTTAAATTGGTAAAGAACCTTTATTTAAACTATTTAAACATATAAAAGGTTAATCTCTTTCACAAAAAAAAGCATTTTTGGTTCTTTATGGAAATTTATCACTCAAACAACCTGTATATCAATACAGTGTTATTTTCTTTATAAAGCATTTCATCATAGTGTGACAACTGAGCTGTCCAGAAATGCTCAGAAGTTCAGAGAAATTGCTTTTTATGATGATATTCATGGGTTATGAAGTCCATATGTAGGTAGCCTTCCAAAAAAGTGCTTCTTACATTAAGAAAACTTTTAGCTTTTGGCCTCTGGCACCACCACTAAAAATAATTCATAATGGGCGACAGTGTTGCAATGCAAAACATGCTCTTCAGGAGCAGTTGTCACACTGTACCCTCGGTTCCAGTCCACTGCGGTTCATATTTAGTGAATTGACTGGTAATCAAATTGTCCACTATACAGCAGTGGCTGCTGTCCAAAATCGGGCAGTGCATCGTGAATGGCGGGTCTACCTAGTCTAGGCTGTCTGGGATGGCAGGGAGTGAACTCAAATGCAAGCCAGTGCAGAGAGAGCAGAGTGTCAGATGAGTATTTTTACCCCAAACTGAGCGCTGTGTAAGCAAACTTAATAAAACATGCTGGAGGTCCGAAGGGGGGACATATCTGCACTGCTGCCGCTTCACCTACTCAACTAAGAGCAAAGTCTTGTCTGCTTTGTACCGACACATGCTGCAGAACGGAAAAGGCAACTATGACTTTAGACCTGAAACTGTGACATAAACGCAGTAAAGCGTGCAAACCCACGCTGAATACTTTTATAATGTAGCGATGTTTGGTAGCGACGGTAGCACACAGAGCTAGTACAGGATGTGCTAGCTGATACACGGTAGCATAACGTCAAACATTCTAGGACTGTCTACCATTTGCTCCTTAATTGAGACATCCATGGCAACCCCTTGATGGAGTATATATATATATAAATGGCAAGAATGGCCTCCAATCTTCTGGGAACACTTTATAGAACATTGCTGTGGCCATTTGATTGCAGTCAGCCATACAAGAATCATTAAGGTCAGATGCTGATGTTGGATTAGAAGTTCTGGATCACTTAAACGGTACTGAATGAAGCTCCATTACTCCAGACAATGAGTTCCATTGCTCCACAGCCCAATGCAGGGTGGATTAATGGCCCTCCAGCCAACAATTAGCAATGGGCAGGATGACCGCAGGCTTTTGTGCAGCTGCCCTTAGAACGTTCCATTGTATTGGCAATGCTGTGCTCCTAATTAGAAGGAGTGTTTGGACACTTTTGGACATACAGTTTATGCTGCATTTTTTTGGGCCTAATTTTCTACAAGCACTGTTAGACTTAAAGTATGAAGGTGCGGGAAAGCTCTCTAAGCGGTATATGTGCTATTACAGTCACGGATATAATGACATAATGGGATATAATAACGATTCCATCCGCTGTAATGTCACGTCTTAATGGACCTGAACACAAAAAACACAACGGCCTGTACCTCATCTGAACTGTGTGTGGGAGAGTTTAAATGGAGGTTCTAGAGTGATTTTGAGAAAGCAAGCCCTGACTTATGTGAACCATAAGTCTGCAACTACATGCCTTAAGACTTAGGTTCTAACTGAGGCTAGAAAACCAATACTAAGGTATTGGGTACATAAGGTACATGCTAAATAAACCTGCTACCATTAGTTCTTTGAGAATGGCACAGTTTTAGCTTCCACTGCAGCTTTTTCCCCCCTCATATCAGATAAAAATGGGTTTCATGGTAGACTGAGAAAATATTCTATCAATAAGGGTTCTATATAGTGATGAGAAGAAGGTTCTTTGACTTTTTGGTGCTACATACAACCATTTTTAAAAGGTTTTAAAGCAGGGGTTTTCAAAAATGGCTTTATAGACCTCTAGCTAGAGCTTGGCGTTTGGCATAATGACCTTAGGCTCATGTGCCGCTGCTCGAGACCATCCAGTTATATAGTCAACGCTTTTCTGTAGAGATTAAAAAAGCTGTGTGCGTGGAATGCTTGTGTACTTGTGTCCACAAACATCTGGACATTTAGTGTATTGACAAACCATTCAAAATTCAATGTAAACTGTAGGCAAATTATGAATTAATCTCCAGTAAATATATGTTTACAGATAATTACTGATGATAAGCCATTTGCCGTGGTGTCGATTGTAAAGATGTATATTAAGGTGAATTTGAACTGATCTGAACTCTTTTTCATAAAGCTTTTGTTTCGCATTTTCACAGAAGCTCGAAGCACACCCACACACCCACCCCACACACACGCAGACCAGGTTCCATCCTCTAAGGCATCATTCTCCTTTTCAACATGTGTGGCACACGTCCTCCAAATTCAAACCACAAAGCGCTCAGAAGGGACCACGGCGCCCACGGTGACTTTGAGGCGGTGTCCTGATAGTAAAGAGTTATGAAGATGCACAGCAGTATAAAGCAGACCTCTGAGTGAATACATAAATAGGAGCTTAGATTAGCGATAGCGGGACCAGCAATTCATCCGACAGAGTGATCTGGGTTAGGCAGCTGTGGGTGGCCATTTACAGGGAAAGACCCTTTTTCTGATCCCAAAGCCCATTTAGAACATTTGTCTGTGTGTGAGTGTGTGTGTGTGTGTGTCCTTCAGCAGCCTGTGCTAACTGGCATGGGATAGCTCCTCTAAATGGCTGCACAGAAGGCAGGGACATGTGAGGGGTTTCGGGACATGGCGAGAGGGGCTCTTCAGACCGAGCCCCCCTGTGGCTCTCTGGAGAACCCTTAGTCCTGCCGTGCTGTTTGTCATTTCTGGGTCACTTTGGATGCAGGAACAGGCCCACGCCAGTGGGAAGGACGTTTGCATACAGCAGGTGTACGCCAACTCTCCAAACCTCCACAGGAAGGGAGCCTAAACTGAGGATAGATTATAAATGGAAGAAGAGCCTGAAAAGAGTTTATATATACATACATTTCAGCCATAACATTAAAACCACCTGCCTAATGTTGTGTAATATCCACTTGTGCTACCAAAACAGTTATGACCCATCAAAGAATGAACTCTTTAAGACATCTGAAGGTGCCCTAAGGTATTTGGCACCAAAACATTAGCAACAGATCCTTCAAGTCCCATAAGTTGGGGTGTGTGGCCATCATGGACAGAGAGCCTTGGTTGTCCTTCCTTGGAGCATTTTTGGGAGGTGCTGACCACAACAAAAACTCTGACTCAGTCGTCTAGCCCTCACAATCAAGTCCTTATAAAAGTGTCACAGATCCTTAAACTTGCTTGCCCATTTTTCTTGTCACACAAAAACCCTGTATATCCAAAACAGTAACAATTTTTAACTATTATTAACTTTTATTAAATAATAACCCAATATAAAGAAATTGAGAAATGGAGATACAAGATTTTTGTTTGACAATGATGATATACATACAGTATATATATATATATATATATATATATATGCAGTCCAGCACCTGTATCAACGTGAGTATATCCATTCCTGTTGATTTGCTCAGCTAAAGATAAGGAAGGTCTACAGGAATGCTATTCTTTGAAAAGTTAAAGTGCACATTTGCACATTAAAATTACATTATGCAATTTGGTACAATGCCCAGAGTTAAATGTATGCTAACAGCACTTGGTTCAAATGAGAGATCCTGTCCATGGGAAAAAGGAATGTGAGTAAGTGTGTGTGTGAGTGAAGGTGAGGATGTGTGTGTTTGAGAAAGAAATAATCAACTGCAAAAAAACAGCAACTGGTTTTCAAATTTTGATAATTGCTAAAACACAATTACTTCTTGTTCTATTATTGAATCTCTCGGGTGCTGTTTGGGGAAGGGGTAATTCCGGAGCAGCGACGATGCACCCGCTACATCACCTGTTCAGCTTCAGCCAGGCCGCAACATTAACTCAATCAATGTCAATTATTCCATGCACTCCATTATTGCTGTGCGTGGTGCCGGCTGAATTTTAATCCCGACTCTGAGCTTCCTTCACGCAAATCCGGCCCTGCTCTGATTAAAACGCCATTGCTACATTCCAGACACCCACGTCGCATATATTACTTCATATTTTTAAACTGCCTAGGGACAAAACCATGCTTTACAAGGTATGAAATATAAATGGTAGCTGAACTTTTTTTTTTCCCCTCTCTCCCAGCCATGGTTTCCGTAATCGAATTTGGGGTTGAATATGAGGGATATGTCTTGGAATTTAATGCTTGAGAGGTTTCACGAGGACAGAAAGACGAGTGGGTGGATGTTTGGTTGCTTGGTAATGGATGTGTTGCTTAAGGTGTCTTAGTAGACCTGGATTGATCCACAGGTGACAGTCATGTTTATATATAAGCTTCTATACAAACTAAGTCAGGTTACTGATATTGATGACCATTGACCTAAAGGTTAAAGAAATTGGACCAGAAGGTTGTCAGTTCAAATCCTTTGGACTGGCAGAAAGTGGGGGTGGTGAAGGAATTAAGCAAAACTGTGTTTTCTCCACCTTCTTCAGCAATCACAGCTGAGGAACATTCACCCTTGAGCAAAGCACCTAAGCCTCAAACCTAAAGGTCAGAGAAGTGGGCCTGGGATTGTAAAAGGTCGCTGGGTCAATTCCCTGGACTGGCAGTAAGTGTTGTTGGGGGAGTGTAGGAACCACGCCTTCTCCACCTTCAGTATTTTAGCTGAGGTACCTTTGAGAAAGGTACCTAACCCCTGATTGCTCCCCGGGTGCTATGGTGGCTGTCCACTACTCGAGGTGTGTATACTCAGTAACTCACTCAGTAGCACTCCTCTCTCACCTGGTTCATAGCGGGAGGAAGAGTGTGTCCAGCGAGGGCCAGTTTGACCGTAGTCTCCCAGATGTGTGTGTCCTTGCTCCCTCGAGCCGTCACCATGAACTGGATGGGCTCTGACAGGTTGGTCACCTCTCGCTGTGCGTACAGGGAGCCGTCCGGCCGGATGCCAAACTTTGGGTCACTGCTCTCGAAGCTGATTCTCTCAGTCAGGTGGCAAACCTCAAACCTCACTGCGGAGAGGGAGAGACAGGAAGATGGAGAGAGCAGAGGATGAATATTTAGAGGTTATGATTCTATCACTGAGGAACAGAGGAGCAGCTGGTCCTGCTGATGATATATAGCTGGAACAGTTGGTCTACTCTGGGCCTATAAGGCATTTTGAACACACAGTGTGACGGCTTTGTCTGCTCGAATGAACAACTTGGTGATGAGTCAGCCCAACATACCACACACAACAACACACTACGCTAAACCTCCTGTTTACAACTCTCACTTAAGGCTAAATGTCACTGCACAGGCTTGAGAGACCAGTCTTCTGATAGAGACCATCAACAGTTACTGTCTGTGTGTCTATGTGAGAGACAGACAGACAGAAAGACAGAGAGAGATAGAGCAAAAGAGAGACAAAGATAAATGATAGAGAGAGACAGAGCAAAAGAGAGACAAAGATAAAAGACAGAGAGAGACAGAGCAAAAGAGAGACAAAGATAAAAGACAGAGAGAGACAGAGCAAAAGAGAGACGAAGATAAATGATAGAGAGAGATAGAGCAAAAGAGAGACAAAGATAAAAGACAGAGAGAGACAGAGCAAAAGAGAGACGAAGATAAACAACAGAGACAGAGCAAAAGAGAGACAAAGATAAATGATAGAGAGAGACAGAGCAAAAGAGAGACAACGATAAAAGACAGAGAGAGACAGAGCAAAAGAGAGATGAAGATAAACAACAGAGAGAGACAGAGCAAAAGAGAGACAAAGATAAAAGACAGAGAGAGACAGAGCAAAAGAGAGACGAAGATAAATGATAGAGAGAGAGCAAAAGAGAGACAACGATAAATGATAGAGAGAGACAGAGCAAAAGAGAGACAAAGATAAAAGACAGAGAGAGACAGAGCAAAAGAGAGACAAAGATAAAAGACAGAGAGAGACAGAGCAAAAGAGAGACGAAGATAAACGACAGAGAGAGAGACAGAGCAGAGAGAGAAACAATGAGAGATGGAAACAGAGAGAGCGCAAAGAGAGAGACCAAAGACAAAGAGAGCGAGACAGAGGCGAAGAAAGAAATAAAAACAGGGAGAGAGAGAGTAAGAGACAGAGAGAGACAAAGACAACAAGTTAGAATGAGAGGGACAAGGAGAGACAGACAGAGATACAATGAGACAAAGAGACAGAGAGAGAGAGAGAGAGAGAGAGACAGAGAGAGAGAAAAGAGAGAGATACCAAAGACTAAGAGAGACAGAGACAGGCATAGAGTGAAATCGAGAGTGATAGAGAGACAAAGACAAAGAGTTAGAAAGAGGGATACAGAGAAATACAGACAGAGAATGATAGAGAGCAAATGAGAGACAGATTCAGAGAGAGGCGGGGCAAAAAGAGAGAGACAGAGAGAGAGGCACAGAGAGAGAAAAATAGAGAGAGAGGGACAAAGAGAAACAAAGAGAGAGAAAGACAGAGAGTGAGACAAAAAGACAGAAAGAGACAAAGAGAGAGACAGAGTGAAATACAGACAGAGAGAGAAGGAGGGGATAGTGTGATCCTTCAGGGACGGCTTTTGTATTTATTTTAACACACTCATAATTATGCAGGAACATCTTCAACACACACACACACACACACACACACACACACACACACACGCTGTTCCCACTCCTGTGACATATTTAACAAGGATGAAAGCATGAAAGGCGTGTCTTTTTGCTGAGTAGGAAAGTAGAGGGGGATACAGAGTCCCCCACAGAATCAGATAGAGAGAGAGAGAGAGAGAGAAGAAAAGAAGAACTTTGCTCTGAAGGCTGTCATGACAAGGGCATCGCCCTCTCCCCTAAACCACATCAGATGTAAAAAAAAATCAGGAGGCAGAGCTGCCTTATATAAAAGATTCATAGAGGGCCCAGTGCTGGCTAAGCAAACAGTGAGAGAGCCGAGCGCTGACACACACTCTGCCCTGTTCCGACTCACTGCTTTGCTGCCTTTGAGTAAAAAAACTCCAGGACTTTTAACACTCGCCGTATCACCTCTTGCATTTTCATGCGCGAGTCGAGTCCACGTCTGGCAGCGTTGGAGAGCCGCGTTCCTCGGGAAGTCTCATTTAGGTCATGTGGAGCCTGACAGACTGCAGGCACGGATGTGAATCATGTGTTCGGCTGCGTCGCGTGGCCGCCAAGCCCTGAGATTATTCTCGTTAACAAGAGCAGATGGTCCTCTCACAAACACCTGAGGGGAAACTACTACAGGTCTACTTAGCACGCCCAGAGAGAGAAGGAGAGCGCGAGAGTAAGAGAGCGAGATAGAGAGCGAGAGAGAGGGAGATGCAACACATGCACACACACTAACCCTCATCTGAAAACTCTGAAAGAGTCTGACTCCTCTACCAAACACCCTCCCTGCTATCTACTGCAACAACAGTCCACACTCAGGACAGGTCTCTGAGCAGACCTCCTGTCCTGTACGTCCAGATTCACGAATACCCAACAGTCTCCTGAAAAGAACAGTGACATTTCTCGTGCTTTCGCTCCACCCAGTATCAGTATTTGCACTATGTCGGATATTTGAGATGGATGTAATATAACTAAACTTTATTAAAACTTTATTACTTACAAATAAATGTTTCCTCACAGGAAAGAGACATTCTTCAGTGGTTTGTCGATTAGCTATATTACCTCCATCTCTGAATAATAATCAGATACAGATTTTTTTTATTAAATACTTAAGATCAAAATCATTTAAAAATATTTAGTATGTAATAATATTTCCTCCTTATTTAATAGCATCTTACATATGCTTTAAAAAGGGCAATTCTTTCGTTTGATTCGCTGATTAGTTTTACTGCCTCCATCTCTTTCTTTTTTTATTTATTTAGTTATTTTAGTGTGTGTGTGTTTTCCCAAAGGTTTCTATATGATAATTTAATAGGTAAAATGCCTCAAATCCAATATTTAATGTGGTTGTTTGCATTATAGTTTTTTCTTATTCTGATACTGGAGTGATGATTATATGTTTATGAGCTGAACTGTGCAATGTGCTACACACAGATGCTGATAAATATCGACAAGGGGGTGTAGTCATACACGCAGCTCACGATTTGATTCAATTTGATTGTATTCACAAGACGGGTTCATGATACGAATTTCGTACAATGATATTTGGATCAAAATTTCAATGGATATTTAATGACTGTGTCCTCTTTTGCTGCACACTCTCCTAAAAAGACTGGAAGGTGAAGATTGGAGGATCACATGACTCTGCTGGAGTTGGCTGCTGATTTGTGCTGGTTGTTTAGAAATGAGGATGTTCGAGCAATGCAAGTGCATTCCATAAAATAAACAAAGCACATTCCCATCTTCACAAAGCACAATGCATTACAAGATTGCTATATCAGTATTTGGTGGTCCGGACCTTATGCTGATCCTCAGCTTATGATGATCTGGGAGCAGACTGTAAGAGAGGGGGGAGAAGTTTTGGGCTGGCTTCTGCTTGAGGTAGAAAGCTAGTGCCCTCCTCAGAGAAGTGGAGCCAGAAAAGGATGAGGGTTGCGAAGACATAGACATGAGGGCATTAGATAGGACATTAGATTGGGGAGGAGGGGCTTCGGGCATGATACTCAATAACTCCACATATTGTCCAGCCACCTGACTGATTGAGCTCAAAAGCTTTCATTATGATGAAGAAAGAGCCGCTAACCAAACGATCAGCTCCTGTCTGTGCGATCAGCTCCGGTCTGTGGTGCCTATTCTATACTCTGGTCTTTCTTCTTACTCCATGCTTCTCACAAGCTAATCTGGTGGGTGTCTGCCTCGCACAACAGCCAGGAGACCTTGAAGGCTGCATGAAGAATGTCCTTGGATGCAAGAAGAACAGAGAAGAATTTATGAAACTGAAAATGTGAAGCAGATGCCGGAGCATCTCCTGCTTCGGTGTGGGAGTGTGCAGATTGCGTTACGAGCAAATTTATGCTAGAGGCCAAGAGCGGCCCGAATAATTTCCAGCTTCCTCCTGCTTTCACTCTCTCTCCTTGGCTTAAAGGAAAAAGGGAAAAAGAGCGTGTCTTACCGATTTTATCTCTCCTCCACCCTCCTGCTGATGAAAAGACAAATTGATTTCATAAATCACCCAGGGAACGAATCGCTTGTTATGAGCGGAGGGGAGCTGTTTTTCAAAAGTCCCGCACGAGCGGGCGGAGGATTCCGGATTCCGGCACAACAAAATTTTTATCAAGCCATCGATCCAATTTACCGCTCAGCTTCCTGTCAGAACAGCAGGCACATAATCTATTAATCAACTAGCTACTCACTTACTCCAGAGCTTTGTCTTGGGAGTAATTGCATGTATAAGGAAGGAACACAACCAGTCCATTTGATCAGCCTCCAAGCGCACTTCCATCACTGAACAACATCAACAGCATCTGTCTGCGGTGAGGGTTAGGAAGAATGAAAGGTACGCTTATCTATCAAAAGCACTGTAGGTAGATGGCTGGCCTTTAGGGTCAATCTCAGGTTCGGGATGGGTAAGATTTGAATTTACACCTCGCTCATTAAGAAAAAGGGATCTATCTATTACTGAAAGGGGCTGAGACCATTCTTGGTGGTAGTTAGAACCATTAACAAACAAACAAATGAGAAAACTTACAAACATACAAAATTGTATTAAATTTTCCATTATAGAAAACAATTATTTAATCAGGCAGTTCAGCATATCTTGTGGAGTCCCACAAGGTTCTATTTTAGGGTTTATAAAACTGATGTAATGAAATAGTATATGCAAAAGTGTCTCTTGCGAACATAAATAAATAAATAAATAAAAAGGAAAGCTGTAGATGATACAGAGTTTTTTTTAACTATTCTGTAGGAATTCATTTGCTTATTGTTTCCTCAATTATTTGATGGGTTTGTTGGTTTTGGTGGGATTCTCTGTTCAGTTGCATTTGTTACAATACCTGTATTAAGCAGAAGTACACAGTATGAAAACCATCACATTTAAAGGTTTTTAACAGTATTACCCCTACAACACTAATATTATCACAATGTATTCCATTTCTTTTAGGTAAGGCCAGGGCCTCTGTCAGTGGAAACAGAAACCGCTGGATAGCATAGTGGATTACACCCTTATCTTTGCATAATCTTTGCATCCTTGCATCCATCTGTGACATTTCTATTTATGGCAGCAGTTGTGACAGCAGAAACTCTAACATACCATACCAGACTATAACATACCAGTAAGGCAAAATGAAAATTGCTCTGAATTGAAGCATTTGTTCAATGTATAAAGTCTGTATGGAATGCTGTTTGTCTCTTTCACAAATAAAAGCATTTGCTAAACATGTAAATATGTAAAGGCAAGGACAGGATTTTTTTTTTTAAAGCTGGTCGTTTCAAAATAAATAATCAAAGAGTTTTCTTCTAAAAGAATGATTTGCAGTTAAATGTAATAAACTGCAATATGTCATATTACAGTACTTAGAATACACTGTAAGTCACTGTAAGTTAATAAAAGCATTCAGCTTTGCCCCCCGTCAGGCCGAAAGTGTTATTACAATCTTCCATTACCAGAGAACAGCCCTACAGTGTACAGACGTCCCTGTAGTTACTAAGTAATACACCTTAGTGTGTCATAAGCCTTGGGGTGTTAAGGGGTTAAGTTGCATCCACTGCTGAGACAGATGTGCAAATGCACACACACACATGAACCCATTGGCCATGCTAGAAGGCCTAGAGGACTAGAGGGGTGGATATTAAGCACCCCCACCAGATTTGAGCTGTGGAGCGGTGAGACTGTGTTCTCCGGAATGATGATGGGGCTCCATCCAGTACTTTTGGGATGAGTTGAGGATGAGGTGATCATCCAGCATCCTGACCTTACTGACGTTGTTGTCACTGACTGCAATCAGAATCTGGTAGAAAGCCTCCCCTAGACAGTAGAGACAGCTGCTTTTGTCGGAGTAGCTGTCTCAGGAATTGCTGTGAGGATTTCATTGCATTCAGTGACAACAGCAGGTCAGGATGCTGGATCATCACTGGATGATAGATGTAATGTTTAAGCCACATCTTGCACTATGAATGTCTGTGGTGCTGTTCTGGGTTTAAGATCAAACAATTTAATAGGCTGATGGGTGGAGCTCGCTGGCACAGTCACTTACACACATCATGAACGTGGACCATTAAAGCAGAGAGATCGGATGTGAGCAAAACGTCAGGATCAGAAATACGGTTTGTAATATGAACAGAGTCTAATCTGCTGTAATGGAAAGAGCTGATTATGGCCACTGACGCCTTGTTCATTTGTTCTGTCGCATAGAGAGCTGAGAGGCTCGTGCTGTGTGTGAAATGTGTGAACGGCCCGTGTGCCCCGGCCACTGCTGCTGAGGGGTGGAGCATTGGCATGGCAACAGAGGAACGCGGCCAGCGCTGAAGCATTTTGTTCGGACAGACACGCTTTCATTCCTATCGGGGCATGTAGCCAAAGCCCTCTCTCTCTCTCACTCTCTCTCCCTCTCTCTCTGTCTCACTCACTTTCTCTCTCTCTCTCTCTGTCTGTCTGTCAGTCTCCCTCTCCCGTTAAATACTCCCCACAGGCTAACACACAGCATGGTGGGAGGATGGCTGCTCTCATGTGGAACTGTTACAATGTCTGCATCACATGATGCTTGCTGTTCAGTCTTCGCATTAAAGCACCAGTACAGAGAGAGACAACCCGAAGCCTGCTGTCCAGTGTTCGACAACAGCGCAGCAACCGTCTTTTACTTCATGCAACCTTGGACAAATTCTATAGCAGTCTATGCAGGTCAGTTATGCTGCGGGTCAGATGTTAGTCTCTGGCGTGAGGTGCTACCTGATAAAACATGCACTAAAGAAGAGTTTACAGTGAACACAGACACACGTCATTCCATGCTGTTGGTTGCTTTTAGATGCACATTCTGTCCACATGACCTTATAAAAATCAGACCTATACAAGAGATTTGTTGTATTTGCAGGAAGGTATTTCATACATATTTTACGACACTACAGCTCCAGTCCACTGGTGGCGCTGTTTTGTCAAATACATACAACCTGTCTGTATGTACTTGAATAAGAACTGAGAAAACAGTTGGGGAACTTGCTTTTTGGGAATTTGGTATCAAACATAATACTCAGAACAAACCCAAACAGACAGTGTCAAAATAAAAGTCACTAATACAAACAAATAAACAGGTTGTGTCAAAATAAAAGTCACTAATACAAGCAAACAGAAAATAAAGTGAATAAAGCAAACAGTGTCAAAATAAAGTGAATAAAGCAAACATTGTCAAAATAAAAGTCCCTAATATAAACAAACAGCCTGTGTCAAAATAAAAGTCATTAATACAAATGTATCTGTAACACAAAATATTTGTCAACTGAAAGCTAAAATTACTGTCTCACATATGTCTCACTCCTTCATCTTCATTGTTAGTTATTAAATGCATAAAACAACCTCACAACCAACAACCAACATTTAGAGAGAAACCTAACAGTTATTTGGTAATTGAACAATTCATAATCTGAATTCTTTATTATTCGATAGATAATTTGACAAAATCAAGTCAAAATCATCATTTGTTGCAGCCCTAGATGCAAAAGCACTAAATAGTTTTCACTAAACAAAAATTAAATCTATTCAAATCAATTAAATTCAATCTCAATTTATTTCTATTGTGCTATTCATAAATAATTTTGTGACACATTTTACAGAATTTGCTGAGGCTGTTTGTGGCCCCATTATTATCATGAATACAGTGCAGTATAAACATTTGTACTGTACTGTATGAAACATACATATATTTATATATATTTGTATGTCTACAGTAATGTATTCTAGATTTGATCATAGTGTACATGATGAACCTGTCAAGCCTGTCAAACATCTCACCTGTGATCCACACAAAGTGTCTGTGTTTTCTTCCTTTTACTCATTTTAGTCACCCACTAGATGTGTGACTAGTATGTGCACATCCACATTGACAATAGTAGAATATCTCAGAAGGAGCTTATATGTGTTACTGTGTTTTTTATCCTTGCCAGTTGAGAAAGAAAAAATGCACAAAGCTTCCCTTATTGTTATATGCACATTTTCATCAGTCATGAATACGTTTCCACCTTTGGACTGATGGTAATAGTCTACTGAGGCCATTTTAAATGGATTTAAATTATTAAACTAGCACTGCTTGGCAGGAGTGAAGTGCTGTTAGCACCGTGGCTGGATCAGACATTTCTGAGGAGAAACTGACGAGGCCTTTATGGATATTTCCAAATCTGACATTTTTTGCTGGGGTACTGTGAGAAGAGGTGCCAGACAGAGAGAGAAAAAAGAGAGCGAGCGAGAGAGAAAGAGAGAGCGGAGTTGCTGCCAGTTGTGTTCTCTCTCTCCTGCCGTGCTGCCGTGTGTACCTGTGCGATGAATTAAGGCAGGAGGAGGTCGCCAGCGATTTGTTTTCTCCACAGGAGCTGAAGGTCACCTAGCGGCTCAAAAACGCGCCTGTGTGTCTTTTTTCCCCCTCAGCTGCTCTTGCTCATTCTGCCGTCCTGCTCTCGCTGGGGTGCGAAGCTTAAAACCCTCTTTCAGAACTTCCAAATACAGGCGAACTGATACTGTTTCGCTGGTGGAAGATAACAATATTAAGGACTGAACTTCAGACTATACATAACTATCAGATGATACCATGTTCCATTGCAAGTCATGACCATGTTTGTGGTTTTAGTGCTTATGTATGCGACTATTGTGCTAGATAGGTGTATACGGTTATTGTGCTAGGTAGGTGTATACGGTTATTGTGCTAGGTAGGTGTATACGGTTATTGTGCTAGGTAGGTGTATACGGTTATTGTGCTAGGTAGGTGTATACGGTTATTGTGCTAGATAGGTGTATACGGTTATTGTGCTAGGTAGGTGTATATGGTTATTGTGCTGAATAGGTGTATATGGTTATTGTGCTAGGTAGGTGTATATGGTTATTGTGCTAGATAGGTGTATACGGTTATTGTGCTAGGTAGGTGTATATGGTTATTGTACTAGATAGGTGTATACGGTTATTGTGCTAGGTAGGTGTATATGGTTATTGTACTAGATAGGTGTATACGGTTATTGTGCTAGGTAGGTGTATATGGTTATTGTACTAGATAGGTGTATATGGTTATTGTGCTTGTGTATGTGGTCATAGTGCTAGATAGGAATATGCAGTTATTGTGCTTGAATATGCGGTTATAGTACAGTAGTATAGTATAGTAGTTCATGCAGTTATAATGCTAGATAGGTGTATGTAGTTATAGTGCTAGATAGGTATTTGTGGTTACAGTACTTGTGTATGCGGTTATAGTGCTAGATAGACTTATGCGATTACATGGTTTGTGTATGCTGTTGTAGTGCTAGTGTAGAGTCAAAGCTGTAAAAATCAGCAGATTAATTCATATAGGTCTTGTCTTCTATAAGTTTTCAACAAACTAATAGTTTAAATAAACTAAATAAAAAAACGCAACTTGAGGTGGACATTACTGATGAGTCCCAGTTCAGGATTTGTACGTTCCAGACCAGAACTACACTGTCAAGGTCTTGGAGGGAATCCAAACCTAGAAAAAGTAGTGAAAGTATGGCTGATCATAACCATGTCTTCTGGTCCTGCCCTGTATTAGACATGTAGTTAGAAGTTAGTAATAGAAGTTATAGAAACCATTTCTATAATAATTTCTACACTCGCAGGATTTAAAATATCCTACTATTTTAATACTTCGGACACTTTCCTGAGAAGCAGTCAGATGAGGACAAATATTTTTTTGAGAATTCTGTTAACTGCCAATAAAAAAGCTATTACAAGAAAATGGCTTTAGACCGTTTCACCAGAACTGAACTGGACAGGTATTGTTAGGAAAATCAAAATCCAGCAGATGAAAGGTATGACCCTAATTTTTAGACTTCTGAAGGCCTACAAAGACAGTCTACAAAAGAAGGTTACCTCTAAGAATTTGCATTTATTACAAGCAATACAAAACCAACCTGTCATCTGATTTTATCTGTCACTCATACCTGACTGAAACAAGTCCAGAAGATCAGTCAGAAAGTCTAAACTTCCAACCCACAGCAAATTGGTGTTGTAAATAGCAGATTATGGTTTAAACTTGAAATAAATGTGTGTGTGTGTGTGTGTGTTTGTTTGCCTATATACAGTCCTTGAGAATTATAGACATACAGACTCGAATTTGAGTTGTGTAGATGTAAATGTAATTATGTAACTCATTAATGGCTTAATTATATAATTATGTTTAAATAGTGTAGCAAAATGACAGCAGCAACTCGTCTTACTGAGTAGATGTCTGAAGGTTAATATGCTCAGCTGTGTCTGAGAGACTCAACACAAGCCCTCCACTGGCAAAGTGTTTTGACAGGGAGAGAGAGGATATACCAACCTCAGAACAGCATAGTCGAGTAAATTCTTGGCGACTTCCGACCACAGAAGCCACTTGGAATCAATATATATATAACTAACGTATATAACTTATATATGTAAATTCAACTTTTCATAAATACTATTAAACAGCTTCTGGTCGTGTTGTAAACAATGGCTGCTGCCCTTTCCTAAATACACCAATAATTTAACCAAACCCACACACCAGAGTTTCACCTTCATCCAGTTTAAATCAGATGAAAAATCAATCAGATGATTTTTAACGAGTTGATTAATAAAACAAGTGTTCATTTGAAGCGGAGTGAACGCAGCACTGAACGCAGGACTGAACGCAGGACTGAACGCAGGACTGAAGGGTGGGACAGATTTACTTATGCTTGTGAATTAAAATGTTAAACTTGCTAATATTGCTAATGTTTACCTGGATGTAGTGGAACCATAGTTAAACCTGCTGGAATTTACTGTTTATTGATCTTGCCGCTGAGCGCTGACGTGCTGAACCACAGCGCAGCCACGACAAACTAGCTGGTCGTCCATGGTGGACTTCTAGACATGTTAACTGCTGTCCTCTTGTCTGCACTGAAGCCCAATGAAGATGAGGACTGCTCAAGACTGGCAAGTGCTCTGTTAAATGGAGCAGGCGAACAACACAGTGACTGTAAGAGCGGCCTACAGGGAGCCATTTCAGTCACAGCCACAGTGCGTGTGGGGCTGCTTGTGCCCTTGTGACCTGCACAGAATCAGTTATATAAGACAATTACACTAAAAACCATTCAATTCCAGTCACTGGCCGATCACTCTGTGTATCTCTATCTGTGTAATCCAAATTAAGCCAAATAAACATCCTATAATAGTCCAATGTCAGCACCAGTGCTAGGTCCAAATGCTGTCCCTGAAGTTATGAACTGAAGGTTAGAGATTTACATTTACATCTACAGCATTTAGCAGACACTCGTATCCAGAGTGACCTAAAAAGTGCTTCACTGTTCACTCAGTTAAAGATCCCAGCTAGTTTAAATAAGCTAAAATCAACAACCTACCTCAGGTTCAGATACTGCCACAATGCTTAACATATACTACACTCCACCTGAATGTCAAAGAAATCAAAGTAAGACATTTAAGAGCATTCACAAGCTTTAATAAGTGCAAGGTTAGTGCTGATTTAAGTGCTCTTGAAAGAGATTTTCAGGTCTTCAGTCGGTGTTTGAAGACACCCAGGGGAAGTTCGTTCCATCATCCTTGTGCCAGGACAGAGAAAAGTCTGGGTTTAGGAGAGATCTCCTGCTATTTAGCTTTCCACTTCCTCTTCTGCTTTCTCTCACTAACATTTTGCAGCTCACTACCCACCAGTCTACTCTCTATTCCCACTAATCTATCTATCTCAGTCCTTCAAGGGAGGAGGGAGGCCTTGACCATGGGAGGACAGTCTGGCTTGAGGAACACTAGTGGCGAGCACTGGGGCCAAAACACATTTTTCTTATTGAATTCCACTCAAAATAGCGTCGCTTTTTTAATGAGAAATGTGGTTCCAGTTGCTTTGTTTCGTTATCCAGTGGTGGAGAGGTTGTTTATTTATTATTTATTTTGGGCTTTTACGCCCTTGCTTATCTGCGAGTGTGAAACAACACAGCTTGGTGGTTGTCATGACCACAGAGTTGAGGATGGTGTTATTGAACAAGGCAGTTCTTTGTTTGTTTGAAAATCATGAAAATCACAACTAATATAACAAACTTATTTTTTTTTACATCATCAATCAGTGAGCACACATAGCAACCACCCAACCCCCCCCCCACCCCATTATGTGGCTCTTGTGAATGCACATAGGATAAATTTGACGCAACAGATACGTCGTAATTTTGAAATACTGTCTTCATTTTGAGATACCGTGGTACACGGAATTGCCATTGCACTGCCCAACCCTACTTAATACACATGCACAAACTTACATCTTCAGTACATGACCACAGATTGATGAATACTATTCAATAATACAATAAAATTAAAGCATCATTTTCCACACCACTGAGCAAAATCCCACTAAAGTGAACAACAGCCAATGCTGCTGACTTTCTGCAGGTTCTGGTTCATGGTCTGGACCTCAGTTCCAGAGTTCCTCCATATACTCCAGTCAGAGATGGAACGCTCTGTCTTGTGCTCGTGTGTAAATGTATACAGGTCCCTGGCAGCTAGGATTTTAAAAAATGAATGTAAGGTGGTTTGCTGGCATGATAAGCTAGGATTTCAAAAATGAATGTGATGTAGTTTGCTGGCATGCAGAGCCAGGTCTCTGTCTTTGGAAAGCTGGGCTTTTCAGTAAGAGCCTCTCTACAGGCACCTGTTGGCCCAAAGGCGAGTGCTGTCCATCGCCTTCTATCTCCACATTCCCCTTGCCTGACCGAGTCCACCTGGCATGCCAGTACCAGTGCCAGTACAAACACACCCCCACACATAGACACACATACAGCGGAATGCCTGGCAGGGTCCGCAGGTCTGGAACCCGAGGGCCTTGCTGTTCCGCTCGGCTTGCCCCAGAACGCTAGTAGGAGCAGAGAACACTCTGTTCAGCCAGCCGACCAACACAAGACAAAGACAGCAGGATAGAGAGAATCCTAATGCACATACACACTCACAGTCACACACACACACACATACACACACGCACGTACACAGAGTCACACGCCTACGTCCCTCATGAAAAAAGCCGTTCTGTCACTTTTGACAATGGCCGTCATGCTCGGCGAAGCAAACAGCTCACTGCGACTCGCTGCTCGGTGCTGCCCTCTTCCCGTGTCAGGAAGGTGACCTGTACTTAATCAGAGCACACACTGCATGCAAATGTGCGTGCCAGATATCGTTCTTCCATTTTTACTGAGCCCGGTGCTTCTACCCCTTCCACTCTTCCATAGCTTACAAGAGTGAACTACACTAGGACTGGGAAATACAAACAAACATGGTACTGCGATATTTGGAGGTTAAAACAAGCATCTGTGTGCGGCAGCACTAACATGTAAAGCAGATAACACACCCAGCAGATCAACATGAACATATTGGCACCATGCCTAATGCCAGGCGTGGGCCTGAGGGGTATAAAGCCCCTCAGCATTGAGCATTAGGGATTTGGGGAAGAGGTGGGGTGGTGATCATCCAACATCCTGACCTCACTGACACTCTTGACACTGAATGCAATCAAATCCTCACAGCAATGATGCTCAAAAATCTAGTAGAAAGCCTTCTTCCCTGAACAGTAATGACAGTGACAGTTACTCCAACAAAAGCAGGATCAGCTCTTCAATATGGAGCTTTTTGAGTGACAGTGACATTATGAATGGTAAATTAATTAATAATTGATATAGTATTGCGCATGAATCAGAGACCACCACTTATTTATTTCATTTCCAGTCAAGATTAACATTTTTCAGGAGATATTCCTGATTAAGGAAAAAAAAACATTTAAAAAAATGAACAATTTACCCAAGATACCAAGAAAAGTGGGACTTCAACCAACCATGAAAGACCTGGTAGACCACCAAAACTGTCCTCCTTCAGTTAAACAGTATTTCATATTTTCATCTTTTAGAACAAGAACAAAGCTCCTCTTGCTTCAGATATGAACAAATCCACAGGTGTTTGGGTGAAGCTGTGAGAAGACAACTCAACACTGTTGGTCTTAAAGGACATGCAGCTGATCAAGAAGGTCTTATTGAGGAAAATAATCAGATAAAAAAGAAGAAAATCTAATCAAATCAAACAGCTCAAGCAATGGACTGACCACCCTAGAGTCCTGACCTCAAAGTCTTTAAATGTGTTGGAGGATATGGATGGTAAAAAGTAGAAAATGCTCCAATGTCCAAGATTGAACTTTGGAGGTATGGAAAAATGTCCCTGGAAGTCTCCCTGAGGTCAATCTTCTGAAAGCAATGGAAGCTGTAATGCAGTTAAAGGGTGGACTCGCTGAACACTGAGGCGTATTAGATTACATGCAGTTGCTGAGGCTTCTATGTAATTTTCTGCTTTTTTATTGGCGCTGAAAAATGATTCACTTGTACTTAATGACTGTTTTGATTAGAAATTAAGGGTTGTCTTTGATGTTTGTCAAAGAATTGAATCAGAGAACGTTGTCTTTTGTAAGCATAAAATTCATAATATCGCATTGTATTTAATAATATGTCACATAGCAAATAATTAGCATATCATAAGTCTTCAAAAACCGCAGTGGAACCATTTTCTGGCAAAAGTGCCATACAACATCATACTGAGCAGTAATTCCCAGCTCTAAGCAATGCTCTTGCGGTTCAGAAAACAACAAGAACATAATCCATTACAAATCACAAACAAGAACTGCTCGCTAGCCTTGCCGTGTCCACCTGAGACACAGGGCACCACAACTGCAATTCAGAAAATGAGCTCTCAGCCTGTGTTTAAAGGTTGCTGCTGAGAGGTGTGCAGGTTAAAAGCAGTTACAAACGCGAGGCACCGCTGAGCTGGAGCACTTCGCTCCAGAGCTTCTAACCGAGCCACCCGAAACGCCCGCTAATTACTTTAATCAAATTGAGACCCCCCATTTTTTTCTCGCCTCCTCACCACATGTTGGCTTAGAGCACTGGGTACCAAAATCAGTCTCTCTCCCTCGCCACTGAACGAGCGACAGACTCGTAGGGTTCTTAGCTGAGCAGAACAAAGATGTTTCAGGTTCGCGCTGGCTGCATTTGTACAGTTCAGTGATGGAAGGTGAAGTGAGATTGAGGGTTGAAGGACAGGGGTGACACTGGCAGGCAGGTTTTATATACAGATGCCTGAATAGGTAGGTTTAAAATTGCCTGAAATTCTGCTTTGAATTCATTGAACAAAATTTTACCTGACCCTTATCTAATTTAGGATAATTTAGAATTTTTATATTAAAACCTTGATGGCCTTGAAGATCTCCCACTGCTAAAAGAAGACTGAAATCTTGAACCTAGAAGACCCTAAGAGTTCCCAATCCTGGAAGCAGACTGAGACCTGCAAAGTTTGTCTCTGACCAAAAAGACCCTACTGAGACCCAGCATTTTCGGTCCTGACCTAGAAACCCCTAAGGGTTGCCTACTGCTGGAAGCGTAACAAGACCCAGAATGTTTTGCCCTAACCTAGGAGGGCCCTAAGGGTTGCCCACTACTGAAACAACAAGACCTGGATATTTTGGCCCTGACCTAGAAGGCTGTAAGGGTTCTTTACTCTTCAAAGCAGACAGAAACACAGAATTTTTGACCCCAAATGAGAAAGCCTTAAAGGTTCCCCACCGCTGGAAGCAAACTGACATACAATTATTTTTGGTCGGAACATAAAGGGCCCTGATGGTTATGCACTGATGGATGCAGACTGAGAGCTGGAGTGTTCGGTGCACTTAAACTATTAAACTGATGTTGAAAATTACAGTATTGTATAAACCTCTCCCACAAGTAATGCTTACAGAAGGATGGCAGATGTCATTGTAGGTTACAAAGATATACACCAGGTGCAGAAACAGTCGTGTGAGTGTGGCAGATTTCCCCACGTAACAATCGCATCCTGCCATATTCACACAAGTTGAATCATGTCCCGTTCTCTGCTCTGCAGTCTCAGTAGAGTCTCTACACAAAACATCAGCTGTTCTGTGTTTCTGTTAATGAGCTACATCCATCCCAGAGCCTGGCTGGATATACGTGACACCAGTTACTACACAGATTGTGGATTAATGTGATGCCAACATGCAGTTGATGTCAGAGAAATGATGTCTGAATCAAGGCAGCCTCATTTAGAGTCATGCACACTCCTGTGTTTACTGGATGAGCCGTCAGTCAGGACCACCATGTGCTCAGATGTGTTGATTCTTGATACACAAACTGGCACCAGGACGAAAGAAATTAATTCAGACTGTATCCGAGCTATGTGAAGAGATCGGTCTCAATCAGATCTCTCTCTGGTTTTGTCATCTAAAGGAGACCAAGTAAACAAACCTGCATTTTCTGTGCCAGTTCACATGTACGTAACTTATCATTGTGTCTACCGTCCGGGACATGATTCATGATACATGATGTCTCTTCTGGTTTGGCATGCGCTTCTACAGGCTGATGATTTTCTGCTCAATTCTCAATTCTGCATCACATGGAGCCACACTGCACTCGAACAAACCCACCCAAAAAAAAACAAGCATCATTGCTACCATCAGAGCTGCCTGTGTATTTATTCAGCTCTCCCCGAAAAACATGCCTACTGAAAAATCAGTTTAGAAAATGTCCCTGTAGTTTAAGAAGTACCTTTGTTGAAAGGAAGGCGTGTGTGTGTGTGTGTGAGACAATTACAGTTTAAATGAAGATTCCTTAGATGCATACAGGAGCTCTGAATTCTCAAGCTCCTACTACCACGACGCTTTAACCCCATGCTTTATTGGATGCTTGTACAGTGTGGTATTGGCCTGAGCACCTTCACAGCTCACAGTGCAGGCTGCAATGATATCCTTTCATACACCGTGTACTATTTCTATCACCTGGACTGAAAAAAGGGGGAAACAAAGACGCAATGAACATTAGCACTATAAAAAAGAGCCATCAGGGAGATATTTGTCTAGAGGTCCCCAAGATGCAAAATTGCACCAATTCACTGCTCCTTTTGAACTGACCACGTTCTCTCTTTTGAATACAGTACTGTGATAATGCCACTGAAACAGCTCCAACCCATTGAATCATGGACTTCGTAAGGCCTCCTATGGTATGATCCTGTGGTATCTGGCACAAGGCGTTACAGCTGATAAGATATATACTATACAATATACTATACAATATATATATATATATATATATATATATATATATATATATATATATATATATATATATATATATATACAATACAATATACTTGTATATGTACTACGTGTGTGTGTTCTCCAAAACCAAAAACAACCACTTAGTTTCCACAACAGATTGCAATACTCAAAACCTATTTGCCTTCTCTTCCTAATTAAAATGGTGTGTAGAGAAAGTAGCCATGTATGACCATTCCATATGACCATAACCAGAGAGAGTCATATTCAGCTCTTCAAACCACAAAGAAATAACCCAATTTAAATGTGAGCAATTTTAGGGTCTGTCAGAACACATGCATTGCTGTCACCACCAGGGAAGAAGGTTCTGAGTTGGGGGCGCTGAGATATGAAGCCGTATGAGTGTAACACACACTATATAAATATTTCATTAATATTATGGGGTTATTTACGTAAATTGAACTGTCATGATGTTCTATATAACAATATATACATATAACCCTGCTGCCTCTACTTCTAAAAAACAAAAAACTCTAAAAATGTTAAGAATTCAATACTCTCACAAAATACACAATGTAATATAAATAATTTATTTAAATCAAGGGTGAATATTTCAGTTAATTAGAAAGAGTTTTAATAACATAAACAGTGCAAGTTACTGCACTGTATTAAAAAATATATATAAATAAATTAAACATATTAAAAATATATTAAATAAATGCACAAACTATACCCTCAAAAAGCACACACTGATGTTTATCTGCTCAGATGACTACGCTCGATTATTTCCAGTACAGGCAGTTAAACAATCCTGAACTCTGGGGGTGCTGAGACCCCCTAAGCAACCCCACTTCCAGCTTCTCTGGTAATTAAACATGACTGCCAGAAAATTAGGCACATTTCTCACTGAAGAGAGTTCTAGCAACCAAAAGTCAAACTTTGTGCTGTATGATGAGCCTCAAAAGCTACTAAAAAACCTGTGCTGAGGTTCATCTGAATAATCTTGTTTTTAAAGAGGAGGTAAGACAGACCTGGAGGTGGTGTTAGCTCCTATCTCCCAGTGTACTGTAATAACTCCACAATGCCTTCAGCTACAGCACCTCTGCTGGGGGGTGTTTATGATACACAGCACTGAAGGCTAAAGGACTTAAGCGGCCCTCATCCAAATCCAAGTCCTGCCAATCCAAAGTGGCTGTGTACAGTTACACTCTCCTACTGATCCCTGTTACAGTAAGTATCAGAGCCTGATAGACACACTGCTTCACACCCAAGGTTTTTTTTTGCCATATTAAGTTTTCAAGAGATATATTATCTCCAAAAGTTTAGGGACACCTTTTCATCCAGTGTTCCTTCTTAAACTCAAGGTGATTAAAAAGGAGTATGTTTTGCTTTAGCAGCAGAAACAGCTTCTACTCTTCAGGGAAGACTTTACACTGGATTGTACTACATTCAGCCACAAGAGCAATAGTGAGGTCATGTGCTGATGATAAGTTAGGTTCTGGCCCTCCAACTCATTCCAAAGGTTTGTAATGGATCTCCACAACTCATGAAATGCAGTTCCACAGCTCTAACGCCCATCCAGAGGCCCCTCTAACTGATGTTTGGCATCAGGCATGGTCATCTAAGGTTCATGTGCAGTTGCTGCAGAGTGTCCCATTCTATTGGTAATGCTTTTCAATGGGGATAATACACATCTACCATGAACAGCAAATGTGGTGCTGCTACTAAAACATGTCAAGGTTGTCAAGGTTTCGATTCGTGAAGGACTACAGCCAATAATCCCTCCGTCATTACAGCTGCCACTGGCATGGTAAGGCCCTCTTTACCTTTGATCTGATTGTCCAGAACAGAACAAACGCCAGTGATGGCAGCTGCTTGGCCACTTCAAGCCAATAGAAAACTATACATAAGAATGAATATGAAATAAAAAACAATAGTACATAGTGTGAACCCCCAAAGTGCTTGTTTTCAGAGCCTTCTGTAAACTCTGATTACTCAATAATTAATCAATAATGACACCAATAGTAATGTTGCAGTGTGCCAGACTTGTGGATGACAGTGTGGATGAGAAAGAGAGAGAGAAAAAGAAGGCCACACACGTCAAATGGAGTTTAAAAGAGACACCTTAAAACTGAGAGAAGAAAAAGAAAAAACAGCTAGAGGAGATGCACGGATTGGCCTTGAAAATGGCTGTGAAAATGACAGTTGAGGGGAGGACACAAATAGAAATGTCATCTTGAGGAAGGCGCTGTCCACTGGGCTATTGTTCCTCTGGACTGAACACTTTCAGACATGGTGGGGAACTCAGCGGGAGGCAGTTTTGATAAACACTCCGCCATGCCGAATGGCTCCCTCCGGATAGAGCGGAGAGTGTTTTTTGGAGGGTAATCAGCTTTTAATTTGCCTCCCTCTCTGCCTCGCTTTATCTCCCTCGAACGTTTTATCTGCTCCTCTGTATTATTTTCAGGCAGCCAGACCAAACCCTTTCTGCTGAAGCACAGCACCGGCTCCCTTCGGCTGCTATTATTTGCATAATGCTTGCAGATGTCCCTCGTGGTCGTGTAAATGTTTTCATTTTTAATTCTCTGTCATTTCGGCTCTTTTGTTGTACGTTCACAGAAACGATGCTACGAGTGACTGGGCGAAAACATTGTAAACAAACAGTATCGTCACAAACAGTGCTGGGCCATGGTTCTGTAAACTGGTAATACCAGCGTACCAGCCAGGACCGGGGTAACAGACAACAAGCCTTATACCTTTCTGTAATACTAATGGAAATGTTGGCAGTTGCATGTTGGGAGCTTAATGCAGGTAAATAAATAGATGAAGGTTTTTAGGGGATGCTCTTTAAGAGTACTGTGGAGATCCATCACATACATTTGGGATGAGAAGAACATGACCTGACCGATTTTAATACTAGGATTTAAGAGATCCCTTATGTAGTTACATTAGGAATAATACTTGTTTTATTCATTTATTAAATCATTTATGAACAGCTGAATTCATGCAGCCTGTTGAGATTGTGAAAATTGTTTAAATGTATTCCTTCCTCTATATTGTTAAAATCCAACTAAAATAATCTAAAAAAATTTAAATTGATACCAAAGGTGCTACAAGGGGCTCTTTACACAGAGGAACCACCTTCCTGGTTCTTTCTGAGAATGCTTTGGTATTTCTGTGAATCCATGATGCCAGCCACATGGTCAATATTATACCAGGATAGAAGTAATAATAAGTTCTCTTATTATATTAACGTCGACATGTTGCTCCATAAACACCGTCCTCCTGCTGCCTGTGTTCCATGCCACTGTACAAATGGCCTCGTTTTCCAGCCACCTGAACATGCTGCACCGCAGATCTGGAACAGGCCTTGCATTTCGGGGAATAGGGAGTGTGTGTGTCACACACAAGTCAGTCGTTTCCTCCTAGCGAATCAAATTAACCACGAGACTTGATGAGGCGAGATTTATTACAGCCAGACCTTCTGCTGAAGCCAGCTTCAACACTCTAAGCAAGTGTGGCTCTTTCTAGTGCTTATAATAAAGGGTTCTTCTGCTTTTTGGTGCCACATAGAACAATTTCTTTAAAGGTGCTGTAAAGAATAATGTACAAGAGGTTTAACCAGGGAGTTGTTTATTCTATACATACATATTTGTTGAATCAGCCCTTTTTGTAAGAGTGTACCTTATAATTCTGCATTTTTAATGGGCTTTTTTGGTTGCACTGCAACTTTTTTACCCCAGTTTAGGAATTGGTAGCAGTGTAACAATAGTTATGGGTCAGCTCATACCACAGTTTGGACAGCCTGTAGTGTGTTAATCAGACAGTACAGTGTAAACTTTAGCATATTCAATGTGTTTCCACACACACACACACACACACACACACAAACACACACACACACACACATACACACACACACACAAATGCTGACATAATCCTCCCTATCCTTCCTATCCACCATGATTTCCTGAGTTGAAATAAGTTCATGTGGCAGCGAGATGAAAAAGAGAAGAGAACGGAAGAGGAGGACAGGCCGGGGGGGGGGGGGGGGGGGGCAAACAAAACTACAGTTACCATCGCATTACTCCTAAACCACTACAGTTCCCACTACACCATACAAATCCAAGGGCTTACAGATTAAGGTGTCCGGTTGGCACACATGCTTGTGAAATATTTACCTTAACAGTGCATACCATGTCATTTCAATGCAACTGCATGCACCAAACCACGACTCCCGTACTGTGTCCATTGTACTGTGACCGTTACAATTGGTATCACTTCGTCGAAAACTAAGTTTGTCCTTTACACTTCTATAGATAAATGATATATTAGCACATTCAGTTCATATTTGGGTTCTTTTACTGTCTTTGCTGAAACTTAAAACTATGTTCTGTTTATAAGGGGTGCTAAGGACAATGCTGTGTCCACCTCATTGTTAAAAGTTTGCATGTCAGTTGTGAGGCCACACTTAGAACACTGCAATGTTTTTAGTAATATAATCTTTTTTGTTGGAATAACTCAAGAATGAAATGGGCTGAAATTAAAGTGAATATATCATTTAAGGAGCCACTTCTGTGAATCTGGCCACAGTTTCTGCTCAAGGGCTTGGTTTCCACACTTGAGGACTCCTAAGTGCACACTTGGAGTGTGCAAGTCCAGTGTCAGAAACTGGACCAACCGGACACAGGCGGTACTGAAGCAGACTTGATGACTAGAATCAAGACGTCTGCGAAAATAACTATAATTCATCTGTTATTGTTCATACAGTCCTCCTCCACACTGACAATTACGCCCATTCTGCTGATTTATAACTTCAATATAATCATCATCGCTCGCATCAAAGTCCCGATCTGTCCGTTTAATGCAATTATGGATATGACACGCTGCCTTGAGACTCCAGCTATGACCCCACTCATGACCAATGGCTCCATTTCAGACGAATTTGAATATTCCCAGCAGTCCCCACTGGGTGCAGAGGCAGGCGAGGTGTCAGCCCATCATTCCTTTATTATTCTTTGGAGAGACTTGCAAAAAAAGGCACAAATGTTGATGGACAGGCCCTTCGAACTGACACCGGGTTGAACCCACCATGCAATGGGAACCAGTAAAGAGGCCGATGTGACCAAATGTTGTAAATTATTCATATACTTTTATGTTCCTGACCAAGAAAATGTCACTCAGAAATACCTGCAGCTACGGGCGAGAAGAAAAAGCTAGAGACCGCGAGAGAGAGCTAGAGAAAGAAACAGAAGGAGAGAGAGAAAGAGAGGGAGAGAGATATTCCTTAGTGTGATAGCAATAAACTGCCAAACAGTTTGGAGAGAGGAGTCAAATAATTCTGCCAGCAGCCAGATTTGTGGTATTCTGTCACAGCCTGAGGGACAGCCAGAGAGGCAAAGCTTAGCAAATAATTGCTCTTTTTTCTCCTTCTGTCGCTCTTTATTTATGTTTATCAGGTTTAATAACCTTATTCTGTCTTATTTGCTTTGGTAGTAATGGAATTTGCGAAATTCTCGCCTGTAAAGCCTTGATTAATGGAACTCAACAGAGACAGAGCCACAAAGAAATGAAGAGAGAAGGAAATAACAAGAAAGGAGCTGTACGCCGTTCACCTCACTGCCGTTTTTAACTATGTGATATAGGATTCTTTATTTTTACAGATAACAGCAACAGTCATACAGCAACAGAAACCATGTAAGAACAACCCAACTGATATGAGCGCTTTGTGGCCAACACTGATACTGATTTTCTGATTTTACATGCCAGTTAAAACTATCAGAGCTCAGTGAGCTGCTGTCACAACTTCATTGTTACCTTTCTCTATACAGTGTTTCAAGCCCTGTTGTCTTATTGGATGAAAAATTACCACCACCATGTGTAACAGCAAAGAACACCCCCCCCCCATTATCTTTTTTTTCATTTAGATTGTTTTAATGACTTTCGCTAGTGTGACCCAAACATTAGAGAAAATGAAACATTGCGTATAGCATAATACCTGGATAGAAATAACTGTTTCTATTCAGATGCTAGCAGTACTTCAGTCTGGACTTAACACCAGTCTCAAGGCCACAAATGAGTGGTCTTGGTCTTGTCTTGATATTATTTTCACTTGGCCTCGTCTCAATGTTGAGATAGAAGGCCTTCTGTATTTCTGCTTTTTTAATCTGTCCTCTTCTTCCGTGAGTGCTGAGCTTTATAAAAACGAGGCACCAGAAGCAGAATCAGAGGCATCACCACCCCGCTTACAGTGCGCTATTGTGCTAATCAGTATGGCTGACCCCACAGTCACAGAGACAGTGCAACACTGCCTTTGTTCATACTTCCATGAAAGCTGTACATCACCAGGGTAAATAAGCTCCCAAGACAAGAAATTAGCCACCCTGCGTTTAAGTGTTTAAGGTGGTAGTAACTTTAACCTTGTGTAGATGGCGCTGCACAAGGATGATTGGGTTATAAATACCTGTGGGGTGTGCAACGGGATTCTTTGGGATGCTTTGCGACCCATTTTCCACACATCCAGCGAGACACTCGCTGCACTGTATCACTGCTTCTCATATAATGAACTCCGCAGGTAAGTATAGCTTGATCATCCTCGTGCAACGCCATCTGCAGGAGGTTAAAGTTACTACCACCATAAACACACAAGGTGGCTAATTTCTTGTCTTGGGAGCTTATTTAGATTGTCTTCATCTTCTTTTTTGGGGAAAGGGGGATTGTACAGACTGTTAAGACTGAGTACACAGGGGTCCACAGCTACACAGCGTTGCAGTTAACTCTGGTCCAGTGATACCAGGGAAGGTATCTTTCTTAGCTCAATACTTGCTGCTGCTCTCATCCTGCCAATCCAAAGTTAAATTCACATTGTTTAGGCATAGAAGTGTGCGAAAATACCCCTCCAAAGGCGATTTAACCAGGCTGTCCTTTATACTCAAATATTCAATAGAGCAGCTTAGAAAATAGTGAGAGAAAATCAATATTTCCTTCTACAGAGATGTGACACAGGAACGGTCAATGACGCACCTTTCAGAAAATGAATCCATATCTCGCCCCACAGTTATTCTTTGAAGTGGCGGTGGGCCATTCCAGAAATATCTATTATTCCGGAACCTAATTCATCCACGACATCTTTCTCTCCCATCTCCTCTTTACTGCGTTTGATCTCTCTCTGTGTCTCTTTCTCCCTCTCATTCTCCCTCTCTCTCTCTCTCACACCAACCAACACGAAGATGTTTCGCACCAGAAAGAAAAAGATCAGAGAGCTAATGAGAGAGAAATCGAGACGAGACCCTCGTATTAAATTCATTGTGTGTCTCAAGTGAAGCTGTAACCTGAAATTAAAGGCGAAAAATAAAGAAAGACAGACAGAAATGAAAGAAAAACGTGGGGATCAAATTAACGCTACATGGCTCTTTTAAATACAGCCCCTCAGAAGTAGCAGAGGTTGTGAAAAGGACAGGCAACTCTGGCGTACGTTAGAAAAGAGACGTGGCAGGGAGCATTAGGCCTTCTGCTAAGGAGCATGAGGCTTTCAAACTGCAGTCTTGACCTTTTCACTTCCAACACATGAGTACGTGCGCATGCAGACCCCCAGATCTACGCAAGGTCATCCTCTCAACAGGTTGCTATCAAAACTAATCTTCTACACTGGCATGTGGTAGCAGGTGCTGATGCGTTCCTTCGGGAGGTTCATTGTTTTCTTGAGTGTAAAAGCACGATAGACGAGACTTTCCCCGGCTCATCCTCATCTCCCTCCTGACCACTCATGGCCAAACTATTCTTCTTCTTGGCTTTCTGGGACAGCGTGGAGCAAACCCTCAGCAAGGTCAGAGGGCCACGTCTTTGTGTCCTCACCTCCTCAACTCTTGCCCATTGTTTTCTTTCGTCTATCTTTTGCTCATCGATCATGAAGCTCACCTCAGGAAGGATGTAAAAGGCATTGTATTGTTATCTCTGCTTTTCTGGTATCTCATGTAAGCTACCGTAGGGAGCTGCTTTTTACACTTTGCAGCACAATAGCAGGTTCAACCAATAAGAGTAGGGATATTTTCTGGTTTATACACTTTTTATATACTCTGAAGATGCCAGAGAAGATTTCATAGAATATCGTAGAAGAACCATCCACTGAAAGGTGTTTTAGGGAACCAATAGTGGTACTTCTCTGGCATCCCTTTAAGCTGGGGTTATGGTGCTATTTCAATAGCTGTTGGAATCTTTTCTTGAAGTGTTGGGGACCTCTGTTCCACCCTAAAACCAGAAAAGGCATGATACAACTGTTCATCTATTCTGTTCTATTAGTAGTCGTACTTGAGTCTGGTCTTGACACCAAACTCAAGGCCACAAATGAGTGGTCTTGGTCTTTTCTCAGCCTTGATATTATTTTCACGTGGCCTTGTCTCAATGTTGAGATACGAAGGACTCCGAAATTCACCAGGTGAGTGCATCCTCCTGTATTTCTGCTTTTCTGAGTCATTAGAAGCAGAATCAGATTCACCACTCCTCTACTTACAGTGCACTGCTGTGTTTATCACTATGGTGGGCCTTTTAAAGGGGCTGCATGTTACAGGCACAGCAACACCAGGACATATGCTCCAATTTCAGTGCTGCTTGACTCTAGTAGCAGGTCCTACCTGCCTCAGATATTGTTTTCCTGATAATATAGAGAGGTACAGGTAGGGTGTTGAAAGGCAAAGAAGTGACTTTTTGTCAATCTGTACTGTGCACCTTTTAAGATTTATGCATAAAATCTAATTAAAAGCTGCTTATCTGGACAGAATGTGTTTATTTATTAGTAAAACAGGAAAATAATAGAATAGTATATAATAATTAGAATAAACACTAATACAATTCCTACAAAAAGTCATGATTTTCCATCACTGTGTTCCTTAGAACATCTCCAAAGTTCTCCTTATGGAGTCTAGTATTATTTATAGCTCTCATCCAATCCAATCCAATATTCAGTGATAATGACGGCAAATCAGGTGAGCTGCTGCTGCTGCTACTGCTGATGGAGTTGAACACATCCATGCTGTGCTGGCTGGACTGGGGGGCGTCCAGGAGAAACCTGGAGGAACCGAGCTCTGTTCTTCAGACTAGCTCACCGACAAGATCTCACTACTTTCTTCTAAATCAGAAATTACTAGAAATATATTATGTTTATGTGCCTAAAATGTTTCTTTATAATGCAATTTAGCAACATAAAAACACAAAACAACAGAAACAGGAGACACACAAACAAGCCCCTCAAAAGATAAGATATTACTTAAGATACACCATCTATCCTATCATATAACCAAGATACACATTTAGAACCACTACTTCACCACTTACAATATTACACATGTAGGTCTAGTGGTGGTTTTGGAGATTACTTCATTTGGGTTAAAGCTATTGGTCATATATGCCTCAAAACACACGAAATAGTGTAAAAAACACAAATGTAAACCATACAATATTCATAAAGTAAATGCTCCCCGCCTTCAAAATTTCATATATCGCAGTAGCCTTAGGTTCAAAGAAGCCCGCAACAGCTATTTAGACTAACAGAACAGAACTCTGTTACAGTAAACAGGCTCAAAAAAGAAACACTCCTATTTAAAGAGCTTTATCAAACATTCATAGCACTTTTAGAAATAGCTATAAGTATTTGCCTCATAAGCAAGTTATGCTGTTGTAAATGTTTTATGAGGTCCTTAAAAAACCTTCTACCAACTAACACGCCACCAGAAAACCTAGCAGCTATTCCATCTAAACATCTGACAAAGAGTTAGTGTTGCCTGGCTGCTGCACTGCCTATAGCAATCTGTATATCCTTCTTAGGGAGGCAGAAAGCTATCTGTGTTTGGTCAGCAGTTTATCTGAATCCGAGAGGCAGCCTCGTATGCTCAAAGGGACAAAGACGCCGGCGCTTCTGCAACCCTCGGACTTCAGACTGTACAGGAGGCGGCGGAGGGCTACGCCTGGCCTCTTAGGCTCCTTTGAGTAATCCCAGACTGAGGCAAAATAAAAGCGCTTGAATGTCATTCCCGCGTGCACTACAACTCGCCCAGTCTTGCTGGAACTTTTCTGTGTGTTCAGCCGCCATGGAGCGGGAAAATCCATTAGCCGTGATTGCTGCGTTGGCACGGGCGCCGTTAGGGCAAGCTAAGCGAAATCCTGTTTGGATGAGATTGAAATTTGCTAAGGTTGTCAGAACTGAAAAGGGTGACATAATACCTGACACACTTAATGCCTTACACAACCACAATACAGCACCAATCTAATTTTTGCCCCGCTCCCACCACCCCCATCCCCCAGTGCTTCTCTGAATCACAGTGCAAAACCTCTCATTTAAGCCCTGCACATTAGCTTTTAGGACTTTACTAAAATCATCTCTTATCGGATCTTTTTTTTTAATCCTGCACAAAGGCCCACAGTGCAATCCAAGATGGGGCTAAAGTTCTATTTAATGATTTCAGCTCATTTTTAACTACATCGTCTAGCGCCAGTACACATTAATACAGTATTTATGGTGAATTCACCTTGCTCATACAAAGAGGCCCATTTCCTGCCATTATTTCCCCATGAAATCCCTGCAGTTACTGAAGGGTATTTCATTTAAAGAAATTGCCTCGAAATGTCAAGACAACTGGCGGCGGAAAAAGACACAAGTGACATTTTTATTGTGTCTTTAAGCCTAAAATTTCCCCTTTTATAATGCAGGAACCAAGCTACGTCATTTTTACACGCACAGGGAGAAAGACTGATTAAATCCATTACTCTTTGACTTCACAGAATAAAGGAAACAATACGTCCCTCCTTGTCTACTCTCAAAGGGCCTCGGTCAGACAGCCACACTGGGACGAGAGAGGGTAAGAGAGAAAATGAGAGAGGGGGAGAAGTAAGGACTCTATTCAGGATTGCGCAATTCTGTCTGGCTCCACGCCGCCCGTCCTTGGGCTCCCGGGTTGGAGGGAGGGAGACGCAGGGAGGAAATCGCAGGTCACAGGTATTTGGGAGGCGTATTGGTATAAAAGCAGAAACTGTGAGGTGCTCGGAGCCTAAATGTTAAGCTGGGATTTGGACGAGTCAGGGATTATAATGGCTCTATCACAGAGACGTTGGTCGCGGGACGCCACTTTGAATGTATAATTCCACAGACAAACAAACAAACCCACTCGACTTTCAGCCTGGCCTGCGCTAATCCACTGAGCAATTTCAGATCCTGTATCTCTGACCAAACCAATTCCTCAAAGATCTGATAATCACAGAAATGCGATCCAATGATTTGTCACTGAGCCAGAAATCATACAGAGCGATAATTTACGCAATCTGTGGGAGTCGAGGGTCAAAACGAAGTGTTAGGACTGATACTGTTACTCTGACTTCTTGCTGTGTTGCTGAGTCATATTTGCGTGTGAGAGACGTTGATGTATTAGTGTGGGGAGGAGCTGTCAGAACGTCTTTTCTTTTTTTTTTTGTTTAACCCAGTGTTTGAAAGTCACACTGTTCATTTTTTACTATATTTTTAACAGCTTTTTACTGTGATATAGTACTGTATTCAAGATATCATGAACTTCTAGCTATCAAGCTATCTTATTATCTTCTATGTTGCACCACAGAAGAAGTGAAAGCTTTAGCACTTAATGCACGTCACAGATGTCCACGTACAGCAGGATCCGCGGTTTTCCAGGCTCGGCATGCTGCTAACTGCTGTATATAACTTCAGTTCAGAGAGGGGGGCAGGATAGCGCTGCATACGAGTCATATTCGAATAGAATCCTGTAGTATTACTAGTATTGCCACCTCAGTGCTTCTTTCACTTTTGGTGATGGTTCTGTGTCTCTCAGCTCAGCCAGAAAAATGCTTCAATACAAAAAATACAGTGATTTACCAGTGTTTACTAATGTTTATCAACAGCACGTCTTTCTTAACCTCTTCTAAGGCTTACTGTAGTTACTCAGTAATTACAGGGACTTCTGTACAAACTGGTGGGGCGATTCTTTGGTAATAGAAGTTTGTAATAATACTTTCGACTTGCTAGCAGGACACAGATGTTTTAAGGGGTTAAGTTGTAAGGCTGTATTATTAATAGAATTATTATTAACAGAAAGATCGGATTGGATCGAATCAGAATCGGCCGACAGTAAGTATTAAGGTACTCGGTATGAGTACACAGTAAGAGTAGGGTGTTTCACTGTTGTCAAACTAAAAGGTAAAGCAAAAGTCCCCTCAGTCTTACCCATGTTTCCCACAGACTCCACATATTTTCAGAATATCCAACTCTGGAACTGTCAGAGGCCTGCACAAAATATTATCAAAGATACCCAACACACAATTCTCCAAAACACCCTTTAACTGCAGTGAGAAGCTACACCAACACACGATCTATCAATAGACCACTTCTTCAATCATCAGCTTTATTTAGAGTGCTCCACAGGAAATAGTTCTAACCCTCTTCCCCATTTTTTTCCCACCATCAACAAACGAATTCCTTGTAAGTTGCATTATGCACAGCATGTCTCTCTGCTTCTCTGAGGCTTGTCAAACTCAGTGTGAGTTTAGGCGAGAACTGTCTGTCTGTCTGGCCTCCTCTGGGCTGTTTTTTCCCCCACTCTTACCAAGAGAGAGAGAGAGAGAGAGAGAGTGTGGAGATAAACTGCAGATGTCTGAGAGGCTGTGGACTCAGATTAGCAGAGAGAGAGAGCGAGAATAATAAAGATATAGTGGTCCGAAGCATCTTCCTCAAATATACTGCCTGTGGGGTGCTTTGGTGCACACAACCACACACACGCACACAACCACACACACACTCGTGCTAAGTTAGATAAGGTAATATACACAATAGGAAGGGATAACAGTGTCTCTTGCCCGTACGTGAGTGTGTGTGTGTGTGAGTGTGTGTGCATGTCCGTGTGTAGTGCTGCCGAGTTAGCTTGAACGTGAAGGCTTAGTGATAAAACCTTGCAAGAGGGACAAGCCTTCAGGCTGACAGCGATAGGGCTTTTAGTTCCATTGGTAACGCACTTGCCTGGCACATGAGTGACACTTAGGGTGTCATTTTTACTGTATGGATACACATCAGATATGTCCGTCAGCCGCTGAGAGACAGTGTGCATATGAACACCTGAAACGCTGCTGATATTCTATGTGGTGGGTTGTAGAGGATGCAGCATGGACGCACTGATGCAGAATTTCTGGACTGATAACCATGAACAATAATTAACACCTGGTTGGAGTGGAAAGCGATATCAATCCAGCTTCCTTAAAAAACAAAAAAACACATGCTTTGTTGAACAGCTAGCTACTCATCCCAGCTGGTCCCCAACACCAATAGACGCTCCAGTCCAATGTCTACCAAATGTCACATACAAAGTCGTATCAATGTAAAATGAAGCAACATTCAGTTGTGAGTTATGGAGACCAAAACCCAACATCTGCTAAACTTCATAAAGTTAAAGTGTTCACATGCATCCTGCACCTCAATGCATCCTTTGCATGTTCAGCAATTTGTTCATGTTGAGCTCAGAGTGGTCCAGTGGACTAAGGTGCTGCCTCTGGGATTCAAGGATCACTAGTTCAAATCTTGGCATCAGCAAGCTGGAGTTCGAGAGAGCACAATTGGGCTTGACCTCTCTCAGGTGTGGGTTGATGCCACTTCCTCTCCACATCACTCCTAGTGTGATGTTGGTCAGCATGCATTACATTTATTGGTGCTGTGGAAGAAGAGTGTCCTCAGAGAGTGGACCAAGAGGTGCCTAGTGATGCTGTTCGAAAAGAGGCGAAGGCTGACTGCACATGTATTGCAGGAGACATGTGCTAGTGTTCAACCTCCTATGTTTGAGGGCATTGCTAGTGATGGTGGGGGTTCACACAGACTGGGTAGAGATTGGGTAGCTGGCTTTCCAAATTGGGTAGAAAATGGAGTAAAATTATAAATAAATGATATAAAAAAAAGAAAGACATCCCCTAGAGGGCAGTTCAGAGTCAAAAACAACAAACATAGCAACAGTGGAGAAGGTTGTGATAATGCACGTACTACAAAAAAAGACAAGAAGCAGAAGGGGGCTTATTATAAACGGCTGTAAATGGTGTAAAAGAGGTTCTGCCATAACTTCCTTTAAAGACATTTTCTTTCTCATTGTGTCGTGTTTCGCTTGAGCAGTATTAGCTACACTGCTTCCACAACTGCTCTGTTTCGTCTGTATCTGTAAGCTTTCACAGAATGCACACAACTACGAGTGCTAGTGAATGCAGAGTACGGACAGACGGCTCCCTCCGTATTTGTATCCGTATCTGTGTTTAACATTGAGCATAAATGAGCCTTTAGATTTAGCAGATTTATTGTAGGGTTTAAGTCATGGTGTTAAGTAAACTCTTCTGAAATTTAACGTCTGTTTAATGTTGAAGCTTGATGTTAACCAACGCTGGTGTCACTTTGATTTCCTACCAGAATTCAACGGATGTACAACACGGGTTGTTGACATCAGACCCAGAGTTTGGGTGGATGGTATAAATTTAGCGCTTTCAACCATTGATGCAGGTCGCCGTCCTTGGAGGTGGTGGGTAAAAGTGATATGGGGCTCTCATCTTTTTGTGTTGTGTTGGAAAGCTAGCTAGTTAAGTAGCTCTAAATGACATTAAATAGGCCCACTTCAGCTTACTGCATGCACTTTGAATGTGATACGACCACAAACCATCTGATAAGAAATGACCGGAAATAACACAAACACAAAGTCTGAAGTGGGCGTGGCCAAATAAGGCAAATACAGAGTTTTTAACTCTGGACTGAGGTTTCAATCCTCCATTTTTTGCCTAACTGCAATATTGCTATTGGATCTGTGCCATTGGCTTGTGTGTTCTCCAGTGGGATATATATATATATATATATATATATATATATATATATATATATATATATATATATATATATATATAATAAATACAGGTAGCTGAATTTGGACAGAGAGCAAAAAGAAAGGAAAAGGCAGTAGCCCAGGTTATCACAGGTTATTTGGATATTGGAGAAAGCAGAAGAAAGAGTGTGAGGCCTCCAGACAGACAGGGGAGAATTGAGAGTGAGAAAAGGGTGGAAAAAAGACGCTACACAGATAAGGGCTACAGCAGGGAGCAGAGGGGGAGAGAAATGTGTGAAATTGGACAGGAATTCAGCGAGTGTGCCGTGTTCTGCACTTATGCATTCAGCAGAGACACTGAGTCATTAAAAATGCATTTCAGTCTGATCAAAAGAAGGGACGAGTGCAGCATGCCTGCACAGGTGAGACACACACACACACACACTTACACACACTTACACACTGACACCATAGCTGAATTGCCTCCAGAACACCCACCTACACTCACACACATCTTCCACTCTCTCACACTCTCTCACCTTCACAAACTCACTCACTCTCTCTGTCTCTTTCTCAGCATTATCCCATTGAAACATGTCTACACTGTTAAACATACAGGTGATACCCATGCAGGTGTGGAGCGAAGCCACAGATGAACCACTTTTGATTCCGTAACCTGCGGTTTCGTGTTTGTAATGTATATGAGTGAGGGTGAAGAAGCTTTAGAAGAAAGGCTTTTCTTTTAGAAGACCCAAAGTGCCTTCATTTCATGTAAAGGTTCTTCATCTACACACCACAAAGTTCAATTAGATTCTATTCAATTCAATTCAAGACAAATCAACTTTATTGGGTTTTCTACTAATACAGAGTTGTACAGCACAGAGAAACAGTGTTAGGCTAAACCTTTAGTGCACTAATATTTTAAAATTCTGAATTTCGGAGCCAGAGACATGTCTGGCTGGCCAGTCAGCTCCTGTCTAACAGGACTGTCACATTCATCGTTAGCACTTTATAATTTTGTGATCATCTGTGGGCAGCACAGATGGCTTCTGGCTATCTGATCTGTGTCCCTTGCTCAGTTTGTACTGCATATATGAGTGCATGCTTGGCACAACATGAGCAAGGGACATGAATTGGATAGTGACATAGCCTACTGTCGCTAGCAACACAATGCTAATTTACACATCACATAATTTTTTTTTTATAAATTATGGTAATGCACAGCAGTATAATGGTGTGTAAGACATGCAGACCTTAAACTAAGCTACTATACTAATAAGCAACTCTAAGAATATGTAGTCCAGCAATTACAACTGGGTGTTCAGAGGAAATATGCTAAGGTAGACCAGGTTTGCTTACAAACAGCCTCACGTATGCCATGTAAACAGAGTGGACAGTGCAGTAATGAGTACAGCAGCTTAGTGTCGAGGTGGAGAATACAGTACACAGCTTAGGTACAGTAGAGGGAGTTCCAGTTAAAATGCAAAGTGCCTACGGTCCCTGACCTAGTGGAGCTCAGTGTGTGGATATGCTGTGTGAACTGGGAGGATCAAATAGGTCAGTGGCAGTCTGTGTGTGGGTGTGTGTATGTGTGTGTATTCAGGTTGTGGTTGGTGTTGCTGGTGTGACATTTTAACAGTTTAAAGTGTTTCCTTAGGGGCCCGCTCAAAGAACCTTTTGCAACACCTTTATGTTTAGGTGTGTAAGAAGAATGAACACAAACTGACCACCCCCACCTAGCCCTGGTCCCTTACCTGAAAAGATAAGCTTTCAGATAAGCTTAAATTTCACAACCAGACTATAGTTTTTATCCTTCATTAATTCACAGCACCATACAGCTTAAAAAAATTAATTACTGTTAAAATAATACAGAAGCATTACGACCACCAGTTATGCAAATATCCGTGCAAAATCCATTTGCTGTCATAAGTTACGCTAATCTCAGAGCTAATGTTATTTTAATGTTACTTTCATTAGTATACGCACTCCAAATTAAAAACAGCAGAATTAGTTAAACAGCTCGACTGCAAGAGTCAAAATCCACCCCATAAGTGACTACACTATGCTAATGTCACGTCTCTTCAAACTGTGCTTAGACTAATAGGCCTCTTCTATAGGCTTCTGTTTGGTAAAAACGCTTCTTCAAAATGTTGGAGCACTTTACTTGATTAATATGCTAAGTTGCTGTTCTTCTTATTGCCATTGTTGTTTCTCATTATCTAGATAGTACTGAGAGCACACTTACCCTTCATTAAAGCAAAAGCTTGACCAATTTGCATTATGCTAATTTGTCACTGATGGCGATTTGCTTTCATTCATAGTTAGCGATATTAGCATTTTTGCCCTAACTGCTTCTTTAAAGGTGCCGTGATTAGCATATAGATCCTTGCAGGGCCTCCACTACTTCTGTCTGAATAATTATACCCTCTACTGCGAAATTGGGGTGGCTTAATGGGGCTTAATCTTAATGGTCACTGTAGTCCATTGGTGTGGTGCAACAGGTAACACCACTACCTACCAGTGAGCAACCACACCATGTGTGAGCCTAGGGTTCGACTCCTGGTCTGGGTGACCATGCTGCACTATACCAATAAGAGTACCTACATTGGCCCATCTTAAGAAAATGTGGGATATGAGGCCTTTAATGGCCTTTAAAGACAAAATCTGTACAGCCAATTGTTGAGCCTAACCAATGTTCCTCGTAGCATCAACTTTGTTTCACCCAAGAGCCTGAAAGGCCCAACATGTTCTTCTCCAGTGTTATTGACTTCTCTCCAGCATACCACGGGCTTTGGCAAACACTGTAATTCCCATATGAATAGCATCCAGTTCCAGTGATACAACAGGCAGCAGTGGATTTGAGAAAATAATCTACTGTCATGTTGCTGGCATGACTCTTTCTCTCTCTCTCCCTTATTACACCCAGGCTCTCATTTGCCAGTGTGAAATCCCAGGGAAAACAGCCAACAGCTGGGACATCTCGGGTTGCGGATGAAAATCCAAGGGATTCTTTATATGAGTGTTTACAGGGAGTGTGTTTTTATTACTGTATATCTGTGTGTGAGTGTGTGTGTGTGTGTGTGTGTGTGCCCAACCAACATGCTCATGTGGGAATAACATGGAAAGAATATGGGATAGGTGGGTTCTAGGTAGGCATGGGCTCTGAGTGGGTTTGTACATGTGTTGTTACTGGGACCCAGTTGGGGGTCCCAAATGGGCCCCATCGTTACAGCCCACCTTAATCTCACATGGGTCCCATCTAGGCCCCATGTGCAGTGTACAACCAAAATGTTTGGTTCCATTACTGACCCAGGGCATCCATATGTGGGGCCAGCATGGAACCCACTGACAACATTTTCTGGTTCCCAGTTGGGCTACCCATACAGGCCCCACATTGACATGTTATCTAGGTTCATGTAAAATTCGCTTGCTTGCGGGTGGTGCACTATATGCAATATGTATGGGGTCTGCTCTTGGGTTGAACTTGAACTTCAACTCACTCATTATATACACTGTATACACTGGTATGGACAAAAGTATTGGGACACCTGCTCATTCACTGTTTCATTTGAAATCAAGGGTATTAAAAAGAATTGATCCTGCTTTTGTTGGGATAACTGTCTCTACTGTCTGGGGAAAGCACATCATTGTTGCCAGGATGTTGAATGATCACCTCCCCATCTCATCTCTATTTCTCTAACTCATCTTAAAAGCATTGGCTGAAGCATCGACCCTCATTCCAGAGTTTCACTGCTTTACAGCTCAATGCTGGTGGGCTTTAAACCCCTCTAGCCCACGCCTGGCATTAGGCATGGCACCAATAGGTTAATGTTTATCTGCTCCAGTATTCTGTGACATACTTTATCACACTAACGATAACATATGCTCATATTGCTCATACTGAATGTACAGGTAACCTTAAGTACTACAGCCATCATGTACAAAGGCATGCCAAAGTCCACAGAATTTGTTTCCCCAAAGGCCTGAATGAAGCTCATGGAATGAGTCTAGTTAAAGCTCTTGCTGTCAGGACTGCTTACTCACTGAGTGTCTAGAGGAACACAATAAGAACACACACTATTCAGTCTGACAGACAGCTTCAGAGAGCATTTTGCTGTTGTAAAGATTAACCATAGTTAAATGTGGGGAAAGCCTGCTTTTAAACAAATGGGAGGTTTTTTTTTAGAGGTAGTGAAGCGGCCCTTCAGTTGCCGGAAGCTTGAAAGAGCCCGGCTGAGGAAGGAGGGCTTTTTTCTGGCTAGAGAGAATGTTCCTCTAATGTGTACAAATGTCAGTGTTCTTTTCCTCTCGCGCTCTCTCTATCTCCGGCGTAACCTTTTAAAAAATGTAATAATGTGACCTTAAGAGTGGAGTGAGGGAGGACGAGAGAAAGGGAAAGCAGGAGAGGGAGAAGTAGAAGTAGAGAGAGTGAAAAGAAAGAAACAGTGAGAGAGGAAGAGAAAGAGAGAGCAGAGAATTGGAGTCTGGTGTTCTGATGGAGCTTCTTTCAAAAGTAGAAAATAGTCATTATTACTAAACACTAAAATGCCGTCAGCTCTTTTTATAGGAGCTGAATTCACTAATTAGAGGGATTTTCTGGATCTTTATTGAAATATAGGTACATTTTAAAAGTATGACAAAGAATTGAATTGATTAGAATTGATTTTTAATTGGTAAGTTGTAGAATTGTGATTTGTAATTACACAAATGTACTAAAATGCCAGTCACTGTGATACAGTGTGCTACAGTATGGCACATTGTACTGTTATATACCAGAGCACTGACAGGTCAGTTTACAGGCCAGCGTTAATCCAGCAAGACACTCACGTCTATCGGTCAACAGGTCACTTATTAATGTGAGAAACTGTCCCTCATGATGTGTTTCTCTGTGCCCTGCTGCATTCACATGGAAAAGTATAGGAGGGGTCACGCACATGTGTCACTGTGCATCTTTTCAGAGGCGTGGTGTATATGTGTGCAGAAGTCCAGACAGGGAGCTGAAGAACGCAGAGGGGAGGAACTGTAGGAGCAGAGCAGGATGAGAGGACGACATGAAAGGGAGGGAGATAAAGCGAATGAGAGAGGAACAGAAATAGCTTGGAAAAAGCTGCGGACGGCGGCGAAAGTGAATGTGAAATGGGCTAATGAGGGCGAGAGCCAGTAGTGACGTGCAGCATGAGTGATAAATGATAGAACAGAGAAAGAAAGGAGGAGAAAAAACACACGGCTGAATCAAAAAGAGAGAGAAAAAAGAGACAGGAACAGGCCAGGAAAAAAGAGACAAAGGAAGGATTTGAAGATTTGACCTTAAAACCTGCTCGCTTAAGACGAGATACTGACACAAGGCAGCGCCGGCCCCAAAGGTCGGCATTTGAAGCGGCTTGGCAAAAAAATAAAGGCAGTCTTTCGCACTCTCTGCCTCAGTGTTGAGGCCGAACACAATGCAGCTCGACTTAAAAGCCCAAAACAGAAAAATGTACTTACACCCAAATGTCAAGGGTGCACTGGCATCTCCAAGGACACTCTTGCAGGGTCCACACTGGTCAAAACGTACACAAAGTTGGGATGAACTAAAGAAATTTAAAGTCAGAATGTGAACTTGCTTGTACTTTTGTATGAAACTGCAAAAGCCTTGCTCTTTGGATCTCACAACGACACGTGAACTGTGGACAGAAAGACGCCTCTCTCTTTCTACAGCTAGAGCTTAGTGAGGCACCAAAAATATACACTTTATGGCTTTGCTGGAACCAAAACAGACCTTTTCCTGCACCATCTGCCAATGTGTTGCCATGTAGCAGCTGTTATGAAGTTGAACAAGCTTCACAGATCATTAATAAAAGCCTTTTTGAACCTTTGAGAAACTATAATGCATTTCATGAGTCACAGATTATCGCTGAGCTTAAGCTTATGAAGTGGACCGTGCAGTTGTAGCTAATTGAAACTAGGCCAGGTCTGAAACATGCGGCATTAATGCTTACGTTAGCTCAGGATAACAATGAATCTCCCATCACATCGGTGCCAACAGTGTGACCTTTGTTGAGTTAGATCCGTTGTGGTTGTTTGGCCGTCTTGAAGGTGAACCTTCAACCAAACCAAGCTCCGTTTACTGCTGTGCTAATTTAGGATTGCTAAAACAGCAGTGCTCTCCACCATCACTTAATGTGATGCTGGTTAAAGCAGCTGTCTGTTAGCTGATGTAGCTGAAATGACAGTTAGTGTTCTCCTCCAAGCGTGTTGAGCTGTCCAACGTTAAAAAGATTTGTCTGGCTGGCTTTAAAAGACTCGTGTAATTGTGTAATGGGGTAGTCCTAGCTTGTGGCTGGGAACTGGAGATGACAAAATTGAGAAGAAAATTTGGAAACCCACCCACACACAAACACATTGTCAGGTTGCAACGTGTGCTACAGCTTCTCATTAGATGTAATGGGATTTTTGCCAACCTTGCAACAGTCACTAGCAAGGAACGCTGTCGCGAGCGGCCCATGTGTAGGTCAATTCAGGACGCAGTGGTCTGAAAACTGAAGAGCTGGATTTTTTAATAGCTCTGCATAAATTATATGTATTTATTTCTGTAATTTGCTGACAGTTAGGCTAATTTTGCTGTCAGCGGTGCTGGAGAGAAAAGCAGCCGTGTTTGTAATCACTGATTCTCATTTCTGTAGCAGTGAAGTGGTGTCTTTAGGGCTGTATTTGGACACTCTGTTGTAAGAACTGTTTAAACTTTAAAAAGGTCACTATTTTTGTTCAGGACCACGGCCAGTTCCTGACCCCAATCTGCCATGTGGGCAGGCCTTCACACATACACACGAGCCCTCACACCAGCATAGGGAAATCACATAGCAGTCACATACACGCACTATTACTTCAGCTCGGTTCACCCTCCCACACACACATAACCACACACACCCACCCACACACAGCTCCCTCTGAGAGTGTTTCTCAGCGGAGCAGTTAGAGTCATTAGCACTCTCTGCTGCACACCACTGAACGTACGGCATATGCTCTTCATCTCCTACGTCCTGCACTCTGTCACTCTCTCTTACTCTCTCTCTCTCTCTCTCTTTCTCTCCATATCCTACCGCTCCAACAAACTGGAGGCCAGCCAAATAGTGCGGCTCTTAATAAGTACATGATACAAATGTGCTCATTTGCATGCTAAGGCCGCGTCGTCAGAATTAGAAGTGTTTGTTTTATTTAACTGTGTGCTGCACTTTGTGAAAGTTAAATGCCTGAAACAGGAAGAAAACACCCCCACCCTCGGTAGCACTGAAATGTCAAAGGCGAAGCAGCATCTCATGCATTTGCAGATATTTCTGCTGGAAGGTTGAGGCCGTGCTCCAGTGGTGGGTATTTTAACAGTGCTGCTGGAAGGTTAGGGCTGTGCTAGCTCTCTATCCTAGTTACTAAAGTGTGAAATGTGTGTGTGCTGTGTGTGTTTTGGTTTGTGTGTATCTGTGAGTGTGTGTGGGCGGTAGAGCTTCTATGCATTATTATAAAATGGAAACTCTTGTGTGTGTGTGTCTGTGTGTGTGTGTGTGTGTGTGTGCTTTTGCGTCTACTTTCTGTACAATTAGCAGGGGTATAAAATGCTGTATCAGTGCACCATGATGTTACAACTCTGTAACTTGCTGTAAAGAGTAACTCCCATTCGCAACTTGTGTTGTTCTATTAAAAAATAATTTCACTCATGCAAAGAAATCAAAGTTTCAGAGTGAATGTTTTAATTTCACAAAACCAAATTACTGTGAAATTTAAAATTTCATAATACACTAATTCATTTCTAGAAGAATCATTACACTGATTCATATCAGATTGAATTATGATGAAATTGGGATTTCATAACTAATTGAGTCATTTTATAAAGAATCAAATTGGAATCAGATTGAATCATGATGAAATTTGAGATTCCATAATAGATTGAGTATTTTTCTAATCACCACAGAATCTGATTGAATCGTGTAAAATGTCATTACATATTAAGTCATTAGTAGAGATATTACACTGGAATCCGACTGAATCATAATGTATTGAGTCATTTCATTGGAAACCCACATTGGAATCAGATTGAATCATCGTGGAATCAATGAGTCATTTCATGAAGAATCACAATGGCATTAGACGGAATCATGGTGAAAAATGAGATTCTCACAATACACTTGACAATGAAGGAATATTTTTCTACAGAGTTATAATCGTAATTTGAATCCTGGTGAAATTTGAGGTTTTACCGTAATCACTTCATAAAGAATCACAATCAAATGAAACTATTGCTGCGTCTGAGCGCCACACCTCTGTGTTGCTGAACGCTCGCTTGTGTACGAGTGTGTGTTTGTGAGTAAAGAAGCGTAGCTATTTGTCCCTGGCGTGTTATGGCATAGTGCTCAGGTTGTCTCTGATTAATTGTATCATGTTTGGGTAATGAGCCTCTGTGGAGATGTCTCCAGCTTGCTGGGATCGCTCTACACGACCCCGCGGTCTGCTCTCCCTCTCAGCATCATTACCTTACCCATTAACATCACTAATCACAATCATACTCAAACCATAGGGAAGCGTTTCCACAGCAAATGTCAAACCGTGCTGTCGCTGCAGAGGAAACTGTTGGGGGCTAATATTTAATTGCATTTTGCGGACAGGAGGACAAATCTGCTGTGGTATACACGAAGTCATCTGGCCATGACGATGTGGACCTTGTCAAAGTCGCTCGGGTCTTCGCAGTTGACCATTTCTCCTGCAACTAACACGATGACTACAAGAACTGAATCTAGAGTCACTGTCTAACATACATCCCAGAACTCCACAAGCTCCGCTGATATGGACGCTTGTTTCATCTACGAGTGGTCATAATGTTTTGGCTCACTGGTTTATGTTCCATGCTTATTATTTTAAAGTTAAGTGTGTGGCGTGGTAGTGGTGCTGCTGTTGTGTTTTCTGGGTTGTATCGTGATGATGTGGTAGAAAGAACTGCAGTGTGGTGGTGTGTTTCTCACTTTGCCGCTGCTGTTTATTTTCATTGCTTTCACGGTTTGTTTGGCCTACTGAGCCGAGCAGACTCATTCATCAGCCGCTCTCAGGTAAGGACACCTGTCGCTGTGTTATCTGAACACTGGAGACAGTCAGAGACAGCTCGCTACCCAAAAAGACAGAGTGAGATAGAGAGAGAGAGAGGGGGGGGAGCTTGTGTGATTTGTGTAGAAAATAGGTGGAGAAAAAAAGAGAGAGATGGGAACAGGCAGAGAGCTAGAGAACGAGAGGGAGAGAGAATGCGATACAATGATACTGAGAAAAAAGAAGGAAGAGACAGAAAGTGAGCATGAAAACACACTAGAACGATGTGGAAAAGGTAGAATAGAGGGAATGCATGTGGCGTCGCCTTGGCGGGAGTCACTGCAACCACACCCACTGAGTGGCAAAAAGACTGACTGAGCGTTAGCGCTGAGTGTGAATGCCGCTAAAACACGAAAACAGGAAAGAGCTGCTGTGCGACTGACTGTTTAAACAGATTCAGCAGGAATTCAGAGCTCTCCAGTTCTGGAATTCAGGCATGGAAACCTGTGGGGCCTCACATGGCCTCAGAGTTGCGAATTTATCAACATGCTAAGTTCGATTTAAAGGGAAAGCAAGCAAAACCCAAATGAAGCAGTCTACTAAATGAGCCTGACGTCTCTGCAGTGCAAATGACACATCAGCAATAAAAAGATCGCAAATGGCCATAAAGACGATTGTGCTAAAAACAGACCGGGTTAAATCTGTTCATTCTGCTTGCTTCGATGCCGCTCCTAAGCACGGTCGACTACGCCGTCTAAAGTTCCTTTGCATAACTGTAGGAAACAGAAAGAGAAGAAGAGGAGGAGGAAGAAGCAAAGGGAAAGGGAAGGAGAAACAAACAGAGGGGGGAAAGAGAGTTCACAAAAAAGAGGCAATGAGCAAGATTAAAAAGGAAGAGAGAGAAACAAATAGAGAAAAGAGAGAGCAAGAAGAAGAGAAGGAAAAGCGAGTGAACAGAGGGAGAAAGAGTGTTAACTGTATGTGTGTTTGTGTGAGAGCGCCTGTGTGTGTTTCTTAGGGATGCAATCCTATAAATATGCAATGATGACCCTTGTGTCAGTCTTACACATTATTAATTTGCTTGGAAACCAGAAATAAATAAATAAACAAAAAAAAGAACAGTACTACACATATATAACGAGTCGAGGTAGTTGCTGCTAACCACAGTAGAACTACAGTGATAGGAAGGTCCAGAAAGAACCAGTTCAACCCAAATCACCAGCGCTGAAGAGAAACCACTATGAGAAAGAAGAGTTCGCTGTACCCTCAGTTTCACTGGTTCCCTTTTTTCCCTTTGAGTCGACCAATAACTTCAGCTTCAAACCCCACTGAACAGAAAGAGAGTGACCATCAAATGGAGGAGCAGTTGGATAGAGAGTCTGACAGATGAGAAAATGATAGCGAATGAAGTGAAAAACGTGAGTAGGATGAGGACAGACACTGACTCAGAAAGAGAGGCAGCTGAGAGGCATCAGGATGGTGGGCCTTGAGGAAGATGGAATATATCTGCTCATATAAGTACAGGTCACACATTAGCTTTTCTTGCATTTCCCCTGTTTTAGTCCTTTCTCAATTCACACCATCTAGCTAAGACTCAGCAGTCTAATAGACTGCCACTATGGCCCAGCAGTCACAAGTTCAAATCTTTAGCCATGTTGATCTGCCATCAGCAGCCAGAGCCCAAGAGAGCACAATTGGGCGTGCTCTCTCCCCTCTCCTGAACTGATGTTGGCTGGCACAAGCTTCTGCTAACTGGTGTTGTGGAGCTGGAAAAGAGGAGCTGTCTGGCTTTGCATGTATCAGAGAAGAGATGTGTTAAGTCCTTACCCTCCTAATGTCTGGAGCACTGCTTGTGGCAAGGGGAGTTACTAACCAGACCAATTATGCTCTCTGGGACTCCCAGTGGCATTATTTGAAATCACATCTACAATCCCACAATGAAAAACCCATGTTTAGACAGTCAGGGGTCCCTAATCACATTTCTGTTACCTTTACCTGTGATCATCTCCCAATGATTAGACAGTCAGGAGTGCCTCACATTTCTGTTACCTTCAGAAAACCGCCCCCACAAACACTACTGAGATTTGCCCCAGTGAAACAGCACGGATCATGGCTCTGCTATTAAAGTGCATCCAACAATAAAGGCACCTGCCTCAAGCACACACAGTACGGTCCAGGCTGATGCTGATTGGGACATTGCAGCAGTCTGCATCTCCTCCTTCATTCTAATTTCCGTTTTTTGTACTGTGCTAACACCTTAAATAAATCATAGACTGCTGGCATTTGTACGTTTCTGTGATTATGTATGGTGAAAGTGAGGCAATTTTCTATAACACAAAATGGAAAAAACCTACAAAGCATGTGAAAGCAGGCAAAATTGAAGGATGTAGAAAAAAGCCCTTCAAAACCCTCAACACCGCCGCTTGAAAGAGCGTGATGTGAATATGTGATGAGCAAACGCTAACTGATTAATATGGCCCCCGATTAGCGGCGGTTAAAAGCGCTGCTGACATGCAGCGTTTTCAACAAGACTGAAATGCAAAGGCCTCAGCAAACTTCATCCAGGTTCCCACAGAGCACTCCATTGCTTTTTTGAGTCGAGGGTGGACGTCCGGCTCTGCTTCTCGCTCGTTGTGGGCTTGGGGCGAGTGTATTGTTAAGCCGGTTTCTGCCGCGTCAGGGCCTGGAAGCCTCATTATCTGTTGTTTAAAATTCATGGCATTAGCGCGATTAAAGGCACGGCTCAGCGCAGTAAAGTGCAGGTCGTGATGCGGTGAGGTGAGAGAGATTAGCCTGTTTGCACAGTTCAAAGTTAGAGCGCTATTCAGCAGGGAAAGCTCCACGCTGCCAACCTGCTATCGGTATAGAGGATAATGGGATTGGAGTCGAGCCATGCATGCGTGCAAACACACACACACACACACACACACACACACAAACACGCAGTGACATATAGAACCATAGATAAATAAGTCACCAAGCATATGCAGATAGTAATCAATCCAAAACCAAAACCTAACCCTCACTGTGGGCTTAAACCTTCTCCTGGTCCAAACCCTAACACCACTGACCAGATAAACAAGTCTAATAAATGCATTCAGCTATTTTAAGTCAGACCCATTGCTGGCACAAATGTGCAAATGCACACACATACACAGCTTGCCTAATCCCGGTAGAGACGTACTGCCAATTGAATAGGACTCTCTGGAGCAGATAAACATGAAGCTATTGGCACCATGCTGCCTAATGCCAGGTATGGGCTACCAGAGGGGTGTAAAAACCCCCGCAGTGGAAGAACTGTGTTCTCTGAAATGATGGTTGGTGCTCCATCCAATACTTTTTGGATGAGTTGGGGAGTTGAGGGAGGATGAGGTGAGGTGGCGATCATCCAAAATCCTGACCTCACTAACGGTCTGGTTGCTGAATGCAATCAAATCCTCACAGTAATGCTTCTCCAGTTAAGATGGTTACTCCAACAAAAGCAGGACAAACGCTTCTTTAATACCATTGATTCTGGAAAAAAAGAATGAGCAGGTGTCCCAATACTTTAGTTCATTTAGTGTATATACATATGAATCAACATGGTATGAAATATAGCAATAAATAAAACTGTGGCTTGTGTTCTTTCGCTTGCAGGCCACTCAGATGCTTCGTTTTGCTCTCAAAAGCTTCAGGTCTGCTGTACTGTGATGTACTTTACACAGTCTAACACAGCTTGCAGTGGAACTGGTTTTATCTCCTACTAATAAGCTGCTGGTTAATTTAACACAGCAAGACTAAGATAAACAGTTTAAACTGTATGAAAAAAAAACATCAATTACGTATAATGTGATTTACCCCCCCCCCCCCCCCCCCCAAAAAAAAATTAAGACTACAAATTGGAATTCAAGTAGAAAGATGGTGACATTTAAGAAGAAAATTGGTTTTCCGAATTACAGCAACATAAAAAGAAAAGAGAAGTGCAGAAGGGTTAGACAAGTGTTAGCCTCATGGGCTAAAACTCCAAATAATAGAGAGAGAGAGAGAGAGAGAGAGAGAGAGAGAGATCTTATCTTATAGTATTTGCTTTTTAGCATTAGCCGAGTTGGTTTTCATCTTTAATGTGTATTAAATTTCACATTACAGAGCGAGCCAACATCTTCTGCTAATAAACTACTTCACCTCTCATTTTGAAGGGTTTGGGAGCTGAGAATTGTGCTGATGTGGATTTATGGCCGTCCCTTCCATGTTTTTAATAAATGACTAGTGTGCCAACAGCGCCTCTGCTGGAGAGACTTCCAAAATCAAGTTTATGTGCGCTACAGATTTATGTGTACGGATTTGAAAAACGAGGTGTTTTCCGTCATCATAGCAGAGCCACTCTGAAACCCAGCTTTAGATGCCTGTGGGACAGGATGAAGTATCAGGCCTCTATTTTGACCATTTTATTATCTCTATAACTCAGCTGACCCATCGGTGCTCTTAAGGTACGGAAAAGGTAGAAAACACTCTTCCTTATCCGACAAAAAGACAGTCTGAGAAACCTCTGACTGAGACAGTGTAAAATTACTCTACGCAAACGGCTTATAAATACGCTCAATAATCGATTAGTCTGACAGTAAAAATCACTAAACGTTCATGTTATTTAACGAGCTATTTAAGGGAGAGCGAGGTAAGAAGAGCCAGTGGGTAAGCTGAACCATCATTGTATCTGGGTAAATTTACATCATTTTTGTCATGTAAGCCTACATTTAGCGTGCATTTATCTTTTTTTACACTGCTCTGGATGGGAGAAGAATGTGAATGAATGGAAGTAGGAAGAATATTTATAGTCGAGGCCGAGAAAGCACAACTGGCCGTGCTCTCTCCTGGCAGGTAGCTGGCTGCCACAGATGACTGTTAGCTGGCGTTAGTTAAATTGTGCATGGTTAATATACAGTTTAATATACAACTGTTTTCTTGGCTGGATCAACTAACCCTGGACATGGGGCAAGTTGAGTCACAAGACCACATATAGACCCCATATTTTCTTGTCTATTGAAATTAGATAAGGTTATTCTTGGGTAAACAGCGAAGCACTTTTGTAAGTCGCTCTGGATAAGAGTGTCTACTAAATGCCATAAATGTAAATGTTAGGTTTAATTTGATGCCACACATTCTGAACTTGTTGAATATCTTAGTTGCATGGTTAGCGCTTGGTCACTGTGGTACTTGTCAATCTCCGCTGATATCCGACTACACTGTCCAATCATACAGGCCTCATAAACACTAATAAAGTACTGTTGGCTTTGTCTTTTGGCAGGAAAAACTGGACCTTTCGCTGGATGATTAACTACACTCAGAAGGTAGGCCTATGTCTGAAGACAAACGGACATGGTGGCTGCACTTTTCTGACCTTTCGCTCTTCTTCAGAGCGTCAGGCTTGAGTGGACAGCTCTGCTCTGCTCTGCGTAACAAGGAGAAGGGCCTTAATCTCTCATTAACACCTCACTGCCCTCTGTGCAGCCAAACAGACCAGGACGCACCCCTCCCTCGTTTCTCTTGCTCTCAGTCTCTCTCTACCTTACTCGAGCTTTCTCTCTCCCTCTCTCTCTTGCTCTTTTGCTCTCTCGCTCTCGCTTTCTCTATCTATGTCTACAGATAAAAAAGCTATTCACGAAGGGCGCGGAGCAAAAAGGGCAGAAAATGGCTATTGATTCCTGATGAACAGGTTTTCACAAAGCAGTGGCAGTCTGGGGCCTCTCACCTCGACCAAGGGCAACAAGAGAACAGACAAGATCTCTAAATGAACCCTCGTCTTCTCCTCTCTCGCCCCCTGGAGTGACGTCGAGAAGGGGGGATGTCTACTGCTGTTCGTTCTCATTGATGAACCTGAAGGACGACTTCAAACAGGCTGGAGAAATAACAGAGGAACGCTGAGGAACCTTGAGAGACACTCTTTAGAATGGAACCAAAAATCATTCACAGATGTTGATGTATGCGTGCTTTGTTGGACACGTGTGCGGACGTGTGTATATCTGAAAGGAGAGGATGTGAAGCAGCTGCCTTTTGATGGCGCTTAAGCAGCCCTGCCCTGTCAAGGCTCAAACCTGAACTCTCACCAAAGGTCAGGAAACATGGAACGAACTAGGTCGGTAATGCCTACGCACTGACAGGCCATTTTCTCACATGTTCACCCACCATGATCTGCACAAACAAACAGAAAAAACAGAACAGCTTAATATCCAATGTGTGGGCCATGATGTGGCTATTAAAGTGCAAGCAGTTAGTGCTCTGAGATCAGCGCTGAATTACGATCCTGTACTACCACGCTTACTGATAATCACTATGTTACATCTCTTCATCCAGAGCCCAAATGTTACGTCTCTGTGAATAGACCTGCTAACTCCACTACAACACTCAAATGAATACCATACAACGAACTGATTTATAAGGTTGGTTCTGTGAACCCAGACTTGTTATTCAATATTATACTACTGTGAAAAATATTATTGAATATTATTGAAACAAATATGTAAGTTATGAAGTTACAAGAGTGAGGAACTGAGGCATGGGGACGCATTCAGGCCTGTACGTTTTTAAGAAACACTCTGATACAGGCAATCCCGACCTAGCCAATAACAAAAGTATCATCACAGGCCTGTAAGGCAGATGCGCATGCTTCCAATATGACTGTTCTTAGTCTATACATTTTTTTCATAATAAAGCATTGCTCAACACCAAAGTAACCAACTAGCAACCACCTGGTATACCATATCAACCACCTACAGTTCATTGAGTATAAGAAGTTATATAAAGTATATGTAGTATGAAATGTTGCTTGTTCTCTCATTGGTTGAGGGTGTTGGGTTATGGTGAGTCTGTCCCCAAAACCATATGTCCCCATGGGCAGCCAGTTTTGCATGACATTGGCTCTTTACGTGTTCAGAAACCTGTCTTTGCACATGCAGTTAAAAGTAAAGTCAAAATTACTGCTTGTTTTTAACTTTAACTTCTAGTTCAAGACATTGATAGGACGTTCATGTAGCAACAGATTTTTGTGGACACCCAACCAACCACAGGGTACCACTGCAGCCATGCTCTACCTTTAAACATTGGAGCAACACAATAATAAGGTACTTCCTGCTACTATTGCTTTACCAGACTGTATGGCTGCAAGGATTTCTGATGCTGAGGCAGCTGTGTGGCCTAAGGGTTAGAGAAGTGGGCTTGAACCAGCAAGTAGCTGGTTCAATCCCTTGTGGGGGCAGGGGGAGTGAAGGAATAGCACATTCTTTCCCCTCAACATTCATGGCTGAGGTGCCCTTGAGCAAGGCATCTAACCCCCAATGGCTCCCCAGTGCTGCACTGTAGATCTACTCAGATCCTTCCACCATGGTCTGAAGACTCACCTCTTCGTGTAACACCTAGGTTAACACCCCTTGCATCCATTCGCACCTCAGTTATGAATCAATGTGTGATTTTAGATGTTCACTCACATTGAAAAAATGCACATCAACTACACAATATGTCCAATAGTTTGTGGACACCCATTCTAATGAATGCATTCAGTTACTTTAAGATGCACGCACTGCTGAAACGGATCTGCTGAAATCAACACAGACACAGCTTGTCTAGTCCCTGTAGAGAAGTACTGCCATTAGAATAGGACTCTCTGGAGTGGATTAACATAAACCTATTGGCACAATGCCTAATTCCAACTTACAGTTTGACACATATGCTGCAGGTCTGAGTAGGGTAAAAAACCCAGTACTCCATGAAAGAGCTAAAAAAGCTAGTACAGTGAGACAGTATGCCCCTGAACCAGTACAGACTCAGCTTCAACAGGCTGGGACAGCTTAAAGGGAATGGACATGATGGAGTAGTGCAGTTGAGCAGTGTTGTTGGTCAGGCAGCAGCGGCCTTGCTCTGTGTGTGCCCCTCTTTAAGGGGTCAGAGCCTCCTGCGCTGACCTTCCCCGCCACTGCCAGTCCCTCACCCTGACCACCGCAGCCGTGCCAACAGCATGCGGCTATGAGTAATGGTGCCATTATAACCATAGAAACGGCAGGGCGCGAGAGCACACACTGCTTCGGACATGGGGTGGAGGAAGTATCTGTGCTGATGAGAGTGAGAGAGGGCAAAAGAGAGGGAGGGAGAGAGTTTTAGAGAAAAAAACGACCAAGGAATGGAAAGACAAAGCGAGCAATAGAGATAGCAGAACAAGAATAGAGAGAGAGAGAGCGAGTTGGGGAGATAGCAGAAACAAGAGAGATTGCTTTCTTCACCTTCCATCTATGAGCGCTGGCTGTTTAGCATTAAACTTAAGCTTTCTGTCAAATAGATTTGACTAATTTTATGCCCCGCATCAACACATTAGGAGAGCCGAAGAAAGGTTCACGGTGCTCGCTCAGGGAAGCCGAAAATCTGTTTGTTTATTTGTCAACCGAGGGGTCAGAGAGCCAGAGCCGGGTTCATTTATTTATTCAGCTCTGTGACCACGGGCTGTTTTCTCAGATAAACAATTCAATTATATCGGCATATTGAGGCTGATACCGGCGCATACGCTAAGCCGCATATTAACTACTCTCCAGCTGAAAACGATGGAATACAACCAAGGATGATGGCGATGCCAGCTGACAGAGCGGTGTGATTGAGGCGCTTCGCGTGACGGAGGCGAGAGAAGGCACGACAGGAGAGGTGAGAGATTTCCATCTCCTGGCAGGCACAACATCAGCATCTGCGAAACTCAGCCTAACACGGGCCCACTGAAAAGCAAAGGCAGACACGCCCATCCGTCTCCAGAAGATCAGAGTTTGAAAAGCCTGCCAGCATGCAGATATCCTGATGTTACAACCTGAACAGATGTGAATTCAAGAATAGCTACGTTTTCTGCTGTGAAACTACTGGCAACTTATTAAAGACCCCGTTTACACCTGGTCACTTTATGTGACTGGTATCTGGAGTGTATCCTGATTTTAGACAAACACGATTACACTAGGCAGTCAAATGCGCCTCCGGGTTGGTCAGACTGAAATCGGAACACTGTGTGGTGCAGAATATGCAAATGCGATAAATGCACAGTAATTATTACTGGTTTTGGTTGTAATGGGATGAGGTTTGGTTGTAGTGGGAGGTGTGTGGGTGTGAGACGGATGTGTTACACTGCTAGTGATGGGTGTGATGAGTCTTGGGTGTGTTTACACTTGCATTTTTAATACGGAAAATAATAGGGAAATATCCATTGGCTAATAAAATGGGATGAAATTGAAGTCTTACATATTGGTGTCGTTTATTATACCAATATTTTGTGCCTTTTTTCAGATTGTAAGACGTTAACTGATGTTAGGTACTGAAGGTAGATGTTATGTACTTTCACTGATGTTAACTAGATGTTAAGTACTCTAGCTGATGTTAACTAGATGTATTCCACGGTTTCTGGCTACACTTCAGACCAAAGTTTGCCTCTCAAGCACAGTACTATCACATAGACGTAAGCCTACAGGCTAGTGTTAACATTTTTATTGATTATTTTTTGCCTTTTTTTAAATAATTCCTGCAATTTACATGTTAGCTACTCTTAAATTATTTAGCATACATGAGTATAATTCAGTGAATATAATTTCTTCAGTCATTGATCACAACACTGCACTCTAAGGTAACGGACGAGGGTTTTTTGTTCCTAACGACGGTAAAAAAGTTTCAAGTTGGATCATAGTAACTGAGCCCAGTCGCTCATGCTTCCAGAGTAAGAGTTTCCTGCACTAAATGACAAGTTGCTCAAATATCTTGAAAGGTTTTTTCGGAGCGGTATGGTGTGACACGCCATCTCCACTCGATTTGGTAATCTACGGCGCCAGAGCTTTACGGCCGTTTGAGTGACAGACACTTCGCTTCCGCTGAGATGTTCTCTAATAATACAGAATCAGCCGAGCAGAGGTTGGAAGCTGGAGAATGAATCGCCTCAGAAGATTCAACATGAAAGTATGAGCTCGGTTAGGGGTGAGTATGTGTGTGTGACAGGCAGGCCGGTCTGCAGAGTGAGAATATGCGTTTGAGATGAGCGCTTTTAATGTGTTTGGAGTTAGTGGAGCGATACGGATCTCTCCTGATCTCGCTCACTATGCGCTCACTGTCTCCATCAGTCTGTTTCCTCATCTTTCCTGTGGTCCCTCTTTCAGGAGCGACGTCCCCTGAACACCCCGTAATACTGTACGCAATCTACAGAAAGGGCTCAGTGTCAGATGTTCCTACACCTCCAAGGGGGAGGGTGTGTGTGCGGGTGGGGAGGGTGTAATAAAATGGTTTCTTTTTGTTCTTGGGATGTGCTGAGCAGCAGAAAGGTTGTAATTTAACTGTTGGGAGTTGCAGTCAGCCATTGGCTGTAATAATGGCTTCTGCTCTCTAATTTGTGCAGGGATTTGCCTGGTCACGGTCCATCTCTATAGGCCTTACTGCTACACCAATTCTACACCAATCAGAGAGCGGCAGAGAGAGGGGGGCAGAGAGAGCTGGGTAAGAAGAGACAGGAAGAAAGTGGCAGAGACAGAGAGTGAAAAGGAGAGACGGAAAAAAGGGAGAAAGACCAATTCAGAGAAATTGAAGATATTACTGGGGGAAAGTCAATAGATTGAACAGAACTTTTCAGAACTGCCATAAAACCAGAGAAAAGTAACACAACAGATCTTCAGTTATGTCATCAATATTCCTGATTTCTGATATTCAGATGCACTCTTTAATTTTTCATATTCATCCATTGTTTTTTTTTTATTAGTTTTAGTATTTAAAGCATTTAGTATTAATTTTATGCAAACTTGTATTGACATATTTTAGCTTAGCTAGCATAGCTTTTTTAATTGCTTACTCTTATAAACTTATTTTAATTGTTTATATTTTAATAACAGCTCAATCTAACATTACTGAGTATTGTGCAGCTGCAGCTTTGGCAACATGGGTCTCATATCCCGTAATGCCAATAAAGCATATCTGATCTGAATTTGATTTGATTTAAAAGAGGGAGAGAGAGAGAGAGAGAGAGAGAGAGAGAAAGAGAGAGAGAGAGAGAGAGAGAGAGAGAGAGAGAGAGAGAGAGGGAGAGAGAGAGAGTGAGAGGGAGAGAGAGAGAGAGAGAGAGAGAGAGAGAGAGAGAGAGAGAGAGAGAGAGAGAGAGAGAGGGAGAATGCAGAGAGAGAAATAGATTAAAAGAGTGGGAAAGAGAGGAAAAAGAAAGAGAGAGAGAGAGAGAGAGAGAGAGAGAGAGAGAGAGAGAGAGAGAGAGAGAGAGAGAGAGAAAGAGAGAAATCAAAGTGAGACAATGGATGAAAATAGAAAAAGGGAGAGAACGGGAGCAATTACATGAGATTACATGAAAAGTGAAAAAGAGGGACAAGAGAGAGAAAGAGTAGAAAAAGAGACATTAGAGAGCGAGGAAGAGAGAATAAAAGAAAGCGGAAAAAGAGAAAAGAGTGAGAAAGAGAGAGACTGAGAGAGAGGGGAGAGAGAAAGAGAATTAAAGAGTGGAATAGAGAAAGACAGAAAGAGACAGAAAGTAGAGTAACAGGGAGAAAAAGAGACAGTGAAAAACAGAGGTGACCACAAACAGAGAGAAAGAATGAAAGAGTGAGAAATAGAGAGATTAGAGAAAGAGAGAGAATAAGAGTGAGAGACAGCATGAGAGAAAGAGAATAATTGAGTAAGAGAGAGAGAAAGACAATAAGTGTGAGAGAAATGGAAGCAAAGATTATGAGGGTTTAATGAGAGTGAGGAGCGAGAGAGCAATGGAAGAAAGACAACAGAGGAAGAAACCGATAAAGAGAAGGTGGAGCAGAGGAGCAGAGGTGTGGGCGTGGTTACGGCAGAACGGAATGGTTAAAAAGTGAAAGGGTTAATAATTGAAAGGGGTGAGTGAGTGTGACAGTGAACACTCCATTAATGCCTGTTACTGGCTCTCAGGCAATTAATGCACTGCCATGGACAACTGCATTTAAAGCCTGACCGAAACTCCCATTCAGAAAAGGTCACCAAAAGGGCAGCTCCTGGTCTTCTGGTGTTCCTGCCTTGTCTGTTGCTCACAGCTTAGTAACGGAGCATTCAAATGTTGACGGCTGACACCTTAATCGCCCACACTTGTGTCTTTTCTCTTTACCAGCGTGACCCAAAAACGAACACTAAACTTCTAAATCTGAGCCGAACATCAGCCCCCATGTCTGAGGCCTCATTTCTGGAAGAGAACAATAAGATACGGACAGGGAACAGAGGCCTGATTGTGCCGAGCCCAAGTTCTATATTAGTACGGAAGACGGAGCTAACATAGCTACTCCATAGAGACTTTGCAGTAGGTTCTGTGTGTGTGTGTGTGGGTGGGTGTGTGTGTGTATCTGTCCTGCCCCTCTGCTCTAAATGCTTTGAACTCCAGCGTGATTCCACATGGCTCAGAGCCTTCAGTTCCCCAGACCGGCTGTCTGGAGAATCAGAAAGAAGGTTACTCGCTCTGTGAAAAGCATCAGCCGTGTCCTTTTACTCTCTGCTTGATTCGCTAATGCCTGCTCAGATGTGAGAAATGCTGGACCAGGGCAGGCAAGCTTTTCTGCTCTTCCTCTGCTTTCACCAGGACTCCGTCACATCCGGGCTTAAGGAATCTGTCAGGACGCTTCGGAAAGGCTCCCTTTGGCTGTTCGAAGGGCATAAATAACATTTTTTATTTGATGTTTCTATCGTGTCTCACAGCAGAGGGTATAAATGCAGGCTTTGGGAAAAGTTTAAATGTTATTAAATATTATTTTTGAGGAATTAGAAGAAGACCCAGACGTTTTGAGAATAAACTGCACAAGTAGGAACGGTTCATGTATGCTACATAATGTATAAGAACAGAATTCACATTTGATGTCTTGACGAACCCTGGTGTGATCGGTCTGTTATTGTGGTTCGTTAGAGTAAAAGTGAGCAATGCCTTTCCAACCAAACAAGCGCTCCAAGGCCAACTGAGTGTTTGAAGTGTGAACACAATATGAAGCAAAGACATCTAAACAAAGCAAATGCAGAGTTGTGCACAGGCACAGGGGTCACTCCCACCCTCAAAATCTAGTATCATCCCTTTCTGCTCACTTCACCAATGCTATGCCATCCACAACTGCCCGCTTAATCGAGGGTGAGTCTCTGTGCAGACCTGCCCACATTTCTGTGCCTTAATGTATTCTGCATGTTATTTTAGTTTAGCAGGATGTGTCCCAAACCACACACTACCACACTACTACACAGTGTTTCAGAACTAGCCTCCATCAGAACAGCATTCATTAGTGTAGTTCCCTCAGTAAAGCCATGTGTGTGTTGGGATGCAGCCATAGTAACGTTCATGGTTTAACACTGATATCAAAATGCATGATTTAATAAGCCAGGTTTAAGGTTCCAGTGGTTAGATTTCATTATTTGTTTAAAAGACGGTTGAGTAATGAAGAAAGGAAAACACTGCATTCCAGCATAAAAACCTTAACCCATCTCTGAAACACGGTGGTGGTAGTATCATGGTTTGGGCCTGTTTTGCTGCATCTGGGTCAGGGCAGCTTGCCATCATTGATGGAATAATGGATGCCGAACTATACCAGCAAATTTAAAAGGGAGAATGTCAGGACATGAGCTGATTTTTAAGAGAATATGGGCTATGCAGCAAGACAATGACCCTCAGAACACAAGAACAACTTAAATTCCCCCAAGTGGATATGCAGGACAAATCAACAGTTACTGGAAATGTTTAGTTGTAGTTATTGCTGCACAAGGTGATCACACCAGATACGGAAAGCCTCTCATGTAATAATGCACCATTTTCCTTCATAAATAAATGAAGTCTAATTTGGTTCTGATTTAGTTCTCCTCTGGATCTACTTCTAGGAAGGCACTGTAGAAGGAGTAATTGGAGGGGCAGAATTTTAATGCTGAGGAACACTGCCCAACAAACCATCTAAGACATCTAGCTTGTCACAAAGTTTTTAGTATGAATATTTGCTATAGCATGACACAGTAACTCAGATGTAGTCTGATCCGAAGTTTGCTTATTTAGGCTACAACTGGAGATATTAGGCTAATGTTGCTAATAAACCCTGGACCTAAACTGTCACCAATCACATTTTGGAAAATCCTTGCCCAAAAAAGTCACATTACCTGCTCAAAATGCATTCATCCACATTCGTCCTTCTTTTGCTTCAGGCAAACAATGTTTCAACGATTCAGAACACAGTATAGAATACATTACTTCTGTCTCTGCATAAACTACAGCATTCTTATTCTTTCTCTTCACCTTTTCTTATCTTTACTTTTCTTGTTATTTAAGATTTTGTCTTTTGTCTTTCTTTACTTACTTGGGACTACATTATGTTTTTTTTAGCTTACTGCTTGCTTTTATTATCTATTTACTGTGAATCCTGCTGCAACTATAAATTCCCCCTGGAGGTATAATAAAAGATTTTTTATCTTATATAAGTCTATAAAAGCAGAAATAAACTCCACACAGCTGAACATGTAGCTTAAATATTTACGTCTGGTTTATCTTATATCTTATAAGGTTGAACTTGTTTATGTAGTTTTCATTTCTAAAGCAAATGACCTTTACTGAGATAAGACTGGTGACAGTCTAAGTCCAGTGTTTGGTAGCAAAAGTAGCCCCTGTCATCTCCTGTTCTAAACTAAAGAAGCAAAAGTCAGATATCAGACATATCTTGGCTGATAGTCAGCGTCTGGGTACATGATAAATTATGCTAATATAAATTCTCATCTAACTTATCCTTTAAAGAGTGATGCCTAGACCATGTAACAGAAGAACTGGTTTGATTGTATGGTCTATTGATAATTAATAATAATTGCAAAGTTGCCCAGATTTCAGGCTGATCTTAACTTCCTAGACTATCCTGTGGTGTGGGGTGTGTATAATCTAATCACTACCCCTCAGATATACTCACAGTCCAGTCGTGGCAACCCCAATTATGAATCATAAATATGAAACCTGTTGAATATTCATGAAGCCTGTGGCCTGTTCTCATATGAAACACAGTGCAGACTCATGCATGAAAGACTGGTAACCAGTGGAAGCCAAGCTGAACAGAGAGCTGAGGGGTTCCTTGACCAGTTTCCCAGGACTGCCTGTTAGTATTCTACAGGACAGCTTTGTGTTTAACAACAAAACATCAAGTGATCCTGTTTTGCTGATGCATTTAATACTAGCTTGTTTATTTGTTCGCTTGTCGCATCTCGCTACTCTGTCACAATGCCCACAATCCTGGGCCCACGCCTCAGGTAGGTACAAGGATTTGTCTGCGCTCCAGACGTTCCAGCACACAGATCAAACAGGTATATGCGGGATCCACCACAGCTTACTCCATCACACCTGCAGCTCAGACATCCAAAGCCCCTGCCCACAAGCAAGATTGTGACGGCACTATCCTGGTAGCATTAAGCAGTCAGAGGAAAGCAAAAAAAGACTCAGACTGGTTTTCTGAGTCACACTGAAAAGGTGCCATATGATCTGGGTAGAAGTTGGATCTTGACTGAGAGAAGATCACAATGTTGTGGTCCAGGGCAGGACTAAGCAAAACCAGCACTGATACGTTCCATGTCAACTGAACCAGGAGAAAAGTGCAGCTATTAGCTGGTGTCTGCTGAACTTCGCTGGTTCTGTTCTGTTGGAAAGTCATTAAGCTGTCACATCATGCTTAAATGGTCACAGATCAGTTATCACATAATATGCACACAATATGGACAAATGTATTGGGACACCTGCTCATTCATTGTTTCTTCTGAAATCAAGAGTATTAAAAAAAGGAGCAACCATCTGTCCAGGGAAGGCTTTCCTCTAGATTTTGAAGGAGCATTGCTGCAATAATTCAACGGCCTCAGTGACAAAAGATATAGTCAAGTCAGGATGTTGGATAATCAGAACCCCACATCATCCCCAACTCCCCAACTCATCCCAAAAGTATTGGATGGACCACCATCATTCCAGATAACACAGTTCCACTGCTCCACAGCTCAATGCTGGGGGGCTTTACACTCCTCTAGTAGCCCACCCCTGGCATTCTGTTCTACAACTGTAGTTCTCTACAGGGACTACACAAACTATACGTGTGTGAATTTGAACATCTGAGTAGCTGAATGCATTCATTAGAAGAGGTGTCCACAAATATTTGGACATATAGTTAATATAATATAATGCAGATCTTTTTGTGGTATCAGTGGTATCAGACTGACATTCGCAGCTTTAATAACATTAAATCAATAAACAGTCTCAGCTCTATTTACCATTAGCCTAAAACACTGCTTGCTAACTTGGTCTATCAAGATAATTAGAACTCGTAACAGGAGATGTGCTCAGCTGCTGAACACCTCTCATTTAAGCACACTTAAGCAAAGTGTGAAGAAAGAGGTCACTCAATCTTGTAAGTCCTCAGAATCGTGTTTCAATAATGAGGTTCTTAACAGACTCGGATGACATGCCCATGTGGGGCCTGTATTGTTAGCCCAACTGGGAACCAGAAAGTTTTGTCCATGGGTTCTATGTTGGCCTCACATTTGAATGCCCACCAGGGTCAGTGATGGGACCAGGAGGGGTTAAACATGGGCCACATCTGGGTTGTACACTGCATACAGGACCTAAATGAGACCCATGTGAGATAAGGGTGGGCTGAAATGATGGGGCCCATTCTGATTCTCACCTAGCCCTACGTTCCACCCATTTAAACCCCACATGAGCATGCTGGCTGAAGGTTCACCTTGTCTGGGAGAGAGTGTTGACTAGTAGCATCTCCACGCTCAACCATCTGCTGCTCCTCCAGCGAGCTGTGATTTCTTTTAAAAGCCATCGACGCGAAGAGACAGGAAAATACTTTTAATTGCTTTGTGGGTGTAAGACAGACAGCCTTATATATACCACTGAACCGCTCACTTGCGCACGGACGCAAGAGCCACCTGTTTGATGCTGCTGTTAGCAATTAGTGCTAAACCCATCTGCTGCTTTGTGGCGTAAAGTCATGTGTGGTGGCTTTCTGCTCTCCGTCAGACAAAAGTTAAACTTCAGCTGTGCTGGATGTTCACAAAGGGCTACTAGAAGAACTCTGCTCGCCACTGCGCTCAGTGGATCCAAGCTTTATGTAGAAGTTGGATCTTATTGCGTTATGCGCTATTCCTAGGGTTGATGCCCACATCTCGACACCCAGATGCCCAGACAGATACACGAAAGAAGTGACACACGTTCCTTCCCAAAGTGCCTGGAGGCAGCTTTCTCCGCCGCTCTTGCAGCCAGTGTTCCGACCGCATTTCTGAGCTGTTATGCCAAAGCAACACCGGCTGTCTGGACATGACCCAATCGGCCGGGCATTGTGGGCATTTTTCGGCAGACAGCTGGGAGCGGCGGTGGCGCAATTAGTTGGACAGATATAGCTCTGCTGACACACGGGCCGAAGCTGGGCGCATTCCCTCAATCTGCCGCCTTCAGTGCTCTTCCCTGCTGAGTGCAAACTTTATCCTGTTATCTAACCTGTTATCTCTCCCCACGGCTCTTCGGAGCCTCCGCTGACTGAGGTGATGAAGTAAAAAAAAAAAAAAAAAAAATAGATATATCCCTGTACTCAACGCTAATGCACCTCAGCACTTTCGACAAACAGCGTTTGATCAGTGAAAGTGGGAGGGAAGAAGGTGTTCGGTTGAAAAGCTCTAATGACAGGCCTGCGCTGAGCCTCGGCTGCTGGACTGAAAGGCTTGGAACAGACAAGATCTTAGCAGCTGTAAAAGAGGCAGATTTCACCATCATGTCCTATGTCTCAGATTTTTCTGACAAGCCTACATGACCTGAATTTCCAAGCACAAGAATGACCATCTGGCATTGCATGGCTGCACGGACTGCTGGCATGGACTGTTAACCACAACCCAGCCGAGCGTTCAGAGCTGCATGGCGTGTATACATATATTCATTTTCTGTTTTGGAAAATTCTGATCATTTCATTTTGCAGGACTCAAGAAGTGAAGCACATGCACTCACTGCCACATATCGGAGTGCTTTAGAGAGTGACCCTGGGGGTCTTTCTTTAAATTAAAAACAAAAAAGGAGCTTTTCAGCTGTGTATGCCTTTCTGGCCGTGCTCTCGTGTGGCTGTGGCAGAGTTAAGCTTGTTTTTTTGGGGGAGATTTTTTCCTCCCCCTTTGGACACTTGATGTGGCTGAACAATTTGTTCGGCTGGGAGAAAAAAAAGCATAAATCAATCCGCAGATTACAGATAAGGGCTCTAAAACCAGCCAAGCATTGCACTTTCCCCTTCCAACAATTACACCTCTCCCTGCCTCAGGTACGGCCAATTAAGGCCAGAGAGGAGAGAGAGAGAGAGAAAGAGAGAGAGATCGAGTGACAGAACACCAGAGCGTGGGCAAGAGCGAGACAGATTCTTTCTGTTTGATAATGAAGGTGTTTGATGGTTTAAGCATGAGCATCGTGTTGGGCTGACAGCAGACCGCTCGGGAAAAGACGGGGGGCAAAATGCCAGCATTAGCCCCTTTATTTCCTATCCCCCCCCACACCATTCCACTGGGTGAAGCCCTAAAAAATGAGAAGATGTGAACGGCAGACAGAAGCAAAATAAGAAGAGAAGGAGGAGAAAGGTGGTCAGGGACTAGACAGGAAAGGAAATCATGTTCAATGAAGCGCAGGTTAGCCGTGTGCAGCCTCTACCTTACAGCACTGAAGCCTTCTGCTCTCTGCCACTGTTCAATACTTCATACAAACACTGGCACACTCTACACAGAGGTCAAGGACATGGCTGAGTCTTTCCCTCTGTGTCTCTTTCTCTCTGTCTCTCAGACCTCTCACTGCTCAGGGACAGAGGTGGGTGAAACGCTACATGAGAATCGCTTATTTCAGTTTATTTCAATGAACTCACACTCCTAAACATTCAGATAACAGGTCCATGTGGGGGCTGTAAGGTTAGGACAACTGGAAACCACAAAGTTTTGTCCATGAGTTCCATATTGGCTGTGCCACCAGGATAAGTAATGAGACCAGGAGAGGTAAAACATGAACCCCATCTGGGGTGTACATTGCACACAGAGCAACGATGGGGCCCAGTAGCAACATAGCCCACATTCCACCCATGTGAGCCCCACATTAGCATGCTGGCTGGGGGTTCACCATGTTCACAATGAGAGAGAGACACTTATAAAAATAAAGGTGCTTCAAACACTTCTTTAAGCAATGACATGATCATAAAGGTCATTAACAGGCAGACCCTGGTCCAGGTCCAGTACTAGACGTTGACCTCTCCAGACTTTTCTCAAAAACAAATGGAAATTTAGGTGAATGAGGCCCAATTTATAAAACAGACATCAGACAGCTAATGATGAAGAACCTTTACATCATTACAAATACAGATCTTGGCTCAGAGTGGTTTTTGCCATCTGTAGAAATTTGCTTGATGATAATGCAGATTTTAAATCTTAATAAACTGAAAAATACATTTTAGTTTATTCATCTCTTAACCTAAGAATCAGAGCATGATCTTTAAAAGTATTTACATATATATATATTTTTACGCTTTTCATGTTTTTTTTTTTATTTTTCAGTGATGTCCACTGTTATGGCTGACCTTTTTAAAACTCTGATTACTTGAATAGTCAACAAAATAATCACTAGATTACTCTATATGGAGTTACAAAAGGAGCAATCCTGGCAGGAGACCATGCTTTAAGATCCTCCTTCCAATCTAACCCCTAATACATTTCCATCTCTGCCTTCCATTCGTTCCCCACCACCTCCTCATCTCTACACCATTTCTCAGTCCAATCCCTTAGTCCTGTGAATGTACAACAATAGGGACCCACCAGTCTAGCACAAATCCATCCAGAACTCCAACCCACATTCTCTGAGTTCTGAGCTCAGCTAAAGTCACACAGCCTCCTCTTCCACTGAATGATGAAGAGAGTGTGGTCTGAACTTGCAAATACTAATATAACTGTGAGCGTATGTGTGTGAGTGTGTGTTTTCTGGAGTGCACAAACAGACAGAGAGAAAGAGAACATGGCACGGTCTGTGTGTCCTGGCACGGTAGCTTGTGCAGCTTGAATCGCATCTCTTTGGGCAGCCTGGGTATATGCGTTTGTGTGTGTGTGTTGTCCACAGAACAAGCTGCAGGGGCAGCATTACTAGATGTCCACACAGCAGTGATCATGGCGTCTGTTATAAGTATGATGGCAACAGCAGTTTATTCCCAGCTCTGCACGAGACCAACATGTTTTCAGCACCAGTGACCAGCACCAGCTCTCCTACAGAAGAAACCATCTGAGTTCATTTCATAGTCTTCTAGCACTGGTGCCAGCCGGCTGCTGGTGGGTAACTTACCTATAAACCTGGGTATTTAGGGTGGGCAGCTACACAGCTGGAAATACTCCATCGAGAGCATTAACCAGTTCTCATGTCATCTCCTTTCCACTGATGGATATTCTTTTATTTATAGGGTATTGGTTCATTGTATGAATTGACAGTTACGTCAACTAGTAGGCTGGCACCAGGCCAAAAATGTATCCATGACCTGCATGGGGGTCATAAAGCTGACCAACTGTTTAAACAATAATCACGCCTGTTTACAGTCCTCCTTGCTTTGGGCTGGAAACTGCCTATAAAGATCTGGGTACAACCTGGTGTCTTCAGACTGAGATGGGACATTGAACAACACCACTGAATGAGGGAGATCTGTTATGGTTATGGCTACAAGCGATGCAGCACCCTGGATATGCTGTTGATACCAATACTGACATCCTTTGTGGCACAGGATTTTCAGGGGCTTATCTGAAAATGGGCATAGTACCTTTATTTCTTCCCTGTTTTCTCACAGCATCGCAGGGGACAGATTTACAATCTGGAGGTGGATTTGTTGAAATTGAGGCTGTTTAGCTTGGTACAATACATCCAGGGCATCCAGTAATTTGTTCAGCTGATCTAGCCTTTTGAATTGGCACTATGCAGCTCAGATCAAAAAACTGTGCATCCTGTAGTTGCTGATCAAGCCAGAGAATCAGTTCACGAAAGTTCCACCCTGCTAGATCTGCCCCAGTCAACTGTAAGTGCTATATTAGTGAAATGGAGGTGCTTAGGACTGTAGTAGACCCTGCAAACTCAGGGAGTGAGCGGGTGCTTCATAACAATGAGCTTCTATGGCCAAGCTGCAGCATAGAAGTTTGTTGTGGTGGAACTCCAGTGGCTTGCACAGAGCCCTGACCTCAACATCCATTGAACAACTTTTGCTCGTTCGACTAAATGGTTACAAATCCCAACAGAGCAATGCTGTGGCTGTGAAGGAGCACCTAACTCCAAGTTAATGCCAAAGATTTTGCAATGGGATTACTCCTACAAAAACTCCTAAACATGGTTGGGCATCTGCATACTTTTGGCCACACAGTGTGACTTTACCTTAATTAAAGAAACTCAAAGTGTAAAAAGTCCATTCTCAGTACATCTTCACTACGGTGGCTCTGGAACACCCCACAAAGTTTCTGAGATGCTACCACCCTTCCCCTAATGTCACAGTCATATCAGAACATTATGACCACCCCTGGTTTGAAACTCGGCCCAGGAAAGTCAAAGATGCCAAGCGAGAGGGTTTGCTGCACGTATAAATAAGCAAGCACACCAGTCAGTTGTAGCAGAGTGCAAAACGATACTCACAGGTGAAGGACGTGATTTTCCAGATGTGCAGAAGGGCATGATAACAGGGTACTGGGCGAAGGGTGCTAGCATCTCAGAAACCGATAACTTTGTGGGATATTTTACATTTTATACAACGAGTGCCTCCCAACAGCATAACAGTGAGGCCAGATGGGAACAATGGTTCCAGCGAGTGGTACAGTGCAATTGAGCCACCACTGTGGACCAGCTAACCTCTATAATGAACACTTACTGTCACCTATAGTACATGCCACGACATTTTGCCACTGAGTCACCTCAGCCAAGGATGTTTATTCCCACTATTAGGTAGGTATATACATATATATATGTATGTATGTATGTATGTATGTGTGTATGTATACAATCATTACATATCCTTGTACTGCACATCCCTACCATGCATGCATCTTAAAATGCCTTCTGTACCACCTTCATGCCCCTCTATGGATTTTTGGTGAAGAAGTGAGGAGAAGCAGGACGTTTTTAGAAGCTGTGGTGGGCACGTGAATTCGCTGACCTGGAAATTCATTGTACATGTTCTATTCTTTCCCAGCGTGCAGAATGAATTAAAAAACTGTGAGGAATGTCGTTCCTTTCAAACAGAGTGTAAAAAAGCAGAGGGAAATAGGCAGGCCTGCCCTTTAAAGACTGTTCTGCCTTTCCAGAACATGCCAGCACACACATATATTACAATAGTAGCTCTCACTTACTCACTCACTGTCGCTTTCATGCCCTCTTCTGCATTCTCTCTCTCTCTCTCTCTCTCTCTCTCTCTCTCTCTCTCTCTCTCAACAGATGTAGCATGTCACACCGTCAGTGCAGGTGTGGATGTGTTTTTTTTTGTGTGTGTTTTTTTTACCCCAGATGCCCCGGGGCTCTGCAGGTGGATCATACGCTTGTCCAGCAACAAACAAAGCAAAAATAAATTCCCGCCTCAGTGCAGCCTATTGTGCCCTACACACACAGACGAGTGTGAACGCACACACACAGGCATCCACACACACACTCAGCACAGGCACAGACCAGACAATATGTCTTTCAGAATGAATCTGAATAGAAAAGAGCCCAGACCAGAGGGGCCGTCATCACGTACTGTTTGAGGTAACAAATGAGACAGAAAACACACACACAAACACACACACACACACACACACACACACACATAAATATATATATTTTATAGCGTTCTTCTTCTATCGCATAGAGCTGTCATGATTGCTTAATTAAACTTGATTACTCATTAGAAGGAATGATTAGAATGTATCTTGGTGATGAATCAGTGGTGATTAGTCGGGGCGGGTGAGATACGGCTGCTGTTCAATAAAAACACTTTATAACTTTTTATTTTTCACATCATTTGAAAATGCCAGCAGCTTTTACGCTTCATGGGGAATGTACCAGTAGATGTTAGAGGAGAACTGTAGCAGATGTTAGCTACATGGTTGTTACTCCCACTGATGTTAGGTAAATGTTAACGACTCTGCCAGTGTTAACTAGATGTTAACTTCCCTATCTAATGTTAACAACATGTTAACTGCTATAGCTGGTGGATATTAACTGCTGTACTCGACATTTGGTAGATGTTAACTACTCTTGCAAATGTTAACTAGATGTTAACTGCTATAGCTGATGTTACGTAGATGTGAACTCCTCTAGCTGATGTTTGGTACATGTTCATTCCTCTAGCTTGTGTTAACTAGATGTTAACGACTCTAGCTAATGTTAACTTGGTGTTAACTACTGTAGCTGAAGTAGGGTTGATGTTAGGTAGCCTTAAAATGGTGATGCTGCAGCTGTAACTATTTTAGCTGACGTGAGCTAGATGCTACTCTCACTGACTAAGTCAGAAACAACAAAAATGAACCTAAAATTAAACATTAATATGAAAAGGACGAGTGATTATCAGCATCCAACATATTGGTTCACTCTGTCAGCTCATTAGCGTCTCTACAGAGAAAGCATGTGTTACTCATCCAAGACAAAACCTACTGATTTCGCTTTATTTTGGCTATTTTTGAATAATGAACCATTTTTTAATGCGTTTGTTGATAAACTGTTGTGTTACTCAATATTTCTGCCTTTTAATCAACTAAAAGCCGTAGTTCTTGCTTGCTGTTTTCCTGTTCCTGCAACTACCTGATTACTCATTCGTTAACTCTCGCGGACGCTCGACTGGCAAAATTAGTCAGACTTCACTTCCCAGGTTTTGCAGTTTATTTAAAGGCGCCCTTTTAATCACTCATTAAAGCAATTAGTACTTCCCTAATAGAATTGATAGCGACAGACCGAACACAGTCACGCACACCTTGAAAAATATTCCCACACTGCCAAATCAAGCACAAAAGGCTGCACTCTCTCATTCAGACGTTACATGTGTGAACAGAACAGCGCAGATGAATCACAAGGGCTGTAGGCCAAATCACGCTGTGTATAAATGAATGGCCATGCTGCTGGAAAATGCCCACGTTTACCTGAACTGAGGAGATTTGTCTTCTGCCATCACTTACACATAATGCACTGCACCCAACTGCACGCACAGCCATTTCAGGAAACTACCACATCTAGCTGCTCCTGTGACGGCCCTCGTGAGCATTAATGCACACGTCTCGCCATGCCAGCCTATAAAATTATCCGCCACACTTCCAATCTGGCACAAATCAAATTACGCAGTTTTATAGTATTACTACACTACTCACCTCGACCGGAGGACAGCGGGGTATCTGAGGAACAGAAAGAGAGAGAGAAAGAGAGAGAGAGAGAGTCTGTTAGTATGGCCATTTATAATCACAGAGACAAACATTAGCAAGCATCCTCAATCAATATACCACACACCACAATAAATACATTAGGAAACTGTAATGAAGGCACCTTGGAATTTGTGCATGAAAATAACACAAACACGGAATCGGGTCAGATATTCAAATGCACCGCACAGCTGAGCCAACAGAGGGAGAACTAAGCAGCTGGAAAAACTAGATGACTTAGGTCCCAGGACAGAATATCTCAATGAAACTTGCCTCACAGTTGATTACATTCTGCACCATTTCTAAAGGTTTTTCAAGAATACCACAAATACATGATATTGACAAAAGTATTGGGACACCTGCTTATTCATTAAATTAAAGTTTAATCTGAAATCAAGGGGATTAAAAAAAAAAAAGAGAGTATCCTGCTTTTAAGTAACTCACTCAGTGGGTAGATGACTTTCTCTCCCCATATCACTCCCAGTGTGATGTTGGCCTGCACGAGCGTCTGATAGCTGACATATCTAAGCTTGGGACCCGGCGCTTTCCTCTGAGTGTGCTGGCTACAAAAGGGATGATGCATCAGCATCCGTTCGAAAAAAGAATGGGCAGTGGCTGACTGCACATGTTTCTGGAGAAGCATGTGCTAGTCTTTACCCTCCTAGTGGTGGGAGCATTGCAGATGATGGGGGAGAGCCCTACTAAGTGGGTTGGGCAATCTACCATCTAAAAAAAATTCTGATAAGCTAGTCTGATTTTTTTTTAAATTTTACTATAAACAATTAGACCCTGATTTGAATGCACTCACTTATTGTGATTGTGAATTATTGTAATTTCAGATTTTTTTTTTTAATAGAGCATCTTTACAAATTCCTATTCTTTGCCAATGCTGGCAGCACAGACATGTATGCATGCTGGCATCACCCCATTTGAGTTTTTCTTTCATACAAAATCAGGAACAGCACAGCTGGAATCATGCAGAGAGGCAGCTGTTAGGTTTATGGGCCTTGTTTCCCAAAGTGCCCCCTTGTCCCGTTTGGAGAGAAAGATGGGGTTGAGCAGTCAGTTTCTAAGCCATCGCTTTGCATTCATGGGGCTCATTTAACGAAGCATCACAGGAGGACAGCCCAACCACCCCTTAACGCCCCCCACCCCCCACCAATTCCACCAGCGTGGCCGCAAAATTGCTGTTCAATCGCAGTGGAAGCACAATGGCGGCAAATGAGTAAGCCAGACCGAGAACGACTTTGGAATCTGAGAGTGATTCTCTCAACAACAAGACCATCAGCCTTCTTCTTCTTTTCTTCTGACTCTGCTTCTCTTTTTTCATGCTCAGTTTCTTGAAGGCCATTCTTCAATTCTTCAGCCTGCATCAAGCAAGGAGAGAGAGAGAGAGGAGGCAGTCCAATTCCCTTCAAGTCAGCTCATTTGAGAGGCTGTGTTGTTTATTCTTTCCTTCAAAAAACAGTTTTGTCAGACGTTTCATGCCGCCCCTCGCCCGTCCCACTTGGCTCGCTTGCCTTTCAAAGTGAGGGAGATAGCACTGCCATTTATCTACAGGCCGACATGTAAGAATTCATGTTTGTGCGCTCGCAAACACACACACATACACACACACACACACACACACACACACAGACACACACACACACACACAGACAGACAATAAAAGAAACCCCAAAATACTTTGCAACCTCTAAACAATGCCACGTCTGTCTTTCTTTGCAGCCTGGATACCACTGACCCGTGCATTCAGCAGCTGGGTCACCACTGTTTGTGATGTATCCCGTTCTTCTGTCTCGTCTCTGGCTCCTGCGGGCATTCTGGCAACCACTCTGGCTGCTTCTGGCCCTTGTACTCACTCCAGACACCCGCCCGTGCTTCAACCTCGCTGCGCTTACCAGGAGATGACTAATGCACTGCGCTCTCCCAGCATGCACCGAGCCAACTTGGCCAAAAAGAGATAGCAAAATAAAATGTTAAAAGTCCCCAAGCTTCCTCCTCTCCTGCATAAAATCTTAGTGTGAAAACTGTGGTTTAATTTGTGGTTAAAGCCTGAAGGTGCTGCATCCAGAGAAGGCACCTAAAATTTTTACAGCTGTTCATTTATTAAGAATCACATGAAAAAAACTAAAGGAGTGTCTGCATAAATGAGTCTATTTCCAGCTCATCTAAGAAGATGAATTTGGATACAATAGAAATAGAGCATGGTTTCTGGCCATCACTGAATGGTGTCGATGGTACTGACCTGGTTTTATACACTAAATGGAGAAAAGTATTGGGACACCTGCTCATTCACTGTTTTGTTTAAAATCAAGGGCATTACAGCTTTTACTGGAGTAGCTCTATTTACTGTCCAGGGAAGAAGGCTTTATACTAGACTTTGGAGGAGCACTGCTGTGAGAATTTGATTGCATTCAGCAACAAGAGCATTAGTGTAGTTAGGTACACATCTATAAAGCCCCTAAAGTGTCCTATACAGTGCCTATAGAAGTATTCATCCCTTTGGACATTGTTTGACTTGAATTTAAAGGTTCCTCACACTCACACATCTCAACAATGAAACCAAGAGTGGGTCTCTCTACTACAGCATCACCCCAGGACCATCTGAAGCACCTTTACTTTTAAGAGTGCACCACTGATTTCAAAAAGATTTTGTTGTATACAGAGGCGTCTACAAACTTTTAGACTACATAATTGGTGTGTAGTGTAGAATCTATGAAGAGAACAGCTCTAGATATGTTTATGAATAAATCGAGGTCTACATAAACATTTCGACTGAACAAAAAAAAAATAAAGGCCAAAGGGAAAAAGCAACAGTGACTTCTGAAAAGAACAACGGGTCTACTTTGCAAAAGAAACTGCCGTAATAGAGAGAATCCATTATTCATAGCACGAATGGCACAGAACAATATTTCCTGTCCATGTGGAATTCTACATTAATAGGGATGGGAGCTAGAAATTCCTTGTGGTTTTGCATCTTTCTCGCTCTTAGAGAAAATGCAGGAACACGTCGTCTTGTTACGAACTAATTAGTTGTCTGATTACGAGAAACAATTGCGGGCCTTATTATGGCATGTTGAATGTTTGTTTTGATTAATTATTACTAATGCGGGTGAATGGAAGTACAACAAAATATTATTTGCTTTAATAAGTGGAAGTGCACTGCTGAGAGAACATGCTGTCACACACAACGACTGCCTGCACACAGATAAAAGAACAACAGAAAAACGGTTCAGCCGCTCCCTTCGTAAGTTCATGCTTCAAGCACTGCTTTTTGCCTTCAGCTCCATGATCTGTGCCCGACTAGAAATCTGCAATCTAAATGCAGGCTGGTCATTAGAATGTAGCAAGTGGGGCTTTATGGGGTCAGCAATGACCGATGTAGTTAACCTGTAGACCATATAACATGCCGATCCATCACTAGCTGTGAAATGAGGCCTTTAAATGAAGCATCAGCTCCTGCTCTTTGACCTCCTCAGTCTATTCCTACTTCACTAAATGTCACGACTGAAATGTTTCCCATGACATTCTGTCCGAGCTGCCGTATGAACTTTAAGCCTTCAAAGTGGAGCTAATTACTGTCATTTTGGTATTCTGTTGTATTACACAATTTCTAAATAAACATGATTACAAGTAATTATGTAAGTCTATTTAAGTAAATACAGTCACAATTCCTGTCCTCCCTGCTAAGAACAACAGCTTAGACCAGCATGAATTCCATGGTTTATGCTGGTTTATGCTGGTTTATACTGGTCTGGTGCTGGTGTGGTGCTGGTTAATTAGCAAACCAGTGATCAGAACAAAGCATATACTGGATTATGCTGGTCTGGTACTTATGTATTGTTGGTTGACCAGCATACCAGTGTACAGAACACAACATATGCTGGGTTATGCTGATCTGGTGCTGATGTGATGTTGGTTGATCAGTTTACCAGTGTACAGAACACAACATATGCTGGGTTATGCTGATCTGGTGCTGATGTGATGTTGGTTGATCAGTTTACCAGTGTACAGAACACAACATATGCTGGGTTATGCTGATCTGGTGCTGATGTGATGTTGGTTGATCAGTTTACCAGTGTACAGAACACAACATACGCTGGGTTATGCTGATCTGGTGCTGATGTGATGTTGGTTGATCAGTTTACCAGTGTACAGAACACAACATACGCTGGGTTATGCTGATCTGGTGCTGATGTGATGTTGGTTGATCAGTTTACCAGTGTACAGAACACAACATACGCTGGGTTATGCTGATCTGGAACTGGTCTTGTGCTGATTGACCAGCACACCAGTGTTCAAAACACAACATATGCTGGGTTATGCTGTTCTGGAGCTGATGGTAACAATGCTATTTACCTTACAGGTGGACTGCAATAAATCTCAGGAAACTTAGTGTGAAAACTACTGCTGTTTGGCTTTAATGCTGTGTTGCGAGGTTTGCGTCAGCAGTTCTTACTTTTCCTTTTTTTGAAAAATGAGGAAAACATTTTTCCCCTGCAAACAAACAAACAAAAACAGGGCTTTGTGTACAACAATATCTTTCCATCAAATTCAATTCACAATACAACACCTCCTTTTCTAGCCCTATCCACACATGCGTGGTATGAACTGAAAGTAAAAAATCTGCACTTTCAACTGAATTTCACTGCCTGTGTAAATAAGCAACTAGTGAGAACTAATTACTGCATAACTGCAGCAGGTTATAATTACAACAACTGTCACTTCTAGAGGTTAAAAGCATGTAATTGGCAGACAAATGAGGAAAAGTGCAGGTGCGAGTTTCCTGTGATAGCTCCCTCTGCTCTTTGGCATCAGGTGTGGACCTGTAACAGGGCGTGACAGGACTAATAACCTATAGGCTTAACATGGTCACACTCAAGCACGCAGCAGCATGAAGCGTAAAAGAAGGATTTCATACTGTGGGTTAGGGGAATAGGAAAGCGCAATCAGAGCAATTTCAGCAAAACACACACTCAAACAGACACACACTCACAAAACAGTGGGAATGGGGAGGCACGATCATCTCCATTTCAACAGAAAATGTACACACACACACACACGCACACACAATACAGTGCGCAAACAGATTGTGAAGGTAATTCAATTTCCTGCTGCAGAGCTGGAGTCCAAATGGTCTCCATCAGTGGCACAATCAGCCGCTGATTCTGTGATTTCCCCAGCTGGGCTTTCACGCCCGCTCACGGAGCACTGCGGGGAGTGAGAGAGAGACACACAGAGAGAGGGAAACAGAGAGAGAGAGAGAGAGGAACACCACTACAAAACAGTACAGGTGTTAAAACACTGCAGTGAAAACTGCAGGATCATGTGACTGAATGAAGTTAGTCACAGAGAAAGAAGGACAATGATGGAGGAAAGTAGCTCTCTGACAGTGAGAATGTGCACTAAGGCTGCCACTGTCAACAATCTACTGATTATCTTTAAAATTAAGTAATTAATCAACTCTGTGTTTTATCTTGTTCAGCAGGCCCATAATTGGCTACCCTTCCTGCTGTTTCTCCTGTCCATGTTTCTCTATTAACAATGCCAATTTGTTAGTGTTGTTATTTTGTTGATACTCTCATTTCGTGAAGAAAAACTGGAGAATGAGTCACAGATCAGTCATGTTTTATTGCTATTATGGAAAAAAATTAATCAAACATTTACTGATGCAAATTACGCTCTAAATTGGCTTAGGGAAAAACCATAGCGCATCCAACAAGAATGAAAGATTTGCACTGACTGATTTTACTAAAAAAAAAAACTTTTCAGGAGAGATCACTGTCAATTAAGGACGATTCTGCATCAGCATCAGGGTCAGCTGAATTCCCCTTACCTGGGCTGGCTTGGATGTGCCATGACTGCGGAGCAATTACGCCGCCTCTGAGACAATTGCAACGGAAACAATTCAAATTGCAGAGCTACTCTATCAGCTGTGAGAGTGCAGCGCTCCTCTAACAACATACTATCAACAAAACAACAACAAGCATCTACCACAGCGTGTCTATCAAATGCGCCACTAGCATAAGCTCCTGTTATCTTCACATAAAGCACTGCTGAACTCAATCATGGCTTTTTAAAGGTTGTTGTGGTGCTGGAGGGTATGGATGAAATTCAATGTTACAACGGCTCCCATCTTATCCCAGCATATCTCTAAATCAGATGAGATTAAAATGTCATTAATTAATAAAGTAAAGCAACCACCTGCAAACCACACAGAGTGTGTAGCTTGCACAGTGTTGTCAAAGGTAACATCGCCGGACAACCATTGCACCTGGAGGTGAAGCACTGCATACCTGTTTCTGACGCACCAGCCTGCAGACACCAGTGATGGCCAGCACCTCAACTAAGCGATGTAGGGGGAGCGGCCAATTGTGCTCTCTCAAGGCCTCGGCTGCCGATGGCTAGCAGCATGACCATTCTCTGAAAAATGACCTGCTCTATTCACACGTGGGCTCACTCAGACATTTGTACTGGGGGCTGGCAGGATAACGGCCGGGTAATGCCCGGTACAACTTTCTTTACTGGACATTTTGCCTCCCCCCTTTTTTTTACCCAATTTTCCTCCACAATTTAGAGCCAGCTACCCAACCTACTAAAAGTGATCTCCCCCTATCACATGATGCTCCCGACACTTGGAGGGCAAGGACTGACACATGGCTCTGAAGCGACATCCCCAGGATATCATATGTGCTCTCTCGGGCTCCGGCTATCCGGACACTTGTGTTCACACATACAGCTCCTCCGAGTAATGTCTGAAAACTAAGATAGACTAGACTAATGGATTGTTTTTTGGGCTCTATTTAAACAGTTGTTTTATTTGCATTTACAGCATTTAGCTGATGCTCTTATCCAGAGCGACTGACAAGGTTACTCGTGTTACAGAGGTGGGCCTATGTAGTGATAGGAGTCTTGCCCAAGGACTCATACTGGTGTAGTGCAGCAAATTGAATACATAGAGGTGCACACCCTTAAGTTATATTTCCTTTTGTGTGAGTGTGTGTGTGTTGTGAGCACTGATTCTATAAGTTTTTAATGCTTGAGCGCACTGGTAAAGCGCATACAACACCACCACCAGAGCATATCCGTCATACTTTCATTTAGCATGCCCACGCCAGCTCTGTTAGCTAAGTTAACTTTTAGCCATGGATCCTGGTGTAAACAGAACCCAAAAAAGAATCAGAACTGTACTAGGGCTTAATACAGCCCACGGCCTACTGAATAACATATACCTGAATCAGCCTGTGAAAACTGATTGTGGCTTCTTCACCTTCTTATAGGTCACAGTCTCTCTGTCACTTTAATACTGTGTAAAGTGCCAGCCTGCAGTCCTAGAGGGCTGTTTTCTTACTTATCTGCTAATTACCAAGCCCTTTGTGAATTGAATTGAGTGTGTTGGGACAGAAAACATTAAAGTCTGCAGTGCTGTGGCCCTCCAGGACCTGGGTTTGACACCCCTGATGTAAAATAGCACAGTAGTCCCTTCTGTAATAGATGAGGCTGTTCCAAAATGTTGCAGTTCTTAACTAGGGCTTTGAAAATGAACAGTAATGTAAGTATTGCATTAGCCACTGCAATGCACCGTTATCAAAAGCAAGTTGCACTTTTAAAACACTTCCACATTTAAAAATTCTCCCTTCTTTGCACCTACACAAACCCACAAAGCACAAAAACGGGCCAGCTAGACACCAGCAGAATGCTGAGCACGGGCTGCGGCCTCGGTAGCAACTGTACATTAGCGAAACGTGGACATTCGACCATATGGTGTCTCGCGTTTGAATTAAAGTAAGCACAAATTTCTGCGCGCCTAAGACGGACAGAAATTGCCTGCAGTAGAAAAAGAACAAATTAAAATTAGTGCTGAAACACAAGAAATGAGTATCCCGGCCTTATGGTGCGAGTTTGGGGGCATCAGGTAATTAATGATGCCAAATGAGTTATTACAATGAAAAATGGCTGATGACTAATACACACAACTTCAGCGTCTTCATCATCATCATCATCATTATTATCCTAAAAATCTCTAAAGCTGGTGATTAACCCATCGGTCTACACTGTGATACCATGGTGCACCTTATTTTGGCATTTTTCACTTTTTGATATAATCTGAAACTGTCCTGCTGTTGTCCTTTATATATGTATGCATATCATGATGAATGGACCAGTGACTAGAGATGCTTCAAAATAACTAAATAAATTATTTTTACATTGACTTCCATTAAAAGTTCAGATGGTTCCTTGTGCTGTAAAGCTGCTGTTCTGTTGGATCAACCAGGTGTTGATCCAACAGCGATCAGATGTACCTACAGCAGCTATTGTCCTAAAGCTCCAAGAATTAGTGTCATTAAGTCATTAGTGAAGTTTGCTCTTGCTGTGATTACAAACTTACGTCAGAACGAGCCATTATTCTGCTGTTTGCTATTAGCTTCTGAATGAATACTCTCAGTCTGAGCTCAAAATAATTGAAAAAAGAATCAATGAATCAAAATCCACTTTGTGTTTAGTAGCCTTAGGCCAAAAATTTTAATTTTAACGGAAATTGCTGAATAATTATCATTCAAAAAGTGCCAAGTGGCGAGTCTATGCAAATTCTTTCATTCTCTTTCACTTTCCATGTGATTTTAATTATGACTTCCCCTTCATGTAACCATTCCCTTTGTACAATCATTGTAATCTATGGTTAGTTCAAAAATGTATACAATAGAAAAGATTGCTCCTAATTATAGGCCATACAATCAGAACTTTGCCACCTAATTAATACAATTAAACTGTACATACTTTGAATGTTACTAAGGACTATTATAATGTAGATGTGTCTGGCAGAAGAATGTTTTTGGTAAATTAGATTCGCTCTCCAGTAGAGAGTAAAATGGACAAGCTTGTCCAGAAGAACGGTGCCAGTTTGTTGGTTTTTCTGGTTATTTGATTTGATGGACTCTGCTCTCTGCTTCAAATCAGACCCAATGTAGCATACTGAGCTGGATGCTGTATCTGGACATTGCAAATTGGCCTTGCTTCCTAGTATCTGCTTCCCGTGCAGGCGGCAGGCGCCAATGATGAGATTCAGTGGCTCTTCAAAATACTGCTGGCACGTTTTAAATTCAGCCATTTTAGAAGCTCACCTAGATGGTAATTAAATGGCAATCGTATCATCAGAGTACTCTCACATCGGGTGCTTTGTAATTTGATTTGGACGAGAATAATTTTGTGTTTTATTGGGAGATTTCTGCAGACCATAATCTTTCCTCTCATTCCTCACAAACAATCATATAAATGTAGTGATTAGATAACACACACTGATGAGACAAAACTAATATTATGTTGGGCCTCCAAAATGGCTCCAAACCACGTAGGCGTGGGACTCTACATGACTTCTGAAGTCATGTAAGCTGAATCAGACATTCTCCCGCATCCAACACAGCTTCTAAAAGAACCACCTGTTTTCTTACCATCTAATCTATCCCAGATCCTGACCTAAATAATCATTATTTGAGTGATCATGTCTTGGTTCATCAGTGCATATACCACATATATGCATGTATCAGGTCTTACACATTTATCATTGTAGGTCTGCAATCCTCACTAGAGAACTCACCAGCAGACTTGGTGTAGTGTGGTAAGTGAGTGGCTTCGGCAGCTGTATTAACCCTCTGGAGTCTACAAACACGGCTGCACATCAAATTTGATGTTTCTTGATATATTCATGATTATACAGTGCAGAAACACGGTTCTATAGATTCCGTAGACTCCGCCCTTTAGATTCAATCTAATCTCCAGAGCGCATGTGGCTCACATCCGGAGTTATGAGGTTGTGAAGACAGGCCTCTCGATGTGTCTAACTGGTGAATTTGTGCGTCCATCTTTTCGGTTTCTGTAGTTTTGTGTAAAATTGACCGGCGGACACTCAGAAATTGATCCTTTTTTTACCTCTAGCTGATTGTAAACGATTGTATTCATACATTCCACTGCTCTTGTGAAGCTACGACTCTGGAAAACCCATTTCAAGCACCAAACAATTCGTCCACATGAAATTAAACGCAAGAACAAAAAGGAGTTTCTAAAATCTGACCTCTTTACGTTTAGATTTTTAGGTTATGGGTCAAATTATCTCTTCACTTGCTCTAGGTCACATGGGGTCTCATTATAGAGATGGCTGATAACATACTGATATAAAACATGTAGGTATTATCCTAAATCCAAGTGCCTTTAAAGGCTAAAGAATTTAAGAAGATATGCAAAAATTGAGAAAATGCCCTTATGGACTCCAGAGGGTTAATTCATTAATTCTTCTTGGGTAGAGCTCCAGACCAGCAATCTCTGGAGACGTTTTCTTAGTTTTCATTATTTCACTTCCAGCACCAACCCGCACTGTGTTGAGTGCTCTGTATTTTTGCATGGCTGTCTTCTCATAAATGCCACGTCCTATCAAAATGCTAAGCATCTACTGTACCGCAGCGCTGTTGCTCTTGTGAGCAATCAAATGTTTTCTAGAGCGTGTACACAGTGTTTGTGTTCAGGAGAATGCATTTACAAACTGTTTCAAAATGACTCAGTAATCAACAACTGTTTGTGAGAGAACAGCATCTCTCTCTCTCTCTCTCTCTCTCTCTATTTCCCCCACCCACTCTCACTCACTCTCTCATTTTAATGTGTGCGGTAAACACGGGTGAAAATCCCCTACAGTGATTAAGCAGTCCTGACAGAGGCAGATGTTTTTTTTTTAAATGCAAGGCCCTGCCGCTGAACAGGAACGGGAAAAAAGATAAAAGGGAAAATGCTCCCAGGCTTCAGTCAGTTCGCCGTCTCTTAGCGAACGTGTCAGGAGAGAGTGGGCTCAGGGGGAAAGAGGTAAACACTACATCCACTGCTTTTGTGCACACACAAACACACACTCACACACAGAAATGACTACTAGTACACATATACCTCAATATATGCATTCAATACCTTAAATAAAGATGTGAACTGTAGGACAAACTGCTATTTTTGTTAAATTTTGCTAAATATTCTGTTTTGGTGTGAATAAGAGACTAATAAGTAGCAGAAAAAATAAATCTGTGTCCCGATCGACCCAGTACATTGGGATCAGGGCCTATCCAGACTTATTTTAAAGGATCTGGTCTCTGCTTTTTTAATCCCAATCCAGTTCTGAGTCTTGGCTTTAACCACAGAGTTCAGAGCAAACTCTGGGTCTTGCTGCACTGTGGACATTCTCAACAGGTAAATAAAGGAGTTGAGAGTCTACATTGTGGAGCTATTTGAGCTGATTGGTCAGGGAAGAGAGTCAGACTGGATTATAAAATGTTAAACAGACTATAAAACAGTCATTTTACAAAAAGTCTCTATGAAACTAAATCAGTCAGTTCAGAAAGCCTTTATGGCATTATAGAAACAAGGGGAATTGCAGTAGATTTATGAGTAGCGCTGTGACAACTGTAGTCTTGTTGTCTCTCCTGTGATCTGTGATCCGTTCAAAATCAATGAAAAGAAACCAAGACTTAAGCATCTGGGGGTTCTGTGGTACCAAACTGTAAGTGTGAACCAAACCCTGACTGTTCTGTGCGGTTACTCTCTTAGTAAACATAGTTATGTCTTCATGAGTCTACTGCAGTAGTTGTTTGCATATAAAAGCCCAGAGTGGTGTTTGTTTTGCCAGTTTGTACAGACCCTATTTGTACTACTGATAAGACACGGAATTGGCATTTGAATCACAGGGAGAGAAAGGGAGAGAGAGAGTGAGGGAGAGAGGGGAAGAAAAAGAGAGAACGATGGTAGGAGTGGTACAAAGATGGAATGGGGAAAAAGTAATCAGCAGAGACACAGAGGCAGAAGAAAATGCAGACCGAAAAAGAGCCTGGTCCATTCTTCATATCTCTGAACACCTCCAAAATGCCCCCAGTACTTCTTACGCACACCCAGACGTCACAATAACAACAAACCCACAAACTTGCTGCACGTATATGTATATATGACGCATACTTATATATGAAGCATGCTGTGATTAACTCTTTACCAAATTAAGAGCCCTTTATCAGGTTTCATTGGCTTTGGCTTTCCTACAAAGTGAGAATATACCTGCCACACACTCACACACACACACACACACACACACGTACACACACACACAAGACAGACTGCACAGAGAAGAGACTGCTGGGGGAGTGGTGACAGACAGCACCCCATCGCTAAGCAGAAGCGTCAGCATCCTCCTTACGCTCGCATCAGCAGATAACAGACAGCACTCTTTCATCACATCATCCCTCGCTACCTGTCCCCAACACCCACATCTCCAAGCCCTGCTATCCACATCTCCAAGCCCTGCTATCCACATCTCCATGGCCTGTTATCCACATCTCCAAGGCCTGCTATCCACATCTCCAAGCCCTGCTATCCACATCTCCAAGCCCTGCTATCCACATCTCCAAGCCCTGCTATCCACATCTCCAAGCCCTGCTATCCATGCTACAGTCGTGTGAGGAACAGCTTATTCTTTATTCCTCCCTCTGACGTAGAGAGGCAAAGGGGTGGGGAGGACTGCACACCAGGGGGGCTTTGCAATCACTTCTAATGTCGCTCTACCAGGAGAGAGAGAGAGAGAGAGAGAGAGAGAGAGAGAGAGAGAGAGAGAGAGAGAGAATGAATTGTGGAATAGAGAAAAATGGAGAGAGATTGATGAGAAAAGAGAGAAAGAGATGTGTACAACGAAATAATGTTTGTTTAAGAAAGAGGGAGAAAGAAAGAGAGAGAGAGAGAGAGAGAGAGAGAGAGAGAGAGGGACAATACTGTAAGGTGCTAGAATGAACAAAGACCACAGAGAGAGAGAGGGGGAAGAAAGAGAGAGGGGGGGGAGAGAACAAAGTAGAGTGGAGAGTAAGAGAGGGAGGCAAGGGAAGAAAAAGAGAAAGTGAGAGCTAGAGAAAAAGAAGGATAAAGAGAGAGGGATGAGAGAGAGAGAGAGAGAGAGAGAGAGAGAGAGAGAGAGAGAGAGAGAGGGATAGAGAGAGAGAGAGGGATAGAGAGAGAGAGAGAGAGAGAGAGAGAGAGAGAAATAGAGAGAGAGGGATAGAGAGAGAGAGAGGGATAGAGAGAGAGAGAGAGAGAGAGGGATAGAGAGAGAGAGAGAGAGAGATAGAGAGAGAGAGAGGGATAGAGAGAAAGAGAGAGAGAGGGATAGAGAGAGAGAGAGAGAGAGAGGGATAGAGAGAGAGGGATAGAGAGAGAGAGAGAGAGAGAGGGATAGAAAGAGAGGGATAGAGAGAGAGAGAGAGAGAGAGGGATAGAGAGAGAGGGAGAGAGAGGGATAGAGAGAGAGAGAGAGAGAGAGAGAGAGAGAGGGATAGAGAGAGAGGGATAGAGAGAGAGAGAGAGAGAGAGAGAGAGAGAGGGATAGAGAGAGAGGGATAGAGAGAGAGAGAGAGAGAGAGAGAGAGAGAGAGGGAGCATTATCAATTCACATTCACCTGGAGTCTATTTACTGCCAGTGCAGGGACATTATCAATCCCACTGGAGTTTATATTCCATATCTCAGTATGGACATTTCGGTCCCCTGGGGTCCATTCAGACTGAAATGGCGTGTATCAGTCTCTGTGGGGAGGAGAGGGGGTAGACATAATGTGGCAGCGTCCATCTTCTCTGCTTCTGTCCGCTCTATTAGACCCCGCTGGCACCCGCTGGAGAGCGCGCTTGATAACCCTTTAAGGATTTTATGGCCACCAAGCCTAAACTGCTTCCTCTCGCAGCATTCAGTCACGGCGATTCAGAGAAAGCTGCTCTGACGGGCTCGGGCCTTGACTTTCAGTGGTGAAGCTGAGATCAAGGCTTGTGAAAGGGGAAAAACAAGAAGAACTATTGAGCTACCACTCCTAGCTCTAATCAGCAGGCTGCTACCATCCACTCATCTTTACAATTTGCCAGGTTTTTGACATTTATTGATATCAAAATAAAAATCTTGAGTGCAGCCTCGAACCTGTCAGTGCAGAGTGTGACTGTAATTCGGTGCATAACGATAACGATAGCAAAACAAGAGTAACAGCACTACATTTCTAAGAGTTAATCATCAATATGAAGCTCTATGGTACCATTGCACCCCTGCTGTTATTCAGCCTGTAGTCATTTTCTCAGCCTAGCCGGAGTAAAGTTACTTAGACTGAGTTTGCCACATCAGTAAACAGCTGCAAGCTTAGTAATATTAAATTAAACATGTGTTCTTATGGACTTCAGGACGCACTTAATCACAGGATCGTGATAAGTTTCAATGAGCTCCCTTTCAATGATATACTGATCTCAAAATTAATTTGTACACATGTAACAAAGGGTCTGTTTGCATCTGGCCTTAACATGTGTTTGATATCTTGATAGTATCTGGATCTACTTTGACTGGATTCTGTCATTAAAATGTGTCTCCAGTGTGATCAGATGAGATTTAATATTACTTTCCTGCATTAAAAGCCACATCTACATCCTTTCCGTTTAACTTCCTATAAACAATGGCTTCTCGTCAGAATTGTCCTAACGGTGGATAAACATAAAACCTAATAACCTTACACTTACCCCAACTGAAATGAAACCTAACCCTAACCCTAGCTCATTATTTTACCCTTCCCCTAACCCTAACCCTAACCTACCTTAACCATAACCCAACCCTAATCATAACTAGCCCTTACCCCAGCTCGTTATTTTACCCTTCCCCTAACCCTAACCTAAACTACCCTAACCCAGCCCTAATCATAACTAGCCCTTACCCTAGCTCGTTATCTTACCCTTCCCCTAACCCTAACCTAAACTACCCTAACCCAACCCTAATCATAACTAGCCCTTACCCTAGCTCGTTATCTTACCCTTCCCCTAACCCTAACCTAAACTACCCTAACCCAACCCTAATCATAACTAGCCCTTACCCTAGCTCGTTATCTTACCCTTCCCCTAACCCTAACCTAAACTACCCTAACCCAACCCTAATCATAACTAGCCCTTACCCTAGCTCGTTATCTTACCCTTCCCCTAACCCTAACCTAAACTACCCTATCCTAACCCTAATCATAACTAGCCCTTACCCTAGCTTGTTATCTTACCCTTACCCTAACCCTACCCTATCCTAACCCTAATCATAACTAGCCCTTACCCTAGCTTATCTTACCCTTACCCTAACCTAACCTACCCTAACCATAACCCAACCCTAATCATAACTTGCCCTTACCCTAGCTCGTTATCTTACCCTTTCCCTAACCCTAACCTAACCTACCCTAATCATAACCTTACCCTTACCCTAACTTAACCTAACCTGCTCATAACCTTACCCTAACCTACCCTACCCTACCCCTAACCCAACCCTAATAATAACTAGCCCTTACCCTAACCAGTAACCTTACCTTAACCCTAATCTAACCTAACCTAATCTTAACCTACCCCAACCCTAATCCTGACCTAGCCCTTACCTTAACCTAACCCATGATCCAGCATTTCTGTCTAATACAGGATTGTCACAAACAGACAAATCACCCAAAAATATATTTATCTAAACTGCTGGCTTTCTTCTTATGACAGAGTACGTCCAGGCTTTATTCATCTGCATCTGAACTCTAATATCCATATAGAGTGTGTTCAAGCTTTCTTTTTCTCTGCAGCTTCTGCCTGCCATCACTTAGCGCCTCCTTAAACGGCGAGAAATCCATCGGCCGGGCCGGGCATGTCCCTCAGGACTCTTCTCTGATTTTAATGAACGGGATGTGGTGGATTGAAAAGCCAAGAGAGACAGGTGAAAGAGGAGGAATAGAGAGAGAGCGAGTGAGAGAAAGAGAAAGAGAGGGAGTGCGTGAATGAAAGATCGAGGGAAGGCAGAGAAACAGAGAGCTAGAGGCTGCAGACAGATCGTTAGAACTTTGAGCTCTGTTCTGAGACCCTCTTCCCTTCTGAAAACTCCCTCCATCTCTCGCCCCTTCTTCTTCACTTTTGCTCTCTTCCTCTGAGGTTGGAGCTGGTCATGATGAAAAAGAAACAAAAGCATGTAATACAAAGTGGAATTTGGAGAAGACATGGTGAAAAACACAAGCGGATTGGAGCCGGAGGCTAGAGCGCGCCTTTTAGGGAGGACGGGAGTTCATGTTTTTAAAAGAAGCCTCCTCCGCTCCAAAACCAAACGTGAACTCTTATCTCTGAGCCAAGATGAAGATGAGGGGCCATTAGTTAGCGCAGAACATGCACTCTGAACCGGGCTGTCAGATTAAGTGGGAGGGAATCCCTGAAGGGAACTAATCCCATGTTCAAATTAACCACCCATATCACTTGATTCTGGATTTCTGCATGAATAAGAACTTTCTGTCTTTTTGGTTTACTTTTTGGGTTGGAAGAGAGCCATATCTGTCCTGAAAAAGACCCACATAAACCCTTTTATTATGTTAGCTGCTGCTGACATGCTGCCCACTCTGGATGTTGACCACAGTGACGGGTGGACACACAGTAAAGGGTCACTTTCAATCTGACTCTTTTAACTGCAGTCATGCGAGCATGTATTAAATGCATTTGATTTAGGAGAACAAACAGAGCACATCTGAAAGTGTCTCAAATCTGCGTTAAAAAAGTTCAGCATCAGATTGCTGTGTTTACACAACGCTTAAATATTCATATTTGTGTGATATATGTAGCCAAAAAACACCTGTATGTGGACGCACCCTAAAGTATAGACCTATTATTCTAATTCAATTGATAAGAATTAACCTGATTGAAAATCTGGAAATGGAAATTGAAATCTGACTTCTTTCTGATTCTAAGCAAAAAAGCATTCTCCAAAGTACTGGAAATCAGATTTGGAGCTACAACAAATCATGTAAGTATCAAGTTGTGCTCACCAATCAGCCATAACATCCAAAGCACCTGCCTAATATTGTGTAAGTCCCCCTCATACCACTGAAACAGCTCTAACCCATACAGGGATGCACTCTACAAGACCTTGTGGGCTAGGTGGGTTATAGATGGGCATGGGCTCTCAGTGTCTTTGTACATGTATTGTTACTGGGAATGGTTGGGGTTCCCAAATGGCCTTATCATCATGACAGCCCACCTTAATCTTACATGGGTCCCCCCCCTAGGTCCCAGGCTCCAGATGGACATGTTATCTGTAATGTTAGCAGAAGGCCCTTGCGAGGTGGGGCCTGTGGAGCCCATGTCCCTGTCGTCAGTTCACTGTTTGTCTTTCCGGGGAGCTCTTTTAGTTGGTACTAGGACATGCCTGTTGTTTTGGAGATGTTCTGACCCAGATGTCAAGCCATCACAATGTCAAAGTGGATCAGATCCTCATGCTTATCCACTTATCCTGCTTTCAACACATCCCCTTCAAGAACTAACTGTTCACTTGTTGCTAAAATGTGGATCCCACCCTTTGACAGGAGCCACTGTTATCAACATTATTCACTTGTTGAGTGGATGTAATGTTATGGCTGATGGGTGTATTTCAGTCTGTCGTACTACCTTAGTCGTACTATTTTCACACCCAGACACTTACCATTTGTACTTTCTTTCATATGCGTAAGGCACTTTTTACTGCTGTCTGCATTCTGGCAATGTTAGCTGCTTTAGGGACTTAATTTACAGCATGCAATGCTACAGCCATTGTAGTACATTCTGCACTTACTGTCGGCGTAGTGTACTGGATAGTTTATTGGCTATATTTATTGTTTGTATTGACTTCTGTTTTACTGTGAGCTTATTCCCTCGTCTGCTGCTGCTCTTTGTTAAATACATTGAATAAATGCATCCAACCAGACATGAATTAAAGCATAAAAAACATGCAGGGCAGGGGTAATCTAGGACTGGCACTAGCCTAAAGCATGTAGCATGTAGGCCGGCCTTGCACTTGCAGAGACTAGTGTAAAGCGCATTGAGTGTATGCAGTCCACAGCTCAAGGTCAGTGTGTGCTGAGCTGTGTAAAAAGTCCAGACAGCAGGATGCTTGGCTGGTCTCGGCGCAGTCACTGTGTTCTCTGGCCTGGGTTCCAGTGATATCATCAAGTCCCTGATCTGTCCAACAGATCTTCTTTGAGGCAGTGGAGGGTGCAGGTGAGTGCTGTCCACCCCAACCACTCTACCTGCAAGTGCAAGAGTGCACTCCCAAACCACCAGGACTGCACCGAGCAGCCCTGTAGCAGCCAGAGATGAAAGCAACACACTCGTACAAATAAAAGGTGCAATAAAGAGCTCAGAAGGTTCAGGAGGTTCACAATTCAATATTCACCTGATAATATTTTGAACAACATCTGAATGAAGACATTTGATGACAGTATCCAGCTGTAGAATAATCTACTAATGAAGGGTATGGGGTATGGTGTGTGTATGGTGTAAGGGTATGGAATGATCTCAGGTTCTACCTGGAACCACTGGGTGCAAGACAGGACTACCCACTGGATAAGGCACCAGTCCATCGCAGGGTAATTATATTAAATGTTTTAATTAGGGATGCACCAAATAATTTATACCAAACGACATGATCAAATCGCAACCAGTGTGGAGTGAGGTGCTCTTTATAAATGCAGTAAACATGTCAGCTGTGTGAAAGCATATTAAAAAGTCAGAGAATGACCCAAGATTGCAGACATTGTTCTGCTGAATTGTCAAGAGGGCTACATTTGCAAAGAGATCCCCCTCGAAAAACTGCATTCAGTGTTCAGCCTTCGGCCAAATGTTTCATTTTATTCAGTTGTGGTTTCGGCCAAAAATGTTTATTTTGGTGCGTCCCTAGTCTTATTGTATTACATAAAAAATAAACATTACAGAGTAATAATAAAATATAACATTACCAGATATCTAAAATACAGCTACACTATAAACTACATAAAAATACACTGTTTATTTCTTTCATTTCAATGCTGGCAAAATTTGCTTGGAGATGTTTATATTAATATTTATTAACTATTTTTAACTACAAAAGAGAAGAATGATTAGGTGATCTAACAAATATACTTGTCTCATTATTGAGAGAAAATGTCAGGTTTAGTTCCTACAACATTTCAGAAATGTATATGTATTGGAAAAATAACAAATATTTTATATAAATAATATAATATTTTATATGAAAAATAAATAATATTTAATCTGAAATATATATAATATATTCATATATAATTAACTGGTTTAACACATTTATATTCACACATCAAAACACAAGTCACTTAATTTTACAAACAATTGCAAAACTGTAGCAGCACTACAATAATACCTTCCATATGTCTACATTTAATAAGGAGTGAATTATATGAGTAGACTATAAATAGAACCTTCTGGCAACACCTCAAACAAAAGCATCTCACTGTATTTCACAGCCTCCTCTGTCAACAGATAGAGGGCAAAAAAAGATCAACACAGTTTCAGCAATTAAGATGATTAAATGTGTGTTTATGAAACAGAATCCAGCAGAATACAGGGAACGACTCACAATCACACAGATTGCAGCACTTTAGGTGATGTACACACAGACCAGCTTATAGTGTATATATAGGGCTGGGCAAAGTGATGCTAAAGATCCCTGCATTTATCTCTGTATTATTCTAGATTCTGATGGTTTCGTGGTATATTACACTATTTGTTTTAATGACTAGGAATTTCTATAGGTTTGCAGCTCATTTTCTGTGACCAGACTATATTTCTATAATCTATATAATATGATATATAATATCTATATAATATAATCTAATAAAAAAAATGACTTCTTTGATTTCGAAATATATACCTATATGTGTGTGTGTGTGTGTATGTGTGTGTATAACACTATACATTCACTTATAGCCCCATATGAACTCAATCAGACTGATCTCTGGGATGTTGCAGTTCAGCAGGAAGAGCTGTGTGTTGTAGGAAACACAAAGGAATCCTCAGAGAAGGAAAAAGCGGTGCTGAGATTTGAAGTCAACAATTTTCCAAGCAGCAGGTGAGCTCGGCTGCTTCTCCAATAAACGCTGTTTTAATGAATAAACCTGGGGGGATAATTGGAGGAGAGGAAAGTGGAGAACAGTGATTTTTATAATAACACTGGCCGCCGCTATCTGTAACTGTGCTGACTCTCGTTTTCCTCAGCTTTGACAGGACAATTAAACACAAGCGACTCCAAAATAAGTGTGTGTGCTGAATATGTGACATGTCAAGACTAGGTCAGTGAGAGAGAGAGAGAGAGAGAGAGAGAGAGAGAGAGAGAAGGAGACAAACAGAGGAAAGAGAAAGAGAGAAAGGTGGGCAGTATTTCAAGGTATTGTGATAAATGCTGTTATTGTGATCCACTGCACGCTTTTCAGAGCTTATTGAGGATACTGTCAGCACTTAAAGACCACTTATCAACTGCACCTTTCATTACAAAGAGTCCAATTAGTCCTGTTTAATTGGATGAAGGGCAGCAGATCTTGAATTAAAATCTGACTGATATTCTGCTGCTACTGCTGTATTTTGTCTACATGTCACAAAATCACCATGATACTGTGAACCACAAAAATGGTTTTGTAAAAACCAAAAAAGTATTGTGCCTTGAAATACTTTTACCATTTTGTCCACCTCTAGATGGAACTGAAAGAGAGAGCAGACAAAAAGGAAAATAAAATAAGAGAAAATAAAGAGAACAGAAAGAGAGGGAGAAAGAACAGAAAAGGGAAAAGGGAAAAAGAGAGAACAGAAAAGAATAAGAGAAAATAAAGAGAATAGAAAGAGAGGGATAACAGAAAAAAGAACAAAGAGAGAGAACAGATAAAAGACAGAAAAGTGAACATATAAAAGAGCAACAGAACAGAAAAAAGAACAAAGAGAGAGCAGAGGAAAAACAAAGAGAGAGAGAACAGAGAAAGAAAGAAGATAAAGAGAACAGAAAGAGAGGGAGAAAGAACAGAACAGAGAACAGAAAAAGAAAAAGAACAGAGCTTAAAGAAAGGGAACAAACAGAGAGAACAGAGAAAAGAGAACAAAGAGAGAACAAAGAACAGAAAACTCAGAGAGATCAGAAAAATGTGAGAAAAAAGATTGAGAGATCAGAGAGAACAGAAAAGAAGAAAACAGAGACAGAACAGGAAGACAAAGACAGTGAGAGAGAGAGCCGAGAGAGAGAGAGAGAGAGAGAGAGAGAGAGAGAGAGAGAGAGAGAGCATGAGAGAACATAGAGGAAGGGACAGTGGACATAGCGAGCACGGAAAGAAGAAAGGTTCAAAGATTGCTTTGAATTATATAGTCATAAGAGAGCAAGAGATAAATAGACAAACACAGAGCAAGAGAGAGCTATAGAGTGAGTGTGAGAGAGAGAGAGAGAGAGTGAGAGAGAGCTTGTCTGTTAATAAAGCAACAGATCACGGCTGGTAGGAGGAAGGAAGAAAAGCAGCTGTTCCCCTCGAGCTCTGCTCGTGTGTTTACTCTGATTTGGAGATAATCTCTGGAGCAGTTGCGTCCAGCTCGTGCTGCTGAGGTTAATGGAATGCAAGAAATGAAGCAGCGTACAGAAGTGCTTCTCTCGCGGCTCTCTGAAGAACAGCAACTTCAGAAAAGGCAACAGAAAAAAAGCTCTTATTAAAGTTTTTTTCTGCTGGAGTATGAATAAAACAACAGTCTGTAATTGGCCCTGAGAGACGGGACGTTTCTCCGTCCCATACCGAACGTGCTTTAGGACAATTGGGGGCATGAGATGCTTTTGCTGAGGCGGGGGGGGGGGGGGGGGGGGGGGCATGAGAATGCTTTCCATGAAGGAGAGGAATCCTGCATTGCGATCTTAGGCCGTGAACTTTCGGAGGGAAGCGAGCGCTCCTTGGCGCTTTAAATCATTCATAAGTCCTGCACTGCTGCTCCATTGTCTTTGGACCTGCAGGAGAGGAGAGGAGGTTCAAAGTGATGAGGTTCGAGATGAACGCACAAGATTTAAATGCGATTTTTTTTTAATCCTCAGGAGGAGGAAAACAAGCCGGCTCTGCAGCTGTAGACATTTCTTCTGCTGAGCTCTTTGAAGTGCCAGTCGTGGCATTTCAGCCTCTAAAATGACTTCTTCATCTTTATCTGTGAGCACCGCTGCTCTGTGTGCAAAAAGGTTGCTGTCAGACTACAGCACACTCGTAAACAAACACACACACATACAGAGAAACACAGAAAGTGAGAACGCTTCCTATCATCAAAACAGTTGCTGCGATTTCTTTCTTTGAAGACAAACGACAAACTGCTTCAACCAATCAATTGAGAACCCTTTGTTTAGATACTCTAATGAGAACATCACCTAATGACTCCAACCAAGGACTGGACTCATGAATAGGCCCTGTGATATTCAGCACCTAGACTAAGTTCCCAGCTAACATGCTCACGTGAGGCCTGTATGGGTAGCCCAACTGGGAACCAGAAAGTTTTGTCCATGGGTTTCATGTTGGCCCCACATACGGATGCCCACCAGGGTCCTACCAGGGTCAGTGATGGCACCAGGAGGGGTAAAACATAGTCAAACATTCGGACATGCTGTAACGATGGGGCCCATTTGAGAACCCCAATTGGTTCACAACACATGTACAACCCCACTCAGAGCCACTCATGACCACCTAGAACCCAACTGGAGCCCACGTTCTACCCATGTGACCCCCCCCCCAACATGTTGGCTGGGTTTAGAGGTGGAGCCACCACGGCCTGATGTTCCAGTGTATCCCACAGAAGCTTGATTAGACTGAGATCTAGGGGATTTAGAGGTCTACAAGAATTCTGAGCCAGGTTTCTCAACAGATCTATGCTCAGAGTGTGCCACTGCCTAGGGAATTACCTATTACAAGCCAGATAACATGTCAATGTGGGGCCTGTTTGGTTAGCTCAACTGGGAACAAGAAAGTTTAGTCCCACATAGGGATGTCTATCAGGGTCCCACCAGGGTCCTACCAGGATCAACAATTGGAACAGGAGTGGGTAAACATTTGCCCCATCGAACCAATGTAAGGGTGGCCTGGAATGATGGACCCATTTGGGAAGCCCATTTGGACCCTTATAACAACACATGTACAAACCCACTTGTAGCACACGCCCACCTGGAACCCACCTAGCCTATGTTCCACTCATGTGAGCCCCACATGAGCATGTTCGCTGGGATGTGTTAGCCCTTTTCTTTGAGCAAATCCCACGCCTGAAAGAACATAAGGCAGGTGTGTGTCTCTTTTTCGCTAATTAGGCAAATGCTTCCTTCACACATGGTTTGCACAGTGAGAATGCCTCTCTTCAGTGCAGTTAAATTGCACAAAATCCAGATGTTACCACAGAACTCATGATGGCTGAGAATCCTGTAGCGAACCCTGCTAACATTATATTGGCCCAGGCTTCTGCTAGAATCTGCAAAACTGTGGAATGCCGCAGAATTAGCAGCACGGTTTCACTAAATGTACAAAAAGCATAACTGTAAAAGAAGCACTGCAATGCAATGTTGGAAACACATCACCTTAACCAACGCTTAATTCAACGCAAACGCAGGCGGAAAGAGGATAAGCTATAAAGAAACAGAATGGCTAAGAGTAGAGCTGTAACATCACAGCAAACATTTGCTGAAAGCTCTCAAAGGCATTTCACCGACAAGCCTTTTCTGATTAATTATTAACCTTGTAATGAATATGGTGCTGCAAAAGATTATGCAAACACTCCAACAAAGCCATGGTGGACCGCTCTGCATCCAAATATCTTTTTGAAAAAAAAGAAAACATAAAACACATGCATATATTTTCCTTTGATCTTAGTGCCGCCAATTCTCTGGGAGAGGAGTGAGGGCGTATGAAGCACCTGGACTGGTTGGAGAAAATAAACTGTACAACTGGAGGCGATTTCTCTCTAAAGCACAGTAATTTCTTCTTTCATCTGCAAAACTGCTGGAGCTTTTAAAATGTTTTTCAGTGAATGCGCGAGAATTTCTTGCACCCCATGAACTGCATCCAATGTAAAATATGTGTGAGCATGTGTGTGTGCGTGTGTTTATGTGTGCTGATTTGAAAGACAGAGATACAGTGAGAGAGAGAGAGAGAGAGAGAGAGAGAGAAGGGAGACAGTCTATGACTGAAAGCTGAAAGCAAACCTCTGTCGCTGAATTTTACAACCCACTTGCTAGTTTGGACCATGCCTTCAGCTTCTGATGATTTGGGAAAAGACTGTAAGAGAGGGCAGAGAACTTAGGCTTAGGTGGCTCCTGCTTATAGGAAGCCTGAAGCCAGTCTCCCCTCTGATAAGTGAAGCCAGAATGACAAGGTTAAAAGAGTGAAGGGGTGGTGGAGGGTTGCAAAGACTTAGTCTTTGCAACTAAGTTTGGCCTCTGGCCTCTGGCCTCTCTCCAGGTGGGTAGGTGTCACTCTTTCTCTCTCCCAACATCGCTTCATCGTGTGGTGCTGACCGGCAAGTTGGGTGTCTGCTAGCCCATGCATCAGAGCTGGGTACTCTGCGCTTTCCTCCAAGCGTGTTGATTGCCCAGTTATGTTGCATCAGTGGCAATTTGAAATGTGCTGGTTGCGCATGTAACAGAGGGGGCACCCTTCCAGAGTCAGATGCATTACATGGGTTGGGTAATAAGGGAAGAAAAAACACATTGGGGTTATCGATAGCATGATGCACACAAAAGTGGCACCCATGCTCCCAGATAATGTGCCCATGTTGGGCCTGTATGGTTAGCCCATAACCATGAAAGTGTCCCACCAGGGTCAATGATGGGACCAGGTCAGGATTTGGCTGTGCACTGCACCCTGGAATGCACCAAGCCCACATTCATGACCTACCCTCTCAACTGCTTCCCACTGTGCGTGTTCTCACTGTTGAGCCCCACAGAAGCATGTTGGCTGGGCTAATAGAGCTCTCCAGCAGCCGAGGTCTAAAGGTAGCAGGTTTGGGACTGGAAAGTCACCGGTTCAATCCCCTAGACTGACAAGAAGTGGAGGGCAAGGGGGAGACAGTGCTTCCTTCTGACCTAATATTCATGACTTAACCCTCAACTGCTCCCCAGGTAGTGGCTGCCCACTGCTCTGGATGTGTGTTCTCTCTGCCCCAATTCACTAGTATGCGAGCGGGTGTGTTTGCAGCCATTTAATATAGAGGTTGAAATCAACTGCACACTAGCTCTAAAGTTCTAATGCATGCTAAAAACAAACTCATTCACCCAGTCTGAAGCAGCTAGACAAATGCAGTCTCCATCAATAACACCAAAACTTGTATTTCTGTGCATCACCAAGACCAGTTTGGACAATATACTGCTCAGCTCTAGCCTAAACAGAGTCCAACCCCTCTCACATGGTTGTTGATGCATGATTGCATATGCAGATAGAAAGCAGCCTTCGGCCCTGCACTCACCGCTGCCTCGCAGCCTACCATGTGCTGAGACTGAAGGAAACCTCCAGATCAATAAGGATGAATTAATTATTACGGAGCCCACTGGGACCCCTGACTCAGACTCAGTCTCTCTTTTTCTTCTCTCCCCTTGAAGCTAAAGCTGCTCAAGCGAAAACACTTACAGGGAGAAGAGGCTCTGCCGCATCCGGTCGAAGAGGAAGAAGCAGGAGGGGCAGCAGCAAGAAAACAGCTGCGTTTCAGATGAGTCAACAGCATCCTTGATTCCAATCACCACCATGTGGGTAATCTCACCCAAGTAAAGCTTTAGAGCGTGCTGCTCCCTGAAGGCATCGTAAAATGGGTAGTTTACATGGTATTCTCTTTTCTGTTGGAAAATGAGGGTTGTCAATTTGTGAAAGGGGTCAGGGCAAGATTGGCATGCTGCAGATCCATGACGTGTGCTTGGTATTAAATTGTAGACCACAGCTCTCTCTAAAGGCCCAGAAATGTGCCAAAGAATTTGAAACCATAGTTTTTAATGGAGGTACACACACCGGTACCAACACTGTGCGTCAATGCACAAGGACTTCCAGAACTGTTCCAATTTCTCGACACACCACAAAACACCACTCAGGGTTTTTTCGCTATTACATTAAATTGAAAGCAACACAATATAAAAAAATAGAGAAAATATGATTTGTGAGTTGAAATTTAGATGAAATGCTAGAATCGGGGCAAGATTATAAGAAATGTTTCACTTAGAGTAAGCTGGTTCTCTACAGCTTATTGATGTTGCATCTTGCTCGCCTGTGTAGATGATAGATGAGGAGAAGCTGATCAACGTAGTGGGGAAATAGTCACCAATTTATAAATACAACCACAAGTCATTCTGAACTTGAGCCTAAACTCGGTTTGACCGAGTGTTTCACTGCGCAACATGAATGAACAACAGGTCCAACCTTGTGCTGGATAGGCTACAATAACAAAAGACCATGTCAGGTTCCTAGGGCCCAGGTTTGCCAACACTAGACAGCTGAAGACTAGAAAACTAAAGCTTAGTCTGATGAATCTCAATTTCTGCTGAGGCTCACAGACAGCAGGGTCGGAATTTGGTGCAGAAAGCATGAACCTATGGACCCAAGCTGCCTTGTGATCCAGGCTGGTGGAGGTGGTGTAATGGTGTGGAGGATATGTTCTTGACAAACTTTGGGCCATTACCAGTGAATCATTGCTTATATGCATTTAAGCTGATGCTCTTACCCAGAGCAACTTCCAGGGTTACTCATATTACAGAGGCAGGCCAATGTAGTGTTAGGAGTCTTGCCCAAGGACTCTTATTGGTGTATTGTTACATAGTCACCCAGACCAGGAATCGAACCCCAGTCTCCCACATGGTGTGGTAGCTCACTGGTAGGTAGTGGTGTTATCTGTTACGCCACACCAACCACAGCCTATTTAAGTATTGTTGCATCCCTTCGTGACCACGGTTTAACCATCTTCTAAAGGTTTCTTTCTATGTGAAAATGCACAGTGACACAAAGCAGTCTCTCAACAAAGTCTCTCAGACATGGCAGTGAGTTCAGTGTTCTTCATTGACCTTCACAGTCACGAGATCTGAATTCAGCAGAACACCTTGGGGATGTGGTATTTTTTTCCCCATCAACTCAATTAAAGTACTAAAATGTAACCACATTTTAACATGTGTGTGTGTGTTTGAGTGTGTAGTGTGTGAGTATAGCCCAGCCCCTCACACCAGAGAGAGAGAGAGAGAGACCAGATTACTGTGTTTCCATAAATTGCAATTTCTCTGGCACTGATAGCAGAACCGTTTATCTTATGGAAACCTTATCAATCCTTCAGTTTTAACTCATTTCTAAGTGCTTCCCACTCAACCTTGGGTATCAGTGGATATCCCAAGTTCCGACAGCTTCACCTCATAAAGTCCTTCATACATAATTAGAAAATTAGTGTCTGATTTTGCATCATATTGAATTTAATCAATCAATATAACTGCTGTAGCAAGGCTGTTCATAGAGATGACACAATACCACTTCTACAGCAGTGACAGTCTCAGAATATCGTACTTGGGAAGCTGTAAAATGATATTCTGGTGTACTTGTACAATAACAATAAATAGCATTCCATCCTACTCCTTTCTAATGCAGTCATCTGATTTCTGCTGGATCATGGTGAACAAAGAAACACACTATATGTCCAAATATTCATGTACACCCCTTCAAATGATTGCATTCAGCTGCTTTCTGACAAAGATGTGCAAATGCAAACACACAGTTTGTCCAGTCCCTGTAGAGAGGCATCGCCAATTAAATAAGACTCCCAAAAGCAAATAAACGCAGTGATCATCCAACATCCTGACCTCTGTAATGCTCTTGTCGTTGAATTCAATCAAATCCCCACAGCACTGCTCCAAAATCTAGTAGAAAACCTTCTTCCTTGGACAGTAACCACAGTGGCTCCAACAAAAGCAGGATCAACTCTTTTTAATGCCCTTATGTCCCAATCCTTTTGTCCAGTAGTGTATGTGCATTGTGTGAGGGCATCAGGACTGGGCCTGAGCACCACTGTTCTAATCCCTATGATGCTTCAGAGACCAGAATCCCAAGACCAGGAGTGCACACAGCAATCCAAGCAGAGAAGGGATAACAGGCAAGGAGGGAAGAGAAAGCATGTGGGAAGAAGCAACCAAACAGATGGAGGAAGAGAGGAAGAACGAACAAGAGAAGAAGAAAGGGAAAGACAGAAAGTGAGAGAGAAAGAAAGGGGGTGAAATAAGGCCCCCCAACCTGCCGGCCTGCTTGTTCCTGTCTGCGCGGACTCCTGGGAAGAGCCGGATCAGCTGCTGCTGTCACCTTCAACTTGTTCTTTGTCCATGGAGCCAGGAGAGGAGGCAAATTAACTCACACTCAGGAAGAAGCAGTGCCAAAAGAGCAGCGTGCCACACACATATATACAGCACAGACACACACACACACACAGCACCAGCACATATGTGTGCCCACACACATGTATATCCAGTGCCTTCACACTGGAAGGCCAGTAGGATATGGTCTCAAGGTCACCATTTTTTTAAACTTGAGATTTTAAAAATTGATATGAGATAAGATGAGTGTGGATTTAGCAGCCATATACTTCCTAAGGACATCATAAATATTCAGTAAAATAACCCCCAATCGCACCTTTAAAATGAATTACAAACACTCCTCTACTCACACACAGCGCATATGCTCACGCCAGGCACAGTTTGCATGCCCACATATGCACATATGTGTCCACAAGTAGTGTGCCTACACATATTACACAAATTATGCATATGCATTTAAATAAGAGTAGGATATGGTTTCAAGCTTGTGAATTTGAACTAGCACAACTACTTGAACTAGTTTGAACATGTAGTGCATCATGTTTAAATATATATATTAATAAATATATAATATAATATTATTATTATTGTTATTAATATATCAATATTATATAAATATATATATAAAGTTACATATTAAAAAAATTGACATTAACAGAGACTAAATGTGTTCATACACAAGGCATATACATGCAAACACACACGCACACACACATTTCAGCACCTGGCCAGCTCCTTCAACTTCCTCCTTACGCAAGTAACAGTCTGCAATGTTGTTTTCCTTCTTATCACATTTTCCATTAAAACTGACATTTCATCTAAATAAAACCCTCGAGGCGTAAACCTAGACATGATCACGGGGTGTAAGAGGAGATGAGAGACATTTATAAAGTGTGTGTGAGTCAGTGTGTATATGTATGTGTGTGAGTGTGTGTGTGTGTGTGTGTGTGTGTGTGAGGGACAATGGCGGATGCTGTCGTACTGTGATGGAACACAGGGTCATTATATGATCCGTCATTGAAACATCCAGGCAATTACACATGTCTGCGCTGGAGGTGCTTATTAATGCACAAGGCCATTATCAAATGGACAAAAAAGAGTATTTTCCTCTCTCTCTCTCTCTCTCTCTCTCTCTCTCTCTCTCTCTCTCTATTTCATCCATTTCTTTGAGTCCTTTTCTGTCACTCTTTTTCATCTGTGTTTTCTCGCCTGCTTCCTTTCTCATCTGTTGAATATGACTTTGCTCTTACAGTGTTATTCTTCTTCAGTTACACTTCTATTCTCTGTTTTTTATGTGTGTGTGTTGCTGATAAGTAGTGAAAGCTGTAGTATGTCAACAGGTTATCGTTAGTGTGGTATATTTAATCGAAGTGCTCTTTTCTGAGTATGTTGAGGCACTGTTTGTACTTTTTCAACCACCTGTATCTTTAAAATACAGGTTTAGACCATTAGCCTCTAAACAACAGCAAACAGTTTACAGTCTATTAAATGCAACTTTTATTAACTACAATTATATATATATATACATATATATATATATATATATATATATATATATATATTTAGAACAATATACATATATATATGTATATATATATTTATATTTATATATTTATATATATATATATATATATATATATATATATATATATATATATAGTCTAATGAATGCATTGAGCTACTTTTAGCTGCACTCATTGCTGACACAGATGTTCAAATGCACACACAGCTTGTCTAGTCCCTGTAGAGACGTATTGCCAATAGAACAGCAGCAGATTAACATAGGCGTGGGCTAGAGGGGTATAAAGCCCCCAGCACTGAGCTGTGGAGCAGTGGAACTGTGTTATCTGGGATGATTGTTGGTGCTCCATCCAGTACTTTTGGGATGAGTTGTGGTGGTGATAATTCGATACCCTGACCCTCGATACCCTCACTAACGCTCTTGTTGCTGAATGCAAACAAATCCTCAAAGCAAATCTCTCTTCAAAATGGAAGAAACCCTTCGACCAGTAGAGACATTTACTCCAACAAAAGCAGGATACACTTTTTTAAAATACTCAATTCTGCAAGAAACAAGGAATAAGCAGTGTCCCAATACTTTTGTCCATATCACTGTATCGATCAGTATATCTCCAACAGTTCAACCTCAAATTAAAGTAGCATTAATACTGGGAACACAGCCCAAATCGTGATATCATAAGTTGATCACAATAACCCACCCAGGGCAGTACAAGTGTACTTGCGCCCCTGCAGTGCAGCTGAGTCTACACTTACACACGTACGTACACACAGGCCTGCGTGCTGACTGACGGCCCTCTGGAGGACAATACACTACCGGGCTGTCACTGGTGGATGGATTTGAGGTCCCTATGTTTAACTGTAGGCTGAGTTTGTCAACAAATCACAGCCAGATGCTCAAGTATTTATTGATTGTAGTTCTCTAGAACTTAGCTGAACTGAACTGAACTGCACTGAAGCCACTGGAACAAAATGGGAAGGAGCTTTGTGGCGGTACATTAGAACCGGGGTGTATTCCTCATGGTGGCAAACTGTCCAAGGGAAAGATTAGGTGTAAAAAATTGTATTTCTGTCATATTCAGGAAAGCACTTTGCGTAGGGGTGGATACACAATGAAATGTATTCGGTTGTGGTGAAGTATTATCCAGGTCTTTGTAAGCATGCTCTTCATCGATCATCCAGAGAGTTGCTCTATTAAATAAGAAGAAGAGAAGCAGACAGTCGCCGCTTTTGGCAAGTGCTCGCAAAGCAGGAAGAAAAGCATTCTATACAATGAGTGGCCTTTTTGTTGGTAAGCAGAACAATTAAGCAAATGGCATTGTGCATTCATAATGTAGGCATACACACACACACATACATACACACACAAAACACACACACAACACACAGGAAGCACACAGGAAACACAGTGTGTAGGCTTATTCTATTTATGCAGGGCAGAAGGTCAGAATTAGCCTCACTATCCTCTGTTTCATTACCGAGCACAGAGCTGAATGCTAATGTCTACATGTGCGTATGTATGTGTGTGTGTGTGTGAGGGTGTGTGCGTGACTCTATTAGAGTCTTATCCAATCATGGAGATGTCAGTGCAGCTCAGGCGTGGCAGGATATAGAATATGCAATGTTCTGCATTCATTTCCTCCTAGCATAGACACCCCCCCCCCCCCTCCCGGGGAAAGGGAAGGGGGGATTGGGGGTAAGGTGGGGTTAAGTTCTTTTGCTCCGCTTCACCCTGCCGGCCCAAAAAAGAAAGCGGGACGGGGGAGAAAGGGGAGGGGGTGGCAAAGTGAGAGACAAAAGGATGCTTTAAGAGGGAAATGGGTTCAGCCTGAACAATTAAACGCCGCAGTCTCCCTGATTAAAGCTGACAGGTGAGAACGGGTCTCGGGGAGAGGGAGAGATGGAGAGAGAGGGAGGAACAAAGACAACATAAAAGACATGTCTTTCCATTCGCGGGGATTATAAATTGGATCTGATAAGCAATTAATTGACTAATTGGTCATAGGAGAGCAGCTTATTTCCCTGGAGCTGCTGCTATGCTGACTGCATTGCGCAGTGGGAGAGCAGTGGTAGCAGGAAGCTGTAGAGGTGTGTGTGTGTGTGGGTGTGCGTGTATGCGCCTGTGTATGAGATAGCTACAAATTACACAGCTCTACTCACTATCAGTGTGAGAGAGAAGTGGCCAGCAGAGAGAGTGATAGGCTGCCATGATGACGTCGCACCCGAAGCCAAGCTGCAGATGAGGAACTCTGAGGTGGTGGATTTGTGTTAATTCGTTTTTCAGCGGATTCAGAGGCCACCAGATGCAGCCGTCTGCACCTTGTGAAGCGCACTAACACTTAGCATTTTCTTTTTTCCTCAGCAGAGAGCTGTTATACTAAGACTTGCGTATGTAGGTTACACTAGTCTGTCAGCAGATGCTCAAGTAGGAAACGTTCAAATCTGCACTCAGACTAGACTTAGGTCACATGCTGGACTAAGGCAGCTTCTAAGTTAACCTACACTGGGTTCTGAGAAGGAGCCCACCACCTTTACGATCTGTTCTGTTGTTCTAAATATGTTGACCTAAGTATAAGTAGGGATGCACTGATCAAACATTTCCTGTTCCAATATCGATACACAACCCAGATGAAATGGCTTGGTTATGAAGCTCTGGTGATGTGGACGCATCAGTGCTTGTGAGGCTCTTAGGTTAGATATCAGGTAAATCTTACCTGGCAGCTACGCGAGCCCCCCGGCTTCACCAGAGAACCGAGTTTCCCCTTCGCAAAATGCTAAGAGCAGACGTGTGGACGTTGGGGTGGATGTTTTTAATTTAGCGCCTTTAATCATAGACGCAGGACTCAATAGAGTGATTTTAATGTTATGGCATGTTATATGGCATGTTATACTTTTTTTTTTTTACAACAGTGGCAATTTATTGAAGTCCTATTTGATTCTATCTAATTCTATTCTATTCTACACCTTATGATTCACATTAATGGGAGTTGTTCTAAAAGCAAGGCTAACTCTGCCAGCTCCTTAAATGTTGTGCTCAGTGGTTTATCTGTCAGTCAGATGGTAATGGCACAGAGGAAGCTGCTTCTGTGAGGATGGGGCACTAATGGATCTGCTGTGAATAACGCTTAATGGCATTTGCCTCTCCGTGATATATACAATCTCTCTCTCTCTCTCTTTCTCTCTCTCTCTCTCTCTGGTTTCCTCTCTGCAGATGATCTAGACTGGTCTACTGCATTGGCTCGTATTTATAACCAAGCAGAAGAAAAAGGAACTGTCCACTGTCGTACAAACTCAAATTAATTTAATATCTCTTATCTCGCTCCACATGTTATCAAGCTGGGCTGAGTGCTAACCGCTAACTGCTAATCCCTAACCACCATCAGTGAGAGTGGGGTGCTATCAGGACATCGCTCAACTTTAATTAGCTGTGTGGCCTTACCTTCCTCTGATCTCATCCCCTGTGGCTGAATCGCCGCCAGTGTGTGCTGCACGGGTTTAGGAGTGTGTGCGTTTGTGCATGTGTGTGTGTGTGTGTGTGTGTGTGTGTGTGCAAGTGTATGTGTGTGTATGCGCTTTATCATCACAGTTTGGGTCTCAAATTAATTTACATATAACATCTCCTGCAATCAGACCACAGTGACAGCAGTTTAATGAAGCATGAATGGATCTAATCTGAAGGTAAAAACACACACACACTCACACACTTGCGCACACGAACGGACACACACGCATGGACACACACTCACGGACACACACACCCTCACAAACGTTCATGCTAATTTAATTTGAGAGCCTTTCAGCTCTCTTCTCCGGGGACAAAACACTTGAATGAGCTTGACCAGTCTGACCACTGGTACTATGACTGACCACTTGGGCTCAAAGGACAAAATATGGTGTCTTTTCTTTTTTTATTTTACCACCTATAAAAAAGCAGGAGTAGCGATGACTGGTCTCAATACTGCAGTCCATCTGGAAAACAGCGCTACATTAGCAAATGAGGCACCGTAAAAAGAGGAATAACGGTTTAATGTCATAACATAAAACTTGAGGTATCAGATAATGGGTAATAAAGCATGATCCAATACTTTGCCTTTGCAACGGTAATGGACTTGGTGGCAGTAGTAATGAGAGGGCAGGGCAAAATTACAGTGCTATTAACTCTTTATAACAGTGCTAGCTAATTGTAGCTTAAATAAGTAGACTTACACTGGGAATGTCTGTAAAAATGTCTGCTGGTGGTAGTTCTCACAAACGTTTAATTATCTTTAATCTAATGAAGAATTGTAGAACACAACTCTCACATTTGTTTTGGACTAATTTTTGTTGTATGTGTGCTCATTTAAGGCTTTCTATAGGTCCTCTATGGTAGTGTCATTACCGTGGTACTACTGAAACCAAATATACCCAAATTTAAACTACTGAGTTGGTTCTGGTTGAGTTCTCTAAAAGATCTGTCCTGAGCCATGAAGTCATTTATAACACTCATGATTTATAACACTGGTATCATTGTACTTGGATGGTCCACTGTAGAAGCCTCGTAGATGATCGTCTGACATTCAACCAACCTTTAACTGAATGTCTATTAAATGCAACTCAACTCTAAGCTGAATGTAAATGACTGTCTGTTGAATATAACCCTACACCTAACACTAACCCTAACCTTAATCTTATCATTTTAGGTTTAGCGTTAGCTTTATAGTTTAGGTTTAGATTAGGGTTAGGGTTACAATTTAAGCTTTAGCTTAGCGTTACGATTTTTGGGTTGAAGATAAGGTTAGGGTTATTGTTAGGTTTAGATTTAAGGTTTAGGTTAGGGTTGGGATTATGTTTAGGGTTAGATTTAAGGTTTAGGTTAGGGTTGGGGTTGTGTTTAGGGTTAGATTTAAGGTTTAGGTTAGGGTTGGGGTTGTGTTTAGGGTTAGATTTAAGGTTTAGGTTAGGGTTAGGGTTGGGGTTGTGTTTAGGGTTAGATTTAAGGTTTAGGTTAGGGTTAGGGTTGGGGTTGTGTTTGGGCTTAGATTAAAGGTTTAGGTTAGGGTTAGGGTTGGGGTTATTGTTAGGTTTAGATTTAAGGTTTAGGTTAGGGTTGGGGTTGGGGTTGTGTTTAGGGTTAGATTTAAGGTTTAAGTTAGGGTTAGGGTTGGGGTTATGTTTAGGCTTAGATTTAAGATTTAGGTTAGGGTTGGGATTATGTTTAGGGTTATATTTAAGGTTTAGGTTAGGGTTGGGGTTGTGTTTAGGGTTAGATTTAAGGTTTAGGTTAGGGTTAGGGTTGGGGTTGTGTTTGGGCTTAGATGAAAGGTTTAGGTTAGGGTTAGGGTTGGGGTTATTGTTAGGTTTAGATTTAAGGTTTAGGTTAGGGTTGGGGTTGGGGTTGTGTTTAGGGTTAGATTTAAGGTTTAGGTTAGGGTTGGGGTTATTGTTAGGTTTAGATTTAAGGTTTAGGTTAGGGTTAGGGTTGGGGTTGTGTTTAGGGTTAGATTTAAGATTTAGGTTTAGGTTAGGGTTAGGGTTATGTTTAGGGTTAGATTAAAGGTTTAGGTCAGGGTTAGGGATGGGGTTGTGTTTGGGCTTAGATTAAAGGTTTAGGTTAGGGTTGGGGTTATATTTAGGGTTAGATTTAAGGTTTAGGTTAGGGTTGGGGTTGTGTTTAGGGTTAGATTTAAGATTTAGGTTAGGGTTAGGGTTGGGGTTGTGTTTAGGGTTAGATTTAAGATTTAGGTTAGGGTTAGGGTTGGGGTTGTGTTTAGGGTTAGATTTAAGATTTAGGTTAGGGTTAGGGTTGGGGTTGTGTTTAGGGTTAGATTTAAGATTTAGGTTTAGGTTAGGGTTAGGGTTATGTTTAGGGTTAGATTTAAGATTTAGGTTTAGGTTAGGGTTATGTTTATGATTAGATTTCATAGACAGGCATTTATATTCAACACAGAGTTCAGTTGCATTTAATAGCTATTCGGTTAAATGTTAGTTGAATGTTAGGTGAGCATCTACGAGGCCTCTACTCCTAATGTCAGGTTTTACAATGCATTATAATGACTTCTTAAAGCCTGTGTAATAGCCTGGCGTAACACTCTACTCTGTGTTATATATTATAATATATTAATACATATAATAATGCCAAGTCATGCACTCTTTATACCATGTTATGCATGTAAATGTAATTGCAATTATGCAGGAAAGCATCAGGAACTGTAAGTTATTACTGTTCAAGCATGCAATAATGCATTATACACTCATAATGTCCAATGAATGCAAGATTCATGGGAAGTGTTACTTCGATTGTAAGATGACTTTCTGTGCAGCCTCAGTTTGAAAGGCTGAGAACAAATGCATTTGTGAGCAGTGGGGTGTGGGGAGGTAAATAGAGCTCCTAGTCATGGACAACCAGGTCCAGTTAATTCTAACTGTTTCTATGGAGGTGGAACAGCCGCAGTTCTTTATTATATTTCAGTTCAGCGGCCTTAATTGCATTACTGTTTCCTAGTTGACAGGAAAAAATATGTATTACAAATCACCACGCGGCAGAACATCTCTGGGGATCACATTTCATATATCAGCTAATCATTTGCCGCCTTTTAAGCCACAGTGAAAGTCTGTACTGCGGTTATCAGCTGAATACCACTTTTCCAGCCGTTACAATGAGTTAAAATCATATTCTCGAACAAATAACGGAGGATTTCGATAAAGAGAAACGGGGCAGGAGTAGGAAGACAAAGGAGAGAACCAATAAAGCTAGAATGGAGGTGAGAGAGAGAGAGAAAGAGAGCTGGAGAGCGAGACAGAAACTGATGGCCAGATATAATAAGCTTTTGCACCAGTTTCAGGCACAAATAGGACGCATTCTACTCGAACGCTCTGTACGAAACTGGCAAATGAGCCTAAACATGAAATGTATGCGTTAAGAAAATATATTTCGCTTGCTCATACATATGCATTTGAGAAAAGATAGTGGGGGAAGTGCACGGAGCTGCAGCTGTTGACATATAGCGGCGTAATTAAGTAAGGATGCACCAATATGGGAGTTGTGGGACAATGATATTTGGGTACTAAATTCACCTGCAACAGCACAACTGATAAATGTAACATTACAATGACACATAAATATGCAAATAACACTAGTCTTCTTGGTCATAAGATTTTATTTATTTATTTTTAACAAATATTCGATTTCTAATAACATCATGCAGTCCAACAAATTAGCAACAATGTGTAATAGCCATTTCTTTAACAAAGGCAGCAGTTATCACAGCTAGGCCAACACAGGGAGAGAGCCGCCGGAGCAAAGATCGAACCCACAACCCCAGGTTCCTAGAGCTCTATGACCCCTACACTACCTGTGATGCCATTGTGCGACTGCAGTAAAGACGTTATTATCATATTTCTAATATTACTAAGAACGTTACTAGCAGATGTTCATCTGTCCTACAGAGCTTTCACACAGCATAACTGAAGTAGCTGAAGGATGGCACTGAGTCAGCTCCCACTACCGGTGCCTGTGAATGTGTGTGTGTGTCTTCATGCCATAGCTCCAACATGCCCTGAATTTAGAGTGCTAATGTATTCCTCTCCTTGTAAATATCTACCACTTTAAACAAGGCAAGTTCTTACAGTGTCTGCCTCCCAATGACAACACCTTCAGCTGCACATGAAACACAGGCAGTCGGCCAGCCGGCCGGCCCCAGGCCCACTAGAGACACGAGCAAGAGCTGGAGCGAGGCTACTACAGTGAGTTTCAAACCACTCCATTTGTTGAGGTGCTCTCAAAAGCATGAGCATGGGCCCAGGCTGATTTTCACAGAGGCCCAAAGAAAGCAGAAGGTATTTTAATGCCTAAAATGCATATTCAGTGCCTGACACATGAATAATTCAAACCCCGTGCCTCATTCAACATGACTCCTGCAATCATTATTTTAACGTCTATTAATCTTTCATGGGCTGCAGGTGAATATTGTGTCAGGCTGTCGATTGAGAGAGAATAAGTGACATGAGTCGATGGTGAACAGGCAAACACCTAGCATCTTGTCTATCGTCACTCCTGCCTCAATCTCCATTTTATCCATTTCTCACTCTTAAAACTCCCCATTGATCTGGAGCAGCCTGCCGGAGTTCAGGCAAGAGTTTTCCCTCTACTTGTCACCTTCTCTTACACTTTCTCTCTCTCTCTCTCTCTCTCTCTCTCTCTCTCTCTTTCTTTCTCTCCTTCTCTCCATTGTTACTTCCCCTCGTTTTTTTTTATCTCCAGCATCTGAGCCAACAATCAATGGTGTTTCATTCTGGTGAGGAACAAATGGAATTCCAGCTGGGACAGCGAGAGACAGGAGGTGGACTGAGGCACATACACGCATGCACATGCATACACACACACACACACAGCAGAACAATGGAAAACTGCTGAACTCCTTGAACTTTGGTGTACTGCTGTGCTCCCACGGGGGGCCTTCGATGAGCTACCACACACACCTGCCCTCCAAAAACTTCTTAAAAAGCGTAGCACTGAACAGGTTTAACCTTTCTACGTGGCCATCCAACCCAAATATCCTGCTCATAGGTGGCCTTTTAGGCACTGCAGAGACTGACAGATATAAAAACATCATGCCCTTATAAGTATTAGGAGTAGTATTAAAGTAAGCTATTATAAAATGCACGCTTGTACTCAATATACCCCAGATTGCCAACTTAAATTCAAAGTGCTTTACATAAACAGTAAAAATACACAGACATATGAATAAATGATGTAAAATAGCATTTAAAAGCATTAAAATAAAATAGAATAAAAACAAAAATAAAATCTAATATAATAATACTGCTTTTCCACTGGATAGCAGCTGTAGCTGAACAAAAGTAGCCTTTTTTTCTATTTTAAAATAAAATAATGCTGCTTTCCCATTTGATAGCAGTCATAACTGAACAAAAGTTTTCTTCAAAAGTAAGACCAGCCTCTAAGTCGTTGGGATACCCATGCTAGCATCATTTTAAAGCCTCCAGGAGTTGATCCTTGGGATATCCATACAAGCTTTCTAATTCTCACTTGCATGTGATCCTGAAAGAATAATGTCTGTAAGTGGCTCCTACAGTACACCAGCTCCGCTAGAGCGGTAAAAACAAAGGATCAAAAATGTATCATCCATTGAAATACACAATATGTCCAAAGGTTTGTGGACACTCCTTCTAATTAATACATTCAGCTTTTTTAAATTGCACCTATTGCTGACACAGATGTGCAAATGCACACACACACAGCTTGTCTAGCCCCTGTAGAGTGCCAGGCGTGGGCTAGAGGGGTATAAAGCCATGAAACTGTGTTCTCCATCTAATACTTTTGGAATGAGTTGGAAAGCTAGGGATAAGGTGGGGTGGTAATCATCCAACATCCTGAAATCACTAATGCTCCTGTCACTGAATGCAATCAAATCATCACAGCAATGTATCAAACTAAAAAATCCTGGACAGTATTTATTCCAACAAAAGCAGGATAAACAATGAACACTAAGGTGTCCCAGTACTTTTGTCCATGTAGTGTGTGTCTGGATCAGTCCTGATCTCGATTTACTGGACAAAAGAAAGTAAATATATCATTTTTAGCCATTTTGGGTGGTGTGGCATGCCTTTGTCTAGTGTCTAGTGTTTGTACTCATACCCCACCACTGCTATTTGGATGAATGCATTTCCTATTGAGCATTGAATTAAGCTGTAGTTCTCTCCAGTCAATGGGGCTGAACAGCTCACATCGACACATTCAGCAACTCTGCCTTTGTTTAGAGATGTAGTACAGCGGGCCTGCAGCTCACTGTGTTCTCACCCAGTGTCCAATATCGAAAACCTAGGGAGATTAGTGCTATAAGAAAGCCCTCCTACACAAACTACTGTATGCATCCGAACAAAGCGAATCTAATCTGATGAGTCTAAACCTGCATCATGTAGATTACTGAAGTGGACGAAATTCGTATAATCTGGACCACTGCTTAGAATGTGATGTCCAAAGCGGCACTGTGCCCTGAAGCAGCTCTCCTTTACTCTCTCTCCCTCTTCTCTTTCTATTTCTCGCTCTCCTATCAGCCCTAGGCACATTTCCTCCAGCCTAGCTAACCAGCCATGGCCCATTTTAGAAAGAGAGAGAGAGAGAGGGAGAGACATAGAGAGAAAAAAGGAGAGAGAGAGAGAAAAGACTGAAGCTCTTGTGCAGAAATGTATGACTTGCTTGAAGAAATAGGCCACAAGGACATTTTAGAATCCCCCAAAAATGCATAGCAGTGCATGGAAACTATACTCCAACAGAGTTGAACTTTTGACTGAAGATAACCTGACATAACCATCATCATCAGCCAGCAGGGGACAATCTGGGACTGGGCACTTTGACTATGGTGACCAAGGTGAAGGAATAACTCACTGAAATGCTAAAAAGTTGCTAAAACAAGGTTTTATACAGTACTGAAAAGGTTTACTTGCACCTTAACCATAGTAAAATGGGAATGAGATCAACATTAGACATTCATGAGTGTCCTCAGACCATGCCCTTGCATTTGCATTAATGTAGAAATTTCCAAACTAAACAGTAACATTCTTAGAAGGCCAGTCAAATACAGCACTGCAGTACAACAGGGCAGCAACATGTATCCATGGTAAATACCACAATATTGAAAGTCTTTTCCTAAGGCTGAGGGGAGCCCCATTTCTCTGCTGTTGCAGGGTGACGAAGAGACGAGGCTGATTCTTCATGTCCGGTAGCATTGTTTTTTTCTGAGTTTACTAATGAAAGCACTGACATTTCTCCTAATCGCCCTGCACTCCGCCGGATACTGCTGGTCGCAGCAGGCAAGGAGACGACAGTGGTGGAAAGGAGTGGCTTCACAACAAGAAGCACAGTGTGCTGAAATGCGATCTGCCGAAAAGTCATTTAGGGAAGCCTCGGGACAGCACGATGCAGAGCAGAATCATTCAGGGGTGGATTTAACAAACTCATGGCAGACACAGCATCAGGCTCAGAATGTGAACAAAGTCTGAAAACACAAGTGCACATTCCCCTCGTACTGATCTACACACAACACACCAGCGTGCGAAAAAACTTATCAGGTGAAGTGATATGAAAGGTCATGCCTTTGGTATGAGAAAGCTAGTTTGAAAAGTGGATCCTTCAAGGTGAGCACTAGTGGTTGGTTCACTCATACCAGATCTAAAGCTCTCGCTTTTTATAATTCCAACAAATTGTTCGTGAGATCAGGCAAGAAAAAGAATAAATTTAAATTTAAATCTTTAAATAAGATCTTATATGGTATGCAAAGGGAGAAAAGCCCTTTTATAATAATGTGCTATAACGAGCAAACAATTAACCTGCAGCAGATGTGAAGAGAACAAAAGAGCAGGAATGTTGGCTAGAACAATAAGACTGCAAGTGCGCAACCAGTTCCAAGCTGCGGGCTCGTCTCCAGGCACCATTAGGAGCATGAACACGAACATAGCACAGAAACATCAGGGGACTCATATGAGGTCACAGTTATTAGTGGCAGATATGGGCTAGTTCTAAATGGGCTAACAGTTGCCTATAGGAATGTGCTGATTTGTTGATTTAGCGCCTTTAAATGCACACAAAGGAATTAGTCTGGAGCACATTCAAACGCTTTCACTTTTAGAAACTGCTGCACAGCTAAAAAAAACTGCACAAAGTCACGACTGGAACAACAATGTATGCACTTTTTCTTTTCTAATGCCTTTAACAGCAGCGATATTCAGATCTTGAGTATTGATCAATACCATTAGGGATTTTTATGATCAAAGCTCTTTACTTCTTCAAGTAATCTTTAAGTTCTTAACCTACTCTCTGCTACTGTGAGCGTATGGTTCACCATCTTAGCTCTTGACCAGCATAGGTTTTGTTTGAGTTTGATGGTTTTGCTGGTCTACAAGACGGATCTTAATCTTAATCTTATTAAATATTCTTCAGAGCTCGAACTATATACTACACAGAATACATTTACACCTTGTTCCAGATCATTTTAGTGCCTGCTGCATCGCCCTTTAAAGGTGTCCTGGAGTGAAAAACTGTATTTATCTTGGCAATGGCGAAGAATGAGATTTCAGTATGTGGAAATGACCAACTGTGAACCTCAAACACTGTTGATTTTTGTTGATTTATTCCACATAGAAAATCCAGCATAACCAAAACAGAGCTGGAAGACAGGCCAATTCCAAAACCCCAAAACTCAAAAATCTGTCGTGGCTAAACGCAATGGCTACTTTGGGAGAATATGAAAGCAAAGCTAAAAAGGCTAAAAGCTAATGCTAGGCTGACTGGAAAAGGAGAAGGGCTAACTTGAGAAAGCACTGCTGCTGGAGTTCATGCGAGGAAGCCAGGGAGTGGCACAGACCGCAATGTGAGGAAAAGAGTTGAATAAAGAAACACTGAATAAAGAAAAAAAAAACAAAATTACAACACCTGGAATTTAAAATTGATTTACATCCCACCACTTTACTGTAATGCACTTTCTTGACAGTGGTTTCTGCAAATACACGAGAGACAATAAGTGTATTGGTAATACCATTTAAAATATACAAATATTATATTGTTTTATATTATTATATTAAATATGTGCTGAAATAGCTAACTATAAGTTATGTCGCCCCTCCTTAACAATTACAAATAAATGTAAAACATTTTTTAACTCAATTTAAGGATATGGTTGAACTCTTCCATTTCCACAAATAAAAAAAAGCTGTATGTTGCCTTTAATTTCTATGGCTTAAAGAAAGAGTTATACAAAACATCCTCCAATCTCTGAAGTGTCAGGCAGGGAAGTTTTGTTGATCTGAATTTGAAATCCCACTTTGACTCGATTGCTCTGGTCTCGGGTTAAAGGCTGTCAGCTTTTGCATTCACCCATATCAGTTGAATAATTTATAGGGATATAATATTATGTGTTGGAGTCAGTTCGGTTTAAAGCAGTGAAGTTATTTCATCTGATTTTCTGCATCGTTGCACACACCCTTCAAAAAGGCAAAGAGAAGGACACAGAACCCAGGACACAGTCCTATCAGAACACAGAATAATTAGCGACAACAGACATAATACTGTTAGCACAACTGTAGTGTAGTAAAACTCTCTTTTTACATCAAGGAATTACTCAAAAGCTACCCAAATAATATAACCAATATAACTGCGGGATCCGAATGGTCCAGTGGACTAAAGGTGCTGCCACTAAGACCTGTGGACCGCTGGTTTGCACCCTGGGTCATGCTGCCTTCCATCAGCAGCCAGAGCCCGGGAGAGCACAACTGGCCTTGGCAAGCAAATGTCTCTCTTTCTCCCCACATTGCAGTGTGATGCTGGTCGGCACAGCCGTCTGCTAGCCGATGCATTGGAGCTGGAAGGAGGCATATGTCAGTACTCACACTCCCAGTTTCAAGAGCATTACATGTGATAGGAGAAGAGTACTAGGGTAAGTGGGTTGGGTAATTGGTTTATCTAAAATTGGAGAGGAAAATTGGGTAAAAAAAAGAAGGAAGTTAATGCCACCGGAAGTAATACCAACTTGGAAAATGCACTTGAACACCCTAGACGTCGAAAGGAACAATGATATTTTGAATGAGAATTCTGTAAACTGAAGTTTGACTGATGGACAGCATTGGAATAAAAAAAATGGCACCGGCAACAAAGGCTTGAGATCATCTAATAGCACTCCACCCAAACGTCTATTTTAAATTCCATTAAGAATAATTTCCACTCAAACCTCAGATGAACTGCTAAGCTGCCCTAGTCTTTCTTGCCTTTCGCTTCTGTCTCTCTTACTCTCACCCCCCTCCCTGCTGCCCCACCCCTCTTTAATACCCCCACTGCCACCAGCTCTGGCGTTAAGAGAGATGGATTTTCATTCAATCGGCTTAAGACAGCAGACATTCATTTTCCAAAAGAGCGTTTTCATACAGCCCCTTCATGTCTGAGAGCCTCCCCTACTGTTTGACATCCTGCTACTCAAGGCATGGCTGCGAGCTGGGGACGCCACTGGAGGAGGTTAATCTGTGTTCATACTGAGTTCACCATGGCCCACAAATGTTAGAAGGACTTGATGAGGTTGTGGATCAATATTTGGATGTGCTTTTAAATTGATGAGTTGTAGGAAAAACACCAGCAGGAAATGTGGTGTGAGTGTAAGCTTTTCGTAAAACAAAATAACAGGGCTGTAAATAGGCTTGTTAGATGACATCTGTGTTTTTCACCCCAAAAAAGTCAAGTACTTAATAATATACACATCAAAGAACAAGTTATATACTCAATAAATCCATTCTTTTGCCTCCTCAATGTGTGTTTTGAATTGGCACATGAGTAGCTGACGATATCACTGCAGAAACTCCAAAAAATCACAGTGCATTTCAGCATAAATGTGACTGAATGGAAGAACCTCTGCACTGGGGCCGTTGTTCTAACGCATCGGTGCTAGTGGACGATTGGCTAGCGCAGGGGGACCTGCGAGAGTCCAAGAGCCTCTCCTGTATCGTAAATCATCGTCTGGGCTCTTGCTCTCTCTGCTGGCTTTGCACCAGCCCCCACTCTCCTTCTTACCTTATCCCTGGCCTTATTAAAGAACCGCACAGGGAAGCTACAGGGGCCTGCAATTCATCAAGCCGGGCTGAAAAAAAAAGATCTCTATGCGCAGTTTAATTCGGAGCCAGCGTCTGTGCTGGGGTTTATTGGCGTTTGAGAGCAAATTAACACAGTGTACTGTCACACAGAGGAAAGTGCCTATATATAAGCAGTGGGAAAAGAATAGGATGGGGGAAATAGGTGTGATGGGCCTGCTGTGACAAAACCCGGTGAACAGTGGGACTGTGAATGAAAAGATACGGAGAAATGGAAACATATCAAAACAGATGTAAACATGGAGTGGATGAGGAAAGCAAGCCAAATAAGCCTGTCTGCTTCACAAATGAACCTCTAGAACCGCTTTTGTTTATGTCGTTAGAGAGGAGGAGAGACGTGTTCGCAGAGACAATTACGTGGCAAAGCCATCTGGTGAGACTCCAAAACAAAACGCTTATTCACAAAATAGCTACCGAAATCTGCTGAATCCTGACTCTGGAGCTATTCTTCGGAAGTCGATAACTCCCTCAATATCCCTACCTCAAACAAAAGCAGCAGAAAAATGTCTTTAATTGTTTAAGGCAAAGTTTTGCAGCTCTTTCTTTGAAGACGCTGAATCAAACGTGCTCACTAAACAACAATCCAGAATGGGGGTGAGGCAATTACAGCAAAAACAATGGACGGCGTTTTGAGAAGTTGCCGTCTTGAGTTGTGCGACTGGAAGAGAGCGACACAACAGCAGTAATGCAGAAGATTTAGAACGGGCAAGCGTTTCATTGTTAGTGGGAAGAAAAAAATGGAAAAGAAAGAAAGCCAAGCACGGAATCACAGTGTGGAGCCGTTTTAATTAACTTCTGAAGTGATGAGCTCTGAAAAGAAATCAAACTCAAACTTTAGAAAATTGTGAATGAGGGCAGCTTCCGGAGATCAATACAATCTGTGTCACAAAGAGTTCTGTTCACGGCAGCCATTTTGAAACAACAGCCCCCCGAGGAGCCTCTAAAAGGCTGTTCTGTTTCTCTTTGTTGCACTAAAGAGTTGATTGTTTTGACATGACTACAGGTCCTGCTGGCTGAGAAAAGACAACTCGCCTTCCCGCAATTACAGTCCAATGAATTATCTATCTATCTATTTAGCCGAGATGTACGTCATATGTTTGGTGGAATTAATATGTTCGCATCCCGTGAGCCGCAGCGAGATCGCGGTCAGATATGATCCGGGCTGCTAAATCTGACAGGCCTCAACAAAAGCCTCATCAGCAGTTCATTTAACTGCCTCTGTAACCCAACACTGCAAACAGATCTCGCGCCTTATTATATTCCATTTTGCTCGTCTGAAAAGGGCTGACCTGGTCATTGTGTACACAATAGCCATAAGAACATGGCCGACAAGGCTGTCAGGTCCTTTCTGACAGCTCAGCAAACTGCTGAACCCGTGCTACATGTGTGAGAGGAAAGAATACGCTATGTGTCCATACAGGTTGATTGTTTCAGTCACTGCAATGAAAGGTACAATTACTGTAAGGAAACGGTAAGGGTTCATCATTTCACTGTGGTTAAGGGTAGAATAAGGGTTAAGGTGTAGCTCAAATTGTGTGCAGATTAAGGTGTAGGCTAAGGTTAGGTTAAAAATAGGTTTGGGTGTAGATCAGTTTGTAGGTTAAGATTAGGTTTAGCTGTAGGTTAAGGTGTAGGTTAGGTTAAAATTGGGTTTAGGTATAGATCAAAGTGTAGATAAAGGGTAGGTTAAGATTAGGTTTAGCTGTTGGTTAAGGTTGGGTTAAAATTAGGTTTAGGTGTAGATTAAGGTTATGTTAAGATTAGGTTTATCTGTATGTTAAGTTGTAGGTTAGGGTTGGGTTAAAATAAGTTTTAGGTATAGATCAAAGTGTAGATAAAGGGTAGGTTAAGATTAGGTTTAGCTTTAGTTTAGAGTTGGGTTAAGATTAGTCTCAGGTGTAGGTTAGGGTTATGTTAAGATTAGGTTTAGGCGTAGTTTTTGCTTTGTTAGAGTGACATTGGATTTGAAATGTCGACCCTCAGTTGTGAGTCTTTTCTTTATCGCTAGAGATCACATTTCCTTCTAACGTAAAAATCTGTTAATTTTACAAGACAAAACAAAAGACCCATGTGAATGTTTTCACTGTAGGACCAGGCTGGTTCTGCACAGGTACATTTGCTGCACTGACAGAACGCATATATGTTTCAAAGTGTCAGTATGTGCAGAAACAGCAGGGCTATCTCTAGCTTTTAGATAGATTAGTGTGTGCTATATGCAGTTACTGGGATACTTCAAGTCTGCAAATACAAATTAGGCACCGGATTTCAGTGGAAAATGAGTCGAGATATTATCAAGTGCAACGCTGTGAGACAACAACTCTGACTTGATTGTATTTAGATGAAGTCTAAAAAAAAGTGCATATTCCGGTAAAATGAAGCAAAATAACCCAAAATCAACACTATCTTAGAACCGGTCCAGGGTGATTCAACTCTGCTTCCATTACATTGATCAACCTCATTATAATTTCATACCTCCATTTTCCTTTTGAACCCAAACCTGCACGGCCAGATAAACACATCAATGCAGACATGACAGCTTTCTCATTGACGAAAATAGAGAAGGGAGGGTTAGGGGGGTGGGGGGACAAGAGAGTAAGAAAGAGAGTGATGGAGAGAGGGGAGAGAGAAGAGAATCATTGGAAAGAGTATTAAGAGAGTTTGAGAGGGAACAGTTAAGGGAGAACCAGAGCATTACACAGAGAGCGCAAGTGAGAGTGAGAGAGAGAGAGAGAGAGAGAAGGTCAAAGGGGGCAGGCGACTGTCAGTCCATTGTGTAGGAACTGGACAGGGAATCAGAGACAGGTGATAAGCGCTGGGGGAAAGGTGCAAACTTCCTCTGCGACACCGAGATAATGAGCTGTAAGGTGTCGGAAAGGTCGAATGGAAAATGTTTACTTTAATGTTTATCTGTTCAGGCGAGAGCACAGCAAACCCATCACACACCAATATTCCAATTTGGGAGGTGTCTTCAGAACAGTTTGAAAAGAGATGATGAAATAAACCAACCAGGGTGAAATGAGGAGAATGTTCTAGACGTGGGAGCTGGAAAAGAACACGCATTATATACCTGCAAATAAACTAGTGTGAACTTTGGAGAACATTTTAGTGAGAACAGTGTGAAAGGTGTGAGAACATTCAATGAGGAGGAACATGAATGTGAACATTCTGAACGGGGAAGGGCATTCAGTGTGAATTGGGAAGAACATTTGAGAACAGTCTGAAAGAGCATTAGGTGTAATGGGGAATAAATCCAGGTGTTAATGAAGATGAGCGTTTGAGAACAGTGTGAATGTGAAAGAACATTCTGAATCGAGAAGAGCATTCAGTGATAATTGGTGAAGAACATTTGAGAACAGTGTGAACATGAAAGCACTTTAGGTGTGAATGGGAAGAAAATCCAGGAGTGTTAATGGGAAAAAACATCTGAGAACATTCTAGGACTGTGAACTGGAAAGGATTGCTCAATGAGGATGGAGTAGACCCAGCATTTTCTTTGTTAGTAGAACATTACATTATGGCTTTGATCTCTGAGAACGTTCAGTCTGACATCTGAACGGTCAATTTTTCTGGACATTCCTAGAACGTTTGACATTTCAAAAAGTAATACAGGTTCATCATCCAAACATTTTTATTGGCCCTGATTATTAATTTTGCAAAATGTTTTATGACACATTTATTCAATATTAGTTATCTTAATAATGAATCAGTTTTATTAATTATCTATTGTGCTGTGTTTTATTTACTGTATTTTCAGTATTTGGAGAAGTACTGTACTGTACTGTATGTTGTGTAAGGAACGTTCTAATAATGTTATGAAGCGATACATTATTACGTCACATTTTCAGAACATTTTTTATTTCTGTTACATAACAGGTTAACCCTCCTGGAACCTTAAAACGTGAATGTTCTCTGCTAGCTGGGGAACATTTTAGATCATTGTGAATGTGGAGTAAAGATTCATGTTCTGGGAAAGTACATGCTGTATAAGAGTGGGAATGAAGGACAACATTTCAAATTACAGAGCATTCTACAACAGTCTGAAAGTGCATTCAGGGTGAGAAGAGAAGAACATATGAGAACAGAGTGAAAGGAGTGAGAGCAGCGTGAAAACAGTCTAAAGAAAAGTCTAGACTCAAGGAAGAACATTAAAAAACAGTCTAAAGAAAAGTCTAGACTGAAGGAAGAACATTAAAAAACAGTCTAAAGAAAAGTCTAGACTGAAGGAAGAACATTAAAAACAGTCTAAAGAAAAGTCTAGACTGAAGGAAGAACATTAAAAAACAGTCTAAAGAACAGTCTTGAATGGAAGCAGAACATTCAAGAACAGTGTAAAGAAAAGTCTAGACTGAAGGAAGAACATTAAAAACAGTCTAAAGAAAAGTCTAGACTGAAGGAAGAACATTAAAAACAGTCTAAAGAAAAGTCTAGACTGAAGGAAGAACATTAAAAAACAGTCTAAAGAACAGTCTTGAATGGAAGCAGAACATTCAAGAACAGTGTAAAGAAAAGTCTAGACTGAAGGAAGAACATTAAAAAACAGCCTAAAGAACAGTCTAGAAACAAGGTAGAAACTTCAAGAACATTGTAAAGAACAGTTTAGAACAGAGCTGTTCAATCCTGGTCCTGAAGATCTAGCACCCTGCAGAGTTTAGCTCCACCCTGAATCTAACCCACCTGATCTAGATAATGGCCTTTAGGAGCAAATGAACATTAGCTTAGTTGTGTTGGATTTGAATTATTCAGGGTGGTAGATCTCCAGGACCGGGATTGAGCAGCCCTGGTCTAGAATTGAAGAAGAACATTTTAGAGCAGTGTGAATGAGGAAGAACATTCAATAATCAAGTAAATAGAAAAGCACAAAACATTCAAGAACAGAGCAAAGAACGGTCTAGAATGGAGGAAGGACATTTTAGAATAGTGTAAATAGAAAAAATATTAAATGTGAATAGAGAACATGTGAATGATTAAGAACATTTGTTGTGAGTGGAACAGAACCCTGTGGAACAGTGTGAAAGCTGGAGAACATCTAAGAACAGAATGCAATGCCATCCAATCAGTTACTGTCAGTTAACAGCACTGTCTATGTAGGAGCTTTACACGCCTTCCTGTTGTTCACAGGCTCTGTAGAACTGGTCTGTATGTCTTTTATGACACATAACCTCACGGCTCAGTATACCTGTTAAATTACCACAATATCCATAACATACAGAGAAATGCAGATTATGATGCAATTTATAACAACTTACTGTCACACGGCCTCCACCTAGCCAGAAGTATGGTGCTTGTTTATGTGAAGTGCTGGTGTGGTTAAATGATGACACTGGTAAGGAAGTTGAGTGCTATAGTGAAACAGACTGCATACCGTATTCCCATACGTCATCTCCATACATCTTCCTATGGTTTTCATTTAAGCATAAGGACATGCTACAATGCACAAGTATTCCATGTGACAGCTTTTAATTATAGCTGCTGTGTGTATGAAGCCGTATCATGCTGCAGGTAATGACCAGGCTGTCAGAATCTAGTAGCCTCGGTACACTTAAACACTAGGCTTGCTGCACGGGTGGGCTGAGTCACAAGACCGGGTACTGTATGCAAAGAACCAAAATTATCCTTTAATTACAGTTCTCTTACAGTAACACTTTCTGTTGAAGTAAATCCTGTGATTTAACTGTATTTAGTGCATTTTAATGGACAATAATAAAAGCCTGTTAGACAGTTTGGGCAGTGTAACAGCAATATCGTACACCACTGTATTTCAAAATGTTGACAGACTTTCAAAATGACGACGTGTCTGATGTGTAAAAATCGACCCTGTGTCTATGTAGTACACAACCAAATACGCCCATTGCCCATGTGCATGTAAGAGAGCCACAGGGTGGGGATGCTGTGATTGTTGATGTCATTCTCAGAAAAGTTAGTTTATCGACGATGAGTTTGACCCAAAACCAGAGCATTGATGAACCAGTCTACTCAATGGGCCTAAAAAAACAGCCAAAACACGCCAAAGATCATCCACTCTTGGACTTGGATGTTGTGTTCTCAGATATGAGGCTTTATGCTTTGATCCTGAGTTAGCTAGAACACGGTCTGTGCTGTAGTGTTTAGCCTGCTATCTAACTTATCTAAGCCTCAATACCCAACTGCCAGTCCAAACACAGCAGAACCGGCCTCTCATTTTGCCTTTCTGTTCCTCCCACACCAGTCATATTTGCTCTCTCAGACATGTGTTTTTATCGTCAACACTTGTGTCGGTAGCTCAGCAGCTACTCAACAGCAGCTGCACTGGGCTGTCTGATACTCGGTGGAGCTGTTGCTGAGCAAGTTAAGCAATGTCTAGTCTAGTGAGTGGCTACAGATCCAAAACCACAGGAAACAAATACAGTATTTTCAGCTTTGTGTGCTTTTACCAACAGTCGCTCGATCATTAGTCACCAGTCGCTTGAGTCGTTCTCATCTAAACGTGTTGTCTAAAAGTGGTCTGTCAGTCAGACTTAAATTTGTTCTGAGCAGGCTGTTATGCTTCTAACTAAGCTAATGGTAACCAGCTTCTCTCTCCTGATTCATTTGTTATTGTCTAATTAATAATATTAACATTTATTGAATGGTGCCCCCACCCTTTCGACAGCATAACGGAATGAAAAAAGTGGATATTGCCCAACCCTACCCAACAATGTATATCACAGCACTGCAGGAAAAGATTTTAGGTAGGTTTAAGCTTAAGCTTAATTTAAGGACCTCTGTCAGGATTACGTTTAGCTAGTGGTTAAAAGTGCCAGCGCCAAAGAGTAGCACACTCACAGCAAAGAGTGGATACTGCTGAATCTCTCCGCTTAAAATAACTGACTCTGCACCGACTGTAGGACTTTAAAACAGCATTTTGCATGACAAAAGCAGACTTCTGCTTCAGCGGTGCTGCTGCTTTTCTAACACCACCCTCTTCAAAACCAAAAAATAGAAAGAGGAAGAGGAGGAGAGAGGGGGGGAGTCTGCCAGAAGATTATCGCCCCATTGGGATCAAAAGTACTTTAAAACGCGTGAGAGGGAGAGAGGAAAAAAAAGATTTCTCCCAGCCAACCGGGCAATTTGAGAACAATCAAACTGAATTGTTAGGGTTCTTCCCTCCACTTCGCTGGGGATGATGGTGCCATTGTTCATGTCGGCTGCTCTAACAGGCTAGCACGGGACGTCTCCCGGGGCCGAGTGCTGCAAGAGAATGGGGAGGACAAGTAAAGCTGAAACGCAAAATTACCCTTTTCCACCTGACATGCGGAGGAGAGCACCAGAAGTGGCAAACAAATGCACATTTTAAAGGGCAGGAGAGAAGGACTAATACACTGTTGTTTCTCACAGATGCCTCAATGGTTGGTGAGTGGTTTAGAACTTACAAAGCACTAATTACAGTGTCTTCAGAAAGGGTTGCTATTTACACACTGTACACCGCAAAAGTCCATTATGCAGTTTCTTTTTTCATCATGGGAATGTTCTCCAGCCTGGGAATCACTTCTCTTGGTTTCCTCATCTATGATAAGACACAAAAGTAATGAGAAGAAACTGTGGCTGGGCAATGCAATCATATTTATCACCATGCTGCTTATTACCATCAGAAGCTGGAGTCAGACGGAATGTGACTGGCCTTGCTCTCTCAGGGGTGGGTTGATGGCACCACCTTCCCACAACACTCCCAGTGTAATGCTGGTCAAGCACAGACGTCTCTTAGCTGTTGTATCAGAGCGGGGCATTTTGATTAAAGGTGTTTAGTGTTTTATGGTACACTATATGGACAAAAGTATTAAGACATCTACACATTACACCTACATCAGCTTTTCTGACATCCCTTTCAAGAGACCACATTCACAGTTTGTGTCGGACATAGGCTGACATGGAAATTGGCTTCCGCTTTTATCCTATCCGTGCAGTGAACACACATGTACACACTAATGAAACACACACAGTGACCGTGAGCACACGTGCCCGGAGCGGTGGGCAGACATTGCGGCGGTGCCCGGGGAGCAGAGAGGGTAAAGGGCCTTGCTTAGACCCATAGGCATTAATATGGAGTTGGTCCACCTTCGCAGTTTTAACAGCAAGTTTGGAACAGCAGTTACTGAGTCAGCAGAGCTGAGAGACTACGCACTATGCTCCTCAGCACTCGGCTTTATATGGTCTGACACTTGGTGGCTGTGGTTCCTAAACGCTTCCACTTTTCAATAATACCACTCATAGCTGATGGTGGAATATCTAGGAGGGAAATAATTTCACCAGCTGACTTGCTGCAGTGGCTCCTACTACAAAACCATGCTGGAAATCAGTGAGCTCTTTAGAAACACCCATTCTTTCAGAAATGTGTGTAAGAAAGGCAGACTGTATGGCTACGAGCTTGATTTTATACACCTGTTGCAGTAGCACTGAACAAAACTCCGGAACTCAATGATTAAGAGGCCTGTCCCAATACTTTTACCCATATAGTGTATGCTGCAATTGATCACAGGAAAAGACGTCCTCCCATGTAAGGCAAGTATGTACACTCTAATATCCCAAGCATCTTCCTTCCCACCTTAAATTAAAGTGACTGTAAGTGGCAGTGATCACAGCGACCATGTTAAACAGTGTTTTGTTAGTGACTTCTAAAAATACATATGCACTTCAGGCAGCAACCAAGATAGCCAGCCAGGTGAGGATAAGGTTGCACTGTGTAGCTCCGGTGGACCACCACTGAACTGCCCCCTAGTCTACTGGCTAACATTAATAGCCCTGGGGAAATAATCCTCCCAGAGTGCCTCAACCCCCCATCACCACACACACACATATACACTAAGTCTCGGACGCTGTCAATCTCAGTTTGGCTGGGGCAGGTATCAGTCTGCTCCACCACCCCTACCTTATTACACCCATGAGTAGCCCAGCAAGGGAGAAATGTGTGTGTGTGTGTGTGTGTGTGGTGGGGGGGGGGGGTTGAGAGAGAGAGAGAGAGAGAGCTTCTCACACATTACTCCATCAAGAGAGACCGCTAGGACACTGTAGGGGGTTGATGATATGTCTTTGATTTTAATGTTGGACTTGATTTTAAAAAGCGTACATGAAAAGCCTCAGGCAAGAACAAATTATACGAGGACATGAATACTTAAGTCTCTCTCTCTCTCTTCCTTACTCTCACTCGCTCGCTCTCTGGCTCTCTCTCTTTGAGAGATGACACTTCAGCACGGCACAGCAAGCAAATATTACCTCAAACATCAACTCGGCTCTCAAGCAAATTCTCTGAATTGCAGAGATATGAGGTGTTCATGCATAACTGTGCTTAGTCCTCAGCTTGTTAGAGATTGCTATGCTAAGCTATAACACTGTGCAGTGACCATGCAACAGGACGGGCGAACTTGGCCCTCTTTATGACGCTGCCACGTGGAGGTTGTAAAGAACTCTCGCAAAACTTTCCTCCTTCTAAAAAGGTGCTGAAATGGGTAAATAAAACATGATGAATGCAGCTGAATACCATTATGAGAAAGGACATTATAAGGAGAAAGGGGAGACATGGCCATAAGTCCAATGCATTTCCTTCCCCATGAAAATTAATAACAAGGCTGTCACACTGCTAGATCACATATTTCTACTCAAGGGACACTATATTTTACTGTGTCTATACATAATAATGAGGCTGAAGGAAACATCCTGGGAATCAGCATCAGCTTCATGATTGAATGAACCATGAGCTGCTTTAGTACTACAGACATATAGATATATTAGTACTGCTGTAACTGTAAACTTCAGTGGTAATGTTCAACATCAGCTGTTTATAGTATCCAAGCGATGTCTTCCCAAAACTAAATGTCAAATAAAACTTTACAATGAAAAATAAAAAAGTGTTCTAGAACTACAATAACACAAATGTGTTGAAGAAAGCCATTCAACAGTTTAAAAATATAAAAATAAAAAGCACCCTTCCTCATAATGTATATAATAGCTCTGTATGGAAGAGTGAAAGGTGATCACACACACACAGCTTAATAATATCTATAGAAAAGCCCTGCCAATAGATTTGGATGCTTTGGACTAGGATGCTATATGGAGAAATATGAGCCTAAGGTCACTATCAACTATTGCAGTATAAAGCCCCTCAGCATTGGGCTATGGAGTCCAAAACCTTTGGGATGATCTAGAGTTGCACTGGCAAACTATTATCCCATAAATATCATAACCTGTTCTAATTAATGCTCTTACAGCTGAATGCAATCAAATTCTTACAGCAGTGTTCCAAAATGCCATTGCAGAAATAGTTACTGCAGGCTAACATATAATCAGCTACTTGTTACTAAGCAGCTGTTACTGTTTTGTCTATATTTGGGCCAAAAGGCTTAGGATACAGTGGACACAGGATACAGTGCTGTAAAAAACAGTGCTGTGTTTCCCCCCTGTCTAAATTCCCTTATTTGTAACATTTTAAGACTCCATTTTAAACCAAAACCTAATAATGCATAAAAGGTAATCTTTCAATTATCTAAAGCTAAAGCACACCTGGGTCATGCAACAAGACAATGATCCAAAGCAAACAAAATCAGAAAGTTAAACTTTTAGAATGGGCTAGTCAAATTAAGAGTCGGCAAAGGCGCTCAAACCACACAGTCCAAATCCACAGTGCTACTCCAGGGCTTGACAGTCCAACATATTTCCTGAGATCCAGCCCCACTGCTGTGAAGCACCTGACAGAAATGTCTGCCATGTCACGAAATAATCGCAGCTTCTTAGTCACGTCGAAAAGTCAGAAGTGCCACCCTCCGAGTACCTCACATGCTCCTGCTACAAGACTGCACACTGTGCCTGTGACTGTGACAACCCGGATGGCAAAAATGGGTAAAACTATGCGGTGCATGTACTGCTTAACAATCACTAAACATACTTCTAGAACTGCAGCTCACAGAGCAGAGGCAGAGCCGCACAGGTATGGAATATCCGGACTGGTAAAGATCTTGTGACAGATGTTGATGCCAATCTCTCATAATTGTGCTTTTATCAGAGTGAGTGGAAACTCTTAATTACATTCATATAGTTATGACAAGCCTGTAATGATTGTACAGATTTCAGTACACTACTACTCTTTTATAACAATTATCACCCTTTACACCTGGTGACTTCATGTGTCTAGTATCTGGATTGTATCCTGATAAAAGAAGGCAAATGCATCTCCGGTTAGTCAGACTGAAATCTGGTTACACAACAACCAGTTGTTTATCCGTTCAGGGTAGGTGATGTGGATTTTAATAGATGTGAGACGTGACCAGTGTGTAGTAGTGCTTGATTGTCTTCTGCACATTTGAACATTTACTGTTTTTGGAAGTATCCATTCAGAGTTCATTGCTGACCAGTATATGGTAATAGATTACATCCAGAGTTAGATCAAATCAAAGGCTTGATACACTCTGGCTGGTTTGAAACTCGATCGGGACACTTGATGTTCTCTTCCAAACGTTGACTCAGATTGCCTTAGTTTGAGGATTAAATCAGGGTAGGAACTGTATAGAGAAACCCCATCTCTGTGTTCCTGTAATGGTCTTGTGTGTTTGGTATATCATGGAGTACTATCTAGTTCAGTGAAAGCTCAGATTATGAGAAGATATTTATCAAAAGATACTATAGACAGCATGGAATTGCCATTGCAGTTAGTACCTAGTCACTATATGTGCATCAGTCAATAATAAAGACCCCTCACCTTCCTCATAAATTGCTCATAATATGTCAAAAATATACTGGTGTTTTCTGGATAAAAAAAGCACATATTCAAGGGTTTAGTAAAGGCAATGCTTTTTTAAAGCATTTTAAATGCTTTAGTGGTTGTTTGCCTGCTTATACACTTCTCGTTATATACAGATGTGGGAATCATTTTTACATCTTAAATTTTTAATGTTAATTTTGACATAGGATCAAAAAGTGTTTGACTATTGTAATGAGTCAGAGAGACCTTTTCAGTACTGTAAAGAACCCTATTTCTGTGGAGTGATGCTATAAAAGAACGACTTTTAGCCTGTTCATAGTTCATATCTTTTAATGTGACCTATATCCGTCATTCGTCTGAACATACGCGAAAGAGCAGTGCTTTACGTGAAGTTTCGATTTCATCTTCTCCAACACCACAAAAGCTACCAAGGAGTTCCAGTGGCTGACAGCTGGACTTATCACAGAGAATGCGCTCAAGCTTGCTATAAAAAGACCATGTTATTTGAACACGGCCATGTTTTTGGTTTGCGTCCCGGGTTTCCTTGAACTTTGCCTTTAAGCCTTTTATCTTGCCTTATCCCTTGGCATTGCCGCAGCGCCTTCCTGCGGCCATTTCTTGAGAAATTTCTTCAAATACGAAGCGGTTGTGATATGTACCTTTTAATTAAGTCTGAACGGAGCGTCACCCCAAATATTTATGAGAGTGCATTTATGAGAAAATGTCATAGATAAAACATCTGGGTCACAAATGACAATAGAGATCAGATTTGAATGTAGCAATAGTATAAAGAACAAAGTTTGTAATAGAGAAGTATGAGCATGACAAACCATTACATTTGACATCAAATGAAGGTTCTTCTGGCCTTTGAAAGGTACCCATCTCTTTTACAAACAGTTCTTCTATGGCAATGCTCAAAGAACCATTTGAAGCACCTTTATTAAAGAGAGTATGTGTTCTTTCAATATTTAAAAATCTGAAGGATGTCTTTATTGTTGGAGACACTGTGAAGGTTTCTGAGCACACAGTTAGAGCAGAATTCACATTCCAAAGAGCTTAGTACTGATATGTGTTTATTATAGTGACAATAAAAGATAACAGATGTCTGAAGTGTATTCCTTAGTGACACAAAAAAATTATTATCTAAGACTTTTAAGCTTGGTTTAACTGGTTTCATATTAAAAAGTAAAGCCAAGGAAAGAAATTAGGAAACGTGAAGAATAGCCACTTTGTAGCCTCAACATTAAAGGGTGAATGCACTGATGTACAACATTGCCAAGTCAAATGGACAACACTACATTATATTGACAAGTATTGGAACACCTGCTCATTCAAGATTTTTTCCTAAATCAAGGGTATAACAAGGGTTTTATCCTGTCTCTACTGTTCAGAGTCCTATTATATAGTACGTATCTACAGGGACTACACAAGCTGTGTGTGTATGCATTTGCACATCTGTGTCAGCAAGGGGTGCACACAAAGCAGCTGAATGCATTCACTAGAAAGGTGTCCACAAACAATTGGACATAAAATGTACATCAGTGCAACAGAAGTTTGTATCAGTGCACCCAGCAGCAGTTCTTTGTCCATTGCCAAAGAGCCATGTCAAACAGATGCACCAGTTCCATCCTGCCCTTATTGTTTACAACCAGACTGTAATTAATCCCCTGTTAAGGTGAGAGCACTAGCGTCACCATTATCTTGAAGCGCTCATGCTGCGCTGATCGTTTGGTTTAGTCTGAGAGCGATAATAGCGTGAGCAGGGGGAGTGCTCAGACATCATGATGATCGTTTAGTTTGGCCTAACAGCGCTAATGTCCTGAGCAGGTGAGTGCTCGCACACCTTGACGATCGTTTAATTTGGTCTTACTGTGCTAATATCCTGAGCAGGTGAGCGCTCGCACCCCTTGATGACCATTTAGTCCGTTCTGATGGTGTTGTGCTGAGCTTTGATCTTGCATAGTCTATTCCTCCTGATGGCCTAATCAGTGGCGCGGCAGTCCTGAGTGATGTTCTCTCTGTAGCGCCTGGAGTGTTATTCAGCTGCAATAACGAGTTTGTATTTCAAAGATTAGTTCTGTCAGCTCTCGACTGCTGCCAGGTCTACATTCGTTTGTACATGAGGCAAATGGCATGTATACAAGATGTCCAAAAGTGTAGGCACCTGCTCCTTCAACGGTTCTTCTGAAATCAGGGGTATTAATAAGGAGTTTGTCTCTTCTTTCTTGCAGTGGCAGCGTCTACTCTTCTGGGAAGCATCTACTTTTCTTTAACCTACACTTTGAAACATGAAGATTATTTCTTGAATGATGCCATAGAAGAACCACTTTTGTACACAAGAAACTTTTTAAGGCCTACACTTGATGTAAAGGTTTAAGGGCTCTTCACACTCACAGATCTCCATAAGAAACAAGGTTTTAAATTTTAACAAAATATTTCTTCTTCCAAGAACCCTCTGAAGCATTATTATTTATTTAAAGTTCAGACCAGTGTGGGAAACTCTGGTCCTAGAGGTCCTGCACAATTCGGTGGCCAATCCAGCCCTCAGTTCCCTGCACTAGATACTGTTGTGAGGATTTCATTGCCAGTCCAGCGCATCTCATGCCTTGGGTACATTACACAAGTGGTTATAGATGAGACAATGAGTGGTTATCTCACACTTTCAGACTGATTTTTAGGGAGAATGAAAAAATGTCTATCGCACACTAAACGACTAGAGATCATACACTACACAACTTTAACCTGTTGCTGGACCGAACCGAACACACCCCAAAACAAACAAGCCTCTCATGACCAAGGAGACTAAGATTTGCACCAGCATTTGCACCACTAACCCAAAACTTAAGACAGCCTTTGAGTGAGGTTGTGGATAGGAAGACGGAGTCAGCATGATCTGTACAGACTGCAAAGGCAGCCAAGGAGAAGTTGGCCTTTTATTCAAATTTCTGGTCCACCTTAAATGGTTCTGCAGTATCAGACACAGAGTCTGCGCCCCTCACACGCTTCACTTTTCACTTTCCAACTGTCACTCAGAAAGACGAAAAATTTGCAGACTAAAACCAACCAGCACAGACTGAGAATCTGGGTTCAAATCTGGGGGGGGGGGGTAGTGTATTTCAACACTGCAGAGAACCTAGTTCCACTGCTCCACAGTCCAACGCTTGGGGGACCTTTATACAACACTGGTCACACTGGGCCTGGTGACCTTAGACTCTTATGCAGCTGCTCCAGACTCCAACTCCACTGGTAATGCTTTTCTGTGGAGATAAGATGTAGAAAAGCTGTGTGTGCACAACTGAACACCTGTGTCAGCAATGGGCACATTTTGAAAAGGCTGAATTCACAAATTAGAGCGTCCAGATACTTCTGGACATATGATGTATTTTCATGTCTTAGTGGGGCAGAAGTAAGAATGTACATTTTCACGACACTGCTGCTGCAACTCCTTTGAATACGTATTCACTGCTTGTCAATTTTAAGCCAAGATGTATTCATTGACTGTCAATTTCAAGCCAAGATGCTTTTATCTATGAGTCAAGCACACAGACTCTATTGCTCTAAATGCAACCTGACATCCCAATGTTATTCATTTATCACATTGCATTACTAAGAGAATAAATAAGGAAGGTTCAATCTTGTGAGATGAGAGAACATTTTTGGCGAAGAAAAAGCAGGAAAGAAACCTGAACTTCTCACTGATCATCATGAACTTTGATTTAAGCTTCTGTTGATGGGTAAACGCAGCTTGCACAGAAGCCGACATGCACTCTTTTAAAAATCTCAACATGTTTGGCAAATGCAAAGTGCTTAGAGTAAAGTAAAGTCAAGTAAATACCAATTGGTTGATCTAAAACAGAACCAACAAAAACACTGCATGAAGCTAAAACTCAGATGGAGAACAGATTAGCCAAGGTGGTGCATAATTAGTATTCTATGACTGCCAGTATGACCAAATAACAGCACCTCAGACTAATCTAGTAATCTAAGTATTACTCCTCTATGTTCACCTGCAAGCTAGCAGCAGGTGCTAACAAAAAGTAACAGCTAAATTTATTAGTGACAGTTATTAAAATAGTCAGTTCTGTATGCCTGTGTGGGTGTGTGATCCCCTGTGGCATCCCTCCTCACACATCTCTCAGCAAACAGATTTCGGTAGCTTTGGTAACCACAAATGGATAAAGAGAAACTAATCTATGTGGTGGAGAACAGAGAGCTCTATGACCCTTCCTCAGCAATTAAATGCAGAAGTGCTTGTTTATAGCTTAGCACAATGTTTCTTGACGGATGTATGTAACCTGTCTTCTCAATCAGTTCACATTTTTGTGTCTCAAAATCTAACAATGGTTGTCAGCACATGGAATAATCTCAAAAATATATACTGGAGGATGTGCTGAATTGTTACCACTGTGCAGTTTTTATTACACAGCATACTGTACAGACACTCATGTCTACGACTGCAATTATAAGCATTTATAGCATCCCTCTTCAAAATATTATAATAACAGATAGTTACAATACACTCCCAGAGGGAAATGGTATTTATTATTGTATGTATTATTGTGATTACATCGTACACATAAATATTTACACATATTGATTCCCTCTATACTACACTGCATTGCAGGATGTTTTTTCCAGGTTAAACTCCTTAGTTGTTTGAAGTGTGAATACTAGTTTGATAAATGTAACACTGCCCCCAAGTGAACATGAAAGCTGGCAGACACTTATGATGTCCGCACATGTTTGCAGATGCAGATAAAGAACAATTCAACACAGCAGACGCCTTGCAGCACTTTGTTGTTTTAGAGACAGAGAAAAAAATCACTGTTTCATGATCTCCTGCGTTCTGCATCAGGTAAAATAATAGAATTCCACAGTGTTCGGAGATGTAGGCACAACAACAGCCATGTTTGTGTGTGTGTGTGTGTGTGTGTGTGTGGATGTCTTACAACCGAGGGTTGAGGAAGTGTACAGACACTGTAATCAGTTTTTGGTACAGTGGGTTTTGAGAAAGGTATAGAGAGATAGAGAGAGAGAGAGTCAGAAAGACAAGACGGGAGAGAGACAGACAGAAACAGAGAGAGAGAGAGAGAGAGAGAGACAGAGAGAGAGAGACAGACAGAGAGAGAACAGTGGGAAAGAGACAGACACAGAGAAAGGGAGACAGAAACTACAGAAAGTGGCAGATAGAAACAAAGAAAAAGGGAGAGCGACATATAGAGAAAGTGAGTGGGAGAGTAAGAGAGAGAGAGAGAGGGGGGTTACACCTATACAGCAGTAAGAGGAGAGATGGTTATGGAGGACAGGAAAGCTGTAGGGTTGAATTGATTTTTTCCTCTCCTGCTCTCAGAGTTGCTTCATAATGGAGCTGAACTGCAATCTGCAGTCCTCAGTATGTCCAAACCCCACTCCACAGCTTCACTAGCACAGGTGTGTAGATGTCTACATGTATGAACACGAAAACCCAAGAGCTTGTGTATGACGATAATGTATAATACAGATATAATCATTAAAAAAAGGATGCAAATGTGCTAACATCTGAGCCAACATGCTGAACGTGAGCTAATGCTAACTACTGACCTAACATACTAAGCATGCCTTAGTCCTAAACTAACATGACAGCCCTGACTTAATGCAAAAACCACAAGCTAAGCTGCTGGGCCCAAGCTAATGCACTACAAGCCCCCAGCCTAATTTACAGTATTGTGCTGAATGTAGCCTCTACTGAATGAATAGCCTTGTCTTGAACACTATTATGCTCTATATTGTTACATCTGTAATACTAGCAAATTGCCTTCCCCTATATGTGAGTGTGTACGCATGTATGTGTGCACGTGTGTGTATTAGACTGTGACTTCCACTCCAAAGGCTAATGAGTGCCTCTGTGTGCACTTCTCAGTGTGAGTTAAAGCTCTGTGAAGTACAGAAGACGTCACACTATTGACATTTCAGCCTCAGGTTGGACTATCATCATGCAGTCACAAAGCACCGCTCTCCCAATTATAATCACTCAGATAAAGATAATGAGCTTCCGATTCTCATTACTTCTAATGATATGAATAACATGAATACATCCGCATGGCACAGGCTAATTAAATCTTTGATCAAAAACCACGGCACAGTCGCAAAGCCATGTTCTGCAGCTTCACTAAACAGAAACAAGTCAATCGTTTATTTTACAAACTTCTTCATCTTTAAAAAAATAATTAATGAATTAACCCAACAGCTAAATTTGACAGTCTTAAGCCGGGCTTACACTACGCAATTTTCACCCTGATTTTAGCCTTAAATCTCAGTCTGGCTGAGTCTGTACTGGTTTGCTCTAGTCCGCAGATTTGTCAACAGTTGGAGTTGACAGTTAGAGAGGCAATCGAGTAGTGTGTGAGGGTGCAGACCCTAATTTCAGACCAATCGGAGCAGCTTCTTATTTTTACTTTACACTCCACCCTAAATGATGCAGCAGCTACATTTATCCAACAGCTGTCTCAAACATAGGGTAGCCTCCAATATGTCCTGTGCTACTCATCTCCAACTCCCTCTGCAGGCTGTACAGACGATGCTAACTCTAGCATAGAGTTTTTTGGGGGCGTTTTTGGTTCAGTCCAGCAACAGGCTGCAGTTGTATAGTGAACATGATTTTTCTTTATTTGCCATAAAATTAGTAAATCTAATTAGTGAGGAAGTGTGAGATAGTCCGTTTAGAAGTCATGTAGTGCACCCAATGCTTTAGGCAAACATTTTCATTTTAAGTGAACTTTTTATTTATAATTCTTTGCAACAGTGGTGGCAGGCCCACACTCATGCCCTACTTTGGCAGATGTATGTGAAAAGGTATTAATATGAGAGAATAAGAGATAAAATGCAGTCAAACTAGACCTCAGAAAAAACTAATACTTAATAAATACTGTAAACTTAATTTAGCTTTATTTATACATACAACATCTCTCCTCCACCTTTTACAGTTTGCAGCACTATATTTGCCTCAGTGGTAAAGTTTGCAGCCTGGCTTAGAGCACTTTATTTTTAAGATATGAGCTGTACAGGGCTAGGATAGTAACGTTAGCATGCGTTACGTTAGCTAGGTAACATGGCCTTAGCATTTATTTGTTGAGAGTATGCTGTTACAGCTATTTTAACCTACTCATGTATTATACACAAAGTTGATACACATGTACCTACACAAGCTGTGCTACTGTGCTCCATCTGTAACACTGTCTAATCACCTGTAGGTACATTGTTGTTGCACAAATTATTACTGTGTAATTACACAGTTATTAGAGACATATAATGTTATTAGCGATATAATGAGGAACTAAAAACCTTATTATGATTTCTATTATATGAAAAGCTTTCAATGTGCTTCTAGTAAGAATGCGAAAAGCCATCCATTACATGTTTCCCAGGGTTTCTGACAACCCTGCTTACAGGAAAATAACTCAAATAGTTCACTTAACATTTGGTGGCAGGGAATTCAAATGTATGTCAGTACCGGAGACGGACAGATTTAGTTACATCTGCCTAACGTTGGCCGTCAACTTCAATTTACCGTTAGGCATTTCACTGTGGGCCATTTCGGGCACAGCCAGACATAGAGACGTCTGTCATCGTTGACCTGTCCCTCTCCTCTGCCTGCAGGGTCAGGTGGGGCTGTAGAGGTCCATTTTTCTGCCACTGTGCTCCTCACATCCACTGACCTTCTGAAGCTGTCCCCTTAGGCCAGAAAAACAACCGTCTATACCTGCCTGCATCTGACATGCACCAGTTTCTTTCTCCTTCCGCCAAACAACAGCTCAGTGTTACCCTGGCTGAGGCTTAGAAACATAGAAAAGCAGAGAATACACCTGACTGATCTTGCATCCACAAATTCTAAGAGCAAGTTTACAACAAAATATTGTTTAGATTTCAGATGGACAGAATATTCTAGAGTGATTTCATTGGAATTTTAGAATTTATGGATACCACATTGGTCAGGAGGTGTCACGGTGTGACACCAGATAGGACAAAGAACCACAACAGAACTGTTGGAAGTGTGGCATCGAAAGGTCGACATTCATTTTACACTCAATTCATAGAAGTTTTATGAAAAAGTCAGCCTAAAGGTTTGCTCCAAGCAAGACCAAGAAACACATAGATAGAGCAAAAATGTGGACTGTCGAGAGGTGCCTAAGGACCAGTTTGAGGACTTATGTGCTTGGACTCCAGCGATCACCCCTAGCAGTGTAATTTGAAGATGGGCACTCAGTTCTTGTGATGATTATGACAGTACAGATTTATTTGGGTTACTCACACTAGGCGATCTGTACCATGCCCATACATGTTCCCCCTCATAGTCATGTGAGTAGCTTGATCACTCTGCACCATGAGCCTGCTTGAAGAGCGTTGTGTGTCAGGGCCCCCAAAACAACTCAGTAATAATTAGAGTAAATAATATCTTTCTGTGCATGTGCAGTCCAAATCGGGCAGGTGACGCAGATTGGGTACTGGCATTATGATGATGTACGCATGCCCAGGCCTGGAATCTTATGCGCAGTGTGCCCGCAGGCCAGCAGAGGACTGTGGTGGTGGGGGGGTTTGTAATCGTGCTTGGGCATGGTACAAGGCAACCGGGTCTAGTGTGAGTCCACCCTCAAATGCAAGCTGGCTGTGTTGATTGCGAACAATGAGCATTTACACACATTACCATTTCTTCTGACCGATGCCACCTGCTAAAAACAGTAGTGAAGCCTTGAGCAGCAGGACAGTTTGACACATCGCACGGCTTGTCAACTGAATAGACTTTGACTGCGATACTTCAGAGAAATATTCATTTAAGCTTGTCTTAGATGCCCGAACGCCACGCTCTATTCTTTTAATTTCGCCCCTGATTTGACTTTCTGCAGGATGTGAGATAAAGCTTAGAATCTTCATGTTGTAGATTGTAGACCAGCGTTCATCTGTAAAAGCCTTATCTGCATGTCTGGCTGAGCAGAGCAGTGTAGCACAATGCTAATTAAAACCGACAGGCTTTTTAGAGCCCTTAATTAACTCTGATCATTATCCAAACATGACAGACATTAAATTTGTCACAGACCGCCATTGCTGACAACCTGTGCTCCGGCTTGCTTTGCACGGGGGAGTGGATTTCCACTCCTGAAACGTCAGGATGGATAAATCAGATATGGTTAACACACACCGAGAGGACATCAACACAATGCTTAATGTGTAGCTGTATTGCTTGAGTGCAGCTGAGACAAATGAAATCTAAGTAATGAGTCATAAAGTTGTTTGAAAGTAGCTCCCGAATCTGGCTAAGAAAATAAATGTTTGCCTCTCACCTCAAAGCAGAACAGAACGATCATTCCTGAATACGACTCAAACACAACACGGCTTTGCCAGCTTTGGAGAGAACACAACCCTGATAATGAAAAACACAGAAATGAGTGATATCTGTCCAGGAGTTGGAATTCCTGTCTTGGGACGAACCAGAGAATCTAAACCAGTGAAGACAATAAACTGGCCCACATAAATCACAAAAGGATAAGTTTCATGATCAGTCTTTACAGCCTCTACATGTACTCTAAGCAATATCAAATAAAATTAATTTTAATAATAAAAAAGTTCCATGAACCAAAATAGTAATACGCCTTTAGGACAACCTGGTTTGGGATTGTCGCAGTATAATGAACTGCCTGTGGACTTTAAATTCCAGAAAGTAATAGTTATTTTTAATTACCTGATCGGTAGTTCATTCTCATTAACTTTCCTTTTGGAAATAATGGATTTTTTATTATTAGTATCCTTAAAATGATGTTAGTGGCTTCTCATAAAAAATGGATAAGGCCAATGTTCCAAAAGCTTTGACTAGAAAATTATAGTTGCAATCTAATATGCATAACTGGGGTTTGTGTCATTTCTTAGGTTGTACTAAGCGTTCAAAGAGCATCAAGTCTACCAGCATTCCACTGGTATACCTGGGTGCGAGAATGCACTCTTGCCAGGACAGTTCACTTAAATGTTGCGAAACAGTACTGGGAAGCTGGTAGGTCTCCCTTACCAATGTTTTAATAACAGTGTACTACCTAGGGTACCAATATACAGAATGCAAGCATGCCAGTTGGAACAAACACATTACAACAAACCATGTGAGAACATCCTCTCCACTCATTGGTCAGACCTAAGACAGTAAATACAGAAAAAGGTCCTGTGTTCTGAACTAGTGTTGCAGATTTCTGTGCAGTTTAACATGGAGTAACAGCAGAGGATGGCATTTGTTCATAGCTGTAGTTACGTTAATTATGTGGGTAGTAGACAAGGTTAACACCTGGCTACTGGAGCTTAGACTCTTTACAGAGACGGGGGATTCAAGAACCTGGGTTTACCTATTGACTCTTGGTCCCTCCCAAGGTTTCTTTCTCTTGCTTTGGGGGAGTTCCTTGCCACTGACACCTTTGGGGTGGATGTGACAATGGCAGATGTAAAAAAAAGTGCTATACAAACACATTTCTATTGAACTCAATAAAAAATCCTACTCTGTTAAATCTGGCCTGGGAACAGTCTTAACAGTCTTAATAACTATTCAACTCACTTTCACTGTGATCAGCCATGACATCAGCTTACGTAAGAAGCCACCTACTGCTCCTCTGTTTATGACTCTCTCCCTCCCTCTGTCTCTGTCGCTTTTGTCTGAGGCTCCACTGACCCCTCCTTCCTCAGCCAATGTGGAAAACACTGTGAGACAGCGCGTAAAACACCCAGCAAAATACAGCACTTGTCAGTTTTAGCTACTGAATGTTTTCAGTCATGAGTGTCTGAGTGTGTATGTGTCTGTGAGTGTGTGTGTCATATATACTCACACACAGATCCACAATGAGCTCACTGAACATCAGGCCAAAGATCCGTAATGAGAGAAGACAGGAAGCTGGCTAAGCGTAGCACCAGCACTCCCCTAACGTCTACTCCATAACAAGCGTCTAATTTCATCAACCCATTACGCAATTGCCCCATGGCGGCCGTATGCACAGCAGCAATAAATTATTTTTTGCCATGTAACACTGACTGACTTGGCTTTACTTTTTAGGAAATTCTGGATTCCACCACAGGATGAAAACCGGTGTCAGTGCTGAACAGACAAAAACACAGCAGTAACACCTGTTTAAAAATCCATAAAACATAATGTGTGCAAATGTCCAAGAATAATTGTTTTAATCTTGTGGAACATCTCGCCAGTGATGCATTCAGAGACTGCACCCAGAGTATTTGGGCCATCTGCATGTCCATGCTGGTAGAAAAATGCATCAGAATGTGGAGTTGGAGCTTTCTTTGTTTCACTGTTTTCTACCATTATATAAAAGTTATATATATATTTCTACCATTATATAAAAGTAACATGCTTATTGTTGGGAGCACCATGTGAGTTTAAGCAAGCATCCAATCAGGGGCAGATCTAGGATTTTTTAATGAATCAGCTTTTAAGGTTCCCATCCACTTCAAGCCTTGCTTTATCAGAGTGCCACCTGGCATCCTCTAGGCACCAATAAGCAGACTTGCTACAGATGAACATCAAATTTTTTCTACCCAACCCATTTATGACATTTATTTGGTGAGTAAAACAAACCATAGCTTTTAATTCCGCCTAGAAACCAAACTATGGTGGAAATACTGTGTTCTACCAACTAGAGAACCACGCTCCTTTCTTTGCTTCTAAACCAGCTCTGAACGGCACTGACAGAACCGTGGAGAGGGATAATGCTAATGCACACACGCTAAGTGATTACACTGCAGAGTTGTAGAGGAGCTTTGAGCTGAATGGTCAGGTAGGTCAGTCAGACTGGAAAGTAAGATATTAAACACTATTTAGAGTTCAGAGTTTAAAACAGTCTTTTAAAAAGTTGCTCCAAACTAAGAAAGACTGGATAAGTCTCAGCCAACAGTCAGCATAAAGAGACTCAGATCATATAAGAACCCTAATCGGGACATCCCTAGCAAGCATGCACACACTTATTTATTAGTAAATCATCAGAATACAACAAACGGCAAATTAAGTGGAAAGTATATTCCTTTTCATGTTTACTTGCTCCAAAAAGTAAAGTTCGGGCTTTGCTTTTGAAGCAAAATTGCTCAACAGCATTGAACCAAAGAAGTGTGAATTAAAAGGCACAAATAGATTTTTTTGTGGCCTAGCAGAAATAATTTAGTAATAAAATAACAGTAACTGAAAGATCCAGCTTTGTTTGTTTTTCAGTAACAGAATGTTGAATTCAGCACTTTTAACTTTCACTGATTCTGTGCTTTGTTGATGTTTCGGGACAACGCTGTCCCGGTGGCCACTCTGGATTCTATCAGACTCCAGTAAATATTGAGTTAACGCCTAGCAACCACACCTGTGCTCAAGAACCTGCTTTCAGATCATTTGTCTCCGTCAGTAGCTCAAGTGTTTCCATTATTATGGTGTAAATTGGGCTCAGTGCTGTGAGGGTTGTGAGAAACAGCTTTTCTTTGTTTTGCGTGATTTCTCAGTGTATGACAGCGTTCCAACAAAGAATAACAACTCATTAAACATGCCCATTGTGTGCAGGTGAACAGAAACAGGAAATATTAACATAATCTTATTTCCACTAAGCGCTTTATATTACAGACATGAGAGGAATACAATGCCCTCTTCTCTTTTCTGTCTGGAGCACAAGTCTGGAGAAGGAGCACCACACAATATAAAGTTTTGGAGTATTGAATTCATTCTCCATAATCTGAGTACTAATGCTCAATCCACAGTACTGCCTGATATCTGCTGCAGTCTAAACTGGCTTATCAGGGTTCTGTCACTTCCATCCTCGTTGGCTGTCCACACATCCATGTGAAGGCACTTTTGTGCCCCATTTTTCTTGTCTGTCTAATGGCAAAAACACTCCCATCAGCTCTTTTCTGTCTGATGGGAAAAACCCTCCCATCAGCTGCCCTCTCTGTGCCCTGACAACAATCTTTAGAGTTTTCAAAGTCTTTCAGAGTAACTTATAGTTGATGGTATGAAGTGGCCAGCATCAAAGGTTTAAAAGTTATTCAGGGGGGTTCTAGATTTCTCATCATTCTTCTGTCATGTTCTTGAATTTTCATATTTGTCTGCCACTATAATTCTCATGTTCATTTACCATCTATAATGCTCGTATTAATCTTACAAGTTCTTGAATTTTCATATTTGTCTGCCATGTTCTATAATTCTCCTAATCTTTCGTCAAGTTCTAGAATATATGTCAGGGAAAATACTCCTTCTTATAAAGGTTGATGGTTCTTTATTGGTATTCAAAATGGTATGGCTTGGCTTGACTGAACTACGAAATTCAGCAGACTCTAACAACAGTCTGGCACTGTGTTTGCTGTGACTTGAGTGAAAACAATGAGTGAACACTACACAACTCCTAATTTCTCCTAATGTACAGATCACACACACACATACACACAATCCTCCAGGGAGAAGAGCACACTATCTACCCTCTCTTGAGAGAGTTCATCATAGCCAGCTATGGACTGTCAAAAACAATTATCTGCCAGCATCCCCCTCTTAATTTGAACTGATAAGCATCTTGATGCCTGTTAGCGTCTAGCCACAGTGGTCAGCTCGCCTTTTTTAGATAATGGACTGTGTTGGCAAAATGCATTTGTCAGAGCCAACCACTTACCTTTTTCATGGCCACTGGCAAAGAGAGAGAGAGAGAGAGGTAGAGCGAGGTAGAGAGGGTGAGGGGACCAGAAAGAGAGAGGCTCTAATAATAGCCCCAAAACAGGGTTAGTATTTAGCGGGCCAATGACCCCCGCTCTCAGACTCCACAATCAATAGTCATTTACTGTTGCTCTGAGTCTGGGGACACGACTCGGGCAAAGGCGCATTAGTGACTGTTCCTCTGATTTCTCATCAAAACTGAGAAACACTGTCAACATTTCTCACCCTTTAATGCATCAAATAAGAGGCTGACCTAATACACTTCGGTTAGCATGTAGCGGCTTTACAAATCATCAACCAACATTTTAAGATTTATATGCCTTTCGCATTATCGTGCCTTTCCTAAAGTCTGTGTGTCTGGCTAAGCATTTCCAGACAATAAACACAGTCTTCAGTGCAGGACGCCAGAGCGGAAGTGCACTGATTGCTGCATTCATGTGACTGGCCAGCAAAAGCCCAGGCTGCTTTGCATTTGTTTCCGTTAATTGGAACATTAAGATACAAATGAGCACTTCATGAGTCAAATGCCAGAAATCAATAACAGGACTCTGTTAATGGGTAGCTGACTATCTCTCCAGGACCTCAAAGAAAGCAAAGAAACACAAATGAATGAACGGATTGTAAAGTACTTTCCTGTAAGGCGGGGCAACCGCCAAAATCAATACAGAGATTTATGTCCTTTACATTGCTGTGTTGTTCCCTACATAATACACTGAACTTATTTGAGTCAGATTTCATCTCTACATGAACAAAATGTATATTCAGTAAACACACACATCACTCCATCACACCTAAATAAATAACTAAATATTTTCAAATATATTTTATTCATGCTTAAATTCACTGAATGTCTTCTTTTAGTCTATGTGTATGTTTGATAATGTAAAACAAATGCCATTAACCCACTTCCAACCCACTTGTATTTAGCCTTACTGGTTATTAGCGGGCTCTAAATATCAGACCAGTACGGATGAGATTACCTAAGTCATCATCACAATCTACTGTGAACTACTGTGAACTAGAACTACTTAGTAAAAGTTCTAAAATTGTCAGAGGTGTTTGTCAAATTCGAGTATTCTCAGGAGCTTCTGTCAAGTTCTACAACTCAATGTGTTCTCTCAAACTCTGAGTTCTCTGGAACTCAACTTCTTAAATTGTCCTTTTAGTCCTCATATAGTCTGTGAACTGCCACTGAAGTTCTAGAATTGTCTTTTTTTTTGTCCTTATAAAGTTCTAGAATCATATTCTACGTCATATTCTTTTAAAATTCTACAATCCTCATATTTGTCCTCATACTTGTCTGCAAAGTTCTAGGATTCTCATATTCCTCTGCCAAGTGAAATTCTGAAACTGCCCAATTTTGCTGTCAAGTTGTAGAATTCTCATATTCGACTGCCAAGTTATAGAATTCGCTTTTGTCCTAATATTATCCGTGAAGTTCAAGAACTGTCATATTCTTTTCGAATTCTAGAGATCTCACATTGGTCCTCATATTGTTTGTAAAGTTCCAGACTTCTCAGAAGCATCTATCAAGTGGATCTAAGAATTTTCAGATTATTCTGTCAAGTTTTAGAACAACTGTCATGGTTTTAGGCTCTATCCTTCCCCCAAACTAGGGACATGCAACAGCAGTGGAGGAACAAAGACACGCTTATTATGACACTGTGATAAAAAAGACCCAAAAATAACATCTAGGCATGATGTTTGTGCAGGTACTACAAAGGCGCATTGCACTTGTGGTCACATCATTGTAAAAATGGGCAGATGAAATGACAGGGCACACATTGGGGCGCTGCATTTCCTACCCGTCTGTTTTCTGGAGATGCTGAGATGAAAGGACTGGGAGCGGTGCCTCAGCCTCTCTGGCTCTCAGCAGCGTCAGACCCCTGCGAGTGCAGCCACTTTAACACCAGCAAGAACATTGTCTACATTTATCCAGCACTTTACACTGGAGAAACAGAGAAGGAGGGGGTGGTTGGAGGGTCTTGATATCTTGAAATCCACCAAAAAATAAGCAGCACTCTAAGCAGAGAGGTGGGGTGACTGAGTCCCTTTGAACACCTGTTTTGTAAAGAGAGAAACACCAGTTGAAATGTAGCTGACAGACAGGCTACTGCAGATTGGCAATAAGAGATATCAGTAGCATGTAGCGTAGGCTGTATAGCAGATGCAACCAGCCATGAGAAATGGCACTTCAGCTAAGCTGTGGAAGAGGAAAAACTGGCACAAACAACAGTTTGTAGGCACTCACTAACACACACAGGCACACACACACTCACACACATTTATGGGTGCATGTTGCAAAAGCCTTTTGCACGTCTCTGTCCTGTGGGGCTGTTGCTTTCCCTCTGTGTAAGCAAAACTGACATCCTTTATGAAAGATTTATAAGGCTAAGATGCAAACGATGGAGCAGGAGCTTCTCCAGGGAAAGCAAGCCTCCATCTGTGAGCACACTCGCCTGTTCACAGGTAGGCTTAAACCAGACACTACATCTTACCTGGGCAGCCTGCTGGCCATGCCGCTGAAAATAAGCCCACTTTAACCCTTCCTTCAGTCTGCTGGAGATTTAGACTTGATTCCAGCCATAAGAGAAAGGGAAATGCCAGAGACAACATCGCAGGAGACAGTTCACTGGTTGAAATATGAATTGGATAGCCTGGAATGCGCAACATGGGGTTACGCCCTTCAAAAGAGAAGTTTTCTCACGATTCCTGTAGTGGTCCAGCCCCTTGAGCTTCAAGTACGGCTTGGCTTGACCCATCATCTCTCTGTCATGTGCTGGTGGGTTTAGCCTGCTAGCTAACTTATTTACACCTAGAGACACATTTTGTACACCTTTCTGTTGTTACCAACACCAGTCACTTCAGTTTAGATCCAGTTTAGATCCAATACCCAACTGTAGTCCTTGGCCAACTTTAGATAAGCTGAAACCCACCTGATGTTTATAGTAATGTCTGGTTGTATTCAACCCACATATTATCCTCAGCTTAGCAGAATTTGGACCTAGTAAACTAGCTGTGAAGCTACATTCTGGCAAAATGCTTTGTTTTATACCCTCCCTCAAAAAGAGGCACTAATTCCATATCTATGGTGTGGTGGATCCAGGTACAACTGAAGCTAAAGCTATTCCAATGGGGAGAATTAAATTGAATGTTATTTTACAAGCCATAACAGGGTGGTATGACCCCAATTCAAATCCCCAATAGAAGTGTTTTTAAAGCATAAAGAAAATACCATCAGGAATTTACATAAACAAAAACTAAAAACATGTCCTGAAGCCATAGAAAAATTAATTGGTAAAATGGTCTTTGATGCTCTGAGTTTTGAGAGAATAATAAATGCTCTGCACATCAGCTAACCTTATGGGAATAAACACTGTCATTTAAAAAGGCTTGTGAATATGTATGAATTTATGTTTCAAAATATGTTACCAATAAAAGGTCATAACCCACAGCTGTCAACACAGGTTCTGTTAACTTTATTAAGGCCTTTATGTCTGTAGTGTTTTGTTCCAGTGACTAAGACTTTAAACAATACAAATGTGTGTGTTGAGGTGACAAGCCGAGTCAATATGACCTCCAGGAAAGACGGAAAACAAAGATCTGTGTAAAAGATTAGGGTTACGGTAAGTCAGCCTATAATTATTGTAAATGTTTAGTATTCATAAAAAGTGTATATGGAGAGCTTGTGTAAAATGAATGTCCCATCATCTATATATGCACGTGTGTGTGTGTGTGTGTATGTGTGGAGCGTGTGTTTCTGTTTTTATTGGCTGGCTCAGCCAGGGCCTCCGCAATAGAACACCATAAATTTACAAAGCCAATTTCCCAATGCCCACTCCTCTCCTCGCTCCCACTCACTTCTTATTCTCATAAATGAATAGGTGTTTCTAATAAATGAATAAGTGAGTTTGGGCCCTGGAGAGCCTCTTTCAGCATCCCCTGCCTGAGAGGGCAGAATGAGAATAAAGAAGGCTTTGTGGGGTAAATCACAAACACACATACACAAACACACACTCACACCAACCTCATACCCCCCCCCCCAACACCCCCCACAGGGCACCCTCTCATCACCTACTTCCGTCAAACCCTCAGAACAATCTTATCCAAGTTCAAAGAGAGGCTGCACTTGCCTTTTTAATGAAATTCTCAATTCAGCCCCCCCCCCTCAAAAAATACTCCAAATACTCCAAACAACAGCAGCACACACCATGTCAACTGCTCCAGACTGAGGACTCTTCAGAAAGACAACAGAGCAGCTCCTCTCCCACGGCATTGCATTAGCACTGGCTGCAGGCTCTGGGCCGTGTGAGAGAGAGTGCGAGAGTGTTGGTCTACACATCTGTTCCTGACCTCATTCTCTGTGTTATGGTACAGATTTGCTCAATGGTGTGCCACTAAAACTCCAGCAGGCACGCCGACTGGTTACGTGTAAGGTTCCTCAAACTACTCCAACTCGAATGTGAGCTCTGTACCCCAGAAAATCAACTACATTTACATTTACATTTAAGGCATTTAGCAGACGCTCTTATCCAGAGTGCTTTGCTATTTACTTAAGAATAATCTCAGCTAGTTTAAATAGGCTAAAATTCAAAGGTACCTCTAAGCAGATACCTCTAATCATTCAACGACATGATATTGGGACCTACAAGATATGAAATATTAATGCTGATACCAATAACAATGTACTTGTAGTAATAATAGCAATATTGTCATCTGTCAAATGTCTTTAACTGAAAAAAAGCAGAAACTAATAGTCTGAAATCATTCAAATGAAGCAAGCACAGTAATTTCAGAATCATAGTGACACAATAATATATGTTACATCTTATCAGCAAAAAATAAGAGATCTATATAGGGCAGATGCTGAGATTTGATTAATGTGCCCAAATGTTCATGTTTGAAAATGAAATGTTTGTCAATCCCCATTCTTTAAGTTGATACAGACCTGCAAATGCACACACACAGCTAGTCTACTGCCAACAGAATAGGACTCTCTTAAGTAAATAAACATGAACCTATTGGCATCATTTCTAATGCCAGATGTGGGCTAGAGGGGTCTAAAGTCCAGTAACGCTCTTGTCACTGAATGCAATCAAATCCACATAGCTGTCCTCTTCCACAATGTAGCGGAAAACCTTCCCTGGACAAAAGAGATAGATTCTCCACTATAACAAAAGCAGGATACATTCTTGTTTAGATGTTCAAGGTTTAGCTTAGATTCTGGAAGAAATGATGAATGAGCAGGTGTCCCAATACTATTGTACATAAGGTGCATATATAGATGATGGGAAATTCATTTTACACAAGCTCTCCAGATGTACTTTTTATCAATACTAAACACTTGCAATAATTATAGGCTGAGTTTTTAACCCTAATCTTTTACACAGATCTTTGTTTTCCTTCGTTCTTTACTGGCTTGTCACCTTTCAATGAACTTTCAATGAAAGTTCATCTTAAGGTACTTTTAGGAAAATGTTTTAGAAGAAAAAGGTTACTAACCTAAGAGGTTCCTGCACAGTTTCAAATGGAAGAACCCCTAAAAGTTCCTTTAACTGTGATAGTTTGTTCCATCTAGTGTCGTATAATGACCCCCCTGAAGTAATTAATTTGCAATAATTATAGGCTGACTTCTTAATCCTAATCTTTTACACAGATCTTTGTTTTCCGTCTTTCCTGGAAGTCATTTTGACTCGGCTTGTGACCTTTCAATGAATTGTTTTTTTCCAAGTTATCAACTTGGAGCTTTTTGGAGAAGGTATTTGTCCGACAGCAACAATACTTGTTTTGCATTATGTCATCCCAAATGTTAAAGATTACCTGGATACATATTTGTTATAATTTGTGTGCAAGTAACAAGTTAAGTCTGTATTTCTTACATAAAGTAAACCAGGGAACAGCTTTGTAGTCTCTGAACCTACAGAATAATTAAAAATGGCCAATTTCCCATATATTAGAGCTGTCATCATTATTAACCAATTAATTACTAAGAAACAGGTCATTTATGTGTTTTATTGGTATTGGTGTATTGGTGTTTTAGCTTATATATCCTTAATACAGACTAATTTGATCAACAAACTGATATCAGTCAGCACTTCCTGGCACATTCTCTGCTCCTTCAGTAAGGTTTGTTTTAGGCTCTGGGTACATATTTGTGGACTGAGCAAATTTCTGCAAAGAGACTGACTGAAATAGCACAAGCTCTGTCTCAGAACAGCCTCTCTGAGGTGCTTATTGTAAAGGTCACTGCTCGGAAGTAGTCATTTCAAGTCAACACAGTTGTAATCTCCAAGAATTATCCGCAAAGAAAGCTAAAAGCAAGAAATCAGAGGCCATGCATTACCATCATCATCTTGAAAAGTTTAATGGAATGTTCTCCCCAGTAAAGACAAACCGGTTGTCATTTAAAATCCATTATATGACAGAGAGGTGGGGAGGTGACTGAAATTACGCCATCATTAATTGCTCCATTTGGTTATCATGCTCATAACATTTGACCTCTGAAGTACCCACTGAAAACTCTGCTATATATATGTGCGTTATACCGTAGCAAAATGATACCAAGTCGAATCTAATCCTGGTCATTATCCTCCCCATCTTTAGGGCAGTCTTCATCACATTGCTGTATTATGTGGCGGAATGGAGTCTAGAGAAAAAGACAGGTCAGAGAGGAGTCTAATAGAAGCCAGGGTGAGTAATGGACGTAATAATGACACTTCACCCTTTCTCCCTCTCTTTGACTCTTTCTTTAGATCCCATTCTCCCCATTCGTGATGCAGTTAAATGTGAAAATTTGTGCACCCATGACCAAATGCCATAAGATTTAATGGAGAAGTAGTAAACACAGCCTCTGTAGCTAATCAGACAATAGCCTGTATAGGTTTCACGGTACACAAAAGTCACGGTTAAGCTGGACTGCAGTTTGGACCTCATAGTTTGGTACAGGTAGGTACAACTGGGCAATTATACACTGTTAAAAGTTAAAAGAAGAATGTATAAGGGTTCTTCAATTTGAAACAGTGGAGGAACTTCTTAAGGTACTTTGAGGAAAATGCTTTAGAAGAAAAGGTTCCTCAAAGCAACTTAAGAGGTTCCTGTACAGTTTCAAATGGAAGAACCCCTGAAAGTTCCTTTAACTGTGATAGTTTGTTCCATCTAGTGCCATATAGTGCCCCCCTGAAGTAATTAATACAGCCTGCAGTGTGTTAACCAACCAATACAGTGTAAACGTTAGCATGATAAATATGTTTACACACACACAAAAACGCACACTGACTTTATCCAATCCATCATGAATTCATTAGTTAAAATAAGAAGTTAAATCCAGAAATACATCAGAACTGTACTGACAGTTCCCACAATACCACCATATCCTAGGGCTTACAGCTTAAGGTTTCCAGGTGGGACGCCTGCTAGTGAAATTACTGTATTTACGTTAATTGCACATACTGTTTATTCTCTGTGCTACTGCACGCACCGAACCGCAACCAAAACATCCCACTAACCCACAATATCTGAACACTATCATGAACAGTGTTTGAGCTGGTCGAACACAGGCTTATGGACTGAGCTGGCCCAACCCTCTTTCAAAGTGAATCTGAATTGGACTGCACGAGAGTTGGCCTCTCAGTGGGGTTAGGCACTCTCTTTGCTTAGACCCAGGTTTTACATCAAACCGCAGCAAGCAGGGCCAGTGTGTCTTTGTTACAGCCAAAATGAGAAGGATTCATCAGACCACAGACAACTTGGTAGTTTTTCTTATTCCTATTGGCAGTTCCTGGGGCTTCTAATAAAATGTCAAAGACTTAGTACCACTTTCTTTGGATGTAATCACAGCTTTCTGATGCTTTTTGTAGCCAGCTAAAAGCCTTTTCACAGATATGCTTGCCTGCAATATAAGCCCCAAAGCATGATGCATGCACCCCCATGCTTCACAGTTGGCAAGGTGCTCCTTTCATGCCATTTTGTCCCTAAACGTACATTTGCTGATTGTGGCCAAACAGTTTTTCAATGAGACATCAGACTTCATCAGTTCACAGTTTCCAGAAATCTGGTTTCTCTAGACGTTCTGCAGTATACGTCAAACATTGAGTTTTGTGATGAGGTTGCAAGTAACTCATAAATGAAGAAATGTGTTTGTGCACGCAGCTAAACTTTCCCAACTCAGCTAAACTTTCCTAAGGGGGTCTCCAGCATAAGAGCAGTTCTTAATCTCGAGAGTGTTCTAGGTTTTCCAGACTTCATCTTGACTTTCACACTTCTTCACCGTAAAATCTGCAAGCTGAAAAAACTTGGCTATCTTCTTATAGCCTTCTTCAGCCTCTATCCCTTTGTAAGCATTGATCACTTTAATTGTCAGATCTTTAAACACTTGATAAGATGAGCTCATGTTTGATGAGTACTACTAAAAGATTTAAAGAGTCAAAGAACTTTTAAAGCTTGGAAATTTGATTCAGCTGACCATTTTAATTGGTAATTACAACTTGTGAGATACCTCAGGCCTGATATGCAAATCAAGATCTGAGACCTTGTCAAACAAATTGCCTTTGCAGCGCTTAGAGTGTCCAAACTTTTGCCCAGGCCCGACTGATCATTGAGATGTTTTATATTATAAAAGGCCAAAATAAAGTTTACTAGGATTTGCTGAAAATAATGTGTTTAATGTTGAATTTACTACGCCTCAATTAAAACTTATCATTTGGACAAGGGTGCCTAAACTTTAACACACAACTGTATTATGCGCTGCTGACTCAACTGAACTCAGCCTTGCAGTTGCAGCCCCTCACTCTTCTCCACACACACACACACACACACACACACACACACACACATACACACTCCCCAAAATATCAAATTAAGGTGTCGCCATGCATCACAGAGCCCTTTGAGAGCCAGACTCCCACACATACACACACAATGCCACACTTCATCAGAGGAGCACAGCTCTGTGAAGGGCAGCCAAGGGGTCTGAGTGAGAGAGAGTGAGAGTAAGAGTCTAAGAGTGAGAGAGAGAGAGAGAGAGAGAGAGAGAGAGAGAGAGAGAGTTGTGGTGGTGGTGGTACTGCCCCGAATTGCAGACAGGCACTGTTTTGTGTGGGAGGTGAAGAATCCCTCAGAAACAAACAAACCACCATGCCAGAAACAAAGATAGCAACTTTAATTTCATTCCACAAATAAATGAGAACCGAAAGCATTGTAAATCAATGGGACACCATCTCCAAACACACAAACTTGCCATCACAGGACAAAATTTACAACACAGGAACACCCACTACAAAACTACAGGCTTCAGTGCAGAAAAGTTTTGGTATGGATTTGTTGTGAATGCCAGCATGCCTCGCTTATGGTAAATACAAAATGTAAAAGAGATCCAAATACCTTGTGCATGCTAGGAATGTGCAATCTGACCAATTAAGTTAATAAATTGATAATGGGTTAAACACAGAGAAAAATGCCAAAAAAGAACTTCAGCCCAAATTAACATGGGGCAGTTAAGTTAGCAGTCCCACAGAGACAAACATTTAACAAAGAGCCAGCACTACTAATCAGTGAATTGGATGCTGTTCTCAGTGGACGATTTACCAGAAAGGTTGATTCTTATAGAAATAGTGTTTTGCTGTTCTGGGGTTAGCAAACATTAGATTAGACATTAGAACATCAGCTAGAGTAGTTAACATCAAGCTTGTATCAGCTATTGTAACTTATTTAACATCTATAGCATAACATAACTAGAGCAGTTACCATCTACTTAACATCAGCTAGAGTAATTAACATCTAGGTAACATCAGAAAGATTATGTTACTTCTAGTAACATCACTAAAGTAATTAAAATCTCGTTAACATCAGCTAAAGTAGTTAACATCTACCTAACATCAGTTAAAGTAATTAACATCTAGTTAACATCAGCTAGAGTAGTTAACATCTACCTAACATAAGGTAGAGGATTTAACATCTAACGAACATCATCAAAAGTAGTTAACATCTACCTAATATCAGCTAGAGTAGTTAACATTTAGCTAATATCACCAGTAGTAGTTAGAGATACACAAATTCTGTCTTCCTGAGGTAAATACCTGTATAGCATATATATTGAGCATCTGAGTGCTGGCACCTTGATCAGTTAACCAGGTACTTAAGTACCCGAGTGGATCCCTAGTGCGCATATACGAATCTCAAAGCCTTGGTGTAGTCATGGATGATCAGTTATCGTTCTCAAGTCATGTTGCAAACGTAACCCAGTCCTGCAGATTCCTCCTGTACAACATCTGGAGAATTCGACCCTTCCTCTCTAGAGAGTCGCCCAGGTGCTTGTTCAGTCTCTTGTCACTTCCAGACTTGACTACTGCAGCTCTCTTCTGGCTGGTCTCCCTCTGCGCACCATCAGGCCCCTGCAACTCATCCAGAATGCAGTGGCACGGGTCGTCTTCAATGTCCCTAAATCCAGCCATGTCACTCCACTGCTGCATTCTCTCTTCACTTGCTTCCTGTAGCTGCTGCCCGCATCAGATTCAGAACCCTGACTCTGGCCTACAAAGCCAAGAACAGACCAGCCCCTCCATCCTTGATGGCAATGGTCAAAAGCCGATCCGCACCAAGAGCCCTTCCAGCTTCAAGTACGGCTCAGCTCGACCCGCCATCCCTCAAAATCCGCGGAAGACAAGCGTCCAGGCTCTTTTCTGTCCTGCACCGAAGTGGTGGAACGAGCTTCCCCTGGGTGTCCGAACGGCCGAGTCACTCGCTGTCTTCAAACGCAGACTGAAGACCCTCCTCTTCAGAGAGTACTTGGACGAATAGCGAATAGAGTACTATGGTCACCTTATTGTATTGTGTTTAGTAATGTCTAAGCTTAGAGGATCTTTGAATTTTAGTCTATTCTAACTAGCTAAGGTTTTCTTGGGTAAATAGCAAAGCACTTTTGTAAGTCGCTCTGGATAAGCTAAATGCTGCAAGTGTTAATGTAAGTGTAATACACATACACACTCAAAGCATGGGATCATATCCCTTAAATGAGCGCTAAACTGCCCCGTTTACATGGTTAACTGCCCCTGGCCTTCTATTTAAACACATTAATGTGTTAAGGAGTTTTTTAACCATCTCCTCACATTTAAAAACCTCCTTGGAGCCAGCTACCCCATTCCCAACCTCAAATGATCACCACTTCAACATGCTTAGCAAATACACCATTTTTTTTCATTCCTTATCCCTGAGGAGACCTTTTTTCTGTTGCAATGGTCATTCCCCTCTTCTACTCACACATAAATCCCCTCATCCATTTGGTCTTAGGACCAGATCCAAATCCTGAGCCACATATATAAAAAGGCCTTGAGATAAATGACCAAGCAGAAAATCCTTGTTTTTGTGCCATTCTGAGCATTATGCTTCAGTCTGGCTGAAGAGTGGCTCATAATGGTGAATTTCGTTACATAGCATAATCCAGCACTGCTAAGTACAGAAAGGCAGTGAGAGACTGATTTGAGATTGGGCTGATACAGAATGTTCTACTAATTTGAAGTTTTGAAACCAAACAGCACATCAAACCTCTGGAAAGTCACCTCAAGCAGAGCTGATATACCTTTTTTGTGCATACGCAATACCTCAGTAACAAAGCGTGTTTCCTTGATACAGGGATCAGCTTTCCTGCAGAACGTTGTTTCTCTGCAGCTGTTTTAAAGTAGAATGAGAGCTAATCAGATCCCTAGCGATTGCTAAACTAGTGTCACCACCACTCTAAAATTAGCGACAGCACCCACAGAGAATAAGCCCCAGTCTTGCGGGATACGTTCGTTAGCTTGACTGTATCTGCTACGCCTCACCAGAATAGCAGCAGTCAACAAGTAAGAGCATAAACTCTGTGAGTGATGTTTCAGGTTCCTTCAGATGTCTTCTGCAATTCTGGCGTAAATATGTACCTCTCATATATTAGCTAGGGCTATGGTGCCGGCCTGGGGACACACATGCAGAGCAAGGGAACAGAAAGTGCTTTTTCCAGGACTAAAAGTTGGAGAAGCTTGAGACCAGATAGTCGGTCTGTCGATCCCCTGGACTGGCAGGAAGTGTCCTTTCTCAACATTCCCGGCTGAGGTGCACTAGAGGTGTGTGTTCACTGCCTAATGCTAACAAAACAACACACTATGGACAATTCCAATGCTCCACAGCTCAATGCTGAGGGGCTGTATACAACCCTAGCCCATGCCAAGCATTAGTCATAGTGGCAATAGGTTCATGTTTATCTGCTCCAGAGAGTCCTATTCAATTGGAAATACATGTCTACAGGAGCTAGACAAGCTGTTTGTGTGTGTGTGTATTTGCATCTGTGTGAGCAATGGGTGCAACTATTAGTAGCTGAATGCATTCATTAGAAGGGGTGTCCACAAACATTAGGCTATTAGGCAGGTAGACCTTTTTAGCCTACCTGTTATGTCTTTTATCCTAAGGATGCTCCTTCCCAAAGAAGCAATAGCTGTCCATAATTTGATGGGAGTCCCACCATGAGATGGTGGGTCAACCAGTGACTGTCCCCTATTACAGGGTTTAATGAAGAGCATATTAATTGGGAAATATGACTTTATGTTCACACCTGTAGAATAAGCAAAATCGTTAAAGTCCACAATCATTGCTTGAATGCCAACTATCTGAAATTTCTTAATCGTGATCCACCAGTTGAAGCCCTATTATGTCGTTTTAGAGAATGTTTGCTGAGGCTTAGGCCAATAAACTTGATAATTGTCTTTGCTGTGACTGGAACGCTGGGCCAGATGGTTGTGTGGAGTCCTAAATGCCTTCGCTGAATGAGTAACGCATGGCTGGGTGCCAGGTTTTCTCCAAGGGGAACAAGGTAGATTGAAGGCCTCCTGTTTCTCCAGCATGCTGCAGGGAGGCCTTTGTGCGCGCCTTCCAGCTCTAGAGTGACAGGCGAATTCGGCTCGTTCATTAAGGTCTCCGTGAGAGGGGCGCACGGCGCTGGCATTCCGTTCATTCACTCCCTGACACGGGCCGCCTGATGAGACGTGATGGGCCTGCTCTGGTGAAAGGGAGTGAGCAATGCTACATCTCAAACTCAATTAAAGAGCAATGATTGCAGTTCTCTCTTACGGCACCGCTTTGTTCTAGCCTCGGACGCAGTAATTGAGTTTCCAGACACAGCGGTGTTTAAGCGGCTCGGAGGAACAAGGGTGATGGAACCACGCTGGGCACATAACCACATTTCAACAATGATAATTGCTCTGGATCTGTTTGTTACATTGGAAACTGGAGTAATTGGACTATTAACCAATTCCCAACGTGAAGTTGCCATGGAAAATCAGGGAAATGTTCTATTTTAGCTTCGTTATTTTAACATTCGGTTCAGGAAATAACATTACCAGTATCGCATCAAGATCGTTCAATCAAAGGGCTACCGGGTTCAGCTCGGATAAATAGGTCATCAAACACCTTTTTTATTGTATGTTTCAGAAACAACATCATGACAGCAGCTCCCAAGATGTAACACATGCTAATGTTTTGCTTAATACAAATTTGTTGAAGTGATATGCTAATGGGATGATTAAATATAACCATTCACACCTTAATACCATGGACACAACAGATGTTAGCTGACATAAAAAAATCCAGAAACATAAGCTCATGAGTCTTGCGGGAAAAAAAAATAGTGCCACTTGTTTTTCCACATATGAAGTGCACTGGAGCATCTGAGGTCACAGTGTGGTTCTATGTGAGAATACTGCAGTGTGTTCATGAATATTAAACAAAGAGCCATGGGTCAAAACTAAAGAATAGTGTTATTTTCCCTCCCTTATTGACCTTGCAATAGAAGCATATGCTTTTCCAGCCCACACATTCTCTTGTACCTAGCAGTAGCAGGCTGTGCGAGTGATAACAGTGGATGACTGCGATGAATCCCCACCCAGGGCCAAAGTGTAGCGCTGACTAACACTAATGCAAATGAACACAGCCAACCACACATCAAAGTGGACACGCCGAAAACCCTGGTGGCCTAATTGAGAAAAAAAAAAAAAAACTCAATTCACTGCACTCGCTCGCTCATTTGCTGGTAAACAGCCGAATTCAGACGTTGACAAAAGGAAGACATGCAGAGGACTATGTGACCAGAATGCTTGTGTGTGTGTGTGTTTGTGTGTGTGTGTGTGTGTGATGTTGGAAGGGGGCATATGCGTGGGCGTATGTTTGTAATTGTGTCTAAGTGTGTGTTTGTGTGTGTGCTTTTGTGTTCTTGGGCCTCTAAGCCTCCGTGAAGCTAAAACAAGCCAAACTGAGCCAATCTCAGATCTATCAGTAGTGCAGCACCATGATGAACGGGCCTGTCAGACACACTGCTACAGCCTTGACTCGCTCAGAGGAATGTCACGCACTTCCCTCCTCTCCCCTCCTCTCCCCACCCATCCCCCAAACCCCTCACCGACACCACCCCTCGAAACCTCGCTACAGTCGTACATAACCACTTCTTAGGATTAGGAAATGTTTACCGAAACGCTTACATAACACTTCGAGATGTGAGTTTGTTACGCTATTTGAAGTCGTTAACTTTGAAGGTCTTTTAAATTATGCACAATGTTTTTCATGGCATTTCACACAACACTGGTCTAATTCCACCCGAAAATGAACAGTAAACTATGATGTCGCAGTATAATAGCCATTACAAACATTTCAATTGGCAGTAAAAATGCTTTCCAAAGGGACTGCCCCTTGGGGGAATGGGTGCATATTCATCCTGAGCACCAAAATGTTAATAAGACAGTGACCCTGGCTTGCAATACACTGCAATCGTACAGAATAGGTTTTCCACTACATGCAAACAAACTGACCACAAGCATAGGAAGCCCATACAGTCATTCATGATCGGCCAAAGCGGCATGAATCACTAGGGAGACTGTGGACGATGGTTTGATTTCATGCTTTTCATTCAGCAAACCAGCCATCCTAAGATAGGGAGAAGCATCAACACAGCCCTATCGTAAGACTAAGAGTGTGTGGGAGCTTTCTAAGTGCTCACCACATAATTACTAACTAAACATACCATACAAACCCAAACTAAGTGGTGAGACGAATGTATTTTTTTCATTTGACTGTCACTGTGACCACAAATGATGGCCATATGGTGGAAGTACACTGTGTTATATACTCCTCCTAGTGAGATCATGAAGGCACATAGTTAAAGACACTTCCGAGGATGAAGTCACGGCACAACAAGAGTGAACTGTTTTTGTGCTGTGAACTGAAAAGAGAAGGTGCTTAACTTTGATATGACTTCTATGCTGGCCTTTGGCTTCCTGTTATTCAGTGTTTGGCTAAGCAGCGCACGTACAGATGGTGCATCTCATCGATTTTTGCCCTTTTCTCTTTCTGCTGGTCATATTGGGAGCTCTGCTGAACGAAAAAAAAAAAACTTAGGAGCTCTTCCATTGTATGTGTTTGTGCTGGGCAGCAAAAACTGAAATTGAAATGTGTAATTAAATGAAATTACATTTTGAGTGTATAAAAATACATTTATTGGGGCATGTAAAAAATTTAAACTTTATTAACACATTTGTTGTTCATTGTCACTCAGAAAAAGAACTGTTAAAAGTTCATTCTGAATGCCAAATACTGCCATATCATTGTTGTCCATGATGAGTGATCTCAACTACATATTCGAGGTTCAACCTATTAGCTAATTAGTATCGCAAGCACGGCTAATCTGGGTGTACTACTACAGTCAGTTTGAAATCCCTCTTGACTTCTGCTTCTCTAATAATATACGGCTGTCATTATGAGGTGTGAGGAAAATATGAGCAGGCAATCACACACATTATGGCAGAGCAAGACGGGCACAAGCTGACATGATGTAACATGCACAAAAACAGCCTCCTTTTCCTTTCATGAGAGGACTGTTAGGAAACAGTCAGGAAATGGAGGCTAGATTCTGCATTAATTCCAAAATTCATAAATCTCTCAGAAGAAAATTTGCAGCGAATGATTGGAGGGAAAAGTACAGCACTGTCAAATCGTCCTCTTAAAGGCCTTCAAAAATGTCTCATTCTGTTCTGTTCACTTTCCCTCATAAACGAACAAAGAGAGAGGAGGCAGAGGTCTCTCTGTGCTAAGCAATCTGTAAAAAGCTGAGGGTACAAAGGAGAGAGATTCTTTGAGTTTCGTCAGTGAGTTTCATGTGTATGTGGCAAACCAGTCTGCAGTACAGTAACAGTGTATGTGTGCATATGCAGGGATGCAGGGTTGCTGCACTTAGTTTTATTACAGAATATCTGTGCTTTACTCACATTTTATTGAAATTAAATATCTGTACTTATGTGCCATTTTGGACGATTTGTACTTTACTTAAGTTTTGAAAATAAATACATTGACATACCTTACTCAAGGTATAATTTATTTTATTATAATGCAAAACAATGGGGCTCCGAGTGGCTCAGTGATCCAATGCGATACCAACATGACTGCGAGTTCAAATCAGGAGCCGGAGTCCGAGAGAGCACAATTGGCCATGCTCTCTCCGGGTGGGTAGGTGGCACTCACTTCCCTCATCTTAAGTGATGTTGGCCAGCACAAGTGTCTGTTAGCTGGTGCAGCAGAGCTGGTGACCCAGCACTTTCCTCTGAGCATGTCGGCTTTATATGTATAGTAGAAGACACATGTCCCTAGACCCTCCTACTGTCTGGAGCATTTCTAGAGCTAAAGTAGCTATGTATAGGTGGGTTAAATAGCCTTCGATTGCCCTTGATTGACCTAGTCTTCTAAGTGTTGGGCCTATCATCGGGAGATCACAGGTTTGGTCCCCAGTGATGCCAAACCCATCCATGGCCAAAAGTTCCTGAGAACAATAAGTCCCATCCATCACTCAGTGGTTAAAAGAGATGAGATGGTTAGCGTCATCATTGATTCATGCAATAGTTAATGTGTGAAATGAATACCACTCTAGCCCATGCCTGGCATCACCCATAGTGCCAATATTTTCATTCTGACATTAAGCACACTTTTTTCTTCACTAAAGTAGATTTCTGGCAGCACACTTCCACTTGTATTTGGGTAAGGTTTTGATACAGTACACATACATTCACAAATACAGTCTCTGTGAGTACGGGTATAAAGTGTTTCTATTGTGTCCTCTAACAGCTCAGTTCCTTTCCCCCGGATCCCCTGGGAACACAGTCTTTGTGGCTGGATAAGAATAAAGCACTTTTTTCCTGGGACCCATCCAAACACTGCAGACACCAATAAAGAGCCACCTTTACAAGCATTCAAAGGCTGTACTGGTGCCAATAATGGCCAATAATCTTATCCTGTAACATTTCATCACACAATTTGAGGGTGATAACTACTGACAATTATTATCTGCATTTTGTAATTCCTAGTATTTCGTGCCGTAAAGAAAAAAACAAGCTTATTCTGAACATAAAACATAAATATAAGTAAATATTCATTGTAAAAACCTACATAAACCTACATAAGTAAGGGTGGGTAATATTAAATTAATGTAATATGACAACACCTCAATATATTTTACATAATACAATTCTGATAAGTTGAAAGGGACAAACCAGTTGGGGCACATCACACACTATACTGTATTGGACTACACACACAGAGCATGTGGTTGGTCAGTGTTTTAGAAGTATTGACAATACCGCCAATATACCAGCACCCTGTGACACACTGTAATGCTTTTTATCATAATTGGGATAAATATCGGCAGATGCAGACATTTCACTTCTGCTGAACCTTCACATTCATTACTCAGCTTGCAATACCTGTAAGAACTGCCTTAAAAAAATCAACAAAGCAGCAAAAAGAGAGCAAATGTGCTGTGGAGGACGTGTGGCATGACTGTCTGCTGCCCTGTCTTTATTCTAATCCTATGTGCTATACTGTAATAAGAATTAAGATAGTTCTGCACAGCACTAAGCTATAACCACCACTCTATGCTCTAAACAGCTTCTGGACTTGTCACTGGCCACTGACCCACATGTACACCATGTTTCCTGGGGAAAAACATGGTGGAACCCCTATGGTCAATTCTGCCTCTGTGCTCTCTCAGGGGGTGCTGCTGTCTGAAGGCAAACACGCAAGAGACACTTACACTGATTCTGTACTGTTTAGTAACATGTCACAGCTCCCACAGAGACAGAGAGAGGAAGCGAGAGAGAAAAAGAGAGCACGAGAGAGATAACGCGACTGTTTGTTATTCACAGAGCCGGCTCCATCAGCTGTCAGCGAGGCAGAGACCCCGAGAGGCAGCACTGTCGTCGCGACGAGGGATGCCGTCAGCGACAGAGGGATAGTTCTGAGATGGGGGCCACAACATCAGAGTCTCTGCCTGCCACCTGAGGTCAAAGGTCATTCATACCGATGTCAGAACGGAAATCGCAACACTGACTCCGACAGATAAAAATCCACAACATCGCACATCGGGTCTCGGGTCACACGGCTTCCTCCAGCGACGTTCTCTTAAATTAGGATTCTGCACTGCAGTGTTCTGCGCCGCCCCACCAATCAGACGATCACATGCTGCACAGAGCAACATAGAACACCACAAATCATCCAAGCTATCGGAAACCCTCCCGTAATGAACACAGTATTGATTCCTGCAGCCTGAGAAAACTCATCTGGCAGTTTCATGGGGCCAAAGTGCAGAGCGATCAGGGCATGGACAAATATCATGTCTAAACATAAAACCATTACTGCAATATTCAGTGTAATAAAATGCTCTCTAATAAAGTCTTAGTCTTTCATCATTACTATTAGACATAGTATTTTATTAATATTTTAAAAACAAAATGATAGAAATTCAGAAATTGACGAAAAGATAAAATGATTATAGAACTTAATCTGATAATGTAATATGTAATGAGAAACCTGGAATAAAAAGTTGAAGCATTTGTACTAGCAGTCTCTGACTTTTGGACCTCCCTGTGTATTAAATGTGTAAGTGGAATTATCTGCATTTACAAGATCCTGCTGGTGTGGGTTTCATCGTTTTCAGTGATGCACTCAGTGATGTGACTTAAGTGCTATTAGCTCCTCGTTGTGGAGAAAGTTCAACCTGCAAACATGGCTTTATAACAATCTGTGGATTCCAGGACAGCCATTCAAATTGTGAACTAGGGCTGTGCAATATTGGAAAAACAGTCATTTTCTGCAATTTATATAGTGAAATAAAAAAATCTAGGATTTTTTTACCAGATTTCACCAGAAGTCAATGATACAACATGTCATGACACTAATAATACGCTCTGTGTATCCGATATTGGAATATAATAAATTATATTGGGCACAAAAAATTATATCTAATTAAATTATATCTATAAAAGTGAGAACTTTTGTGAACTATCACTAAGCTGATATAAAAACATGCATGTAAATTAATTATGATAAAACTATATATTTTATTTTATAGTTTATTTTCTTCCTTTTGCTTATTATTATTATTATTATTATTATTATTTCACTACATTTTAATTTGTTAAATTGTTTGGCTTTTTAATAAAGCTGATAATTTCTTATCTGTAATAAAAATGTTCATTGTTATTATTCATAATATTATTATAAGTATTACTGCTACTACGTTATGGTTTAATGCCAACTTTAGGCACTGAAACAGCAACAGAGAAAAAGCGAGAGGGGATAAAGAAAGGGTGACTGGAGGAAGAGAGGTAAAGAAGAAGGCTCTAAATTGGATATAAAACCCCATAAGGAAAGGCCAGGAAAGAAGGTAGTGGCTGAGGTAGCGTCAGAAGATCTGCTGATCCGTGTGCCCTAAAGCGTGATGATGCCTCTCTCTGTATCATTATTCCTCCCGATGAAATCTTCTTCTCTACTTGCCAGAGTGTGCTTCCTGTGTCAGTGGGCACATGCCTCCATGGACATGCAAGTCCATATTGGTATGCTGGGTGTGTTTATGTCTGTGCTCGGGTGTTTGTGTGCAGGCTTGTGTGTATGTAAGCCTAACAGCTTCAAAGGGGTGAGGGAAAGCTGCAGTGGTGTAGCTCCCCAGGAAAATCCAGGTATTTTCCTGCAGTGATGTGCAGGGAGAGAGAGCGCACACGCTCAGTAGGGAAAGGCTTTCTCCTAGAACCTAAACGCAGCCTTCACAGGCACCGTGACAAGAGGCTTAGCCATGTAGCTCTTTAGGGGCCCTTTCTGTATGGCTATGTGTATGTGTGCATGTGTGTGTGTGTGTGTGCGTGTGTGTGTGTGTGTGCATGTGTGACTTGCTCCATAGGGGCTGCAGCAGACAGGCAAACTAGCTCTGCTGAGTCTGACTGTGACAGTGAAATATGGGAAATGGAATAAAACAAACATGTAAGCGTCAGTGTTGAGCGGGTTTTGTGCATTATCATCCTACTTCCCATAAAGCAAGATTAACAGCCTGTTTGATTTGTGGAATGTATGTATGCTGTAGTCTGGGAAGGCTAAGATGTTTATTTGACATCCCTCGCAGCACTATAATCTTTACAGTCGTATTAAATGCCCATCAGTCCAAGGACTCCATGGCTAAAAGACCAAACATGCAACATCTGAATGGCTGTGTTTATTTGCAAAGATTTTCTCCAATCCGGTTGAATTCATCCTGATTATAGACTCAAACTGAGGTGTTTAAATGCACACACTACTCAACAGCCTGATGACTAAATCACTACCAATTTGAGAGGTGCAGCTTTTTTGGACTATTCTGAAAATTATTATTTTCACTATAGATTAATCTGCTGATTACTTTTCTTCATTAGTCCATTGATTTTTCTTTTTTTATCTAAAAACAGTAAGACATTGGTGGGATTCTTTTGCATTTTATTTTTAATACCAGTGTTAAGCAAATGTAGGATAAATTTACATAGCATGATATACCGGTATACCACTGCAACCCTAACAGTAATTTGTATTGGCCTAGAAGCTCTGTTTTGTCTGTGTGGTGTTACTGTTCTGGCACAAATTTGACATCAAATACACTCTCTACAACCTACTATTACACAATCTTTTTGAGGCTAGCAAAAAAATCGACCCCAGTCAATGAAACTGCCAGAACCAATCAGCCAGGGTCAAATATCGGTATCAAATGGTTGTTGTTAAAACAAGACAGGGTTACTTGCACTCTTTCATAGTCCTGTTCCACATGTCAAGCATTTGGCCTAAATGTGAAGAGGTTAAAGATGCTCACAGCATGTACAGACAGCCTACAAACCCCTACCGCTCTCAGAGTTTTACAGCACAAGCAGACATCAAAAGAACCATCCAGATTCAATCCTGTGACCAGATATGAGTAAAAGCAGTGCGGTCAAAGCTGAGTGGACTGAAAAATGTTTGGCTCAGAGTTTCGATAGAGGACACACGAGCATTGTAAGGTGCAAAATAGGACTGACCACGTCAACACAGGACATTCAAATGTTTATCCTCTCCCAGAGCTCACCATTTAGCTTCATTTATATTCAAGTTGCAGTGCCCACCTCAGCGCTATCTTTTGTTAACCTCATTCATGATTTATAAATAAATAAACACATACATATAAATAAAGAAGAGCAGACCAGAGTGTGTCTGCAAATTCCATCTTTTCATATGGAAGTGCTGCATAAGGCGATAATATAGTTTGTACCGAAGTGCAGAACTGTGAATCAAGCCACTGGAAGGCCCGGGGTATGATTTGAATAGTCCCTTCCAGAAACAATTTTCCCCACTATATTCTTCAAACAGCAGAGCAGTTAAACGATAGATGTCTGCTGCGTTGTAGGCTGTTTGAGATTCAGACTGCAGCAGCTCACTGGCCGGACAATCACCTCCTGCATTCCAAAGAAAATTCACCAATTCCACCAAGACTTGAAAACTCTGTTAGCCTCAGAGCAGGGCCATTCGTACAAAACACCAGTGATGACTATACACTGTCATTCAGGGACCATCTCGTCCAAATCAAAATAATTACTGGTGCCTTTGTTGGGTCAAAAGTACACGGGTTAGTCCAACATTTGAGATGCCAGCTAACAAACCGAGCAAAATTACTGTTCTAAAATGACTTAAGTAGATTTTTTGGTTCCTGTTTAAAATGATTTTTTTTTTACATATATGTATATATTGTTGCTGTCATGTAAAAACCTTGTATATACACTTTTTGCTTTTCACTTTAAATGATTTAAACCTGGTAGTCCTTTAGATTATGTCAAAATGATGATGGATATGTCAACAGAAATGCTTCAAAATGAATTGGAATAAAAACCGAGATGAGAAACTTGATCGGTTATGTATTGGTATCAGAAAATTTTCATCCAAAATATGTGATCGGGCAACATTGAGGGCCAATGTCTGAGGGCCAATCAGATTGTATTTGTAAGTTCTGGTCTGCATGAAGCTTCCTCATGGAGGAAGCAGAGTAAAGACGGTTAACACCACTAACTGCATACCGCTCTCAAGAGTGTATCATTCAGCCAAGTATAGTGAGTATCAGAACGCTGCAGAGCTAACGACACAAAAAAGCCAGCAAACAGTGCAGACCACTTTTAACCACCACAAAAAGTACAGCAGCAACAGTTGGAAAGATTTTCACAAAAATGAATCACATCCATCACTTTTTGCTATGAAAGTATTTTTCAAATTAATTTTAGCAGATGTAAATCAAGTTCAATCTGTAAAACCCCAGCAAGCCCTTGGTCTTCTACCATTTGCAATTGAGTTTGTTAGTTGCCTGCTAGCTCTAGCATCAGGCACCATGCCTGCCCTCTGGGTTTGTGAATGAATGCATTGCGTTGAGGTGATATCTCAGGCTTAAAGTACTCCAGAGGTATGAAAATTCCTTGTTGCAGAACCTGCAGAGCACAGTGCTTCTATTCACAGATCAGTCTGGACATTTTCTAAAAGTAAATGCGCCATAAAGGAGGCCAAATGGTGCAGTCAGGTAGACTGGCTCTGGTGCAGTTTCATTTCCCTTTATCGTGTTATAGTGACAAGACCTTTTAATAATGCACCGAGAGTCACCTATTCACCAAGGAAGGTAATTAATCAGTGTTTATTTTTTAATACGTTATTTTTTTCTGATTAATTATTTGAAATTAACACGTTAATTTGACAGCCCTAATAAATATACAAAAGGGACACAATTTATACACTGCTGTTCAAAGGTTCTTTCAATTTTCACATTAATGAGTTCTCTTGTTTTATGTTCAACAGCTTTTTCCATGAGTGTGAGATGAGAACAGCAAAAAAACGGACAAACAATGTAATGTAATTATCAATTTAAAATGTCGAGTTTTCTGTGAAAATTATCAAGTCTGAGATTTGATTACCACTTTTGAAACATGAGAAACTTTGAACATTAATCTTTAAATATTAATAATATTAATATATCTATAGCTTGTTCAGTCATTCAAGCATCATCTACAGCTCTAACATTGCTTTCCTTTTCCTACAATATGTTATATATCCATAGAGCTGCACAGAGCTAGCATATTAGAATAATTTTATACAAGGGATGTCCAGAGCTAACCCAGTGGACTGGGGCCAATTCAGGCATATTTTAAAGGATCATGTATTGGCTATTTTAATTTCAATTCAGTTCAGAGTCTTCATTTTAAACACAGTGTTCAGAGCACTATCTGGTGTCCTCAAGGCTCCATTTTCGGACATTATACCCAGCCGGCTGCAGCAGTGCTGACATTCTCAGAAGGTAAATAAAAGAGTTGAGAGTCTGCAGTATGGAGCTGTTTTACAGAGGAAAATGGAAACAAACCATAATATCTGACCCTTTATAAAACTATCACTGAAACGCTCTGTTTTACCAGTGGGAGAACCGATTGCCTTACTCTGATTTTAAACCAGCACTGAAGAGCCCATTCAGAACTGAGTGAGGGAAAGCTAAGCAAATGCTAATGCCAACACACACGTTATAGAAACTCAAATCACAGCATAGTCACCCACTATAAACCAGTTATTACACATCAGTTGATCAACAACAACAGATATAAGTACAGAGTGTATCACTACACACACACACACACACACACACACACACACACACACACACACAGAAAGTGATTAGACTGCAGTGTCTTAAAGGAGCTGGGAGTTGATTGGTCAGGGAGGTGAGTCAGACAATTAGATATTATAAGATTATAAGATATTAAACACAGTATAAAACAGTGATTTTAAGAAAAGTCTCTACTAAACTAAACCAGTCCAGAATATATCATTATGGAAACAGATACTAAAAATAAAGGGATTTTACTTAATGTATTAATTAGCACAAACACAAAGATCAGATCGGATATGTATCAGTTGATATCCACACCACATTAAGAGACTCAGATCGGATCAGTGGCCAACCAATTAGTGGGAGCAACCAATTAGTATTTTTATACTATTTGTGCATATAATGAGAGATGGAGAGTCAGAGAGCGAGAGCAGGAAAGACAAATATGAAGTGCTGTAGGGGATCGGAGTGCTGCACGAGAGCTGTGATGTTTCTGAAGAGGTAGTCAATGTGCTAACAGAGGAGAAGAGGAGAATGGAAGCTTGGCTCTATCGATTTGGCCTTCAGTGTTTCGCACAGCAAAGCAGCCAAGCAGCCTCTGTACCCTAGATGTGTCTGTCTGTTTGAGTTTGTGTTAAAATATATGAGCCATCCCTTTATATCCAATATGAATAACGAAATTAAAGATCAGTAAGTCATAAAGCAGATGGAGATGTTATATGAACAGTCTTACGTGTTCCCCAGGATTTGACATTTCTCATAGGAGGAGAACAAATAAATGTCTATTTTGAGAAATGTAGCCACTGATCTGGTCTGGAGTGAATCAATAATGAGATGGCTTGCGGTACGTCTCTCCACTTAAATCTTCCCTTTTCCCAGAGGACAAGCATTCTTCGACACTCTGGACGTTCTAAATCTGTCTATCTCTTCACAATAGGCCAAAATGAGATATGAGCGATACGCACTATCAGGGGAGAGTGATCGGGCTGGACGAGCATATCTCTGAATGCAGACCCATTCCATCAAGCGGCTAAAAAGCATTGCCATGGGATAAACTTTCTTAACGATGAAGGCAAGTCACTGAGGAAGATACTAAAACTAATCCACTCCTCTATACAAATCTCTCTCGCCCCCTTCTTTTTTTCTCTCTCCCTCTAATGAGGCATGCGATTGGCAGCTGGATTACTAGACTCCTTTGTAATCCTTTAATTTCTCCATTTAAGATAATCACCCGTTGAGTGGAGAGATTCCTCATCTTTCTGTGGCTACTGTCAATCAGTGTGAAATGCCACAAACTCTGGAGGTAGGCCAAGCCTAAAAACATATATCAGAAATACATTTGTAGTGTGTATATGTGTCTGTGTGTGTGTGTGTGTGTGTATTTGCACTTGTGTACATGTGAGAAAGGATTTGAGAAAGACTGAGCGTACAAGCAGAGTAAACACATGTCTAGCAGCCAGGACTCTTATGTCGGCCCATTTCTCTTCTGCTAGTCTTCTGAAGACACAGCCTGTGGATATAAAGCTGAGTAAATCACAGAGTGGGGAGAGAAAGAGAGAAAGAAAGAGAGAGAGAGAGAGAGAGAGAGAGAGAGATAGAGGGAGGTAGACAATGAAAAGAAACAGGAGGTTTCAACAAGCTAACATGTTACAAGCACAACAGCTCGCTCCCCTTTCATCCTCACAAAGCGTTCACCCCAACCGCTCAGACAGCGAAACCGAACCTGAGGACTCACTTGAGTCACAGCGTCGTCCCCGATGGCTGTTTAGGATGGATCTGCCTCTTAAACAGAGCCACGGTTGGAGTTGGAGGAGAGAGTAATTAAAATTGGGCTGCGAGGCTCGGAGAGGAGGATTCTGACAGGTCAGATTTGGGAGAAATCGACACAGGGCACGCAGGTGGGAGGAAACATGCTCATCCATATGGATGGCTTTCTGAAGGCTAAAGGCTTTACCTTTGTATTCAACATAAAGTAAATATGCATTTTAGCTGCTGCCAATGTGAAGAACGGGCTATAATGTACTGCACTTTGGTACTCCAAATGTAGTATTGCATTCATACTGCATACTGCATACATACATTACAGTCATTTATGAGAGAAGTACTTCTTCAAGATGGTAATGCTAATGGAGCAGCTAACTGCACCTACTGGAGCAGCCTGGCCTTGGCCAGACAAACAAACCAGACCAAAGGCTAAAAAATCTCATTCGTTTTCATTTACTGTATGCTTACACATAGAGGCCGGCGCACGGATGCTCACCTCAACAGCCTGGGCTAATAGAAAACACAGACATAGAGAGAGAGAGAGGTGAAAAGTCTGGCTTTAACAAGAAAATCCAATTTGACATGAATTCAGCTGCATTATAAGGCTGCGGTTTGATAAAACACGATTATGGGCTTCTAAGTGGTGTGGAGGCAGAGGCAGCAAGAGAGAGAGAGGGAAATAGGAAGGGAGGGAGAGAGAGAAAAACACACTGACTGACCTCATGTATGGTTATCGCTTGCCAAACAGGAGGTCCAGTCGGGGCACACAGAAGACCTTACTGAAGTCATTTGAATAGTTTATCATGAATATCAGTTTCTGTTTAGGCCTTGACATTACCCAAGGAAAATATCGAGGCCTTCTCACTTGAATTAAGCTTTCTTCAAGCCCAGGAAGATTTACAATGCAGTCAGGCTGCATACGTACATAATCCTGCATTTTTTTAATAATCAATTTTTAATAACATAACTGCACCACCACCAAAAGGCTTCAGGTATTGCAAGCATTACTAGCCTACACTTGGATCAGTTTCACAATTAATATAGCCCACATAAAAACACATATATAGAAGAATAGAGCTATGGACACAAAATGGAATAACACATGGGACTTTTGTGGTGCTAGCAATCTCAAAAATAACTTCCTGTCTAGAAGAAGACTGCCAGGTTCCAAGAGCAACCTCACAATCCTTGCTGTAGGAGCTGTAGGAGCAATAATAAGTTTCACAGTTTTCAAAGCAGACTGGATAAATACTTCATGGTTGAATTGACACCATCCTTGATTTGTTCATTCTGAACAGACTTTAGATCTTTTTGAGCTTGGTAAGAAGGTAGATATTAGAGATTAATGACACAGAAGAAGAAGTAACAGTATATTGCAATATTTAAAGCAGCATTATGCAAGAATTGGCATTTCTTGCTCCTGGGCTCCCCCTACAGTCAGAAAGTGGAATTTGCACTTTAAGCCACCACTAAAGGACACAGACATTTTGTAAGTTGAGAGATTCAGAACCGGCATAGGACACTAAGAAAAGCATGTGGACTGAATATGACTCACTATGACTATTTCTCACAAGTGTTGTCCTGCCCGCTTCACCAGAGTTACATACTGCAGTTTCTGGCCTGATGAGCCCAGAGAAGCAATGAACGCAGTGCTACTCTTTCTATTACAGGTCAGTAAAGCATCAACAAGATTTTGACACTGTAATTTCTAATGTAAAAATGCAACATAAAACGGCTTTTTACAATACATATTATAGTCTTTTACAAGAAAAGGCACTCAGAATAACTATTCAAGAGTAGCTAATTATGTTACCTATAGCAATATGGATAGAACACTAATTATATATAATTACATTGCTTATTGTTGTCACTTTAAAGTACCTCCCAATCTATTCAAAGCACAAAGCTCCTCATGTGGCCTGAATTATGTGTAAGCATTTAAACCTTTAATTATTTATGTTTGTTGGAGCATGTGAACATCATTAATCAGAAATATCAGTGAGTGGTCAAAAAGCTCATAACACAATTGCAAAGGCCAACGTAAAAGGATAACAAGTATTGTAAAAACTGTTTTCGAACACCACACTGGTCAAACACCACCGACCAAAACAGCAGATCTTCATTATTAGAAAAATGGGGAATGATGAAGACCGGCCTGTTTTAAGTTGTATTTAGATGAAATGTACAATGGGTTCTAAAGTAATTCCCTCTTTCAAAGTTCCTCTGTGAGTTTATTCCTGTCCGGATCGACCATGTCTGCGCGCCATTGTCTACCAGTGTTTCATCGAACTCAGTGCTCATCTTTTTAATTTACTTCTTTTTAGGCAGGAAAAAAGATGTCGTTGCTGAGCACTGTATTTAGTCTCAGAGTGCACAAATCAGAGCTCCTCCAGTGGGTATTAAAACTCTCTGAATTGCTAAAAAGAAACTGGAAAATCAAGACAAACCTGGGTTTCTCTTCTTCTTCACGCAGTTTCCACCTGAGCAGCACCATATTTTTAAAAAAGGTTAGCTTCACCTCATATAAGATGGCAAAACACCAATTATAGAGACTGCATTTTCTCACGGGAGCGTCTGAAGTGTACTTTGAGGTTTTTGGCAATAGGTAAATGCTCTCCGTCTAAAACGATGCAATTATTGATGGTATCACTTGGTAAAAAAAACGCAAGCAGGATCACTGAGCTGTTTGCTATGGTAATCAAGAAAGCAAGAGCTGAGGTTTAGTGGATGCTCAGCTGCGCATGGAAAAATTGTTCAAAGTCATGGCCAACTGCCCGAACATCATCAAACACAGACAAAAACCCGAATTCCAGATGTCGAATTCAACCAAAGATTTCCAGATAAACACGAACAAACAGCCTGCAGCTGTGTTGTTGTGTTGTTTCGTGTTCGGTCGTGCTTGTCCGGTTGGTGTGCTCTGGCCTTAAGGATTAATGCACAAGATGCTACTAGATACATGTATCAATACGTCTGGGTCCTTTAGATAAGTCTGTGCCATTGGCAAATACCTTTGTAGTATCAGTTTTCAAGCATTACAATGTAGTATTCCATCTCATTTAGAGCTAGCGCTCGCAAAAGTAAGAGTTTACAGCAACAAGCTTGGGAAGACAAACAAGCTAACTCCTCCTCCACAAGTCACTTGAGGTGAAAAAGGCCCTTACCCCGCTGTGTTTGTACATGCTGGGAAAACAGTGGCGCCAGCAGTGTCATTCTAATGAGCATCTCTGAGCGGCCCAATCCATGTGAACCTACAGAGCAAGAGCTCAGCAATGGAGAAAGATGTGTTACCTGGCTAATGAGGCCGCTCTCAGGACACGGCTGGAGCTACACTAGGATGTGGGGTGGATACAAAGAAAAAGAGAGACAAAGAGAGTTGCGAGTAGGTCCCTGTACCGGCAATTTTTGTCTCATGAGTAGGAACTGAACTTTCTTCTGAACTGCTGCTGTAGATGGAGAAGAAAGTGATGCTCTTTGGTGCAGCCCTAGATATATTGCCTTAACAGAACCTGTTAAACATTACAGAGAACAGGATGTTGAGAACGTCCAGGAAGCCAAAACAACAACATGAAGCATCAAAGATATTTGAGCACTAATAGCACCTCCTTGTGGAGAATCGTCAGCCTGCTAAACATGAATGAGTGACAGAGTGACAAGCCTGGTCTAGAAAGCACTTCTCATCTAACAACTTTAGTCTTCTACTTTTACATCAGTGGTTTACAACCTGCAGGTAGTGGCCCCCTGAGGGGCAGTGGTGGTACTGCTAGAGTGCTATTAGAACTTTCTAACAATATATAGGCATTTACCTAAACATATTCCAAATATTATGAATGTTAAGTATGTTGCTGTTGTAATAGTTATGTGGAAAAGCAGAAGGTCTGAACCACCGTACACTATTTGTCCTTCTAAGGAATCCGGAGATGGGGATGAGGTGAGGTGGTGATCATCCAACATCCAGACCACCCTGATCCAAAATCCTCACAGCAATGTTACAAAATCTAGTAGAAAGCATTCTTCCCTAGACAGTAGAGACAGTGACTCCAACAAAAGTAGCATAAGCTTTTTAATACCCTTGATTTCCACAGTGAATGACCAGGTGTCCTTATACCTTGGTCAATATAGTGTGTCATTTCCATTGTGTGGTAATACAGTTACAGTTATAATAATTAGCTTGGACAGTTTTGTATATGCCAGTACAATTCCCTCTCTTTTCCTTTTTCATTTCAGGCATACCAGCATAGCAAATCCACAAGATAAAGCTTTTTCCAGTGTTACTGGGACAACACACCAGCGCACACAATGGAAACACAGCACTGAAAGGAGACTGGGTGAATAAATGGAAGGCTAGAGTCTTACTGAAAAGAAGGCAAAACATGATAGGTCACATTGATTATCAGGTTGTTTAAAACTTCTGGTGGGTCACATAACCCACTTGTGGAACCCCTGATCAACACCATATATGCACAAGGCTTCAAATGGCCGTCTCCTTGAACTAATGTCTAAGCTACTGACCTCAGTTGTTCAGGAGCACTGTAGCAGGTACTGAAGGGTTAATTGCTGAAGAGAAAAGCATCAGTGATGTTCTTCTGAACGTGTTCTGACAGCAGCCTTTAAAAGCCACTATCCAGGAGAGAGGAAGTGCAGCTCAAATCAATTTGTCCTAAAGTGACTGTCAGTGGGCCTCTCTCTCCCTCACACTCTGTCTCTCTCTTTCTCTGTCTCTCTTGTGATCGAACTTCAAGGGGCCTGTTCTAGCTCTTCATAGAAGGTGATGCTTTACACCCCAGTGTGCAATCAGAGGAATATCCCTTTATTTTTATAGTTTATCTCTCGGCACAGAAAGCGGCCCACGCATCAGTGCTTGGCCGGCTCCACTACCCGTCCACCCCGCCATGCCAGGTTAAAGATACTATGCATTACATGCAGAACTGTCATCACGATGATAGCAGGTGTTAGTGTCAGCTTACGTACCAGAGCATCGACACTTGATGATTAAAGCAACTGTGTTTATTTTATAGCCTTTTCTAATATCCTAACTTGTCTTCTTCAGAGTGAACCTTTTTTTAAAGACCAATAGCAAAACAGTTAAACGCGTAGATGTCTTCTTATGACAGTTCACATACCTTCAAGTCTATGCGACTATAACAGAAGGGTTTCTTTATATTGAATGGCATTGGACTATTCAATATGAAGTTGAGAGCCAGAAGCAAATCTCCTCAGGCAAGCTCACGAAGGACATGAACAGAGGACACCGCAGGACACATTTCTTTTTTTCCAGTTTGTAGAGCTTAAATAAATAATAGGCTCCTTTTTGCCTCTGACATACCCACATCCAGTCAGCCCATCTAAAAAGAATACAGTATACACGTATCCTGTATGGGCATATTCTAGTCTATACAAGATAATGAGTTGGGTGAAAAGCCTGAATACATTACGCAAATGAGGTCCAACAGCTTGACAGGACCCTGACCAGACTGGTGGCAGCGGAGCAGTCATTTCCCATTCAGTCCACATGGCTTGACTTGGCTAAGCGTCACCTACTCAGCAGTCACTAGAGAACAACAAGAAACTCTCTTTCTCACAAGTCTTCGCTGACTGGCTCGAGAGTCAGCTCTAATTTTAAATACACTTAAAATCTTTCTGAAGTTGGTTTCCATCACAGGTCAGTTTAATTGCATAGCATTGTACATCACTACACCCAGATGCTCCCTCAGTACATACTGTACATCTTTTGTCCCTGCTCTATCAAGCCTGACTCAACTCATGACACACTCCATAATTGCCTGATAACCTGAGTCACAGATGTTATAGCAGGGAAAGAAGAAATGTGCAGTGTTTTTTTCTTGAGAATCACTGTGTCACACCAGTTTAAATGCCAATCTTGCGGATTATAGATTCGTTTTTCGGAAGTGCGTCAGCCAACAGGCTTCAGCCTGTTCCCTCACTGTACACCATCAGGTCCATTACTCTCCCCTGTGACGGTTCTGGGTTATGCAGCGCTGTTATTATCACAGTCCCTGAGACGACCCTCTTCCTCTATTACCGTTGTTCCCCTGAAAACATCACCCTTCCCCCAGAAGAGCTCCTGCACATTAATCAAAGACCTGAGAGGTCTAGTCTACAGCACAGCAGCCTAAAATTACTATACAGAACCACGGATAGCCACTGTACGCTTCGAGGACATGTCACCACTGTGCTCAGACAATGGAAGGAGAATCAAAAATGGTGGCCACTAGCTCAAGAAATCTATCATGGCCAGATGTATAGTAAACAAAATAACTGGAAGGCTCCACCATATATGAGTAAAGCTCTCATTTACTCGCAATACATTCTGCCAGATTTTAGCAGACCTATTGACCTGAATCAATGGTTGTTGCCAGCTGCTGCCAAAGTTCCCACAGAAGGCGAGATCCAGAAAAATATTTAAGGAACCTTTCACACAGATGGCTCATCCAGTCGGTCTTATTATAACTGCACTGTACTGGACAAATCTCTTGGCACCAAATAATTGATTTTTTTTGTTTTTCCCGCAGAACATTAGCAACAGCACCATTTGTCATCTAACAAGACAGGGAATGAAAGCTGGTCTTTACTGATACTGGACCAAACCAGCCTTTGTGGTTGTCCTATTTTGAAGCAGATCTGATTATAATCAGTTCTGCCAGTTCTCAAATAAGGCAGATAATATGATTTGAATCATTTAAATGAACCTGCTCTCAAAACAGTGTAAACACAAAACCTTTACAGTTTCAAAACAAACCCTGATGCTACAACAGAGCAGATGTGGTCAGATATTTCCAGGCATTCATACAAACCGCCATCCATACAAACTAGCATACATCTTTTAGATTGCACTAATAACAGTTATTTTCAAAGTTGGAGCACACCCTATTGAAATGACCAAGCCATCAACTGATTCCATCTCGGAAAGCAGACCATATAATTAGCTTGGACAGTTTTGTATATGCCAGTACAATTCCCTCTTTTCCTTTTTCATTTCTCTTTTAATTCATCCGTCTCTTTTCAGGCATACCAGCATAGCAAATCCACAAGATAAAGCTTATTCCAGTGTTACTGGGACAACACACCAGCGCACACAATGGAAACACAGCACTGAAAGGAGATTGGGTGAATAAATGGAAGGCTAGAGTCTTACTGAAAAGAAGGCAGAAGAATAGAGCAACTGTATTACACGCAGGACGCCGGGGATGTGGGAGGGAGGGGATGGGGGGAGATTCACCAGCAAATATACACAGCAGGAGACGAACGGAAGACTTAAATTGCTCGACTATAGCCAGCTGTGCTTCTCAACTGCTCATTTACCGTGGATTATGCTTTTTTATACAGCCTCGTTTTGGCTGATAATCGAATAAAAGAAGAATTATATGCATATTCATTGTGATCAGTAGAAGAGACGGGCCTTTATTGATGCTGCAAATTAGTGCCACCGCAACCAGGCTTGCTTGTCCTGGCTTTCTAGGTGGCGTAAAATACTCGCAATGTCAGCCAAGCGATTCCCTGTTAGCCTTGAAATACACAAGGAAGTCTCACATGCAATGCGTAGAATCATCACCAGAGATTTCATGCACCTTGTGAGAAATGACAGCTCCCTTTGGAAACAGCATTTTTTATATTGTGTTCAGGGAAGGAAGGAAGGAGGGAGGGAGGGGAGTAGATAGAAGGACAGAGAGAGAGAGAGAGAGAGAGAGAGAGAGAGAGAGAGAGAGAGAGAGACAAAAGGGAAAACATATGCAAAAACACGGACCTGTTGCAGAGAGCTCCGTCGTAGAGCACCAAAGCTGACACACACACACACACATTCACAGGCGCACTAAATTCACTGCAGGCTCTTACCTTTGAGAATGCTCTGGCCGTGCAGCGTCTCCCGTGAGACAAAGACAGTGTAGAAGCTCTGGGAGAATCCAGGTCTGCACGGATCCACAGTCGGACCTCCAGGACTCCCCTGAGGAAGACAGACGTTATTGGCTGTGAAATGCTGGAGATGGGTAGCGGTTAGGAAAACTGATATGAGAGCACCGGGGTCTTAGTTCTTGTCCAGGGCTTTAGAAACCTGTATAAAGCTTTAAAGAGAGAGTTGTGGCCTGAAGCAGCTGTACACTACAGTCTCTGGAAAAGAAGAGCAATAATGCTGATGTAAACAGCACAGCCAAATGTAGGAGTACAATGCACAATGCTTGGGAGATATTGTCATGTTTTTATTATATTGTCATATTTAATTTTGTAGTGGTTTAATCAATTGGAACATACAAAATAATAGTACAATTGTATTTAAAAATACTATAAAAGCCAGTCAAATAGTCATTCTTCAGATTACTATTATTCTAGTTAATTATGTCATTCTGGCTCTGTATAGCCATATATCACAATATTGAGCAACATTAAAACCACACAAAACGGTGGTAAAAAAAAGTTAAAGCAGCATTAAGCGAGAATTGGCATTTTGTGCTCCTTGGTTCTCTCAGTATAATCTGCACTCTGAGACACTCCTAAAGAACACACATTTTTGGACGAGCTGAGAGATACTGAACCATCACTGGAAAGCTGACACGGTAGAGTATTATTATGGGTTTTAACATAAATATGACTTGGGTTAAGCAGAGGTACTCAGTTTTTACAAGCACTGTCCTGCCATCTTCACCAGAGTCACACAGTGCAGTTAGCAGGGAACCGAATCCGGAGTGGGAATAAAAGAGATGCTCCATATTAAAGGTCAGTGGAGCATCAACATGATTTTAAAGCTGCTATTTCAAGGTAAAAAAATGCTATAAATATAAATATATAAATAAAAATACTATAAAGTATAATACTGATACTGATACCAGACATCGGACAGATACTGATATCGGACAATACCAAACCATATAGAAATACAAAATTAACAATACTACATGTGTGTGATATTGTAAGCTAGATTTGTTATATTATATATATTTATTCATTATTAGATTAATTTCATACGTTCTCCAATCAAACATTTTCTGTTGACACATTACACTGGTTATTGTCTCTGAATGTTACTTGTGTTCAATGTGTTCAAAAGTTATCTTTATATCTTTTATGTAGCAAACCGTAGATGATAGTTAGCTAACATTAGCTAAGATTATTAGCTATGCTAAAAGTTGCATAAAAAGTATACATGTCGGTTTGTTATATCTGGGGTGTCTAATATTTGTGAAGTTGCTGTTTGGTTTGTTTATGGCTGATAATGTTATGTTTTCTGTAGGTTTGGTAGCCACCATGTGTGACCATATTTTAAGAGGACACTATTAAGCTAAATTGAGCAATATGATGTTTATTTCAAGTTATGACTTTCTTTTCAGGTTTATTCCTTATTTTGTATCCTCAAGTGTCTGTTTGTACAACGTGCGTCAGCTCTGTGGAAAGTTCAGAATGGGTTGTGTGTGTGTGTGTGTGTGTGTGCAATGTAGTTCTCAAGTGCCTCTTTTAAGGTGCAAGCACAACATAATCCGAGACAAAGGCCTGATATGGCGCTTATTTCCATTACATATGGCCCACTGTAGAGTTGTGGGTACTTTTCAAGTATATAAAGCTTTAACTCATCAGTCAACATATTGTTTTACAATGTTTAAACTATTAAAACCAGTGACAGTCGACATTTTCAGAATGACTGACAATAAACTGTTAGGATCCATTACCCTAAACGGAAATGCATGGTTGAAGCCTACATGCTGGTAGTCGAGGCTTCATAATTTAGGATCTGTGTAACTTACAGACAGATACACACATTATAACAAGCACTTCATTCTAGCAACACCTCCAAAATCAGATGTGAAGTGTATATATATATATATATATATATATATATATATATATATATATATATATATATATATATATCAGTATCTGTATCAGGCATGAAACAGTGGTATCGTGCCAGCCCTACTTGCCACCCCTTGATAAATCTCTTCTTAATGGAACATACAGGTGTTTAGCAGTCTATAGGCCTGTCCTGATAATTACACTATTGACTTATCATACAATTTATGGACATTACCTCAATCATTTCTGCTGACCTCAATACTGCCCATTGTGTTTACTTAACGAAAGGAGTCTGTTAAGGTGAAAGGGTTTGTATGTGAACTTTTAGTGGTTTTAGTTTCTTTAAACTTCATTTATGTCTAATATTTTAACTTTTCTGTATTCTAATTTCAATGTCTGCATTTTCTTCATAATAAAATGTGTGTTGCTCTTTGAAAGAGAGTATTTGCATTATTATGCTATTATTTTATTATTAATATATCAGTGGCATAAATGGTCTTAATATTACATCAATACTGTTCATCACAATTATTTCTGGGGCCGTATACCATCAGTTATAGCAGTCGATGCAGTTCCAGCACAGTTCTGATAGTTTAGTAGCCTCTTAAAATATCAGGTTTGGTACATTCCGGCTTATTATTCAGCAAATAAATGGAAAGTTATGCAGTTGTTCTCGGGTTACTTGAGTGAGGAATGGAAATCTCGAGCCACTGTCAGGTCCAAGGCATAAGCAAGAGAAGAATGAGAAAGCAGAGGTTAAAAAAAGAATGCAGCCTCATCTATTTTAGTGGCATGCAGTGCCAATCCACGTTACTGGCGAAAAAATCCTTCCTCAGGAAAATTTGCAGCAGATGTTGCTTTGTTTGGGATAATTAACAGCCGGTCACAAGGTGTCAGGTAAGGTTTCGGGACGGCGGATAAAAGGTCTCACTTTTGGATAGCAGGGACTCACTCATTTGAGAGAAACATCAACTTAATCTGCCCATCCCAGACGTTTGGATTCTGATAGCTGGAAAGATAAAGAGTCCATTCCAACAGGGGCATCTATTTTAGGACCCATTGTGTGTGCGGAGCTATTTGTATGTGTGTAATTGCATCTGCGTCTGAATGGGAGGAACGCTCACTGTAGAGATTTAGCATAATTAGATGCCGGGTCACGCGTAGGTTATTCCACTCCCAGACTGATGGGCTTTGGAGGCTATGGAGGGTCACGCTCAAGTTTATGCAAACTTTTAATAGAAAAAGTGACATAATCAAGTCGTGTATTAAACCACTGATCACTGAATCAATCAATCTGCCTTCCTCTCTCTGTCTCCTGCTTCTCCCACGTTCACACTCCCTTTGAATCCAGAACACAATACAGTCCATGATTGCCACCCACCATGGAAATGAACAAACACACTTTCTTCAGTGCTGCTGCTGCATCTCTCTTATGGATTTCATTTCCAAGTGGGTCATCAGCGCGTGAATTAATATCAGCCACATCCAACGTTGGGTGATTCATATCCGTTCGATATTTACTGGACACGGCCGAGGAAGCTTGTGTGCTGTGGATGCGTAATGTGGTACAATCTAACTCTAAGCCAATCTGATCAACATCTCCTCTCCACTTCCAAACCCATGCTGAGAGGCATGCTGGGCTTTATATACATACATACATACATACATACATACATATATATATATACATGAGCTGTATGCAGGTCTAATCACCCCATTAAGCCATAAGTACAGCCAAGTGCAAGTAGGAACCAAATGCAAACCCATTCAAAGCCAGCAGCACTTAATCTGCAATGCAACACTTCTGTCTACAGGTCAGGAATTAGCTGCAGCATGGCTTTATGTGCCTCCACAGAAGCAATAGGCTGCACACCCAGCATCCAGACACAGCAGCAGCAGCAGCAGCAGCAGCACCACCACCACCAGCAGCAGCAGCAGCAGCAGCATCGCCGCATCCTCTGCAATGTAGCGCGAGCTGTGAGGAAAGTGCAGCTGCAGGCGAGTTAGTTACCACTGCTGCAAAGCCGATAAGAGCACCGCTGAAAACACCAACACAACACAATTAAACTTAGGACTGAAATAAGTAAAATACTTTATTTTATTTTATTTTATTTTTATTTTATTTTTATTTTATCTTTTAAAATAAGCTACGCTGGGTTTTTAAGAGTGCTGTGACGGTTTAAACGTTATCTAGACTTTGTTCTAACGTTTGCAGCTATAGTATAGTTATTTAACCAGCTATAATATTAATTCAGACTCACCACCGAGGTTTCCACGGCTAAAGCGCACGCCAGAGTAACGACGAGGAGCTTGTTCATTTTGTGTTTTTCGGTGTTAAATATTCTTTTTTGGCGTCGAGTCGACCGCTGGTTCCTCCCTCGCTAAATACACCGGCGGTTTCTCCCGGTTCCCCCCCAAAAGACTTCAGGCTTCAGTCAGTACGAACCGTGTGTGAACGACCGGTGACCGTTGGGAAAGAGAGAGAGAGAGAGCGCGAGAGAGAGAGAGAGAGAGAGAGAGAGAGAGCGCGAGAGAGAGAGAGAGAGAGCGCGAGAGAGAGAGAGAGAGAGAGAGAACGCGCGTGAGAGCCGCGTCCTGGTTTGTCTCGCGCCCAACCGGCAGGTGGAGGATAACGGCGCTGTTCAGCTCAGCACCGCGCGCGACACTCAAGAAGCCCCGCCCTCCGCTGAAGAGATGCAGAGCCCCCCCCTCTCCCCCTCCCCCGCCCTCATTCTCTTCCCGCGCTCCGATTGGCTGGCTGGCGCCCGCCTTCCGTGCCGTGATTGGCTAGTAGTACATTCTCAGGATTCTCAGTCCCTCTGTTTTACAGTCCGTCTAGCTGACTTAGCTCCCAAATGGTGCTGAAATGGTTTTGTGGTGTTTGCTTGTGGTGTTTTAGGTTGAAAGGTGGTTCAAATCTGAACCCCCACGTATTTTAACGTGTGTTTCTCGCAGCAAGTGGAGAAAATGACTGAACTGTGGATCTAAGGTCTAACACGTGGAGGGAAACTGTAGTGATATCAGGATCAGGCAGATCAGACCTCTACCCCATGATGTGCCTCTACCCCAGGGAGAATAGTGTTCTCAGAAATTGCCAGTATTTTAATCTGTGGTGCAGAAAGAAATCTCAATGCCTTGCTAAAATATCCTTTACACTATGTGGACAAAAGTATTGGGACACCTGCTCAGTCATTGTTTTGTTTGAAATCAAGGGTATTAAGCTTTTGTGGGTGTAACTGACTCCAAATGTCCAAAGCAGGCAGAGCATTGCTGTGAGGATTTGATAGCATTTAACAACAACAGGATGTTGGACAATCACCTCCTCGTCCTCAGTATTGGATGGAGCACCATCCACCATTACAAATAATGCTGGGGGGCTTTATGTCCATCTAGCCCACACCTGGTATTAGGCAGCATGGTGTCAATGGGTTTATATTTGATAGAATATCATATTCTATTTGGCAATGCTTTCTACAAGGACTCAACAAGCTGTGTGTGTGTGTGTGCATTTGCACACCTATGTTAGCAATGGGTGCAACTTAAAGTAAATGAATGCATTCATTAGAAGGGTGTCCACAAACTTGTAGACATACAATGTATATTAGTGATACAGCTCTGATGCTAATAGCATGTATTCAGCAATATTCATATATTTTTGTACCGTTTGCCAACAGATCTCAGAGCAGAAGGCAGAAGGTTTGTTGGTCTATGGTAAAGAATTGTTCAGGCACGTCAGTAAGCCTCAGTTGACCACGCCGCCCTCAGAGTGCTTGCCGGTTTTGTTGACAGTCCACTTTAGCTACTGGAGTCCATTTCACAGTTCACTCACTTGTTGTCTATTGATTATCGCTAAGGGTCAGCCTCTAGCCCACTGTCATGGTGTGTGGGTGACCTATGATTATCCAGTGCCCATTTCAGAACACTGTTCGCTCAGTTACTTCTCAGAGTATAAACAACATCTACATTTTAATGATGGTGACATTTCATGATTGGCAGCTCAATTTCCATATCAGAAAGATGATGCCAGCCAAATCCCATAAAAAAGCTGTTTGTCTTTACTGCCCGTTATGAGGTGCTGTCACTTTGCTCAGTGTCTGCATACAGGTATTGTTACAATGAATAGTTATGATGTCAGTTATGGTACACCTGGGAGGAGTAACAATGTGACTTTATATCCCTTAAAAAAATGGGAACCAGTAACTGTATCTGTAAATCGTGCTTCATTTATCAGCCGTGTGTCCTCAAATCCAGTTCACCATGTCCCAATAGCTTTAGGGCATACTATGAGTTAAAGGGGACTTCTAGCACTTTTTAAATCCAAAATTCCAGTGTCATTACTAGTGACACAGCAGTGCTCCAGCATATCTAAAAAAACAATGAATGAGCAGGTGCCTCAATACTTGTATTACTACATGTCCATATTGTGTATTTATTATAATAATTATTAAAATGCCAATTCAAACAGGACAATGGAAGGTACCAGTTTTTTTCTGTGTCCAAATACACCAAGTCAAAAATTTGGGACTAAAATCACTGAGATAGAAATAATTATATGACTAGAAATAATTACACAACCCCTCTCCACATGTAAAACTAATCCTGTTCAAATAGGGGCTTAGTTTCTTTAAATTTGGGAGGAGACTGACGAAAGGGGAGAGAACTACTACAAGCAACTTCTGCATGTAGTAGAAGATCAGTCCCTCCTCTTTGATAAGCAATGAGAGATGACAGAGTTGACCCCTTAAAAAGCCTATGGCCCGTCAGTGGGCCGAGAGTGTTATTACAAAATTCTAATACCAGAGAATCGCCCCACCTGTCTGTACAGAAGGTCCTGTAGTTACTGAGTAATACGCCTTGTGTAATAAGTGCCTTGGACTGTCAAGGGGTTAAAAAGGGGTGAGACGGGGTGTGGAGGGTTGCAAAAACATGTCATGGACTTGTGAACAAGGCAGAGATGATAGTTATAGGATGTTAGATTGGGAGGAGTGGCTTCAGACATGTTCCTCCCCCCAAAGTTTTGTTACTTCATGGCATCACTAAGTGGCTGGGGAGTGAGCAGTATGAGTTGAAACATGAACCATGTTTATACACTGCATCAAACATGCATTTTAAACTAGTATTTATTGTTGTTTTCTGTTATACAGGCACTTTAATGTGTATTTTCTCTCATTATCAAATTCTGACCTTCCCCGAAGAAGCTCAGCTGACCTTGCCTACACAGAGCCTACTTTACAGTTTAATGACACTACAGAGGTACTCTAACGTAGCATCGGAGTTCTGTCCAAGGACTCCTATTAGTATGGTGTGGTGTGCTTCCCCAATGTTAGCGTGAGTTAGTCGTGGAGTGAAGCATAAAGTTTGAAGTTCAGGCAGTATAAATAAAGTTCACTATTAAAATTAGCTTTTTAGTGGCCTTTGTTTTTATTGTTGTAGTGTTTGCTCTGTCTGCCAATAGCAACGTTTAAATGAACAAATTACAGAGGAAGCTTTATCGACAAAACCATCTCCAGCTAATAAGTTTTGTTGTTTTTTTTTCACAAAAGAGGAAAAGACAAATTTTCTGGAAACGTCTGATTGTTCCCTTTGTGTTTTTATTGTTGCGCTGCACCCCTACCCCAGAGCAGAGTGTGAATAATTCCATGCTCTGTGGCTCGCGAGGCTCGGAGGGTAGTCTGCCAGTTTGGGAAGGTACGTAAATTATTCTACTCGAGTATTGAGCATTTGCCTAATAAAAATACCATCTGTGCACTTGAAGGGAATTGGTTTAAGGCTGTGTTAAATTATTAAACAAATCTCACAAAATGGGCCCCGGTTCACGTTTTTATAGAGAGGAAGAGTTATGAGTTTTGCGCCGTAGATTCCTCCGACCGGCTCTGTTTTTTGGAAGCGAAAGTCAGACTTCAGCTGTTTTATCTAAATTGCTTTTCCAAGATAACAGCGACATGGTTTAGTCTGGCTGACACTAAGCCTGGTCTTACCGCTCTCTCTTAGTTGATCTGCCAAGGCCGCATTATGACCTGACAATAAAGAGACGCGCCATGTTGTCATAAGCTGTCCACAGCACGCGACTATCGGTGTGGTCCCTGTCATCCATATTTGGATTATGTGCTACATAAACCAAGTCATTTGATGCTGATAAATCTGATTACGCTTCTTCATCTTGAAACGGAGATGGATTTCTTACCAAGGGCAGCACTGAATCATGGGCAGTTTTATGAACCATCTGCAAAGCAGAACGTAGTAGATGAATCATTATCGGCGTTTATGATTCGCGCACACCATCATCACTCATAAGCTGAGAGTGTCCAAGTCTGATGATGTCCAGGTGCCTATTTAAGGGTGCCAGATATCTCTCACAATGCAGTGATCATTAACCTCAGCCTGGTCTCGATGAGCCAAAGCTTCATGAGATCTGGAATGATGTCTGGATTTGTTGCCGTTTCACGGTGGGATATAATGGAGCATGTCTGATTGGTTGAAGCCAGTGAAGAAGTTGCTCGGTTGTTGGGACAAAAATAATAACTGACGTGACACAAACCGTACCAGTCAAAAGTTTGGACACACCTATTTGAATGTGTGCTGGTCATCATCTTAAAAAAACAGGGTGACCATATTTGGTCTGGGGACACAAGGGGATATACTGTAGTTAGGAGGGTTTCAAGGGTTTCTGTCTAAGCTTAGAGGTATCTTTTGAATTATTAGCCTATTCTAACTAGCTAAGGTTTTCTTGGGTAAATAGCAAAGCACTTTGTAAGTCGCTCTGGATAAGAGCGTCTGCTAAATGCCGTAAATGTAAATGTAAATGTAAAGTAGGCCTAAGTTGTAGGTTGAACTGAAAACTGATCAGTTGGGAAGATCCAGGTTTTGGTCCAGTTTCTTAGATGTACTAAAAAACATCTTTTGTGCATAAAAGCAGACTGATAACATGGGTGTGTTAATAGCCCTGAACACTGAGGAGAAGATTATTTCAGGATCCCCCGGAATGGCAAACCGTAGCCCTGCACACCAATGCAGTGTTTCAGGTCTGTTGCTATATGCTATATGAGGATGTAGGGTTGGTGTACTCTAGGCTAATAGGTTGTATCCTGGGAGAAGCACAGCTGGAATTAATGGACCGCATCAAACTCCTCAGTTTGTCAAAGTGTCTGGATCGCAACAGCTACTCATTCGCAAACAAAGAAGGAAAGTCACATCCACGTCTACCCGTGGCCCGCGACTGGGGGCCGAAAAACGCACACGTGAATTATGAATGAAAAAGCAATTTCATCCATGAATAGGAGCAGGGATCTTTTGGCATCGGGGGCAGTGATACGGGAGCGTATTTGTGAGCGCTCACCTCACATGACACACCGCAATATGCTGTGGAGTAACAGAGTCCCGGAGTCACTCACGGGGGGCCTTTTTTCCTGCGATGGCGAATAAAGGAAAATGTGAAGCGAATAACCAAATGATATCTCGGCAGCCCCGCGCTGCTCTCCCACAAGACACGGCCATAAATAAAAGGCTGTCACGCGTGCTATGCATTTCATCTAACGGGAGACAAATGGGTGCCGGGTGCAGTCTCTCTCCGCCTGACCTTTAGGCTGCAGCTTCAATACGCAATGATTGCCTGATGGGCTCGCACGGCTCCAGACGCTGACGAATGACTGTAGATGTCATTTTGTTTTCCCCTGAACCATAACGCCAGAACACACTTTGCTTAATTAACCTCTCTGTCTGCTCCCCCACCGCGGGCTTCCACTTCATGTAGACCTCATGCAGGAGAGGAAACACTTTCTGCTGAACACACTCCCACACACACATACACATTGCTTTTACACTGTATTGATTAACAGGCTTCAGTGTACAGTAGCTTTCTGGGTCATAAATAGGGAAATATCTTGTGTGCTTCCAGTATAGTTAAGAATCCTGAGCCATGCTACTTTGCCATCAGCAGCCAGAGTCTGACAGAGGACAATTGGGCATGATCTCTCGGGGTGGGTAGATGATGCTCTCAATCCTCAACGCTCTTAAAAACAATGTTGGCCAGCACACGGCTTTCCTCTGAGCGTGAAAGGTTCCCAGCGATGCCACATCAGCAGCAGTTTGAAAAGAGGCAGTGTCTAGCTTCACATGTAGTGTTGGAAGCTTTGCTAGTGCTAGGGGCAGCTACAAACTGGTGGGTTAATTGGCAGTACCGAATTGAGAAAAAAAAAGGTTTACATTATTTTACACATTTAAAATGAAAAAAGCAGATGTGTGGCCATTTGGGTGGATGTTTTAAATTCAGAGCCTTCAACCATAGACACAGGTCCTCTTCTTTGGAAGGCGGTAGATAAAAGTTAAAGGATGTTAAAGTAAAAGGATGTATAGCTAGCTCTACTTTAAATAGCTCTAAATAGTCTTAAATTGTCTGTTGAAATATTGGATTAGCATAGCTAGCTACTATAGGATCAGTGTCCACAGCAGTAGCTTCTCCAGCACCCCACTGGCAACATCTCACATAAAGCACAATTGAAGTGTGTTATTGGGATTAAAGCATTGTTTCAATCTTGGCTTTTATTATTTGCTTTTGAGACAATGAAGACATGGATTATCGAAACAGTTATACAGTGTATTAGACTAGGTCTAGAGGCCGGTGGCTGTTACTAGGTTACAGGTGATAAAAGGTGGAGTATGAGTATGAAGAACCTTTTAAAGTTTAAAGAACATTTAGCAATTGAAGGGTTCTTCACACTTACATATTTCCTTTTACAAAAAGTGATTTGATTAAAGCCAGAGGAGAACCCATTTCTCTGATAATGATATTTGAGTGTAAAGAACCCTTTTTTAAGGTTTGAAGAACTTTTATTAATTGAAAGGTTCTTCACACATGCTTTTTATCAGAACCAAAAGTGGTTCCTCTATGGCATTGCACAAAGAACCATCTGAACCCCCTTATTTTTCAGTGTAGTTACATTTACAGCCTAGATTTTCACCCATATACTGAACTATACATCATGCACTGCGCTGCCATTTTTAGGTGTATATGTAACATTGTTTTCTGAAGGACATGCAGTTTACTGACAGCTGGCGTGGGATCAGAGGATCTTTCTGACTATGAGAAATGACATGCGCCGTCTTTATAGAAGCATATGGAGGACAGAGCAGTTACATAACTCAGCTCTCTCCTCTGGTCAGGGGGAGAAGGGAAAAAATAATTGTGCTTAAAAATATCCCGGCTGTTTTGATATCCATCAACGCCTTTGAGATGTGCGAGTTTACTCCGTTAGCCTGAGGGGATGTTTGATTGTGTAAGCCACCATTTAAAGTGACCTTGGGGACCTTCTCAAATTAGAATGCTGGAGGTGTTAAAGAACACATTATGTGGTCAACAAATGCATATGCATTTCTTTTTTCTTCAGGATGTCCTGTTTACTCTGCCCAGCACAGGCCATTTTTACTGCTAAATTGAACACAAACAGGTCATTTTAGTACAGATCTAGAACAGTTTTATTTAGGGCACCAAGTGGTCCAGCGATAGCAGCCAGAGCAGCCATCAGGCCATCAGCAGCCAGAGCCTGAGAGAGCACAGGTGGCTTAGGGTAGATGGCTTGCTTTCTCCCCATCACGGACCAGCATGGGCATAGCATAGTCATTGCACCAGAGCTGTGTACCAGGTGCGATCCTCTGAGCCCGCTGGTTGCCCTGTGACATTGCCCAGTTGCATTAGCAGCAATTTGTCATGCTGATGGCTGGTTGTGCATGTGTCGGAGGAGGCATGTGTCAGTCCTCATCCTCCCGGTGTCAGGAGCGGTACATGTGATAGGCAGAGAGTACTAGCTAGTATTGGGGAGGTAGAATTGTGTTTTATTTTTCATGATCTTTCTATGACAAAGCTTTGGCTTGACTAGTTTTGATTCATTATGTGGCACACACATCATCACAGGCTGTAAGAAGCAATCTCCATTGATGTCCATTAAAATGTACTGAGTTTTTTAAATGTATTTATTTTTGGCAGAATTGTTGGAGTTGTGGGGCCCAGTGAAATATTGTTTCATGGGACCCAAAATCCCTGGCAGTGCCCCCTGTTTACGACCTCATCAGCAACAGCATGGCAAACTTTCAAGAAAACTGTTTTCATTACAATTTGCTTGGTCTAATTTATTGGCACAAATTAGCCCGTCGATGAGCACTGGCCATGGATCAGTATGCAGTCCAGCACTCTGCTCTGTGTTCTGTCCTGGTACCTGCAATAAACTGTCATAAACTGCCCACTTCTGGTCCTGCTGTGATGTAAATTACTTAAATGGTGAAAAATGACAGGAATGCTACAATGTTCTGACTATCTCATCTATCCTCTTACAGAGCTCTAGCTGAGTGAGGAAACAGGTGACATTGAGATTGAACACTAAATTTCTGGTTTATTAGATTCTCCTGCAGTGGCATGCAAAAGCATGGAAGACCTCAGCCAAACAAGTATTGTTACTGTGAAGTAAAGTGAGTGGAAGATGAGCTGATCTATAAAAGTCATACAATTGACAACATCCATCCATCTCTCCATCCATCTATCTTCTCATCTTCTCCTTCCTGGTCAGGGTGGCGGTGGGTCCGGAGCCTACACAAAATCATTGGGCACAGGGGGTTCCTTGGACCCCTTACTGGTGCACATTGTCTCAGTAAAATGTTGCTGTGCCCCACTAAAACCACGCTAAAAGGTCTGAGCGGAACTACAGGACACGCCATGCAATTTGACAACAGGCACTTCATTACCCATAGTGCCCCAGTGTCTTTCCCAAAGCTTAAGCAGGTAACGCTTTCAGTCAGAGCCTGTGTGTTTCGAGTATCTGACATTCGTAAATATTTAACAGAATGAATTAACAAGCACAGCAAAGACAATTAGCTAGTAACAGCAAATGCACACAGAAACATAGCTCGTCTTGTCCCTGTAGAGAAATACTGCCAATAGAATAGGACTCTTTAGAGCAGATAAACATGAATCTATTCCCTAAAGCCAGGCGTGGGCTAGAGGGGTAAAATGCCCCCCAGCACTAAGCTGTGGAGGAGTCTCTGATCATTCTCTTTAATGATAGATGATACTCCATCCAAAATTTTTGGGATGAATTGGGGAGTTGGAGATGAGGTGTGGTGGTCATCATCCAATATCCTGATCTCACTAAGGGTCTTGTCACCGAATAAAAGCCACCCCGCCATGCACTTGTGTATGACAAAGGTCCATGCATGATGAAGTAAGCTCTGTCCTGCTGTTCTAGAGCAGGAGAATCAGGAAGGAACACCTCCCCCACTACGGTTACTGTTGCTATCTTCATCTTTAGATGCGGCCCACCTTATGGTTTATGAATATTACTTGTCACGTCACTCTGCACTGTATGTAGGCTGCACTCCCACTTTCATAGAAAATTCTATTGATGACATGCGTCACACAGGTATTTGGCACTGCCGTGCATGTTTAAGCACTGCTTGAACACTCATTATGCAATTTATCTATACGCCTACTACATAGGTGCACTGTGCAGACATACAATTACAGACTGTAGCCCATCTGTTTTATCAAGTTTTACAATTTGGGGTGTTTTCTCCAGCTCTCACGCTGTGCGAGGAAATCTCATGGCAATGAATGGCCAACCAGCTATTCTCAGCTATGCTCAGAACAAACTTGCAAGCAACTATTTTTGTTCTTTTTGCTCAATGACATTTGATGAGAAAACATTGGGCTTATTCAAGATGAACTGCGCCCTGCCTTAGCAGACGGTGAGCTGAGAATAGAGCATTCGGGCTGGACAGTTTGACTGGCAGCCCCCCACGTGAGCCAGCAGCTCTTGCGGTGTTCTCACATCAGATATAACATTTCTTTGAAGAATATAAATTTGAAAAACCACAAAAACTGCACTCTGTCTTAGCTTGCACAGCTGAGTGCATAGGAACTCTGAAAACTGTGGCAGTGACTCTAGTGGTGGGGCACTGTTCTACTGTGCAGCAACACCCACACAAATATGACTTTCATGGAGGAGTCATCAGAAGAATTCAAATCAGATTCAGATCAAATTCAGATCAAATGTATTAATATAGGTTTTTTCACAACAGATGTTGTCATAAAGCAGCTTTACAGAGCTCAACAGTGGCAAGGAAAAACTTCCTCAGATCAGGAGGAAGAAACCTTGAGAAGGACCAAGAGTCAAAAGTGGAACCCATCCTCCTGATTGACTCCGGATAGCAGAACAAATGACAGAACAAGAATAACATTTTTAAAAAAGGCAAATAAGAGGTGTGGCGAATGTGACATCAAGCCATAAATAATGAAAATGAGAGTGAAATGTGAATGTCTAGGCAGGTAAACAGTCTTATGCACAGCTTTGCAGTGAGATAAGAATGAATCAGTGTGAGGATTCACAGAGCAGTACCAGACATCTCAATACATGGGAAAGAGAAAGGAAGGCAAACAGAAAAGAAGGAAAAACAGTTTATACGGTGGGACAAAGCTGATCCAGAGGGTAGACAGGCATCAGCACCAAAACATGGAATGTACTCGTATTAGCAGGGAGCAGACAGCAGGGAGAAGCTCAGCACATGGGGAGAGAAATGAAGAAAGGGTTTAAGAATTTGAATAGATCGGTGTAGGGCCTGTAGAAGAAGTAGTTTAGTATGACTACAACAATAAAGATCAAAAACATGTGTTAGTATGTAAGCCGGCTACATCATAATACAGTTTACTGTGTCATTGATTACCTTGGTTGAAAAAGGGTAGTTTGAAACTAACTAGTGTCACTAAGGACTTTGCACACAAACCTTAATATTGGCAAAACCGGTGCAGCCCAGGGCAGGTGAATAGCACCTGGTAAGTATTTTTCCTCTGAGCGTACACCATGCTGCACTGAATCCTTTTGTTTTGCCAAGCCAGACAGTGATTGATCTGCACAGTGTAGTGTTAAGTCAAACAGGCCTATTGACTGTAACGTCTGCAGGTTCACCCTTCTTTGTGTCACTAGTGGGGACAGAATGTTAAGGTAGTGCAGAGTGGGAGTGATTTGCAGTGGATTGATTAGCTAGCAACTTACTAATAACTTCCACCTCTTCTCAAAGGTCTCAGTGCAGTTGTTATTGTATTCACACCTGCCCAAACGATTCACACCAAGGGTGAAAACGAATCCATTGGCTAATGTGTCCTTGAGCAGGCACCTAATCCTTAAGTGCTGAGGTGGCTGCCCACTGTTCCAGTCACTAGTGTAAATGCATTCGAATGCACTGGTGGTAAAGTGGGCTTCCCTTTCCCTTAAGAATGGGCTACCAACCAAACTTATCTAAAAATGAATATGTCCCATTAAAGAAGAGTTATGCATGAAAAAAAGTGTAGTATAAAGCTTTAGTATCTAACTGCAGTATATTTACAGTGTACATACAGGACACATACAGGTGTTTCTAATAAAGTCAGCATATACACCTCCTGTTTATCACAAATCCAGTATAGTATCCCTAGCAGTGTGAGGCCGGTTCATTACTACAACCGTAGAACGCATCGCCGTCCAATAATCTACACAATAGCTTTTGCCGAAACCAGTTATTTTGCAGGCTGCGTTCAAACATTAAAAATGTATTTGCTAGTTTTGAGCGAAATGCAAATGCAGCATTCTACAGAACTGCATTGTGTACAACTTGCCTTTCAGTATGTGTGAGGTGGGAGAATGAATTAATAATAGATGTGATTGGAGAGGGGAATGGGGGGGCTTGGCTGTTCAGTAATGGCAAGCTCGCGAGTTCTTACAGTCTCAACAAAAATGCAATAACGCATAAAAATGTTGTGTGAATAATGCAAAGGCTGAATGCATAAATAGTGGATTAAGGCCTGATTTAATTACGCTGCCGCGAAAGCCAAGCTTGGCATTAAACAAACAAACGCAGGCAAGCGGAATGAGCCGACTCTGTGCCCAAATGGCAAAGGCTGGCGCTCAAGCCAACAGGAGGTTAACGTGCTGATCAAATGGAACTCGGCCCGTGCAGCCTATTTTGCCCCGCAGGCTTGCAGCCACCCTGAACGTTATTCCTCTGTGGGGCAGCGCTGGTGTCAAGGGGCTGCTCCTATTTTGATTTACTGTAAGTGCATGCTTGATGCCTCGCTGCTAGAAGGCAAAGGGTTTTGCAGGATGACTCCAGCCGCCCCTTGATTTGCATTTAGAGACTTTCAAACCAGGACCTGTTTGAGAGCAACTGCCACATTTCAGTGCATTTTTTCAACCTCTGTCAATGGGGGGAAAATAATGCATCAAATAGGAAGCTAACTAAGGGAGCAGGCTAACTGGAATACAAAAGGAAAGGATGAAACTATGCCTTTGCTCACTCTCTAAGCAAACACAAGAGGAAAGATAAGTAAACAAAATGCCACCAACTGGCCGTGGGTCCCACGCAGCCACTGGCAGTTAATATGAATTAGATTTATGGGCAAATGAGATATTTTAAGCCATATCGAGTTGCAAAAGATGGAAAATGAAGTAAGCCATATGGCAGAGTGAAGCCAATCCAGCATATTAACTGAGTGAAAGGTGGGTCCATCCATTAGTGGAATCTAAAGAGAACTGCCACACACACAACAGTAACGCAGGCGGCTGTGGCCTAGAGGTTGGCGAAGCAGGAATAAGCCTTGAAGGTCACCGGTTTGATCCCCTGGACTGACAGGAGATGCGGGTCAGGGGAGTAAAGAAACATTGCTTTCTCCTCCCTCTACAGGCCCTTGAGCAAGGTACCTAACCCAAGGTGGCTTCTCACTGCCCTATTTACAGCCTCTGGGTTAAACACAGAGGCTGAATTTCACTGTATTTCTGATTCTCTAAAATTCATTCAATACTAAAACCAGCTTATTTCCAGTTCTAAAATCTGATTAAAGCTGGTGTACAATAAATCAATGTCATCTACTGCAAACATCAGAGACCCTTAATTTATTTAATTTCTAGCAAAAATGTGATATTTCTAGATTCTATACAACATGATGCAAATAATGATTATTTTTGGGTACAGAACACAGCTTTTAGTAGCAGATTAGACTGGGTAGAATAATTAGACTTGGAGGAGGCAGAACAGACTGGGTATCTCACGCTTCACAAGTTTCACAAGTTTTGCTGTAGATTTTTATGGCGAATAAAAAAGACTGGGGATTATCCACTACACGACTTCGACCTGTTGCTGGACCAAACTGAACACCCCAAAACACATGTGCTTCATGCCACAATTAGCACCACTGACCCAAAACAACAATAAAAAAAACTAAATGTGAAAACACCTTTGGGTGAGGTTGTGGGCGGGAAGACAGAGTTAGCATGGTCTGTACAGACTGCAGAGGGAGGTGGAGGTGAGCAGCACAACTCATATTGGAGGCTACCCTACGTACGAGGCAGATGTTGGAATTCCTATTCCACCTTAAATGGTGCAGCAGTATCGGACATGTCCTAGTGCCAGAATGTAGGTGCTGTAGCATTGAGGGTGGATTATAAATTAAAATAAAAAGCCTAATAACTGTCTAAAACTTTCTCACGGGTTCTCATCTGTTCAGATTGAGTCTGTGCCCCTCACACACTACTCGATTCTCTCTCCAACTGTCTGCTCCAGCTAACAAAGAAGCTGCAAACTAGAGCCAACCCGCACAGGCGTAGCCAGACAATCCCTGACAACGAGGGCTAAAATCGGGGTAAAAATCACGTAGCTTAACCCAGGGACAGACTGGCCATCTGGCATACCGGGCAGTTTCCTGGTTGGCCGACGTGCTATTAGGGCCGACAGTCCCAACACTGTTTTTACGTATATATTGGTTTGACCGGTCCATAAAACCAGTAGATCAGTGGGCCCATTGACACTGGGCTGGCCCATTCACATTGTTAAACACCAACTCCTTTCGCGTTGGTCCTGCCTGTGTCATACATTCAGCGAAAAAAGGCAATGCAAAAGTTTGTTTCCTAAGCACCGGCCCTTGAAACACACCGGCCTGCGACCCATTTTCTTTACTGACACAGGGCTGGCCAATCATATCATGAACCACCTCCTCCCCTTGTGCGCCAGTGTGCGATGCAATGTAGGATGAACGTAACAGTATCTGTTAGGATCTCATGAGATGGAGAGAAAACGCTACAGTGTTTTCAAGAGACCAATAAAGCTGTGTATTATTGAACGTGGTGGGCCGGTCTGGTCCAAAATGCCAGGACCAATTTCTTTGTCCCAGTCAGCCCCCAGTCCGAGGCAGGGCCGATTTCTTTGTCCAAGTCCATTCCCATCTTAAAATCTACAGAGAGAATCTAACCCCAAACAATGCAATGGTTATTATACCACTGCAACTGCCCATCAGGTAAAGAACACGGGAAGTTTTTACCTTGAGAGAAAGGTGAATATCAAGCTCTTCTCGCTTCAGATCTGAACAAATCCACAGAGGATGTGTCCATTCTTCCACTGTAAGAAGATGACTCAGTTCTGATGGTCTGAAAGGATCCATCTGTTTTTTTTTCTGAGAAAACAGACAAAAAAGAAGACGTAATCAAACTGCTGAGAACAATGGACTGAGCACCCCATTGAGTCTTCAACATCCTTAAATGGGTTTGCAATGACTTGGAAAATGCTCTAAGACTGAACTTCTGAGACTAAACTTCTAAGACTGAACTGTGGAGGCATGAAGAAGTCTCTCTGCAGATCTCCCTCTTCTTCACTTTCAATGGAAGTCAATGTAAAAAGATATTAATTGGGACACACTTGGACATTTACTTTTGGTGACCATGCACATCAATTGGAATTTTTATTAATTAATGTGTAGTTATTATGTTGCTTGGCAACCATAGCCTAATCTAAATTTCTTGGTGGATGAATTGTTTGGCTTAATTACCACTGATAATAACTGCATTTCAATAACAATTATTTTGGCCTACTGAAGATGTATTTTATTATTTTGCATTTTCCCATTTCATAAAAAGCAGTCTTGCTTTTTTGCTTTTTCAAGGATGCTAGAATCACATGTAGCAAAGCTTAATTCTGAAAGGGCCAAACAAACAAGAGCAAGGGAAGTAAACACAGAGCTGACTGTACAAGCCAGACTTGCAGCAGTGTATCATGGCGACAGAGGGCTGATTTTGGCCTAAGACCAGATGCTTACTGGGTCAACCCTTGCAGTGGACATTAGAATAGGTCAGCATACAGGCTCCAAAGTCTGACTGCTCGCCGTGCCTTTCCTTTCCACTCCCGCTCCTTCATGACGGCAAAAGTAGCGATGACTTATGAGAGTAATAACTGCATTACCATAGAAATAACGTACGGCACTTTGCGGCAGGAGTGGAGCTGCGACATTGTTAACAACTTCGGCAGCATGCGAAACCACATTCCAATTTATGGGACGAAAATGGATCTCCCCAAGTCATCGGCCCCATGCTTTCAGCTCCAACAACGCGCTTGCTCTTCATCTCGGAGGCCGAGCGGCTTTGAAAGGCAGTGCGCGAGCACAGTGCAGAGAGGCGGAGAGCATGAGAAATGTGAACTGATTGCAGAATTCAATAGGAAAGCCTTAATCTCGCCCATGCATGGGGCACCGGTAAAAGCTGGCAAAAGCAAAGGGAGCACTCTGTGACTTCCAGGCCCTTGGCTATAGCGGCACAGAACAAAACGCATCATACTAAGATTTCTGGGACTCTGGGTACAGACAGAGGCATAATACAGCCTATGTGATGTGCAGATATACCCTAATTACCTGTTAGGAGGATACCAGAATTTGCATAAATATATTAAAATGCACAAAGATTTGTATTTGGCCATAACTGGGTGATGAAAAATAGAATTTGCACTCATTTTGTTTATGTCAAGACCATGTACACATGCCTTAAAGACTTAATTATGGCCAAGACTGAGCTTGTGTAAAAATATATAAATATATTTTAAGTTTACCACGTCCTGCTGTTTGACCATCAGCAGCCAGAGCCTGAGAGAACACAATTGGCCATTAATTAATGATTAATGATTGATTAATGTATCAGAGCTGGGTATCTGGCGCTTTCCTCAGAGAACATTGGCTGAATTATTGATAACCAATGTTTTCCACTTCACTGTCAGTGGTGCTTATGTATGGCTGATCAGTGTATAGTTGTGTTTAGTGTGTGTTCAGTGGTACTGCACATTGTGCTTTTGCACATTTTAGAAATGAGAATACGAATGCGAAAAGCACAGGAAGTGTGAACTTCAGGACAGGCCAGTAAGCACACACGTTAATTGAATTCTGTGGTAATGTGCCTAGTTACTTTGTTGCTTGGCAACCATAGCTAGATAATCCATACAAACCACATGTCCTGATGGAGAAATTATCAGCAGTTATTAATTGCAGAATCGTAATTACACTATCAGCTAACTAGCATACCCACTAGTTTCAGCATATGGATCTGAAAAATCCCCAAATCAATCCCTCAGCTGCAGAGGACATGTAGCAATCCTTGCTTTTACATCAAATGATAGTTTAGAATGTATTTATTCGGAGGAAGCAGGTGCCCTGGTAAATGCAGCAGCTGTGGTTTGCAAAACCAGCCTAAGTAGACAGGCAAGCTGTTTGCCACCCTTTACGCTTTCGACCTTAACCTCCTGCCTCTCAGTTGGCAAGACAGTTAAATCTCTGTCTGTAGCACCCGTGTCGTACATCCCAGCCTATCTGAATTGCATCCGCCCTCCGTGCCTCCTTCCAGGTATAAATATGAGATGTTGACTGCTCTCCTATGAGGATGTGGATCACCCTAAAGCTACAGCTCTAGTGCTATCAAAGTGCTAACACAGCAGAGGAGGGGCAGGGGAAAAGAAGGGGGATGGATGAGGGGGGGGGGCAAACTCTGAGCCAAGCTGCAGAGAGCAAAAGTGCAAGTGGAATGAGGGAAGACAGAAGAATCGGAGGGGGATCTGAGGCCTTCGAGATAAGAGGGACAATCAAGGTTCCTGTGAAAAAGGCAGGAGGGAAATAAACAGTGCCGCTGTGCTGCAGTGGTACCACAAGGCCCGTGGATAGATCATGATTACGTGTGTGCGGGAAAGTCGTCTGTTTATGCAGCGAAAACGAAGCAAACGTAAAAGGACAAACAGGAAGCAGCGGGCCTGACCCGTAGCTGACTCATCACTGGCCTATATTACATCTGCTCCCGTGAGATTGAAGAGTGTTGGGTGTGTTGAAGAGCAGTTGTTAAAAATATCCCTCTCCAGTCAGAGAACAACATGCATTCCTACGGAATAGTGACGGCTGGCCCACAGAGCACGATGACAAAGATAATGATAATGTACAAACCAGTCAGAGAAAGCTCTCATCCTCCATTCAGTATTGATTCCCACACTCAGACATTGAATTATCAGTGCTCCCACTGTTGATCCTTCTCTTGTCTGATCCTTTTCATTCATTATACATTCACTTGTTCACACAGTTGTTCGCTCATTTGATCTTTTTTTGTATATTCAGTTGCTATACACCAATCTTTCATTCACTCATGCCCTTATTAAATTTTCTGCTAATCCATTTCTTCCAGCTGTGTCACTTCTTTGCCTGCTTACTCATGCTTTCACTTATCTAATCATTACTCACTCATTCACACATCCACTGACTCAGTATTCATTCATTGACTTATAGATTCATTTATTATACTGTAGACGATTCACTCAAATGATTCTTTCTTCTTTATGTATTCACTTGTTCACACTCTTGGACATGCATTCACCTATTCAGTTCTTATTTTATAATATAGTTCTATATTATTTGTTCATTCACCGTTCATTCATTCACTCACTCACTCACTCACTTACTCACTCCCACATATTAATAAATTCACTCACACATTCATTCATTTATAATTAATGTATTAATTCATCCATTAATTTATTAATTCTTGCACTTGTGCACTTATATACCATTCATTCATTTACTATTCCATTACTCCATTTTACCACCATTCGCTCACAATTCATTTACTGACTCATGCATTCATTGATCATCAAACCATTCATGTACTTGTTTATTCATGTACTCATGCATTTATTTAACATAATTCATTCATACTCACTTATGTATGTATTTATTCACTCTCAATCTGTTTATTCACTCACCCACTCACTCATTCACTATTCATTCATTCACTATTCTTTCATTCAACATTCATTATTCATGCATCATTCATACATCCATTCGCTCACACATTCATTTATTCATCAGTTTATTAATTAATGCATCCATTAACTCATGCATCATTCATACATCCACTGACTCAGTATTCATTCATTGACTTATTGATTCATTTATTATACTGTAGATGATTCACTCAAATGATTCTTTCTTCTTTATGTATTCACTTGTTCACACTCTTGGTCATGCATTGATCATCAAACCATTCATGTACTTGTTTATTCATGTACTCATGCATTCATTTAACATAATTCATTCATACTCACTTATGTGTGTATTTATTCACCCTCAATCTGTTTATTCACTCACCTACTCACTCATTCACTATTCATTCATTCAACATTCATCCATTCATCCAACTCATGCATCATTCATACATCCATTCGCTCACACATTCATTTATTCATCAGTTCATTTATTCATTTACTCATGCTTTTATTTACTATTCATTCATACATCCACTTACTTACTCATGCATTCTTAAATGCTTTCACTGGTTAAACACTCCCTCATTCATTCATTTTGCATTCACCTCTTAGCTTATGTGCTCATGTGTTCACTCATCTAATCTATATTCACTCATTCCACATATTCAGATTTACTATGAATTCATTATTAATTGATGATTAATACATCACCACAATATCTTATTCACCTACTATGCAGTCTATTGTTCATGTACTCACATATCACATTTAGATATTTGCTTCTGTATTCATCATTCAATCATCATTCATTCGTTCATTCAGTGTTCATACTTTCACTTATGTATTCTTGCTTCCACAGCTTACCTCCTTATTAGCTCACTCATTTTCTGCTTATTCACTTGTTCACTTTCTCGTTTATTCGTTCACTCGTTTGTTCAGTTATTTATTCATTAATCACTCACTCCTTTGCCATTCATTTATTCACTCACCGTTTATATCATATTCACCGTTTATGCAAATATGCTGCTTTGATGATGCCTGTTTATCCTGTATAAGAAGGGACCATCCAACATTCTGTCAGCATTAAGATGCTGATTTTAAGAAGCTGATAAAACCAATAGCCTGGTGCACATTTAAAAATGAACCTTACTCCAGTAATATGTTTTTCTTGTATGATATTTATGGAAAATGTGTGTTTTTATCAGCAGGATTTCTGCCAATGATGATCAGTGGAATTGTAACCCTGGCCAGTTTATAAGCCAAGTGATATCACTTGGTTGGACCTTACACATAACACTCACTGAACATTTACTTTACATTTACGACATTTAGCAGACGTTCTTATCCAGATCCACTTATAAAAGTGCTTCACTATTTACTCAAGAATATCCTCAATTTAAAGATACCTCTAAGTTTAGACCACTAAACACAAGTCAATATGGAGTCCATAATACTCTACTGAAGAGGAGGGTCTTCAGTCTGGGTTTGAGGACAGCGAGCGTTGGACTCTGCTGTTCGGACACCCAGGGGAAGCTCGTTCCACCACTTCGGTGCAGGACAGAGAAAAGCCTGGACGCTCGTCTCCCGTGGATCTTTAGGGATGGTGGGTCGAGTCGAGCCGTACTTGAAGCTGGAAGGGCTCTTGGTGCAGATCGGCTTTTGACCATTGCCATCAGGTGCGGAGGGGCTGGCTGGTCCGTTCTTGGCTTTGTAGGCCAGCATCAGGGTTTTAAATCGGATGCGGGCAGCAGCTACAGGAAGCCAGTGAAGAGAGAATGCAGCAGAGGAGCTGAACAAGGCTGAACTTAGAAATGTTGAAGACGACCCGTGTCCCTGTATTCTGGATAAGTTGCATGGGGCCTGATGGTGCGCAGAGGGAGACCAGCCAGAACAAGCTTATTAAACAAAAACATACTGGAACTGAAAGCCCACTGCATTATCTAAACAAAGCCCACAGCTCGAATAAAGCAGTGTTCGCATGTCCAAAAGTATTGTCTTCTTATTGTGCATTAAGATGTTTGCACTGAAGTACCATAAGCATAGCATTAGCAGAAATTAAGCCTTGTCTCCAGTAGGCGCCTTGAGAGGGTCACAAGAGCACCAAAGACGCACTAGCTACCTTGTGAAGGGCCCTTCAGTCCACCCGAGCGCTACGTCCAGCCCGCTATTTCAGCTTCGACTTCATTATTTGCTTAAACGGTGCAGCACATCTAAACAAACCTCTTCATTAGATTTCTGCCCGTGACTGTTAATGGGCAGTCCTTCAGATCACGGGCCGCTCTCTTGATGATTAGCCACGGAGGTTTATCAGCCATGGCCTTGCTAAAGAGAGCCAAGAACACTTGTGGGCCTGATACTGAGGATAATAAATAAAAGCATAATGCACAGAACAGAGGACCATCCACTGTAAAAGTGGGGCAAGCTATACTTATTTTTCCTGTGTGCATTCCTGCAGTTGTGTGGATGTGTGTATACATGCTAAAGCGCCACGAAATCTGTGTGTGTTTGTGTAACAAAAACGATCACGATTCATCTTTACAGGACCATTTACGAACCTCTTCAGTCTAGACTGAAACACTCAACACTAACCTTGATGCGATGGATAGAGCTGAACACTACCTCAGTAGGCTGCAAAGGCCAATATATATATATATATATATATATATATATATATATATATACACACCCACACACACACACTATTTGGACAAAAGTATTGGGACACCTGCTCATTCATTCATCATTTTGTTTGAAATTAAGATAATTGAAAGAGTTTATCCTACATACATTGCTGTGAGGATTTGATTGCATTCAGTTACAGGACAACTTATCTGAAAAGTACTGGATGGAGCCCCATCCATCATTCCAGAGAGCACAGTTCCACTACTCCACAAGGGGGTTACACCCCTCTAGCACATGCCTGCCTTTAGGCAGCATGGTGCCAATAGGTTCATGTTTATCTACAAGGACTAGACAAGCTGTATATGTGTGTTTACATTTGCATATCTGAGACATGGACTGTATGGAGTGGGTAGTAAATGGTACATTTGAAAACTTGGTGTTCCACCATGATGCACAAATAAGCAAATAAGTAAATGCCACAAACAACTGAAATACAGAAGGAAACGGGGGCTACAATCTCATTCAACTGAGCTCATAATGTTATGATACATTATTGTATATTTATTAGCACAATATTCACTAAGTCATATGTTTGAATTTGAACAGTCTAGTGGCTTGAAAGTTTATAGAAAGCCTGTCACAATTTCTTTTATTCTAAAAATAATAAAGCATTTTGTTTAAATTAAATGAATCACGTTTCTACCTCTCCTAATTTCATCTCTTAAACCTGGAGCTGTACAAATTTCAGCGCTTGCCCCTTTAAATATCCACCTATACGCGTATTTACTGGAGCCTGTCGCTGTGTGTACAGGTTCGTGTGAGTTTAGTCTATCTTGGTCATCTCCCCTGGGACGGTGTGTTGGCGGAAGAAGGCTAGTGGGAAGCAGAGAGCAGCTCATTACGCGGCCCTCCGGAGACGTGTCCGGCCCAGCAGGAGCTGCTCCTCTCCAGGCCCACAGCAGCTCACCGGGCCACGCGCTGTCTGCCGCTTATGGAGACATCACTTCATTAGAGGCCCGCTCCACTGGACACACATAAGGGTTCGCCATCTGCCTCACACTCACCGCCAAGGTTAAACGCGGCCTCAGCCAAGGAACAAGAGAGAGAGAGGGAGAGGGAGAGAGATGGAGAGAGATATGGAGATAGAGAGAGTGAGAGAGGGACTGCAGGAATGAAGTCAAGAATGTGGCCATGGATTAGAGACCCTTTTTTCAGGCATGTATTTTACAAAGCAAAGTAATTCTTGGTAAGGTAAATTTACAGTTTTCCTTTTAGCCCAAAATGTAAATCATCAGCCAGGGCATGGCTGTGTGTGGGCATGGCATTTAGTGTGCATTTGTTGCTTTTGGCTGAAGTAGGCAGCAGAAAATATATGCTAGCATCATAAAAACCTGCATAAACCAACAGACACTTGCCTCAGATTGTGGTAAGTTGTCAATTCATCTCAAATAGACTTAGAGAGTGCAGCCTTTTAGTAGCATGGTTGCATTTCAGGTGTGATACCAGGTAGCTGAAGTGATGATTTTGGTATTTGGTCTTTGGTGGAGCTATCATTAAGCTTTGATTGCTTGTTAGCTACATTAGCTTAATGCAAAATTAAAGATAAATTTTTAATGTTAATAGTAAAACTGTTTTATGAAAAACCCCAATAATATTAGTTTGGCAATATAATGAATTTTAATTCTGAGAAATTTTACCAAGCGGAAACTAAACTGATCCTTTCCCTGCCTGTATGCGGTATGCGGCCTAGGACCGTTCCAGTAGCATTCGAGGACAAACCAGGTGCACTGGAAACCAATCTGTGCCTCTCAGCACTAACGACCCGTTCGGTCAGCGAGCGCCACGGAGACACCACAGGTCACCTTTGGCTGCGAGCTTGCTTTAATAAGGCTAATTGCTTTACCTGCACTGATGTGCGGCTCCATTAGCAAGGCCATGCTCCATCCCTGGAGTCTTGATTTAGCACGCCAATTAAAACCAGGCTTTAACAATAAAACCCCTACTTTTCTAGAGGAAAAAAAATACAGTAATAATAATACAGTTTTTTTTCAGTCTAAAATGCGAGGAAGACGTGAGAGGCGCAGTGATGCTACGATATCATGCACTTAAATGGATAATAATAAGCCAGGCAAGAAGGATGTATGTCATCTCAGGTAGGTATTAAGCTACGGAAGCAGGGAAATGCATTCTCTGGTGAAAGCTCCTGCTATAGCTGAAGGAACGTGGAGCGATTTGTAGAAAATGATACAGCAAATCGGTTTATGCCATTATGGCTGAGCTTCTCGTGGGATAATGAAGAAGAATGACCCTTTAGCAGGGGGGTAATAGGGGGGTGTTGGAGAGAGCAAACAGCAGCATCTCAGTTTACCCAGAGAACGTAATGATCATTATGGAAACGGGGCAATAGATTCTAACAATGAAGCGCTAAGCCAAAGGTTCTTCTGCTATTTATTAGGTAATGTTAAAACCCTGCTAGCCCACCTCCCAAGTCTCTGGAGTCTAATTTAATCCTCGGAGTCCGTCACGATGAGCCGCAATGCACCGCTTCCTTTTCCTCATAATTAACATTACACAATTTAATGCTACAAAGAGCACAACAGCTCTGTGAGGTTTCCCTAAACTTAACCTCCAACGTTCCTCTTTCTTGCAAAGGCCCCAAACCAAGGGACTAAACTGCCGTCTCACTAAAGCTTTGGCCTTTAGTTGCACTGAAGACAACTGAATTTTGCAATTTTTGTAATTAATTTAAATACATTTAATCAATAGTGTGTAAATGTTGTATAAGCTTCAAAACAGACTTCTTCAGACTGATGTGAGAAAGCATGGAAAACCGGTTGTGAGGCAGCTTGGCCTGCCTGCTATTTAAATGTCAGACCAAAATATGGATGCCAGTCAACTTGACAGCCAGCAAAGCCATCTTTTTATATGGTGACTTCAACCTTCAGCAAAGACTTCCACTAGAATTGCTTTACCTGAACTAATGTGTGAGTCCATTAGCAAGACCATGCTCCATCTCTGCAGTCTTGATTTGGGGCACCAATTAAATATCCCTATATGGAAACATCCTGACATAAGACGTTCATGGACATCCAGTTCTGGACCAGCCTGGCCTGACTTAAACTGGCCCATTAAAAGAAGTTGTTAAGTGACTGAGGAAGTGTCCTAAATCATGTCCAGCAAAGACATCCACCAATCCAACATCGTCTTTTCAGTTTCCTCAGTGTCTGCTCAAACTGCAGCCCACTAGTATGTTAATGACTAAGTCATTCATTCACTAGGTACATTCATTTTCTCAAAAAGAGCTGAACCTAAATTCTGTTGGAGTAATTGTCTCTTCTGTCCAGGGATTAGATTTTGGAGGAGGTTTGCTGTGAGGATTTGACTGCATTCAGCAACAAGATCGTTAGTGAGCCCAGGATGTTGGATGACCACCACCACCCCAACTCATCCACCAACCATCGTTACAGAGAACACAGCAGTTCCACTGCTCCACAGCTTAATGCTGGGGGGCTTTATACCCCTCTACCCCACACCTGGCATTAGGCATAGTGCCAATAGGTTCATGCTTATCTGCCCCAGAGAGTCTTAATCTGCTGACATGCTATGTGTGTATGCACCTGCACATCTGTATCAGCAATGGGTGCAACTTAAAGTAGTGGAATACGCTCACTAGAAGGGGTGTCCAAAAACATTCCACATATAGTGAATTTCATGGAAATACCCCTACAACATTGTTTAAACTGCTATAATTGAACTGGATTCTTACATTTCTTTGCTGCCCACCTTGAAAAAGACCACTGGTGCCCCGGAAGCGGTGTGAAGCTGCTCCACAAGGCCAGGCAAGCTAAGACAAGTTCAATTATGAAGATAGACATTTCATAGATAACAGTAATTTTACATGCTCAGCATTGCTAGACAATAAGCATGAAGTAGATGTGGGTAGAATCCAGGATACATCACTGAAAACAGAATGGCATGTAATGTGGTGTGTACTAGGAGTTCTATGACCTGCAGAAAGCAGCACAAATAATATTTCACACCCAGGTAAGTGAGTCAGAGTCAGCGGTGTCAGTGGGGGGAGGTTAATCTCCCTCTGAAGAATAAAGAGCTCAGGTTGGAAAGGGGTGAAACTGATCAAAAAGTCAAATTAAATCAGATAGCAGGACATTCACGGGCCCCCGTGCACAAAAGGGACGGCGGCCGCTGCCTCGCCTGTGTGTCGGAACGACAGATTTTTGTCTCACGCTCCGCTCCGTTATCCCGACCCCTCATTAAAAGCCTTCCCTGGCAACAGGCTAATCTCTAATGGCTGGCCATTGTGCGTACATGTGTGTGTGTGTGTGTGTGTGTGTGTGTGTTCAAGTGCGCTGAGGTGCAGATGGCACATTTCCTCCTTCTCATCTCCTCTCAGTAAGCGCTGATCTCCATACAAATCTCCATTTACTCCAGACCCAATTACTCCAACAGGCGGAGAGATGCAGAGAAAGAGAGACAGAGAAAGAGACAAAGAACATAGAGAGAGAGAGAGAGAGAGAGAGAGAGAGAGAGAGAGAGAGAGAGAGAGAGAGAGAGAGGAAGTCAGAAAGAAAATAATAAGACTCAGAGAAACAGAGGAAAAGAGAGAGAGAGTGATAATGTGAGAGTTCAAGACACAAAGAAAGAGAGATAGCGAGTAAAAGAGTCATAAAGAGACAATAAGTGAAAGAAACAGAGAGAGTCATAAAGAGAGAATGAGTGAGAGTGAAGAATAGAGTCAGAATGAGAGTGTGAATGAAGCAAAGAGAGAGTAAAGGATAGTCAGAAAGATAGAGGGAGAGTGAAGGATGGAGTCAGAAAGAGAGAGGGAAGGATGGAGTCAGAAAGAGAGAGGGAAGGATGGAGAGTCAGAAAGAGAGAGTGAAGGATGGAGTCAGAAAGAGAGAGTAAAGGATGGAGTCAGAAAGAGAGAGGGAAGGATGGAGAGTTAGAAAGAGAGAGTGAAGGATGGAGTCAGAAAGAGAGAGTAAAGGATGGAGTCAGAAAGAGAGAGGGAAGGATGGAGAGTCAGAAAGAGAGAGGGAAGGATAGAGAGTCAGAAAGAGAGAGTGAAGGATGGAGTCAGAAAGAGAGAGTAAAGGATGGAGTCAGAAAGAGAGAGGGAAGGATAGAGAGTCAGAAAGAGTGAGTGAAGGGTGGAGTCAGAAAGAGAGAGTAAAGGATGGAGTCAGAAAGAGAGAGGGAAGGATGGAGAGTCAGAAAGAGAGAGGGAAGGATAGAGAGTCAGAAAGAGAGAGTGAAGGATGGAGTCAGAAAGAGAGAGTAAAGGATGGAGTCAGAAAGAGAGAGGGAAGGATAGAGAGTCAGAAAGAGTGAGTGAAGGGTGGAGTCAGAAAGAGAGAGGAAAGGATAGAAAGTCAGAAAGACAGAGAGAGTGAAGGATGGAGTCATACATAGAAAATAAAGGATAGAGAGTCAGAAAGAGAATGATAAAGAGAGAGTGAAGAATAGAGTCAGAATGAGAGTGTGAATGAAGCAAAGAGAGAGTCAAGGATAGTCAGAAAGATAGAGAGAGAGAGTGAAGGATGGAGTCAGAAAGAGACAAAGAAGGATAAAGTCAGAAAGAGGCTGTGATAAAGAAAGAGAATGAGAGAGTCAGAAAGAGAGTGAAGGATAGAGAGTCAGAAAGAGAGAGTAAAGGATAGAGAGTCAGAAAGAGAGAGTGAAGGATAGAGAGTCAGAAAGATAGAGAGAGAGTGAAGGATGGAGTCAGAAAGAGAGAGTAAAGGATAGAGAGTCAGAAAGAGAGAGTGAAGGATAGAGAGTCAGAAAGAGAGAGTGAAGGATAGAGAGTCAGAAAGATAGAGAGAGAGTGAAGGATGGAGTCAGAAAGAGAGAGTGAAGGATAGAGAGTCAGAAAGAGAGAGTGAAGGATAGAGAGTCAGAAAGAGAGAGTGAAGGATAGAGAGTCAGAAAGATAGAGAGAGAGTGAAGGATGGAGTCAGAAAGAGAGAGTGAGTAGAGGATAGTCAGGAAGAGAGAGTGAAGGATAGAGAGTCAGAAAGAGAGAGTGATAAAGAAAGAGAATGAGAGTCAGAAAGAGAATGAGGAAGAGAGAGAGAGATAGAGAGATAGAGAGAGAGAGAGAGAGAGAGAGAGAGAGATAGAGAGATAGAGAGAGAGAGAGAGAGAGAGTAGAGGATAGTCAGAAAGAGATGATGAGGGAAAGAGAGTGTCAGAAAGAGAACGAGAGAGAGAAAAAACAGCGTGAGAGAGAATGTGTCAGACAGAGTCAGCCAGTGGCCCAGTCTGACTCCCCAGCATGCCTAGTCATAATTCTGTGTAATTACAGTAGACGCTGTCTGTGTCATCATACTGGCTTCATCCCTTCCTCTAGTTCCATATATCAGAAGAACATCCTGCTCTGTGTCCCAGTGAAGTTCTCTGGAATTCTAGGCCGGTGCCGACAAGGCCTCTCATTTACTTATTTGCATTGTTTGGTTGTCAATGATTATGAAACCAATCAGCATCACTGATTTAAGCCTGGCCCCACCCTCCTAATGAGTGAAAAGATCTGATACAAACAACTCATAAGGTTTTAGTGGCGTCTACAGTGTGGGGCCATTAACGAGGAGCTGCAAAATGATCAATACAGCACACTTCAATAATGAAGAACTGCATGTGATGCAGAAATGAGTTCGCATGTGCAGTCAGACTGCGACATGGAAGCAACATGGAGGAGAACTCAGACGTGAACCAACTGCGCCAGCCCATAGGGACAGTGGCTGCTCAGCAGTTAGAGTTCCAGGCTGTTGATGACAGGGTTGTGGGTTTGATACCCCGGCTCGGCAAGCTGCCGCTGTTGGGCCAGAAGGCAAGGCCCTTCACCCTCTCTGCACCCTGAGCGCTGGAGTTGGCTGCCCACTGCTCTGTCTGTGTGTGTTCACTACCACAGATGGGTTAAATGCGGAGGACACATTTCACTGTACAGTCCACACTGTACAGTGACGAATACGTGCACCTTTATTTATTATTTATTTATTTGATAACAATGCATTATGCAGTATTTTGACCATTCAAACACCATGGAAACGCATTCACAGATAGAAGTCGGACAGTACTACAGTACTCGGATGTATGACTGACTCAATGAGTGCTATTAGGTTCTAATCAGCCATCTGCTGCAATCTCTTCACTGGCTTCCTGTAGCTGCTGCCCACATCAGATTCAACCCCCTGACGCTGGCCTACAAAGACAAGAACGGACCAGCAATGGTCAAAAGCCAATCTGTACCAAGAGCCCTTCAGCTTCCAGTACGGCTCAGCTCGACCCGCCATTCTTTAAGATCCACGGAAGACAAGCGTCCAGGCTTTTTTCCGTCCTGCACTGAAGTGGTGAAACAGCAGAGTCGCTCACTGTCTTCAACACCGACTGAAGACCTCTCTTCTAAGAGTACTTAGGCAAAGTGTAGTGTAGAGTATTGTGGTCTCCATAGTGTCGCATAGTTTTGGATCCTAGCCAATACAAACTAGCTAAGGTTAGCTAATCTTAACCCTTAGTTTTAACCTCTTAAACCTTTAGGGCCGGTATTTTGGCCCACATTAATGTTCTTACTCTCATAACTAGGTATGAATAATTACCCTACTGTTATGAAATTAATAATTTACAGTAATAACTGAACAGTAGGCCCAGGTTTTAGATGGTTAATTAAAGTAAAAATGTAGGTTGTAAAAAATTTGTTGTTGGTCCTGATGAGGTAGGCTCTACTTATTCTCAGGAATAGACAAAAACACACACCTCCACACACACACACCTGTCAGATAAGCAGGAGCAGAGTGGAGGGGCCATAGAATGGAGGTAAAGCAGGGGACAGCCTGTCAGAAAGCAGAGGGTCAACAGTGTGACAACCACAACCTGACAAGAAAGGCACCTTCTCTCTCTTTCACTCTCTCGCTTCCTCACTTCCCCTATCTCCCACTTCTTCTATCCTCCAGCCCAGTAGTTTCTCCCTGACTCTTTTAGCTCTCCTATTATCCCCTCATCCCTCTCTTCAGTGTCACCAAGGTGTGAAATATAAGTCAAAACATTTGACTTTTGCTGAAAGCTGTTTGAGGGCAGTGTTGAGGAGGCACTCCAAAACATCCAGAGTGCACCATGAGGAGGGTGACGAGGCTCTGTACAGCTGAAAGCAATACACATCCCCAAATCGATTAGAAAACTGATCACCGAGCGGCACTTTTACCCTTAGAGACTTCAAGTGACCTTTGAATACTTTCCTAACAAATGGACATTTTTGGAATGATTTATTTATATTGTAAATTTCTGAATGTTTTTGATGGTTTTTCAATAAAATTGTGGAAAATGTGTCAATAAATATATGAAGACCTGTATTTTCCAGTTGATACGCTACACTGGTTTGCGTGGTGCTTGAAGGTTGGGGAAAAAGTAGGAGGTGCTTTCTGTAGCGAGGAAGGGTTTGCATATGTAGGTATCATAAACACTGGTGCCTACAAACTTGGAGGACCAGCTTGGGCTGACACCTGCTTCCATGCTAAACCTTTTCATGATAGGTCAGGATAGATTTTTAGACATGTTTTGTACAGCTTGGGTTTAGAAAGAGATAAAACTAGCCTTTCCTCCAGGTTGGAGGGGACTACTGGACACTGCTCTCTGATTGGCCTTACGAGTCATCTTCTCAGTGTATTAGCAATAACTGGCAGGCAGGCTACATGATGGGAATGCATTGTATTGCTAAGTCTTACAGTTCCTATTCTTACTATTGTTATACTATTATTAAGAGTTAAAAAAAACACTACTACAGAGTGTAGTAGAACCCTTATATTGTACTATATAGAACCGTTTTGTGATTATTAGTTAATGGAATGATTTCTTTATTTTTCTCTTTCTATAATCCCTCTGTAGCCTTTTCCTCTCTTCCCATCCTCTCTTTCTCCAACCAACCCCTCCCCTCCACTCTTCCTCCATCTTCCAATCCACCTCTACTCTCCCCTCTCTCCCTCTATCCTCACACACCCTACCATCATCACTTGCCCACGCCCCACACCCAGAGACAGGGCACGATAAAGAAGCAGGGGCTGTCAGCGTGAAGCCTGTGACCTCCAGCTGACAGCCGGGCCGTCGGCCCTCCTTCCACACCCTTCAGGCCCGTAAACCATGCCAGGGAAACACTCCTGACAGCCTGAACTATACATATGGGAAAGCAGAAAGAAAAGCAGGCCAGGAATTATGCATGTAATCCAATATTAACATTAAGGAACGTCTGCAGACTCCTATAAGCTTCAAGGTTGCACTTTAAATGAGATTTCAACCAAACCTCAGATTTACACATTCTCCCCAAGTTTGGTGTCTAAAGTTTGCTACTTTAGACATTTAACCCTTTATGCTCTGTGACTTTTACTGCATCCTAAATACAGCTTACTAACCTGTAACTAAATGCAAAGCAATGCAAACTGGCTGAGTTATTCCTGTGACAGTGGGGACAGCCAGGAACCACTGGCGGTTTAGGTTTAGGAGGTCAACTATGGGGCTCATGTAGCAGTGGAAGCTGTTAGGACCGATCCACAGGTGTTGTGCTGTGTACGGTATTTGTGGGTGGAGTGCGTTTAGGCTAATTTGTTAATTTATCTCAAATAGACTTGTATGGCCTGGTCACTGGAACAACAGCAGGGAGCAGGTATTTGATAACAGTGTCTCAGTCTTGCCTTAAGACTTGGCAACAGAAGATGCTATTTGTCCCACTGAATTGGAGCTGTTCTGGATTTTTGAGGACTGTACTATGTTCATCAGTTGTTTTGTACATTGTGGGATGAATGGGACTTATATCACTCATTCTATATTGCTAATTTTTCCTCCAGTCCGGTACAAATTTGGTAAGTGGATCTGTAAGATATATATTTCAATACCCCTGGTATAGAAAGCACATTAACAACTCACAGTACCATTTGAACGCTGAAATGTTTTGGGTTTTTTTGCCTGTTTAGGGTTCTTTGCATTGGTGGAAAGGTGTTTGTAGGTGATTCTACAGTATATGGAACCTTTTAAAGATGGGAGTTTTTTAATTTCAGTATTCTAAAAAGGCTATATTAAGAACCCTAAAGAAGCAGTTTCGTATGTGAAGAATCTCCTAACCAATTTGTGAATTCACAAATTCAAATGGTCAGTTTATTTATTTATTATCGGCACTGCCAACTAACCTACCCCTCACTGGAACAACAGCAGGGAGTGGGTATTTGACTTAGCGCTTCTCAAAGCACTGGGCCGATTCTCCACCACTTCTTGATTGAGTCCAGGCTACAAATATTAAAACATGGATTCACTCTGGAATATTTTACACTGTATGTACGGTCCCGATTGTACAAAGAGGCTCTATATGGTGCTAAAAAGAGTTCTTTGTCCTGTAACAATCAATCAATAGACAGTGGTTCTGCATAGCCGATAGGTGGACTCCAGTCTGGGTCTTTACCTATAAGAGCATTAGATTAATTAATTAAATCATAATAAAATTAATTAATTAAAATTAATTAAAAGCTTACTTTTGTTTCATGTGGTCCAATCACAGACACTTTCTATGACAACAGTAACATCACCGAGACTAGCTGCAGCAATGTGTGCTCGGCACGGTACAGAAAGTAAAATGGCATGTTCAGAATTGCTCAGTACAGGGAAAATAAATATTCATTCCAGAATCCTAACCTCACAAATCAACCAGCTTAAATCGGCATCTTCAACCATGGCAGCACTGCAGCACAATCACAAATGAACAGTTGCAACAGTGTCTCCGTCTTGCCTTAAGACTTGGCAACAGAAGGTGCTATTTGTCCCACTGAATTGGAGCTGTTCTGGATTTTTGAGGACTGTACTATGTTCATCAGTTGTTTTGTACATTGTGGGATGAATGGGACTTATATCACTCATTCTATATTGCTAATTTTTCCTCCAGCCCGGTAGAAATTTGGTAAGTGGATCTATAAGATATATATTTCAATACCCCTGGTATAGAAAGCACATTAACAACTCACAGTACCATTTGAACGCTGAAATGTTTTGGGTTTTTTTGCCTGTTTAGGGTTCTTTGCATTGGTGGAAAGGTGTTTGTAGGTGATTCTACAGTATATGGAACCTTTTAAAGATGGGAGTTTTTTAATTTCAGTATTCTAAAAAGGCTATATTAAGAACCCTAAAGAAGCAGTTTTGTATGTGAAGAATCTCCTAACCAATTTGTGAATTCACAAATTCAAATGGTCAGTTTATTTATTTATTTATTTATTATGGGCACTGCCAATTAACCTACTCATTCATAGTTCCCACTAGCACTAGCAATGCTTTCGACATTAGGAGGGTAATGACGTAACGCATCTCCTCCAATACATATGAAAACAGCCACCACTGCCACTGCCGGGCAGCCGACACGCTTGGAGCGAAGCTTGTCATCCGACACGCTCGGAGAGAGCCTGTCCAATTGTGCTATCCCTGCTGTTTGATATAGTATTATACACCAATCAGCCGTACCATTAGCATCAGCTGACTATTATTGAGGCATGGACTCCACAAGAGCTCTACAAGATGTCCTTTGGTATCTGGCCCCAAGACTAACGTTTGTAGCAGACCATTTAAGATCCTGTAAGTTGTGGGGTGGGGCCTCCAGAGATTGCATTAGTTAGACCTAGGTGCCCATGACCTTGTTGCCGGTTTAGTGGTTGCCCTTTCTTGGACCACTGCATACTGCATAACTAATTAAAGCATCATAATTATTTTTTTGTCGAGGTAGCTCAGATTTAATCAACTTCAAGACCTGACTGTTCACCTGCTGCCTAATACATCCCTTCCCTTGACAGATACCACTGTAGATGAAGATAATCAGTGTTTTTCATTGCACCTCTCAGTGGTACTAATGTTATGGATATGTATGGATACATGAACAAGAAATACAGAAAAAGTTAAGCATCAAGATTGTTGCTACTACTGTTTTGCAGCATTCTTTAAACATTGCATTAAGCCCGCAAATGGCCGGGACCAGCCGGACGATCCAAACACTTAGACACCTTTATTACATACAAATAAGTATGTCTGCACTGTGGTTTATGGTCATGTCTGATTTGCTACATTTATGGTTCAAATGAAAAAAATTTTTTGATGGTTTTTAAGGATTTCTGATGTCATTTTTTCCTTTTTTTTACAGAACCAGTTCTCCGGCAGCCTGCATGAGCCCACATGCTACTAGTTTCAATGACTTTGCTTCTGAAAAAATTGTATTAGGATGGAACTCTGATGAAGCATGAAGCACGGCCTCCTTGATCCAAACCCCACTGTGAATTCTAACCACCACAGAGAACATTCGCAAACAAGGCGTAATCATCTCAGTGACGATACCAGATGATTATGGCAGATTCTGTGTGTGAATCAGACCAAACGATTATTGCAGGAGCAGGTGGTAAACAAACCCGCGTCCGCATTGCCGAGTCATAAAGATGTTTATGGTCTGTCTGTCGAGCAGGGGAGCTCTAATGGGGAGTGAGTTATGGCAATAATAACTTGTCTCTTCATAATCAGGTAATCAATTCAATCTTCTGCCAATTGTCTGAGACGAGCGCTCCATGCTCATTCCCAATGGGGTGTAATTGAAGATTTCTGCCATTATTGACTTATGCAGAGTAAACACCTGTGGGGTTATCTTTTTTTGCTATCTTTTTCGTGTCCAGGCATTTCCAATGGTCTGAGATGAACATGGTGCGCCCGGGCTCGCAGGAAACGTGCCATTAGGATTTTGCACATCTTACTGCAGTGCTGTGGAACTGCAGCCCCTAAGTATGCAATTACGCTAATATGTAATTAACACTGAATAATCATATTGAATACGACTTAGCGTAGTGATTAGGCTATAAGTAGGGTTTATTAGAAGGGGTCTGGGCGGGTATTGAACTGCAAGGTTCTGGCATCAGAAATACGATATTACATTGACAAAGTTAAAAACTTAACAAGACTATTAAAGACTGAAAACCTCTGTCGGATGTAGTAGTGACTAAATCGCTACAATGACCTGAAAAAGGAGGCTAATCTCTTGCAATATCCTGAGTGCACCCTTGTGGTTGGAGCTTGTGGTCAGACTCCTGATACTCCTAAAAGCTGGCTGGCCTAGAAATAGGCATTTCAGTCATGTACACCACCACAAGCTCTCCTACCAAAAGAAAATCCACACCACATTGCTGGTCAATCAGAAAACACCTGTGTGTAGTGTTTGCAAATGGGGCTGGACAGTTAGGTCCAGACAGAACTTTGTCAGGATACAGTCTGGTCGAGTTTGTCAAGCTACAGTCGGGTTCAGGCAGAATTTTGTTTGGATGTTGACCAGTTAAGACAGTTTTGTTGGACTGCAGTTGGATCCAGACCAAGTTTTGTTGGACTGCCATCAGGTCCAGACCACCAAAGATGGTCAAAATGAATTTAACACTACAACCCAGCACTGTAGATTACAGACTGCAGACTGCAGTGTACTGTGGTATAAGCTGAATTCCCATGCTGTCTTCCAGCAGGTCTCCATAAAATCTTGAGAATTTCTCTGCTGCACTTGTTGTATTTCCCTGCTTTACCATACATGATTCAGTTCACAAAGAGGTTGTAAACGAGGTAATTAGTTCAATCTGGCATATTAGAGCAGAAAGCATGAAGATGTGCAGTGCATTTTCCCAGGACTATGACTGAGAAACATTGCTGTAGGCAGTCAGAGTGAACCTGTCCACCCAGCCTGAGGTCAGCAGCACAGAGGCATCCTTTTCGCTCTCTTCTGAGGAAAGGCAGAGCTCTGGAGGAGACGCACGGATGAGGAAGTAGATCGATCTCAGGCTTTGGCAGAATCAGCCTCTGAGGCCGTGCCAGCAAGAGGAACAGAGATTAGATCAAACCTGCAATCAAAGCTCACTGCCACTCGCCCAGGATATCCAAGGCCAGCGCGGAGCTTGGAGGAAGAGAAATCGATAAGGCATGAATTGATATTAATGTTTAGTCTTAGCCAGTTCAAACGAAATCACGCAGAGGAGAGGAGACCTAATTCCAACATTAACAGCTTATATTCAAAGTGCATTAGACTCATACTCCATCTCTAACGGAGCTGTGCCAACGCGCACCATCAGAAGCAATGAAGCCAAGTATGAAAGTCAGTATCGATTTAGGAGTTCAGTAAACAAGCGGATGGGTTCATCTTCTAAAAGCACAGGTGTGACCCAGGGTGAAAAATGAAAAAGGGAAATCTTTTAATGTCTAAAAGTGCTGAATAGTCCAATCAAGCTCTTATTTAGTCTTAGGGTGTCCTCAAATTCAACGTTGCTTTACTCTGATCCGAATCAGTTAAACTAGAGTTTGTAATTTTGGAGCGTTTCCAAATTTTTGTGTGTTTCTTTTGGTCCTTCATCTAAGGGTCTAGATATCAGTGTCTGAACTTGGAGGTATCTTTGAATCTTTAGCCTATTCAAACTAGCTGAGGTTATCCTTGGGTAAATAGCAAAGCACTTTTGTAAGACGCTCTGAATAAGAGCACCTACTAAATGCCTTAAATGGAAATGTAAGTGTGATTGTATTCATACTTGTCCCAATGAATCGCACCAAGGGTTAAAATAAACTGAGTCTGATTTAATGGGACTAAAAGTGCAGGTGTGAAAACGTGCTTAGGGTGCATTTACATCTGCCTTGTTAGGTCTGGACCTTCAGACTTTTCAGTCTGAGTGCAAGGAGGTGCAGACCTTGGTAATTTGGTCCAACTAAAAGAGTTAAGTCCAACAAAAAGTCTAGGTCCAGATGGTTTGGTTCATTTGCAGTGGGAAATGAACCTGAATGCAAATATTTTTGGATGGTTTAGAGTTTCGGGCCAATTTTTGAAAGGTAAGGCAGGCTATTGTCAACCAATACACAATAGAAGATTGTGTTGTGCCAAAAAAGAGGTGTAAATTGTGGGTCGCAACCCGCTGGTTGGTCAGAGACAAGGGTTTTGTGCAGGAGCTCCTGAGAACAGAGTATGGCCTATGATCTAGACATACTAGCTACCCACAGCATGGTTACATGCATTTAGGCGCAAGGCATATAATAATAATTCCAGCCTTGTTAGTACAGTGTCTTCATCACGTTCTGAAGTCATAAAGTAGTAGCGGAAATGACATGTCACTCTCGTGCATGCGCTAAATTGGGTTTGTGATTCACATTGAGAAGTTACACAGACCAGAAACATACTCAATGTAGAAACGCAAATGATAATGCTAATGCCCAGCCAGCCCTGGGCCCCAATTTTGTTCAAATAAGTGGGTGATCTAAGTGTCCAAATCTTATAGAATCTGGCCAGTATTAGACTAGTATTGGACTATTTTAATCCCTAACCTTAAATTGACTTAAGCTTTACTCAGACCACAGTAACATAACCATGCTATTTACTGGTCATGGTCTAGACTAATACTGAACCATTGGTGTGTATGTAAATGTAGCTGCTTATACGTACATCACTATCTTTAATATGCGCTAATGTTGTCAATATTTCATTTTCTGATTGGTTTACATTACTGACCGGATACTCGCTCATGCCTGACCCAGCCAATGTGAAGGCAGGATCCTCTTACCCGCAGCAGAGGAAATTCCATTTACAGCGGGAAGTGTGCTTGACCACTTTAACTTATTTCCTCTCGGTGGCTCGCATCTATCAAGCAGTTGTGAAAATGGCCTCGGCCTATAGAGCCGTTTGATGGATCGAGCAGCAGACTGTAGTTGGCAGCTTACAGATCCAACCGCTAGCAGGCACTGCCTGTACAAACCACGCTTTCCCTGCCTGTCAGGTAAGCTTGATTAAAACATGGCTAAAACAGAAAGCTCTCAGACTGTAAATGTGAAAATATGATTACTAATGTATTAAACTGTATTTCTGAAGCAGAAGAGAAGCCCAACATAACCTTCATCAAGCTAAAGGGGTGTCTGTGAAGTTTCTGTGGATGCAGCTTTATCTGCTGGTACCTTGCTCCGGGGCCTTTCGCTGGAGGACTGCTGCAGGGCCAGAGCGGATGATTCTGGCCTTTGCAATCATCTCCTATTCTGAGGCTGCTTTAAAGATGAGGCAGTCTGGAGGTGTGGTGCAAATATTCGTACTCTGAATAAAGTGAAACCATTCATATTAGAGAGAGAGCAAGAGAGAGGCAGTAAGAGAAAGTGAGACAAAGGGAACATGAAAGCAGAACATATGAAGACAATGTGTGTGTATGTGTGTGAGAGAGAGAGAGAGAGAGAGAGAGAGAGAGAGAGAGCAAGAAAAATAGATTGAATGAGTAAAAGAGACTGAGCATGGGGTTTAGAAGGAGTCCCAACAATTTACTTTAGAGACAATGAGAGATGGAGTGAGTGAGAGTGAGCGAGAGCAGAAGAAAAAGAGAGAGAGTGCAAGAAAAAAGATAGATTGAGTAAAAAGACGTGAGGGAGAAAGCAGCCAAGGCAGAAAGAGGAAGAGTGCAAGAAAAAGGGGAAGTGAGAAAGAAAAAGATGTGTGTGTGTGTGTGTGTGTGTGTGAAAGAGAGAGAGAGAGAGAGAGAGAGAGAGAGAGAGAGAGAGAGAGAGAGAGAGAGAGAGAGAGAAAGGGTTAGAAAATCCCCTCTATTATTCACTTCAATGAGAAGCAGAGGGAATGAGTGTGTCAGAGAGAGAGAGAGAGAGAGAGAGAGAGAGAGAGAGACAAAGTATAAGAGAGCGGGAGAGAGACAGGTAGGTCTGTGAAAGGCCCCTTTACCATCCCAGCCAACATGCTCACATGGGTGTAATGTGGATGCTAGGACCCAGTTGGTTTTCCTAGTGTTCCCCATTGTGTTCCCCATTGTGTTCCCCATTGTGTTCCCCATTGTTACAGCCCTCTCTAATCTCACATGATTCCCATTTAGGTCCCATCTAGGTTCCATGTACAGTGTACAACTCAGGTAGAGCTCATGTTTAACATGTTTAATTGTGGTCCCATCACTGACCCTAGTGGGCCCCTGATGGGCATCCATATGTGGGGACACTTTCTGATCCCCAGTTGGGCTAACCATACAGGTCCCACATGGGCATGTTAGCTGGGAGACACATAGGAAGTGAGAGAGTGGGCTACGTGGGTTGCAGGTGGGCATGTGCATGGATGTGTATGCGTGTTTTTACTGGGATTGGGCTTCCCAAATGGGCCCCATTGTTGTTACAGCCCACCCTAATCTTGCATGGGTCCCATCAAGCCCCCCCCCCCATCACTCTTAAGCACTTTTGGCCTGCACAGGTATCTGTTAGCACCAACAACAGCTTGAAAGAGACGATGGCTGGCTTCACATGTATCAAAGGAGGCATGTATTAAGCTAGCAGAGGGAGTGAATGAGAGCTCGAGAGAGAAATTTTAAGTTTTTGTTTTAAGGCCACAATGATCATTCAGAGCTTCTGTATTTTCTGCATATTATCTATTTTATCTAGCTGACATCAGCAACTGAATACAGCCGCTGTTTGGCCACTGGGAGGTTGAGCCCTGAGCTCTGATTCGAGTTTCAAGGTTGGAGTTTCTGTTTATAAAAGTAATTCCTGTCATTTGCTTGTTTCAACTGCATTGTTGCTGCGGCTCATTCAGGCTGCGCTGCAGAACAATACAGCTCTCCTCTAAAACTCCAGCTTGACAAATAGAGCCACGGAAAGGGCTTTGGGCAGGCCAGAAAATAGTAGCTAAGAAATGCTTATTGCACTTTTACATTTCCATTATTGCGAAGTACCTCGCTCTCCAGAGTGATATGAGGAAAGCTGAGGGATTTCTTGCGCCACAGTGAAGGATAACATCACAGCGTAGACAAGGCATGGTGGACGCACCGCACAGAATGCAGGTTTTCAGACTGCTGAATAATACAACATGTGCTTTCCTACACAAAACAGCACAAGGAGGTGTGCACAAGTTTCTGTGGTCATGGATTGAATGCTAATACACTCCAAGAGGCATGAAAAATACTGTTCGGAAAATACTGTGGAGATGCAATAAAAAACAGGAAGGTTGATTAAATATTACTAAAGGAATATTATTATTACTGGAAGTAGGCCTAAAAAATCCACATTAGATGCTAGGAGCATTTTTGAGGTAGTCCTTGAGCTGTCTTATCAGGGCAGGTTGAACATGTAGGTTGCCTGAGATTGCCATAGCAAAGTCGGTGCACAACACATGGAGCCATATGATGTTTTGACATGGAATTTATTTCCCTGCAGGAATTTCTTGGGGTGTTGGCTGATGTTCTACAGAATAATTGTCTCACAGTATTGACAGTGATCAGTTCTGGGCCATGATTAGCTCCAAACAGTCTCCCAGTGAGGCTAGTTTGCTAGTTTTCAGCAAAAACAAAAACACTCACAGTTTCACATTCCAGTGATAGGAACCGCAATCTTAACTGGTGGTCTACACACACTTTGCCTCCAGTACACACACAGTTCTGGTTAATAAGAACCATTAGGAAGCCTGTTAGGGCACTTTTTTTTACTCCCCTGACATACAAAAAAAATGTCCCACATGCTTATATGCGTCCAATACACTGATATGGAGTCAAAAGATGCTGATAACATCAAACATGGCAATGGTGGTGGAGGTTGTAATAATCCCAGATAACATGCCCATGTGGGGCCTGAATGGCCAGCCCAAGTGGGAACCAGAAAGTTTTGTCCAGGGGTTTAACGTTGACCCCACATATGAACGCAATCAATGTTCATCAAGTTCAGCCATGTCACTCCACTGCTGCATTCTCTCTTCACTGGCTTCCTGTAGCTGCTGCCCGCATCAGATTTAAAACCCTGATGCTGGTCTACAAAGCCAAGACTAGACCAGCCCCTCCATACTTGATGGCAATGGTCAATAGCCGATCTGCACCAAGAGCTCTTCCAGCTTCAAGTACGGCTCAGCTCGACCTGCCATCCCTTAAGGGCCACAGAAGGCGAGCGTCCAGACTTTTTTCTGTCCTGCACCGAAGTGGTGGAACGAGCTTCCCCTGGGTGTCCAAACAGCAGAGTCCAACACTCACTGTCTTCAAACCCACACTGAAGACCCTACTCTTCCGAGAATACTTCGGCGAAGAGTAGAGCATTATGGTCTCCATATTGACTTGTGTTTCGTAGAGTCTAAGATTAGAGGTATCTGAATTTTAGTCTATTCAAGCTTGCTGAGGTTATTCTTGAGTAAACAGTGAAGCACTTTTGTAGGTCGCTCTGGATAAGAACGTCTGCTAAATGTCGTAAATGTAAATGTAATGGCAATAGGAGGGGTTAAAATAGGCCCTATCTGGGTTGTACACTGTACTTGGAGCCTAGATTGGACGTGAGAAAAACAGACCAGCTGACCAGCTAAATTTAAAAAATATCAGTCATCTCAACTGTCGGGCACCCGAATTCATGGCTTCTAAATGTTTGTAGATGTGACTTTGTCAGGGTTCGAGCTAACGGCCTCTCTTTATAAGCTAACAGGTAGAATGCTGAAGTTGTATGGATTTTCGTACAGGCGATGAAACCCACTGGCGAGTGGATGTTTCCAAAGATGTTCTTCATTGGCTTGTAATGTAACTGCCGCTTCTTGGGGTACCAAGAGTGAGTGTATTAATATTCCTATCGTGAGCTCGCATAGTGCTTTGAAGCATTTAGAAACTAAGTATTCCTCATTCGTTCTTCCCAGAGGAAGCTCTCGAGATGAAAGGTAATGCCTGGCCTGGTCAACAGATTTTAAAGCACTGATATATGCATCCCTTTGAAAATCAATCTCATTTTGCTCAAGAGAGCTCGACCCTTTGATATTCCTATTTGTCATTGTCAAGTTCAAGCTATTTCTTTATGGGGGATATGGGCACTATTTACAAAGGTGAAACTTATCATATTCTCCATTCACTGAAGCTGTCACTAATTAGACTGCTTAATATTGGTTCAAACACAGTTTGAGACTCAGGTTACCAAGCTCTTTATTCTTGAAAGGAAAAGCAGTGTTTATGCCTCACACTGAGACTGAGATCCAGTCTGTGACTGGATAAACGATGTTCTGTCCTCAGGTTTATAAAGAAGCATAAATCATAGCAAAGGTTTTGTTGTAATACCTGAGCTTTCAGTGGCTGGAAATTATTGCTTACATTTGTTACAGCATATATTCAGAAACAAAATAGTATTAATATGACACTGCTTATTATCTCCCAATTGGGATATAGAAAAAAGGGAAAATATTAACAGCGAGAGCAGATAATGATGAATCAAAAACATTCTGTCTGAAAAAGAAATTATCTCCCCAGCTGTCTGCTGTTTTATATCACTCTGTCTTAACACACACATACACACATACACATACACACACACAGATATATATCAGTCATTAAATGTGAGAAGATGAAGCGCAGATGAGGAGAACCTTCAGTTTTGCCGCTTGAGTTTTGGGTCCTTGTGAATATTTAGCTGAATGTAGTAGAATTTCACATTTTGCCCTGCCCACAAATATGTTGTCTCGTATCTGCTGTTCTCAATCTCGAGATTAAAGTCATTTAACAGATTGTTGGCAATATTTCTATTCCATTGTACGAGCATAATGGAAAATTGCAAAAATAAATATCTAAAATTGAAATATTATAGCTGTTTTTGCTACAATAAATGACTGTATCATACAGCTATTTTGCACAGTCTGATTTAGCAACATTGGTTTATTTTTACGTTCACATTAGTCTCAAGTGTCTGAATTGACTCAAATCAGATTTTTTGTCCTAATATGAAACAGATCAGATTTTCTAGGGCTGGGGGTCAAAATCTAATGTCAAATCTAATCTTTTCAAATCAAATTTGAGTCCGTTTTGCTGTGTTGAGACTGCAAGCAAATCAGAATTGTTTCTCCGCACTTCCGTCACTGGATTTGACGTGGTCGTTGTCTGTCACCTTGTGATTGAGGCAAAAGACACTTTAAAATCTGATTTGAGCAGCCAAAGCGCCAGACTGAGACAACTCTTTACAAATCCGATTATAATCCCATTTCAAACCACCTCCAAATGTGGTTTGGATCTGATTTGCAAAAATCGGATTTCATGTGTTTTTTTGCTGTGCAGACTATTAAAACTCAATCTGGATACAATCTAGAAATGGCAAAAACCCAGTTTTGGCTGGCAGTCTGAACATTGCCTTTCATAGGTGGTCCTAGATTGGATACATTTCTGATTCGTGGGCATGCTGCATGAATGTGATCACACACATCGGATTTCATGCCCCTTTTTGCTTGTACGCATGCGCTTGGACCTGTTGGTGATGGAGGCCAAGTGCTTGCAGGACAGACTGTTCACTCTGCGTCCATCTTTGCATGTTCGCAATTTCCAGTCAGAAAGAACCAGGCTTAGATCTCTATGAATGGGGGAGAGACCAACTTCAGGTAGGTCAAATGACTGTTTCTAAAACATGCTTTAAATCACTGATAGCCAATATATAACTTTTTCCAGATCCAGTATATGTGTTTTTTTTTGTGTATATCTGGAGATGCTAGGCTAACTTTGCTAACAAACACTGGTCTAATACTGTCATCAATCTCATCTTGGTAAATGCATGCTCAAATTGCATTGTATTCGCTTACAAAACTATTGAAAAGCATCATAAATTTTTTGTTATATATTTTTAGCAAAACCTGGATAGAGGAATTTCCGTTAAAATTGGAACTAAGTACTGAAAATAGCTGCTGCTCCACTCAGCTGAGAGGTTTGTGTTTCTAGACTAAAATAAGTCATATCATGTTTCAAACCACATCAATTTATCTGTACCAAGCAGATGATGATCTGCATGTGGTCTGAGTGGTTTGAGAGATGTGTTTGGGCATGCATCCACAGAGATGAGATTCTATGAGGTTCATGCAACATGTGAATCACTAATAAGTGCTGCATGTGGCCTAGCTTCATGCCACATCTATACTGCTGTCAGGGTGGAAATAAATACAGTTCTCTGAACCTGAAAAGCAAAGACTCTTTATGCTGCCTTTGCACCTCAGCTTTATTCCACAGTGGAGTGTGGTGAAAGCAAGGAGGCAAGACTTGAGCAGTTTCTTTGGTGTATCATCAAGGAATCCACTCTTTGAAGCTGTTCGTTGACATGACTGCGCAAAGAAACGTGTTCAATTTCTAAATGCGTGCATGATGCATATGTAACCTCCCTATCCAGGAACTTAATCAAGCATGCTGGCCCAATCTAGGCTGGCCCAAACAGTCCTGCTCAAACCTCATTAGAAAACAACACAGGAGCTGCAAGCTGCCTTTCGCTTCTGGCAGACTGAGGGGCTCTACCGGCACAATGTCTTGAGACAGCAGCCATCTATGAACTGGACGCTGCCCTGTCCTTAATGACCATCTCCACTGGGCATGTGCACAGATGGATAGACAGACCGAGAGGGAGAGCCAGAGGAACAGAGGCTAGTGCAATAAACTGTTGTAACGAGCACAAGCAGGGATCCCTCAGGCCAGGATCTGGCTGCTCTTGCTTCTGCGTGAGAACGGGACCAAATGGGGTCAAGTGGTGACCTTGGGCTGGTGCGAGAGCACAACCATTTGACTCTACGGCCACAGCCTGTGCTGCAGTTTAAATGCACATGCATAAATATACACATGCCCAAGGCGTCTATGAGACTGCAAAATCAAACTCCAGGACAGCTAATCAAACTCTGTTTTAATTGCTGTAATTAGATTAATTATGAATTCTAATTGAATGCACATATGCATGAGTGCACACACAATTGCACAGTCACACAAACACACACACACACACACACACACACACACACACGCATAAATATGCATTCCTTGGCTGATCTGGCTAAGCAGGCTAAGCAGCTGAACTACACTTTCACAAAAAATGCCAAGGATGCATTGGAAAAGTCGTCTCTCTATACGGGCAATACGGACATCAAGTGGCAAAGGGTCACCTGTAAACCACCTCTACCATGCCCACCCTCTCACCCACGTGTGTGTGTGCTGGCGACATCTGCACATTATGTTTGCTTGCGAAGCTGCTCCTACTCATCCAGCCAACTACGCTTGCAGTATATTACGCATGCATTCAAGGCTGAGTGAATCCGCTGCACATTCATGAGTGACGTCGACTGCGTTTCCAGACTTTTCATGGTCAGTAAATGGAATTTATACATATGGAATAAAATGAAGACCTTGAGAGGCAGACTTTTCTGGGAGCAGCTGCTACGGCAACAAACGTGTCAAAAAAATCACAAGCAACACAGACCCACAATGTGCTAGACCATCATTTTCTAGCTAATTTGATTGGATTCACTCCAGTACATCCAACTATCAGTAACTGCGCTAAAGCACAAATTGGCTGATGAACCTAAAGTGTAGTCATTAGCTCATAACACCCCAGCAGATGTTTGCAGCTTGCAGTGAAGCCAGCATCTCACATCTCCCTAAAGATAGAGCGAAGGCTGCTTCAGACCTACAATTAATAAAAAAACCTTCTCATTTAAAAAGATGTCTCCAGGCAAAGTAGTAGGACATTATATTTAACGATAATTCACTATGCTTCGATTCAAGCCCTGTTTACATGTGCAAATGCGAGACGTGATGAAGGTTGCTTGGATTTCAGGCCACAATAGGGCCCATATTCTAAATTTGCTTTCAAAGGCTACTGTTAATGTTTTTGTTTTTATCAAAAAAGAGGACAGGGGGGACACACAGGTATCCACCATAGGTACGATGTTGTGGCTGGGGGGGTATAAGTAGGCCTAGGCTGTAGGACTGTGGCAGGTTGTATATGTTAGAGCAGAAATACCTCTCAAACTATGCAGCTGCAGTATATTAATGTACATTAATACATACATGTTTGCTAATGTGTCTGTCTGTCTATCTATCTATCTATCTGTCTGTCTGTCTGTCTCTCTGTGGTTCTTTATTATATATTTGACTAATCTGTTCTTCTAAACCTTTTAAAATGAATGTTTCAGCGGTCAGTGCACTGGACTTCGATGTCCAGCGCTGCAAGTTCATTAAGTATCACAGTTTCTCCTTCTTCTGTTAAAATTCTCATCCTTTGGATCCCACAGCAATATGTACTCAGTTTAAAATTAGGGTCATTAGAAGCAAAGGAAATAAACAATTTAGCTATTTGGATCACAATAACAGTAGACTAATGGAGAAGAAAAAACACAGGCACCAGCAGCCATTTAGGCAGCTGTTACCGTTACCATTAGCTGGCTAGCAACTGGTTGTAGAAGCATTAGCTTCAGGAAACTCAGGTTTGTTTATTGTCATGGCTTGTGTGGCTGATAAAATAAAAGACTACCAGCGGGAAGTTCTCATTTTCAATTATTCTATAAATCTTCTGTTTTATTTCACTGTAAACTGACTGAGTTGTTCAAAATGATGTCATTCAGCATTACTATGTGATGCATGAGATTATTGCGAGTGCTGCAGCAAAGTCACTTAAATTTTCAATTCATGAAAAGGTTCATTTTTAAGCAGTTCGACCAATTTTACAATTGGCTCTCCATTTAATACTTACCTGGTAGGGGAGATACCAAGATGGGTAGGTTGGTTCACCCAGGGTGAGGCTCAGCTATTGGACTCCGGTCAAGCTGACCCCTGCAATCTCCCCAAATGTGGGAATCTCGACTGCACAATTTTTGGTAGTGGGGGACTACTGGAGTTCCCACTCTACCCTGTTTTTTCGTTAATTTCCTTCGGGATAAATAAAGAGTTGATCTTATCCTATATTATGGATGTTGTGGTTAAATGACCTCTGTTTTGATTAGTTGCTCTGCATTCAGATTGAATATGTGAACAGAACAGACAGTTTAAGCAGTATTATGTGAGAATTGGTGTTTCTTGCTCCCCCTACAGTCAGGAAATGTAAATTGCACTTTTTACCACCACTAAATGACATGCATTTCTGGACAGTGAAGGTAAAGAAGCATGTGGACTGAGGCGGTAGAGCAATACTACAGGATTGTACTCAAATATGACTCGGGTTATGCAGCGTTACTCAGTTGTGAGCACATTCCTATCCTTTTTAAGTTACATACAAGGTAAAAATAAGGTAAAGGTAAAGGTGCACATAGTGTCACATAGTGTTGCTTTTAGTTTGGACCGAAATCCTCGGGATGTTGGAAAAAAATTCTGAAAACTTCTGCCACTTCTGTTCGGAAGCCTGGATTCTTTCGAAAGCCGTAGTGGTAGATTTGCTTCCTGACCGCAGGAACATTTGATCATTGTCCTCCAAATCTTCTAGCTCAAAAAGTGCTACAGACTGCCTGCTGTAACAACACTATTTATCACTTTAACACGAATGAGCCTCTGGACTGCTGGAGGCAGTCATTTCAGTTTGAATATTTAATATGTGGTTAATTGACTAAATGTATTTATGGTTGTGACATCACACAACCAATTTTTTCCCCCATGACACTGGATTCGATTACTGAACCTTCTAATAGATGCTGATGGCTCTTTGTGCCACTTGGACGTATGTAATGACCCTAATAACGACAACATACTGAGCCTTCTAGTCGGCACAGTAGGTACCCACCAACCCAGCATGATCAGCATGGCAGTATATACTGTATGGAATAGGCAGACATACTGTATGGACAAAAGTATTGGGACACCTTCTCATTCATTATTTCTTCTGAAATCAAGGTTATTAAGAAGAGTTTATCCAGCTTTTGTTGGAGTCACTGTCTCTACTGTCCAGGGAGGAAGGCTTTCTATGAAATCGTATTGCATTGTTGTGAGGATTTGATTGCATTCAGTGACAAGAGCATTATAGAGGTCAGGATATTTAATGATCACCTCCCCAATTTATTCCCAACTCCCCAACTCATTCCAAAAGTAATGGATGCAGCACCAATTATCATTCCAGAGAATGCAGTTCCGCTGCTCCACAGCTCAATGCTGGGGGGCTTTATACCTTGAATTGAATACTGAACCTTCTATTAGACGCTGTTGGCTGCTTGTGCCTCTTAGATGATTACAATGGCCCTAATAACGGCTGGAATGAATGACAACAACATGCTAAAAATCCTAGTAGGCCCAGTAGGTACCCACCAAACCAGTTCAATGGGCCTACTGTCACCTGATAACGTCCACTCTATGGAATGAGCACATTTGAATGGGGTGGACGTGGGCTCTTTAAGAAGCATGCAATATGTTTTTCTGTTCATTAAAAGCCTCACACTCTTTGTTTGTCTCCTTTGAGGCTCTTGATTCTGGGAGCTATTTCCAAGCTGTTTGCCTCAGCTACAGGGTTTTATTCTCAAGTTCCCCAGTGCTGCATGGACCGTTTACCGTTTCCACGGCAACTATCCGCCATCCCACCTGCCTCAGCGGAGCATCCTGAGCCGCCGTAAGCGACAGAGCAGTGCGTGTTAATTTATGAGCAGTTGGTCAGGCTCAAGAACTTTTATTACCCACACCATTCCGGATGGGAGGATGAGGGATGGCTGGGCTTGTGCTGTGTGTGTGTGTGTGTATGTGTGTGTGTGTGTGTGTGTGTGTGTGTGTGTTTGTGTGTGTGTGTTTCAGTTTAATCTTTAATTTATTTCTTTCCTCAATCAGCCAGGATTAAATTTCCACACAAAAACAATTGTGCAGCAAAACGTCCAGTGTTGATTGAATTCGTACAGTTCTCCTTTTGGTCCAGCAGGATTTGCACACACACTGGAGGTGTTGATTCAACTGGGGATTGTGCTGTTCAGGATTGCACACTTTAAGGGGAGAGCATGAAAGGTGGAATTAAATAAGGATGGGAGAGAGAGGAAGAAGTGGCTGATGGTGAGAAAGGATTTGAGAGCTAATTATTATGCAAACTGCTATGGATTTGTGCACAAGAGTGCAGAGCACCATCTGGAGTGACAGGTCGATGCAGTTTGCTGAATCTTGCAAGGGTGTCAGATTCACTTTGTTCCTGAAATGACTAATTGGGTTAAATGCAGATGCAGGCTTATATAAATATAGGGATCCAGGCTACACCTATACTCTTAAAAATAAAGGTACTACAGCGGGTTCCTTGAGCAATGCCATAGAAGAACCAATTTTGGTTCCATAACAAACAGGGATGGTTTAGTGTGGAGAATCTTTAAGCAGGTAAAGGACCTTAACCTTGCTCAACAACAACCCTGTGGTGCACCTTTGTTTTTAAGAGTTTAATGCTGTAACCATGTTGCTTTACTGTGGGATTGCATGTTCAAGTCTAATTATGACATTTTTGTGGATGTCTGTATCAAAAGCTTCTTATTTTCTTAGTGAAAATACTGTCCCTCTGCTGGAAATGAACCCCTGAATGAACACTGGCTCGTCTACCTGTGTGGCATATTTCAAATGTAAGTCGCTCTTGATAAGAGCTTCACCAGAGAACTGTCATTCCTCCATGGGTGAGAACTAGGGCCAGTGCTTTATTAGTTCAGCATGGCTCAACTGCTGTAAGCAGAATAGGCAGATATACCATATTGACAAAAGTATTGAGACACTTACTAATTCATTGTTCCTTCTGAAATCAAAGGCATTAAAAAGAGTTTATCCTGCTTTTGTTGGAGTATCTGTCTCTACTGTCCACGGAAGAAGACTTTCTACTAGACCTTGGAGAATTACTATGAGGATTTGATTGATTGAGCCTCATCTCCAACTGCCCAACTCATCCTAAAAGTATTGGATGGGCTTTTAAATGAGGTGAAAACTGAGGTAAACTGGGGAAACAAATGATTGAAAATATATGGTGTTTGTAGTATATAGTCCAATCAAAACCATGCATGTCCATTTTTGTCTGTTTTTTGTTTTCTCCATCGCTTGAACCCTGTTGCTGTGCACTGTGTAAATAATTCTGGATGCTTGGACCAATAGAAATGCTCTAAATAAACTCTTATTTTACAGTAACGTCCATTATTGCCTCCATTTTTTCTCCTCTAAAAACACCATTTGGGAGATACATGTTTTCCATCGGACAGCGACAAGATAGCAAGAAAGCAGGCTCATTCTTTTGACCGGTAATTCAACCAATATTTTTCATTAGCGCATTCTTACAGTGAATACAGGGACAGCAGTCTCACGTTTTCCCTCAAATGCCATTACCGTATGCTGTTTGCATCAGAAAACTGGGGTTCTGTTTTGATAAACAAATGTCAGTCTCCTTGAGGTCACACTGTTGCTCGCTGCAGCTCCATATGCGCTCACATGAAAGGATTTCACCCAGATATGTGTCGATGATCAGAATCATTAAAAGCACATCTGGTGAGGCATGGTGCCCGGAGCTGAGGCGAAGAGAAGCGGCCTCCGCTGCGACTCTTCTTTAATTGTGTGCTGTCGAGCATTGTGTTCCAAAAGAGCTGCCGTGTCTCAGAGAGTCCATAGCCATGGAACAGATAGCCCTCGCTAATGACCCCACCGCTAACAACCTCTCCGCTAACAACCTGTATGTGAGGCTGAGAGAGGAAGAATGAGAATCAGTGAAACAGCAGACAGCTGAAGGTGATAATTTCTTTTCCAGGCAGGATGAGAATACCTCTGCCCTGTTTTCACTTCATTATTAGCTCTCGCCATTAAATTCATTGCTCATGTATATTTTGCTGATATGTGACATGGCAATGTGAGTCACATATACGAGCCACAGGCAGGGTGTGTAGGTGAGGGTTTAGTCTTGCAGCAGCTGTCATCTTGCCGAGTGCCGTTGGGGCCTATTGCACCATTAATAGTGCTATGATAATGTGAGATATGTATGTAGCACCTGACTACCTTTCACCTGCTGCACCATTATGGAAACAGAACAGGACAGAGAGTTAATGATGTGCGTATACTAAATCTGTATATATCTGTGTGTGTGTGTATATATATATTGCTGTAGAAAGAAAGAAAAACCTTCTTAACTTTCACTGGAATTCAGTTCATATTATGTCATAAATATATATACACACAAAATATATATTGTATTTTTATTAAATACATTTGGGGTTTTTTTAAACCCAGGCTGATCCTGATTTTGTTGGAGTAACTGTCTCTACTGTCCAGGGAAGAAAGACTTTCTACTAGATTTTGGAGGAGCATAGCTGTGAGAATTTGATTGCATTCAATGACAAGAGCGTTACTGAAGTCAGGATGTTAGATGTTGGACTGCCAATTCTGAAGTACCAACCATCATTCCAGAGAACACAGTTCTTCCACGGCTCCACAGCTCAATGCTGGGTGGCTTTCTACCCCTGTAGCCCACACCTGGCATTAGGGCATGGTGTTTATCGGCTCCAAAGAGTCCTATTCTATTGGCACAGTACTTTTCTACAGAAACTAGACAAGCCGTGTACGTGTGTATGTCTGTGTGTGTGTCAGCACTGGATGACTTAGAGTAGCTTAGTAGCTTAGAGTAGCTGAATGCACTCATTAAAAGGGGTGTCCACAAACATTTGGACACACAGGATTTATGTAGAATATAGAATTGTATATAAAATCACAGAAGTCAGAAATCTATACCAATTACTTAACCCATGCCCACGACCAGGCCTCTGAACAAACTGTAGTTAACATTACAAAAGAATCATTAAATAAAAGAGGAACTGTGACACCTAACTATTGTTTTATTAAAATACCAAATACAATGTTTCTGTGTGTAAAATGTCACTGTAAGCATTAGTATAATGGTTTAGAGTTTTTTTCCTCCAAAATTAGCATTTTGTAAAAGCAACAACACAGTACTGCTTTCCACGCCTTTGGGGGCGGAGCATAGATACCTCAATTATTTCTCACCATCTTTCATAGCTGGCAAAAGGCCCGACTGTGCTCTACAGCCTCCGCAGTAAGGAATAAGTACTAGTGCTAACTTTATTGCCTCCTTAATTAAAATTCTGCGTGCACCGTTAGGGGCCTGGATCCGACAGCGACGATGGATCTTGGGTTATTATTTTTCTGAAGTAATCGTCCAAATATTAATTACAGGGTTCAGACCCGGCGGAATAAGTCTAACTATAAAGAGTGCATTAAAAAGCCAAGAGAGGCTGTGTCGCTTTGGCCTCCTCATCGAGTTGTAATGGATGCATGTTATTCATCCCATTGGACCACTCACTCAATCACTCTGTTAATCCAAAGACGGAGAACTGGGGTCAGTACTTTAGCCTCTATGAAAGGTCTCGTTTGGGACAGATTTTAAAGTACTGTTATTGTTTTCAAAGCACTAAATGGATCAGCACCATTATTTATCATTGCCTGTCTCTACATGTCCCACATCGCTCTGTTGGATCTGGCACTGCAGGCTTAGCATTTCTACCTTTGTAGTATTTCTACCCTTAAATAACAACTTCAAAATCATTGTGATGTGTGAGTGTAAAGACACCTGATTCATTTACTTGATGTTGCAGTATGTACCAAAGTACCAAGTATGTACCAATTATAATTAAAAAATATGTTCAATAAAATATAAAAAGAAATTAATAAATTGGTGTAGTATCCAGGCATCCACTGCATGTACCAGACAAATATGCAAATTTCCAAGTTAAAAATTTTATGAAAGGCAACAAAAGTATACTTTATTTATTTTGTTTTAAATAATTGGCCAGAAGATCAAATAAACACTCCAGTTTTAAAGAATTAACATTTTCTTTATGTGATCATTCAGACTTAAAGGGATAGTTACCCAGCCAACATGGTGGTGGGCTTAGTGGTTTCCAGTTTCTGAGTGGGTTTGTATGTGCCTTTTTACTAGGACCCAGTTGGGCTTCCCAAATGGGCCCCATCATGACAGCTCACCTAATCTAACATGGGTCCCATCTAGGCCCGTATGCAGTCTGCAAACCAGATGATGCTCATATTTAACCCCACCTGGTCCCATCACTGAACCTGGTGGGCATCCATATGTGGGGCCAACATGGAAGCCAAGGACAAAACATTCTGGTTCCCAGTTGGGCTAACAATACAGGCCCCACATGGGCATATTAGCTGGGTAGGCGTGTAGAAGCACGTCACTTTTGTTCTTACAATATTGGTCCCACCGACTGTAAATCAAAACATGATTGTTTGAGTTGTTTTGTAATTATATTGGTAGTTAATCATACACAAGGTCTTCAAACCAATTCCACAAGGAAATCAAGTATTCCAATCAATACATGAAATACAAGGATATAACAGCATTACTACATACACACCACTCGCAGAGGTTAAACTCATGAAGCATGAAGTCTATTAAAAAATAGAGACATGTATTTAAATAATTACAGACATGTATTTTTAGTTTTCAGAAATCATTAAGTCTTCTCTGAAGGCCCAGAAAGCCCTGAGGGTTTCTTATTGAGCAGTAGTAGTATTAAAGGTCCTACGCTGTTTTGAGTGATTGTAAAAGCTTTAGCGAACACTGATCTTGCTATGGTAAGGTTGGATGTGCTGTACCAGCATCCTTTAATTGATTTCAGGGGAAAATCTTGGATAATGGAGGAGTTGGCCTGCAGCAAGGGCTAATCCTTCAGCTTCCCTCTGTGGCTACTTTTCTCGATCAATGAATGCGAGCGTGCAAGTACAGTGACTGAGAACTGGCTCTCATGTTTTAACATAGTTAAAGCTGCACTCAAATTGCTCCCACTAATAATACCGCACTAATATTACTGCACATGATCCAAAGCAGCCCATAGTATATTATGGCCTGACAGCGCTGTGCTTTGTTAGAGGTCCGTAACTCATAATTATGATTCTGCATTACTTTGTTATTCAAATTACTCAAACACAAAGAACATGCAACTGTCCTATCTGAACTCTCAGATAAACAGCTACTGTCGTGAGGTTGGAATGAGTTTCACAAAATGATGGGGGATAAAATCTCATTCAACTGATAAAAAACATCATCCTGACCCTAATACTAATGTTATCCTTAACCTCCACCTAATCATAGTCTTCACCCTGGCCCTAGTCCTAATCTTAACCTCTACCCATAACCTAATCCTAACCTTTATATTGGCCCAAATCCTAATGTGAACCGTAACCCAATACCTAATCATAACCTTGACCTTCACCCCTAAACCTAATCACAACCATCATATTGGCCCAAATCCTAACCTTAACCTTAACCCAATACCTAATCCTGACCTTAACCTTAACCCAGTCCCAACCATCATCCTGGTCCTAATCTTAACCTTAACCTTCACCCAAAACCTAATCATAACCATCATATTGGCCCAAATCCTAACCTTAACCTTAACCCAATACCTAATCCTGACCTTAACCTTAACCTAGTCCCAACCATCATCCTGGTCCTAATCTTAACCTTAACCTTCACCCAAAACCTAATCATAACCATCATATTGGCCCAAATCCTAACCTTAACCTTAACCCAATACTTAATCCTGACCTTAACCTTAACCCAACACCTAATCCTAACCATCATCCTGGTCCTAATCTTAACCTTAACCTTCACCCAAAACCTAATCATAACCATCATATTGGCCCAAATCCTAACCTTAACCTTAACCCAATACTTAATCCTGACCTTAACCTTAATCCAACACCTAAAACTAACCATCATCCTAGTCCTAATCTTAACCTTAACCTTCACCCAAAACCTAATCCTAACCATCATCCTGTCCCAATTCCCAACTTTAACCTCAACACAAATCCTAATCCTAACCCTAACCTTAACCTTAACCTTATTCTTACAAAACCTAATCCTAATCATCATCTTGGCCCTAATCCTAATCTTAACCTTTATATTGGTCCAAATCCTATTGTTAACCTTAACCCAATACCTAATCCTAAACTTAACCTCCACCCCCAAACCTAATCATAACCATCATATTGGCCCAAATCCTAACCTTAACCCAATACCTACTCCTGACCTTAACCTTAACCCAACACCTAATCCTAACCATCATCCTAGTCCTAATATTAACCTTAACCTTAACCCAAAACCTAATTCTAACCATCATCCTGTCCCTAATCCCAATTGTAACCTCAACACAAATCCTAACCCTAACTTTAACCTTAACCTTATCCTTACAAAACCTAATCCTAAAATTTATTTTGGCCCTAATCTTAACCTTAACCTCCACCCAAAACATAATCCTAAAATTTATTTTGGCCCTAATCCTAACCTTCATCCTGGCTTTAATACTAACCTTCATCTCAATCCAAAACCTAATCCCAACATTAACCTTAATCATAACCTTTCAAAACCTAATCCTAACCTTCATCCTGGCCCTAATCCTAACTGTTACCTTAATCCTAACCTCAGCCCAAAACCTAATCCTAACCTTCATCCTGGCCCTAATCCTAACTGTTACCTTAATCCTAACCTCAGCCCAAAACCTAATCCTAACCTTCATCCTGGACCTAATCCTAACCTTATATAGGCAAGCTGACTGTATGCATTTGTACATCTGTGTCAGCAACGGGTGCCACTTAAAGTAGCTGAATGCATTCATTATTAGGGGTGTCCACAAACATTCGGACATATATAGTGTAGAAGTGCTCTGCAAGGAGCGGGTGAACATTTCTAAAACAAGACTAGGGCTCCTAGCTGCTTCCAAACACGTTTCCAAGCTGTGATATCTGCCAACTAGGCTGCTGCTAAATTAAGGAACTGCAAATTATTGTGAGACAAAGTAACAATAATAAAATGGATAGTATTCGTATATCATTTGGCCAGGGGTGCCCAGACTTTTGCCTACAGTGCATACATATCTTCATAATAAAACCTTGTATGTACGAGGTACCGTTTGCCTTCTTAACTAAGATAAGATAAGATAAGATAAGATAATCCTTTATTAGTCCCGCAGTGGGGAAATTCACAGTGTAGCAGCAGAAAGGGATAGCAGGACACTCAGTTACAAAAAATTTGGATAAATAATTTACACTATATACACAATATAAATAAGAATTAAAAAAGCAATAAACAATATTATTTACAGTAAAAGACTCTTAATTGCACATGGGGATGGGATATTGCACATAGTATTCCCTGAACATGAACGTGTGTGTGTAGTTAAGTGTGTGTGTATGTGGTCCGTTGGGAGCAGTGTTGGTTGTGCAGTCTGACGGCAGCAGGAAGGAAGGACCTGCGATACCGCTCCTTCACACACTTGGGGTGAAGCAGTCTGTCGCTAAAGGAGCTGCCCAGTGCTGCCAGAGTCTCATGCATGGGGTGGGAGCTGTTCTCCAGCATGGATGCCAGCTTGGTTGTCATCCTCCTGTCTCCCACCACCTGCACTGGGTCTAAGAAGCACCCCAGGACAGAGCCGGCCCTCTTTATGAGTTTGTTCAGTCTCTTCTTATCTGCCATCGAGATGCTACTGCCCCAGCAGACCACTCCATAAAAGATGGCAGATGCCACCACTGTGTCGAAGAACGTCCTCAGAAGTGCTCCCTGCACTCCAAAGGACCTCAATCTCCTCAGCAGGTAGAGTCTGCTCTGGCCTTTCTTATAGAGAGCAGCAGTGTTGACTGACCAGTCCAGTTTGTTGTTCAGATGAACACCCAGGTATTTATAAGAGTCCACACTCTCGATGTTCATACCCCGGATGTTCACTGATGGAGGGGGGTGTCTTTGATGCATGTTAATATATCTACCGCTGTTGGCCACTATTAGGCCATTTATCATTTATACACTCAATGTAAAGTGCGAGGAATGGGCTACAAGGTTATGCGAAGACAGTGACAATACATTATGATCAGAAATATGCAGTATTTATATCTATATACACACATTTTACACATATATCATTACATTATTATCAGATGGCATATATGTTATCAAACCCAGCCCGTACGACCTTCCCTTTGGAAGAGTAAGGTCATTCAGGAAGCTGCTATTCATTTAAAGTGCACTCACCTTTATGTTCACTCCATTGCTAACATGCCCTTGCATGATAGAGGGGATACCAAAGTGTACATGGGCTTTACCAAGTGTGTGTATGTGTATGTGTGTGTGTGTCCCACCCTCGTTAATTCGAAAGGGCAGTGTAAGCAGGCATTTCTCCCTAGTGTGGGTTTGGCTGACCCTGGCGGTACACTGGCCTGTTGAGAGAGATGTAAATGATGGGACAGCATGCTGAGGTCAAATTACATCCCACGCTGCCACTTCTGCTGAATAGCGTCTGGACGTTTTGTCACCTAGCCGCGCGAATGCCGTCTCCAATGTGACTCCAGGGCAGTGTGTGCGAGGACAGAGTCGCTTTTAATGCCATGTCTGCTGTGGCCGTGCGTGGGCGTGTCCAGCTACGCAAAAGTTCAACAATCTGACTTTCTTCTTTAAAAGTTACGTGTTAAAATGTCCCAGTTTCTCGTGCGTTTACAGATTTCATCAGTATTTTCTCTAAATTTCCAGCATGTGTTTTTGATATTGCAATACCAAAAATGTATTCAATAAATAAATAAATCTTTTTTGGTCTTATTTTGTTTGAGTTTAAGATCTATGTAATTAATCAAGGTAACTTCAGTTCCTATTGTCCTCAAAGGTTTCCTTATATTTTGCTGCATTCATTTTACCCTCTACCTAAACGAGCTTTCCAGAGCACCCCCACAGCATGATGCTGCCACCACCACACTTCACGGTGGGGATGGTGTGTTTGTGGTGATGTAAAGTGTCTAGTCTGATGACCTAGTCTAGTCTAGATCATCAGACCAAAGAACCTTCTTCCAGTTGTTCTTGGAGTTTCCCACATGCCTTTGGGTGAACCGCACTCGCTCTCTCATTAAGACTGGTGAAGCACCTGGGCAACAGTTCTCATATGTTCTCATTTGAGTCTCTCCCATCTCAACTGGCTGAATCTTTTAACTTCTTTAGATGGTCATGGATGTCTTTGTGGCCTCCCTCGCTAGTCTCCTTCTGGCATGGTCACTCAGTGTGTTAGGACGTCCTGCTCTAGGCATATTTGCTCATGTGCCATATTACTTCCATTTCTTAATGACGGACTAAACTGAACTCCAGGGGATGTTCAGAGACTTGGACATTGTTTTGCATCCATTCCCTGACCTCTGCTTTTTCATTTTTGGGGTGGTGGGAAGAGGAGTGTTTTTATAGGGTGTGTAATAATAGAGAGGGGGAGTTTGGTGTAGACTTTCTCACAACCAAAGTTATTTCTTAAAAACAATTTCTTGAAAACTTGAACTCTGGTAAAACCAAGGCCAGGTTTTTGATCATGATTCTATTTATAAAAACAATAAAAGAGAAACATTCCAAAACATTCAAGGGGGTGAATACTTTTTATAGCCACTAAAATAAACAACAAACAGACATGGCAGCTCACTCTAACTTAGCGAAAACGCAGCCAAAAAATACATTAAAAATACAACTAATCATCCAGCCTCAGTACTTGACCTCACTTATCTTTTTGTATGCAATCAGATCGTCACAGCAATGTTGTGCAAAGCCTTCCCAGAGGGGTAGAGGCTCATAAGGGGGGCACGCTGCCTATAGGTACCCTTGATTTTAGAAGAAAGACAAGATGAGCAAGTATCTACAACATATTACACTAAAAAATAAAGTAATGTAATGGTTCTTTGAGCAATGCAAATAGAGAGCCACCTTTGGGACGATATATTTATAAAAAAGGGACCATTTTAATATGAAATATCTTTTAAAAATGAATAAAAAAAGCATCACTTGATGTAGAAGTACTTTACGAATGTACAGGTTCTTCTGGGAACTCTCTGTTTCCAGCATGTTTTTTTAGTTCTTCCATATTTTGTTATATTTTATTAGATTTTCTTGAAGTGTAGAGTAGAAATATTATTACATTTATCATAACAAGAGAGCAATAGATGAAAAACTATCAAAACTAGCTGATATTTGTGTAGGGTTAATGAAGTGGGAGGCACGCTGTTCATTTTCTTTCTCTTCCACTGCAGACTGCAGTCCTTTCTGCCAGCTTAGATATCCGTACACCTCCAACTCTGTTTAATTACAGAGAAAAGCAGGTTTAAGGGCAAGGCGTAAAACTGGCTTTAACTATTTTTCTCTTTCTCTCACTCTCTCTCTCTCTCTCTCTCTCTCTCACACACACACACACACATACACACATACATATACACACACTGACTCTCACACTCAAATAGTTCAATTCCCTACTACCTCTAACCATGAATTCTAGCAGGTCGCATTATGACTGAACCTGCGCTGAACTCACATAAGAGATCCTTAAGAGAAAGAGAAGTTCCAAAACATCTCTTAATTGGGAACTTGAAGCCTATTTTAATTTGTTTAACTCTCTTTTGCGAGTATGAATGCAGAAGAGGTCCGATTGTAGCTTCTTTGATCATTTAAGCAGTTTAAACAGCCTTAATTTCTCTAACACCCAGATTATCACAGGCTGTGACTGTAGATAGACCCTGCTACTCAAATACTGCACAAAAGTAGCAGGATGTTTTTTACACTCAAGAAAGTCCAGCACAGCGCAGGTCAAACCTGCCCATGTTAATCTGACATCTACATGAAGGTGTTGATTGTCTTCATGTGAAGAAACACTCTTTAATATTATCGCATCCTTAACACGTGTTATTAATTATGTAATTACATGAACAATATATTGATTAATTTTACAATTAATTTCAAAATGTGTAGCAAAATAATAATAATATATATTCTTTGTTAAATGGGAGTAAACTGGATTACCAATATTACAGTAAATACTACCTTCCTGCTCAATGCTATGAATCATTTCTGTTCCAGATTCTGCCCAGCAGAAGCAAACATGTCACATATTTATGATAAAGTGTGTGTGCATGTATGTGTGTGACCTTGGTGGGTCTACAGTGTGTGGAATCCCTTCTCAAGGATAAGGTTAAGCTGACAAGCACAGCACTAGAAAGTAAATGATCCACCAAAGAAGGACAGAATCAATTCTTTAGGAAATAAACACTGACCATCAAAAATATACTGTATTATATGAACACATGTTGATAAACAATGATATTTATTATTCATAATATTATTAATGAAAAACACAAGTTCATATACCAAAGTCTGACAGCCATAAATATGTAATGTAAAGGTTACCAGTTGGCTATGGTTGCCAAACAATGTAACGACCTAAGATTATTCCATGAGCACGTATTCCATCCGGCCACATTAATACACAGAGAACTGATGATTGTTGTGAAATATGGGTTTATTAAACATTTTACAGCGGTTTTGAACATGGTTTAGAACCCAAACCAGTAGCAGCCTCGAGACAGCGACTTTGAACGCCCACAGCAAACGTGTGGGTGGGTCGATTTTGAATTTCAATCCCGTGGGCTGGGGGATAAAGACTGCAATCATAATCATAACTGAGACGCTTGTTAGACATGGGTCAAACACACTGTGTTATTAGTGGATCCCAACACAAAACCCAGAGCTCAAAACAGACAGAAATGACATGTGTATCTCTTGCTTTGCACTCAGGAGCAAATGACTAACATAGCCTTAATTTGCTGATGATTTCTTTACGCCTTCAGCGGTAATGAGCTGGCTGATGATCGTGCCATGGTTAGATTTGGACTGTAGTTACTGTATTTGTCTAATGCTAGAGCACGTGGCTGGCTACTTTTGCATGTCAAACAAGTCATGCGTACACACGTCTAAGAGTTAGATCCACATAAAGGTTCCCCGCTATGTTTTTCTCTCACTTATATCAGGGTCTGTTGTACCAGCTGTGGCTGTGGCTAGGAGATTGTGGTGGGGCTGCTTAACAAACACCTCACAGTTATGTTTACTGGTTAAACTGGGATTTTTACTGGCTGGTTTTGAATATGCTTTTCTATTTATATATTCATTAGATTTGAGTACTGAAAGTAAACTGGGCTGCCTTCGCCTGCTGGGACCAACCATTGCACTGCCACTGATCAAAAATGTCATATTCTTGGGGGCTCTGAGTGGTCCAGCGCACTATTAAGCTGCCACCATGACCCGAGGATTTCTATGAATGAATGCTGCCTGCCATGAGCAGCCAGAGCCAGAGAGTGCACAGCTGGCCTTGGCTTGCTTTCATTCCCCACATCATTTTTGTGCAAAGCTGGCTGGCATGGGCATCTGCTAGAGGTGGTGTTGGAGGAGGCATGTGTCAGTCCTCACCCTCCCAGTGTTGAGAGCATTACACATGATAGGGGGAAAAGTTGAAATGAATGAGTTGGGTATTATATCATAAAAAAATTGCATTATGTTTTTACTATTGAAATTTGTATTGTTTGCTACCTGGCACCCCCTACAGTTAGGGAGTGTAATTCACTTTTACACCTCACTTACAAATACAAATCACGTCCCCCTTTATGGGCAGTTTTAGCCATGCAATTGTTGACTTAGCTAAGGGTGCAGAACTGGCACAGGCCTGGCAGGAGTGGCAATGACTGAGATGCTATTATCCCTATTACAAGTCAACAGAGCATCAAAATGATTAACTCCTTAACACATCAAAGCTTATTACGCAGTAAGGTGTATTACTCAGTAACTACAGGGACAAACTGGTGGGGCTATTCAGCCTTTCGGCCTGTCAGTGGTCCATAGGCTTTTTAAGAGGTTCTGGAAAAAATGCATCATAAAGTTGAGAACATTTACTTACCAAAAGAAAGCAAGGTGTACCCAAACTTTTGCCCAGGGAACATATTCTTGACCAAGACTTTTGCCTTGGCACAGCATCTCTGAACACGGCCTATGCTCAACTTTGTTCAGTAAACTGTCCAAGTAGGAAGACTTCCCACTTTCTGATGGTTGTTTTTCAGCAAAACAAAACGCTCTCCAGCTGTTTACTTAATTGAAGGAGTGGAAGAACAGCGGAAGTTTCTGCAGATCAAACAGATTCGTCCCACCGAAAAACGAGCCAAGCCAGCAAGAGAGTCTTCCTACATCAAAGCGTAAAGTTCCGCGCCAAATTCTCATTTCCGACAACTAAGGGATGTCCTCTCTTCCTCTTCTGCTCTTAAACGTTCCAGTTAAAAAACAGCAAATCTCACAGGTACCAGCACTTCCCTTATGGCCTGTGAAGAAGAAGGAAAAAAAACAGCAGAAATAATAAAAAAAAGCTTTTAAACCAGTTTGATATCATAAACTTTTTTATGTTTATATTTTGATCAGTGTCCCCGAACGTAAGAGCAGTTCCCCACCCCTAAAAAGTATGGCAGAAGAAATCAAAAACAAAAATCGAATCATTTGCACATCACAGAGAGATTAAGCAGGGTGTTTGTAGCAAAGCTCTGTGGAGATAGAGGGAAGCGTTTGAAAGTTGCTGACAGTCGCATTGCGCGAGAGTGAGCGGGTGTTCGAGAGAGGAAGGTGAAGGCAGAGATAGAGAGGGATTTTTTAATAACTAATAACTCAGCTGAGTGGCAGAAAGGCTGAGAGAGGGAAGCTCATTTATTCCTCTCGTTCTGATTAGCTTTATCTGCTGGCTGTTTTTTATTTATTTACTCTGTCACTTATTTATCCCCACCTCGCGTTTTATCTCCTCGTCTCTCCTCAGGCCGACAGAGAATAATTTAGCCCGGGCTGCTGCTTATGTTCTATTGTTTCTCCCTAGAGTCTTCAGCTTCACTGCTGGAGGGCTACACTGTACTCTATAGTCACAGTCACAGGCCACTTTATTGGAAACTCCTACTTTGCATTAACGCTTAGGCCATTATTATAGGTTCTTTATGCATTTACATTAAAGGCATTTAGCTGACTCTCTCTTCTCCAGCAACTTACAAGGTTTTTTTGTATTACAGACATTGTGCTGTTGTAGTGTGAAGAGTCTTGCCCAAGGACACAGCAAAAGCATAACAAATAATGCTCCAAGTCTCCCACATGGTGCGGTAGCTCACTGGCAAGTAGTGGTGTTATCCGTTGCACCACACCAACCATCTATGGCGCTATAAATGTGTGCCGCTGGTGCTGTTATGACAAATGGATAAAGCATGCAAGTCCTAAATGAACATGTATTTTCTTTTGAGAAATTCCTGAATGGTTTGGCTGTAATCCAGACTTGGCTGTATTTGGTATAGACTGCATGTTGCATTATGGTATAGAAAATGTGTTTCCATTATGCTTTTTTGTGGAAGGTTCACCTATTAGGCTGTATTCTGCAAGTGATTTACTGAAAAGCACATCAGGGTTACATTTATGCTCTTTTCACCCAATAACCTTCAGCTCTATGGGCCTATTAGTGTTTTTCAGAGCAGAGTAGGGTTGAGTAATGTCTGAATGTGAAATACACTGTCCTATATGTATTAGGTAACATATTCAATTGCAATATATGCTAAAGTAACATATTTCTTAATTACAATACTTCTTAATAAAGCACATATTGAATAAGCACACATAATTGTCACAAAATTCAATAGAAATTTGGTGTATATATATATATATATATATATATATATATATATATATATATATATATATATATATATAGTTATATAAAAAACCTTGTATCCTGGGGTGTCCGGACCAATAGAAATGCTCCAAAATGACTTCCATTGAAAGTTAAGTTTATTTCCTTTTCTTGTAAAGTTGTTCTTGTGGAGTTACAATGTTTTTGTATGACAACGTAGATATAGTTATATAATATAATATATAGTACATGTGCAATTTACCATATCCCAATAACAAACTTTATAAACCTTCAATATAAAGTGGGTTGGTGTGTGTTTTTCAGTTAAAGTCCACTTCTAAGGAAACTGTCCAGTTCAATGATCCCTTAAAGGAGCTCGGCTTTTTGATGGATATAAATGAAAACATAAGCACTGCTGATGTTTCTAAACATCAAAATGTTCTTCTAAGGCAAAGTTTCTGAAATAAAAGAAACATTTTTTCATAGCTTTTTCCCATTTTAACCAAGTGCCAGTCATTTCTATCCTTGATCAGGATTTGATCATAACTGTTGTTGAGCAGATCAGGTGATGGGCCATTCTTAGCACTGCAGTGTGTGCCGCTGGTATGAGTGTACAAGACACAGCATAAGGGGTTCTTACACATATTGAGGATAGTCCAAAACCCCAAAATATCTACTGTGTTCCACTGTCAGGTTCCTTGGTCTTACCACCAATGAAGGGCTGGAGAACCACTAACACAACCTATGCATCGACAGATGGGCTAGTCTGTAGCTGTAAGTAGGTGTTTCTAATACAGTGGCCACCCATGACTATACATGCACCTATTTGATCATTCTCGTCAGTCCATTAAACAGCACACAGTTTGTCAAGACATCTCAAGCTATTTATTGAGGTAGACGGCTGTTGCCTGCTGTTGTTTTATTAGTCTGGTCATATGCAATTAATAATGCTATTTAATTAGAGGAGCTCATTGCGTACCCATCTCCATTAGCTTGATGCAGTACTTGACGAACAAAGCAAATAACACATCTATCACTTAAAACGACATTATGTTGTGTCACTTAAAGGTCAAATGAGGAATAGTTGCCAGTGGTAAGGTGCAGCATGGACAAGGGCCCATTTAATGTAGTTACAATGTACAATAGACATGCTGCCTAAAATCAGACTAATAAACATGCTAGATGGGTGGAATTTGGTTAAAATGCAGTATACATTGAATTGATCTTGTTTTGCACAAAGTTTTGTAATCTATTTAAATGTCAGCACATGAAATCAGCAAATGGCTTTAATTAGATGGGGTCATATGGGCAATATTGCTGGGTAGTGCAGTGCAAATACACAGCCCTTCTTCTCGAAAACACGGCAGCAAATCCTTATCCAAATTCCAGGTGGTTACATTTTGCATTTGATTAGATTGGCTACATTGGTGTACATTTCAGACCTTAAGTAAATTGGCAAATTTCAAAAGTGCATTGGCAATTAATGAACAACTTTCTTAAGAGGGATTGTAGAGCATTAATACAGAATAGCTTTGAATAAGCTCAACCAGACAGATAAATAAACAGCCAGACAAAGACTAGACAATTATGTTAATGCTGATAATAGCATATCATTTAAACTCCCTGTATATCTGGATGCTTTTACTTTCACTTTTTTGTACTGCCTTGGGTGCTTTTGACTGTGGTTGGAACTTTTGTATTTACCCAATACCCAAAAATGTTCATTTGCTGCTGTTTTTGATGAAACCTTTTCAGTCCATTTTAGCACCCAATGAGGCGGAGCTTTGGTCATTAATATGCATGATCTCGTTATCATTTAGGTTTTGACTGACTATGACCAAGGCTGTGTAAAACACTGCAGCAGAACACTCTGATGACCTCCACTTTACTTTATAAATAGGACTTTTGTGTGGCGTAGCGCTGTTCAGCACGAGTTACCTGAACCTGGACCAATATTTGACCAAATGAATGAATTCTGTATTACACTGCTGTACTACTGTGGACAGTTGACCTATCAGTGTGCTTTTGGCAAGCTTTCACACACCACTACACCACTACTCTTTTTACCCCATAACCTTCATGTCCATTGGCCTATTCTCTCCTTTTTCTATGGGCCACTTCAGAGAGGAAGAAAAGAACATCAGACAACAGGATACAAGTGACACTTGCACTGGCCATTTCCCACTAACCACTGTGATTCATCGGAGCTGAAAGAGCATGGCGTCGGCCTGTGATTGCCGGTCCTGCCGCCTGATCGATACGCCTCCCAACCCCCGCACACATCGTAAATCTCCCGGACATTAAAAGAATGAAGAAGCAATGTTCAATTCGGCCCACAGGTCTTGATCATTTTGATCCACATGTCCTTTGAAAGCTTGTTGTCAGACAAACCACTACACTCACACACACACACACACACTCACACATGTTTGTTTTTGTACAAATCAGGATGTAAGGTTATACACATGGCTTACATGTATTACATGCACACACATACACGTACATGCCACTACCTATATAGAGTAAAGCAATAAGAAGGCCATGTGTTACAGTGAATTTATGGGTAATGGCTGTTGTTAGGTGTTATATAAAGTGGATAAATCTTCTATATAAAAATATAGGATGTAAAATTAGCCTCTGTTTATTAACTTTTAAAAATCTTTTTTGTTAATAATAAAATGCATAATAAACAGTTGTTCTATCAATTCAATTCAATGTTATGGTCATTATACTAGTACAGGCTTGTATAGTACAACAAAAAGTCTCTAGTGCAGAATAGTTAGGACAAATGTCAAATATATCATCATGTATCATGTCATATAGTTTAGAATCAATGTTTTTGCCTTATGTTTCAATTTAAAAAGGCTTAAAAATGGAGATTATAAGATTATGATGCACCAACATGAAAACTACAGACTTGAGTCGATGCGATAAGTCCCTAATAAGAGCATTTTCTTGCTAACCCTAATCTTACTGTCAGTAACCAAAAAAAATTGGGTCTGGCTTTTAATAAAAAAACACTTTACAAAAGGCTCAATTCACACAACAGGTAAAGAGGTAAAGAGGCCCAAATCCATTTTTCTCACTAAATCAAATTTTTTAGGCTGTTCACACTATGTTTTAAATGTGTATATCTGACACATATCTTAACTCATTTGAACTGTTTACACTCCTAAACTGACACACATGCACAAAAGAGCAAGGCTTCAAAGGAGCAATGCTTCACGTAGCCCATTTTCATTAATGTGTGCAGACTGAGCCGCAGTATCAGATATGTATTGTCTTTTAATACCACATATGAAAGTGTCCCAAATTGGAACTGAAAATGCCAGATTAAAAAATGTGTGTTTTCCCTTCACACTGCCACACAGATAAACCATCTGATGTGTCAAATATGACAAATAAATGTTGGCATTTGGGCCACTTGTACCTCCTGTGTGAACGTAGCCATAGTCATCAATTTTGTTGGTCCTCACATTGCAGGTTAGTTTTCCTACAAAGTCAGGACATTTTTGTTCTGAAAATGCACAAAAACAAACCCAACACACATATACACACACAAGCCACTGGATTGTCTCTAGCAAGCTATGAAGAGAAAGGGGAGGTGGGGGAAACATGATACAAAGCAGACTCAAGGTCATCCTCATGACCACTCATGACACCAAACCCGTCTCGGGTGGGAAGATGGAAAGAGAGAAAGACAAATGTGAGAGAGAAGAGAGAGAGAGAGAGAGAGAGAGAGAGAGACGTCCCAGCTCCAGCTGACCCCCAGCTTTATCATAAACACATCAAACGCATGGGAAGTCAGCCCTTGATAGGTCGATCCCACAAGACCTTGTGGCAACATGTGATTGGTGGCCGGCCCCTGCAAGCTCATATTTCTCTTTCCTTTCTCCTTTCCCTTTTTTTTTTGGTTGCGTACATCCACCTTACGTCCACCTTGTTTCTTTTTTATGAGTGTCCTATGCTCAAAGCCCATGCATTATAAAACAGCCTCCTGAAAATGGGGTGCCAGTCTGTTCTGAAGCAAAGTGTTTTTCAAGAATGGCGTGAAAAGCGCAGACCAATTTTCATTAATATTTGATTTCCGAGTCATTGGGCGCCGAGGTACGCTTCATTAATGACTGTCTTCAGCTGTGCAAACGGGCCCGCTCGCCCCCGAAAGGAGAGAAATTCCCGGCCCAGCTCTGCGTACTTAAATGAACCCCGTCCGGGGGCAATTAAAGGGGAAGGTTCTCCCTCGCTCATCAGTCTGGCTAAAGCTGATGATTAAAGGAGAGGTGCACCAGGACTCCCCAGCCGTGAGAGTCATCCAACATCTCTGACCTTCACTTAGGCTTTAGTGCTGCTTAAGATGAAAGGGGCTTCGCAAAAGTGGTGTAGGGACCGTAGTGAGGTCCACTTCAACCTGGATGTGTGTGCGTGTGTATGTGTGCACATGTCTTTAGCTCTTTGTGGGGACCAAATATCTGCATGGAGATGGGTAACAGTTGTGGGGACGTGTGTATTGAGTCCAGGAGGTTTTTTTTAAGAGCTGCCTCCCTAGACATCCATGCATAGAATACAAGGCCAGTTTGGACACTTAATTGAAAACCATCACTGGTTGAAAAACTAATTTTGTTCATTTGTTAGTGTTTAACTGGCGCTATGAGGCTACTGTCACATACACGTTATGGAAGCTTGTAGCATCACAGTGTTTATCAATTAAACACCCTTAAAAAAACAAACAAAAATGTAAAACACAAAAAGTATTTTTTTATTTAACTAGATCTAACTGATGGTATTGCTGGGGTTTCTTAGGTTACAGATGATTGCAGTTTCTCCAAGTTCTTTCTTTCACTTTGACGCCCACTGTTGCTCTGAATAAGAGCATCTATTTCAGAGACATTTCTGATCATTCATGAAAGGGAAAGTCCAAGTAAATTTTTCTAAAAAAAAAAAAAGTGTGGGCAACAGTCTTTGCTCAATGTTACAGTCATATCAGAACATTATGGTTAGGAATTAACTCAGCCTGGGACATCAGAGATGTCACATGACAGGGTTTGCTGCACATATAAATAAGCGAGCACACTAGTCAGTTGTAGCAGAGTGCAAAACGATAGTCACGGGCAAATGAAACAATTTGACTGGTGTCCAGAAAGGCATGATAATAGGGTACCGGACAAAGGGTGGTAGCATTTCGGAAACATTGAGTGCCTCCCAAAGTGCCCCATGAGCCATTAATGCCAGAGGGGAACGACGACTCCAGCGAATGGTACAGAGCAATCAACATACCGCAGTGAACCAGTTAACCTCTATAACGATCACCTTCCATCACCTTATACAGTCATTGCCACAACGTCTCCCTAGTGTCATCTGAGCCAAGAGTGGTTATTCCCAGTATTAGGTAAAACATAATGCTCTGGTATGACTGTGTGTATATATGTGTGTATGTATAGCTTTTTTCTGAAATGTTTGCCATAGTGTATATATTTACATATATAGAGAGAGTGTGCGTGTGAGTTTGTGTGTGTGTGTGTGTGTGTGTGTGTGTTTGTGTGTTTGTACCACCCAGCTCAAATTACAAAAGAGAACTGTACTCCAATATAGAACTGATGCGCATGACTGAACTAACCTTGTTAATATTTAATATACTGTATGGAGTCATTTACACAAACAAATATCAGCATCAACCTGCACAAAGCCTCCAGATACAGCGGCTCCATAACTCATTCCGATCTTTCCCTCCCCCCATTCGTTCTTTTAATTAAACCGTTCTGGGCAGCGGTCGGAGCGATTAGCCGAAGTGGCCGCATACGTCAGCGGGCACAGATTAAGAGAATTTCCCACGGCCGGAGAAAAAGAAGAAGGCAGAATGTGTTTAAGTGTGGAATTAAGAGCGCCAATGAGTTTTTAATCGCGCAGTTAATGTTGAGGAAATGTGCGGGCAGGAAGACGGCTGACAGTGCAAATTACCTTTTATAGTTCATGAAGGATGTGGCACCAGCTGGGCCTGCGTTTCTGCAGTCTGATTCCCAGCCTGATTCTCAGTGACATTAAGAGAAACACAGACGGAAACAGTGAATGTGGCTTTTGATGGACAGTTTTCATCTCTCTTATCTAAGATTACAGATTAATCATACTTTTATTATTCCCTTCTTTGCGTTAGCGGGTATAAAACCTGATTGATCTGGGCTGAGTAGGCCTATGAGGCGATGCAGAGCAGCCCTGTGCCAAGAAATGGAAATCAATTCCAAACATAAGGTCGTAATCAGTAGCAAAACAAACAGTTTTCTGTCTAACCTGCATATCTCTTCAGGTTATCACATTTTGTATAAGGGGAAACAAATCAAACATCATAAATTTCCTCGTAAAGTTGTACTATTACAACTATTACCCCAAACGCTGCTTGTATCTCTTTGAAATTCAGTGAAATTTCATTGTAATAGTAGTCTGTTCTTAGGCGTGCTTTACTCTGCACTTGGGAGTGGTGCAGCAGGCTTTATTAAAGCAATAAGCCACTAGAGGCCATGCGTTACCGTGATTTGATCATATCACAAGGTTTTAAACCTCCTTAAAGACAGAGGCGGATCTAACCAAAAATACAGACATTTCAACTGGGTAAAATATCTAAGTAACATACTCTTTACATTTTACAATGCACGTTTCCAGCCAAACACTCAGGAGATTTATTATTCAGGTATCTTTATGCAGAGAAACTATTGTGAATTTTGATTAAGCATATCTTGTGGAGTCCCACAGGGTTCTATTTTAGGGCCTATGAAACAGTAGTGCAGTTCTGAAAGGGAAAAAGTGTGAACAGTTCTGCCATTATCTCTCAGTACTCTTCATGGTCTTTGTGAGCAGCATAACGGTCCAGTACCGATACAATGGTTTTAACCTTCCAAGAAATCACCTGCTGTGAGCTGGTCATGGGGCATATCTATATATACATGCATAAAAGTATTATTTTAAGAAGATCCACCTAAAATACTTTATCAACCACCTGGCAAAACCTTAGCAACCACCTTGAATACCATAGCAACTGCATAGCAACACCCTAGCAACCACCAGGCCCCCTTTAACTTATAAAATCTGCACTGTGATGCACCGTGACGCTTAGTCACAGCACAGTTCGGATTGATACAGACTTATTATTGGTTTGTTTAATCGCAGAATAATAAAATGTGAATAATGCAACCTGGGTCTCTTTGACAAATGGAGAAGCCTTCACAGATTCTGTTAGATTTTATTAGATACCAAACATCACTAAATCATACCTACTTTTCTCAGGTCAGAGCCACATTAAAAGGCACTGAGAGATACTCATGATACTCAATACTCCGCCTATGGTTCTTACATTGCAAGTATTTTAAAAGTTGGACAGATTTCACAGAACGCAACTGATGTAGCTCAGAATCTTTTTATGTACTACATAAGTTTGGATTTGCAGTTTCTGCAGCTCTACTGAGCTCATAATATGCTGCATGTACGGATATGTACAATGGAATCCTGCAGTTTTTTGACAGTGTTTTGTGAAGCTTGTCCAACCGGGCTTCACACATTTCTGGGCAGAGCCTAGCTAGATCAACTGCACTTCTTGATAATTCATTGCAATTCATGGTTCTCTTGTCTATCACAGGCTGGACACTGGAGAAACGCCCAGTATCCCAATGGCTCCACTGACAAACAAAGAAGCCTTCACTGATTCCATTAGCCAGATAGTGGTGAAATCCTCCATAGCTCATTTGTCCACGTCTCTCAACACTCCAGCTGTTTCCCTCCCCTCCACCTCTTCATCTCTACCTCTCTCGATCTCGTCTCTGCCCTTTTCTCCATTCTATCTTTACCCCTTCCATTTCCCTCTCCCCCTCCGTGTGCTAGCATGGGGTGAGGAGAGTTCTTCTAGCTAATGATGAGATAGGGGTAATGGGGTACTGAGTTTAGCTTACAGGTTATGTAGCCCCAGTGCAACTAATGGATCCAAATGGATCGCATTGTGCTGGAGCAGCACAACCAAATTGTTGGAATGGGGGGTGGGAGGGGGAGCGAGGGGTCTGAAGAACTTTCGTTCTTCGGTACAAACTGTTCCAGGGCCTGCTCGACCTCCATTACGCATTCAGGATCAAGGAGCCATTATGAAAATTGTCACACACTTTTTTTTCTCCCTCCGCCCATACTGTACGTTTCAGGCAGCACGACCTCAGAAGTCCCAAGAACTCTGGTGGGTGTTTTTTTTTTTTTTTCGCAAAAAATGTAGATTATTCTCCAACTTCATTAGCTCTCCCTCTCCGAGTTCAAACTGCAACATCAACACCCCAGCCGCCATGCCACATCAGGTCAAAACTCACCACAGAAATGAATGTTTTGTAGCTCCGTTATGTGAATATATTAAAACAGCATAGGCCTGGGAGTTGTATTAGGAGTAAGATGAGTTCACAATAAGCCAATTTACATAGTAATGTCAAATAAGGGGCAGGGCATTTTTTGCTTTTTTGCTTGACACCTAATTTAATGGAGGTGATAACCATCTTTAATTTCTGTATTTTTCACAGCTCTGTGGGCCCATGATAAACGAATATGCCATGTGTATTAGTCCTAAGAATAAGCACAGCATGGTTCATGGGTTGAGACAAAGAAAACAAGAATGAGTCAGTATACAGCTTGCACGGTAAAGTCTTACAGAAGAAATATGACAGCTAAATAAACGTTCAAGACCCTCAGAATCAGGAATCGGGCTTACAAAAAAAGAGAACAGGATTGAGTCTGGATGTTACCATGCATTTCATCATACTCTATATGGATAAAAGTATTGGGACACCTGCTCATTTAATGTTTTTTTCATAAAAGCCTTTAAAAAAAAGAGTTTATCCTGCTTTTGTTGGAGTAATTGTCTCTACTTTGGACGTATCGGAGGAGAAGCGTGGTATGTCCTTACCCTCTTAGTGTCGGGAGCATTGCTAGTGCTAGGGGGAGTTACAGAGGGGTGAGGTAAATGGTAGTATCAAATTGGGACAAAACTCATTTTTAAAAAAGGGAAAATGAACAAAAAAATGACCAGCGTTGGCACTATGTGATGTTGTGTGTAGCAGTGTGTGTAGCCATGGAATTAATACAACTGTAGCATCGTCTAATGTTTTGGCCGTTGCTTGTAACCCTGATTATTGGGAAATTATGAAGTGTCCCTCGACTCTTATAACTAAAGTGCCTAGTCTAATAATGTTTTAGCAGCAGGATGACTGATAGAATGGGACTATTTTACCTGCCATCATGTTGATACACAAACAGGTCATTTTTTTGGTAAAATAATAAACAATAATGTGAGCATCACTGTATAACTGCAATTTGTGCTACAATTTGAGATATTGGCACTGATGTACTGCTCTTTGGCACTCGGCCTGCAGCCAGTGGCAATATCTCACGTTATAGCTCTCCCTCTCGTGTATCATTGCTTAATTATTACATGAAATGGACATAAATATGCTGCTTGATGGCTGAGACATTGCTCTATGATGATGGTCTTGAGAAGCTCCAAAACTCATTCATGTTAGATAACTCATCTGTGTTAGAGAAGAGCAAAATGCACTACAACCAATATAATGAATAAAAGTGTGAAGAGATGCACTGACTATAAGAATAGATTGTAAAGAACACTAGCAGAAAGTGACAATGAGAACTGTGCACAACGTGACATGAGGAAGGTGTACTGACACTTATGGCATAAAAGTGTAAAAGAAATTTCTCCATGGTGGCTTGGTGACAGACATTATAGAAGTCATACAATATAGATGAAGATCTAGGAGGGGAATCAACAGCTGCATGATCTGCTCAGTAGTATCTGACAGAAGTATTAGTTCTAGATTGGATGATGCGGTACCAGAAACAGAACGTGTGCTGGGTCACTACTGTCCTACATGATTCTGTGAGTTTTCCTCAGGTTAAATGATTGACAGATGTTCTGGAGTTTGAATCCGTTTGCCGCCTATGATGAATTCTGCTGTCCTCAGCACTCCCTGCAGGGCCTTGGAGCTGCCTCACCAGACAGTGAGGTAACCCGTGAGGACGCTCTCTGTGGTGCATCTGCAGAAGTTGAAAAATATTTCAGGAGGCAGGCCAAACTTCTTGAGCCTTCACTTCTTTGCAATAAGATCTCACAGCTGTGTTGGTGTGGAGAGACCAGGTGAGGTCATCAGTGTGTTGCACAGCGTACACAGGAACTTGGTGAGCTCTACTGATGTGTACGGGAAAACTGATCATCTGACCATCTTTCTGCAGCCTCCTGGATCTCCTTACATCAGTTTAAAAAGCATCTAGCAACAGCCAAGCAGCCACATAGCAATACCATAGCAAATATCTAGCAACCAGTTAGCAACCTCAAATCAACCACCTGGGATACCATGACAACTGTCTAGCAAGTATCTAGCAACAGCCTAGCAACCACCTATCAAAACTATAGGAAACATATTGCAAGAAGCTAGCAACTGCACATCAACCATCTGAGATACCATAGCAACTACTTAGTGAACATCTATGAACGGCCTAGCACTTACTGCGGTAGGCCATAGCAGCCACCTAGCAATACTATGGCAACTACCTAGCAACCCCTTATCAACTAACTGGGATATTACAGCAACTATCAAGCAATAACATAATAACCACCTAGCAACCACAAGATTTTACCCTAGTGACCACGCAGCAACAGCCTAGCAAGTACCTGGTGTGCTGCTGACCACTTAAGCTGTGCAGTCATTCTAATTCCCTTGCCATTTAAGAACAGACCAGGGACTACAGATGCAAATTAGCCTTAAGGACCGAGCACTGTCCTTGTCAAATAAACACATATATGAAAGAAAAAAATGATAATATCACAAACCATGAGAAATGTTAGGTAATTATCATGAACATTTCTGATCAACATGTTTGCTTGCTTTTGGAGCTTCTGCTTTAACACCAAACAAGATGGCTTGTGAAGAAGATGAGAAGCAGCAAACTCACAGGTGTAGACAATTAGGACCAAAGACGCCGACTGTTGGGAAAACACTCAATGTGCTGTGAATAACATGAGTGTAAACAACATACCTACACCAGAAAAGGGTGATGTGATGCCACAGTCCAACCACATTGGATTTTCTTACCTCTTCACATTTCCCAGTTTAGAAAGCTGGGGTCAGAGTGCAGGGACAGCCATGGTTACTTCCCTGAAGCTGAAAGTGGTAAGTGCCTTTCTCAAGGGCCATCTTAGCTACCACTCTAACCACTGAGCTACCACTGACCCTTTTGTTCTATTCCAGGTTCTACACCTGTTAGTGTTTTTTTTCTAGAACTATAAATCCAAGTAAAAATCCTACTTTTGATTCCCATATGCTGTTCTTTTTACTACATTGGGAAGACTTTTGGTCCCTCTTCCCTGGAAATAACCCTAGAAAGATCGATAGTATGACGGCTAGTGGAAAAAAGCCAGCTTCGCTTTGATAATAATCCTGTTCTCCCAGAGCAGCTGAGTGCATTATCTTAGATGGAGCAATTAACCACTTTCTGATAGCTACTGTTTCATGTTGAAGAAGAATGGGGGTCAAAGCTGGATCTTCCAGAATTAAACTGGCAACCGGAACTTCAGTTATTCATTTCGTTGGTGAGTTTTTAAGCCTGCTAAAATATTCATACGTTCAGACAAAAACATGAATCACCCATTACTGCACAAGAAAGCCGGGTGAGTTTATTGGAAAGTTGAGAAAAGCACTACTTGTATCCAGGCCCTCTTTACCTAACTTTTCACACCAACACGTCTGCACCCATAAAGCACTGCTGAATGAGGCAGACTGAACAGTTGTTCTCATAAAGCTCTTGATGCAATAAGATCTCATAAAATGTGTACATGAGTATACAACTATCAGAGTATACTATGAAATAAGTGACATTTGCATGAAGATATTTCGTACATATTTAGTGATTTACAATACAGCTCCCGTCCACCAGTGGCACTGTTTCGCCAAATACACACAACCTGTCTGCCATGTACTTGAAAAAGAAGATAAACAATAGCATCACCAAAAGCTTTTCTCTGTTATGAAGCTTCAGTTTAGGTTAAGGTGAGAATTAGGTTTAGGTGTAGTAGGTTAAGTTTAGGTTAGGTTAAGGTTATAATTAGGTTTAGGTGTAGTAGGTTAAGTTCAGGTAGGTTAAGGTTATAATTAGGCTTGGGTGTAGCAGGTTAAGTTCAGGTAGGTTAAGGTTATAATTAGGTTTAGGTGTAGTAGGTTAAGTTTAGATTCAGGTGAAGGTTGGAATTAGGTTTAGGTGTAGTAGGTTTAAGTTTAGGTTCAGGTGAAGGTTGGAATTAGGTTTAGATGTAGTAGGTTAAATTTATGGTTAGGTGAAGGTTAGAATGCGGTTTAGGTGTAGTAGGTTAAGTTTAGGTTAAGTGAAGGTTGGAATTAGGTTTAGGTGTAGTAGCTTAAGTTTAGGTTAAGTAAAGGTTGGAATTAGGTTTGGGTGTAGTAGCTTAAGTTTAGGTTCAGGTGAAGGTTGGAATTTGGTTTAGGTGCAGTAGGTTAAGTTTAGGTTAGGTTAAGGTTAGAATTAGGTTTAGGTGTAGTAGGTTAAGTTTAGGTTAGGTTAAGGTTGGAATTTGGTTTAGGTGCAGTAGGTTAAGTTTAGGTTAGGTTAAGGTTAGAATTAGGTTTAGGTGTAGTAGGTTAAGTTTAGGTTAGGTTAAGGTTAGAATTAGGCTTGGGTGTAGCAGGTTAAGTTCAGGTTAGGTTAAGGTTAGAATTAGGTTTAGGTGTAGTAGGTTAAGTTTAGGTTGGGGGGCAGTGGTAGCTTAGTGGTTAGAGCACTAGGCTATTGATGACAGGTTCGGTACCCGGGCTCAGCAAGCTGCCACTGTTGGGCTTGTGTGAAATTCATCCTTTTAAACCTAATTTTAAACCTGAGCAGATTGTATAGTCTGTCATCTTCATTTATTGGTTCAATTTCTTGCCTGTTTACACAAATTATGGTAAAACACAGCCCACCATTGGAACACACGGTGGCACCAGAAAAGGCCATAGGGACAGATCGGGTCTTATAAGGCCCCTGGGTATAACCATTTACACCCCTCCCCCAGCCCTGTGTCACTCATCAAATACAGACAAAAATTATTTACAAAAAGTAAAACAAACTATTTAAACAACATCAGTCATTTTAATAATGTATTTTAGCCTGTTATTTTCCTGCAGTTACATATTTCTGTACATTTTGGTGCCAAAGGCTTTATTTATGTTTTTAAAATAATACAAAATAGGTTATTAACAAAATATGCACCTGTGTGTATGCATACTTGTGAAGGGCTGAGAGGCTTGCTGTTCACTTTATTTAGCAGGAGGTGGCAGGGAGTGGGGGGAAGGGGGGAGAGGAGCCAGAGGACAGATAATATTTCTTCATATTTAAATGATTTAATCATTACATATTCAAGGGCTATTCACTTGTGTTTTTCACCATATTTCCTGTATGTTAGAAAAGCCAGAAAGTTTACTCTATTTAAGCTCCAGACAAGACCCCTGACAGTCACAGGCCTCAGGGCACTGGCCTCTGTGGCCTCTTTTCTACTGCAGGGCCAAATGGTTTCCCAAGGCCGCTGTTCCATGTCAGTGCGGAGCAGTTCGACTGGTCACGGTTTCTTTTCCCATTTGCTGTGTTGCTAAATCGAGACCAGAAAGTGCACAGTGTCTCCTAATAACTACGCGACAGCTGCTGTCCTCGGATGTGTCCGGTCTCACATTCCCGCCCTGATGCTAACTTGACGTGCTAACTAAATGTGAAATGGAGAACTGTTGCTTGTTGAGCATTTCTCTTTGCTCCTTCAAGTTGCTTTTGAATCTTCGGGATGGACCAGACACCAACTAATGCTAGCTGATCCTCCACAGACCAAGATACAGTATCTGGAAATATAAAGACCCTGGATTTTGCAGCACAAAGGAGCCCTTCCAATAATTGCAACAGTATCCGCAAGTACGGTTAGCTAACTGTGCTGAGAAAACCCCATTTGTAAGTGTTCTGTGCTGAACCCTGTTACCCTCCATGCTCAGAACAGTGCAGTGGAACTAAGGGCCTATGACCTGTTTTGGGGTCAACTCAACTTGAGGACACTAAAGTTCACCCAACTTTTAAACTCACAGTCTGGGTGGACGCTTAGATTGTAGCCCCACTTGGAAGCATCTGTCCTGGCTTTTAAAGGTTAGCTAAACATCAGGTCGTATGTTTATATTACACAATGTAAAACACAGATCCGTTAACTAAGCATTTGATGTTCAGTTAATACATAATTGTCCTAGTCCTAGAACTTATGTTAGGCTAAATCAAATACCCAGATTGCCCTGCACAGGTCTGTCCTCCAAAGAAACAACTGCTACAACTTACAGAAACAACTGCTTTATCAGGTGGAGACAGGAATGTTACCGTCAGCAAACAATGCCTAAACACAGTGTAACTAAATAGGACGAGGTGACAGTTATGTAGCAGATAACAGCCCTCATTGAAGTCTTAATAGGACACTTAATGAAGTATATGTTTTATTAATGAGTGTGTAATAAGATTACCTTTATCTGAGCCATCAATCTGCCTGTCACACACAGACAGCGAGTCAGCGGTAATGAAAACTGTCAACCGCTGTTTGCCTGCGTCAGCCTACACGGCGGGTTTTCGCTTTTGTACCATCCGAGTGTAAACCGCCTCTGAGTAAAGTTGCACAGAGTATTCATGAGAAACCATACAATGCCGAAGGTTTATGAAATATGCATTTGAATGTGGGGTTTTTGATGGTTCCACAGCGAAGCCAAAAAACACGTAGCTGCATATATTATGCAGGAAGTACATTTCTAAAAGCAAAGGCCTTCAGACTAGAAGAACCCCTTTTGATTCCCTGAAGAACCTTTCCATGAAAAATGCTTAAAAGGAATACTCCAGTGTTTTCCTACCTGGCCTCTGTCTGCATGCTACAGATGAGGTAGGTAAGAAATTAGGCCTTTCCTAATTCCTTTAAAGAACCACAGATAGAAAGGTTCTTCAGGAAACCATTAGGATTCTTCGATGGCAAAGCTCAATTTTGTAGAGTGCATCTCTGCTAGGCTGACCTTCTGGCTTCTGGCCTTCCCTGCACAACACCAGCAAGTAAGGGGTTAACAAGCCAGGGTTTACAAACACGGCCGGCAATAAATTTCTATAACTCGTTTTTAAGGAGTGGATTTATAGACTCTCGCATGGGGATATATACGACAGCCCAGTCGACATTAATTATTCCAAAAACAATTTGATAGATGTGATTATTAATCCAGAGACACGGGCTGGCTCCCAGCAGAGCCGCTTGTAAAGGCTGGATTTATCATGTTGACATTTGCCGAGTGGATGTGCCGTTCGCTTCTCTCAGCGTTCTAACGCTCTTTAGCACTCCAGCGCAACAGCCCAGCAGCCCAGCAGCCCACAGACTCATAACACAACACCTGCACCTGCAGAGCAGTACAGCACAGACAACTGCATGAACAGAATCAAGCACCATTTAACACAAAAACTTGCAACACTTCATGCATGATTCTTTGTGCTGGAAAACACTGCCCCAAGTGGTCTGGAGCACTTTCATTTAGCGCATCCTCAAAGAAAGTGCACTTAGAAATGCTATGTTTTGGTTATTTGTGTTATTTTGTATCGTAATGTGGATGTCTTACACCTTAGGATTTCCTATGGTGTAAATATAAATGCAACACAAGCTCTTTATGACTGCCTTCCACCATCCGACCAAAGCCTGGCTGCAGCCGAGGTAGGGTCGGTCCTCAGTAGGACTGTCCTATGAAGACTTCTTTTTAGTAGCCTATTGGTCACACAAATGCAACAGTCCAGGCTGTGTGGTGACGTCACCAGAAAGATCCAGCCTGCTGCAATTTCAGTGTGATTTGAATTTTTTCATGGAAATGAATTATATTTATTAGTAACTTACATTTTAACCAAGCTCTTCTCAGGAGGCTTTTTTTCTTCTTTATTTCCATGTTGTATTAGTTGCATTCTCCAAATCACATATTCTTTCTGCTGAAAAACACAAAGAGTGCCCCTAGTGGTCTGGAGCACTTCCATTTTGCACAATTCTGGTTATTTGTGTTGTTTTTTTATCATAAGGTTGATGTGTGGTGTTTTTATGCAACACAAACATTATAAGCCAGTCCTAAATCATATGACTTCACCATTGCAGAAAAATTTCCAATGTCAGAAAAAAAGTCACATAAGTCTTGCAGCACACTCCCAGCATCGCATCATCACATCATTGTGTGGCATAAGTTGGTCGGGAGAGCAGTTCTTGCTGTCTGTTTCTTGTCTGCATGTGGTGACATCACCGGAAAGGTCCCGCCTCTTGCAATTTCAGTGCAAAGCTTGTGTGCTTTTTGATTTATTCATGGAAATTATAATTATTAAAAACTAACATTTTAACCAAACTGTGCTCTGGAGGCTTTGTTTTCCACCATTTTTGTGGTGCTGATTTTTCCTTTTTTCCCCCGTGTTGTAACAGAGGGCTGCAAAGGACATGTCAGTTGTGTCCTCCAAATCACCCTGAATGTTGACTGCATTTCTAAGCTATTTGAGAAGGGTCCTTCACTTTGGAAAAGTCTACTATGATATAGCGCCTGAAAAATGGAGGAGACGCCAAGAAGGCTTGTGAAATGAAATAATCATATCATTAAAATAATATGGAAATAATAAAAAAAAGAAGAAATAAAAAAATTAAATAAATCAGTAAAATTAAAATAATAAACTAAAGTGAAATAATCTCAAAATGATCTAGTTGCAGCCCTTCAAACAAAAATCATGGTCTTCGAATATTTACAAATTGTCTTTAGATGCGGTAGAGTGTCAGACTTTAGTCTTTTAAAAGTCTTCTAATGTGTGTTTATCATTTTATAAGGAATTTTGTTTGATTTCAATATCAAAATACATAATCAACTTGAATTTTATACATATATTTTTTTCTAATTGATTCTTCTGACTTCTGATTCCAAACTTTAGGATGATTGAGTTCTAAAAGGTAAAATGTCAGTGTTACCGGTTCTTTTTTTTTTATTGGATGATAAGTATTGTGGTTTCATTACTGCATGCATATTGTAATCTTTTCTGACTTCATGATAGTTGCTGTGTTATGAATCCATGGGCCACCGTACACAATATACAGCCTCAAAAGTTCCCTGGAAACTGACTGTGCAGCACTTTCACTTCATTTAACTGTGAGCACTTGCTTGTGCCACTTTTGTGTTGAAGTCAACACAAGATTTCTGTCTTGCTGTTAATTTGCTGTCTGGAAATATTGCACCTGTCCAGGGACAGCATATGAAATTTGGCTTCCAGCAAGATCTGGAGCTAACGATGTACTGTCTGTTGTCACTGTCAAACAAATAAATAAACAAACCAGCAAACAAACAAATAAATAAAAAGGAAAGGATGGCAGAGTCAAAGACAGGTGATAGCATCTCAGAAAGTAAAATGTTGTTGGAGAGAGCTGTATGGATATACGGTCATCTCTGGTTGGTAGTGCTCTATGGTGTGTGCTGTGTACAACCACAAACTAAGCCTTCATGCAAAAAGGTCCAGCACTCTATACAGTAGAGAGGCTTCTTTATTTAATTAGAAACAGGACTTTTCGGCCCTTGCTCCAATGCCTTCATCAGATACTCAGCACTCCTCTAAAAAGCTCTTACAAATGGACCTCAGTTGTGGTCCATTAATGGGAAACAATAAGATGGGTCCAGTTGTCTCCTCATAAGTTCAGAAATCACTGGTTACCAGTCAAAACCTTGGAAGGTGAAAGGGGCACTATGTTTTCAAAAGTACATCGTATAGTCCAAGTTGAGTCCCCTTGGAAGAAGCATGATGTTAGGAGAGTTAGGTCACATGGTTAAGGACAGCCACAGATTTTACAAGGGACCTGTGACTACTATAGGTAAGGTAGAATGGCGTGCCTCGAGGCCAGTTGGTGACTTGCATTATCCTGGCTGTGCAGCCTGCCTGAAACAGCAGCATCGATGTTGGAGCTGGCCAAGCTGGCCGAGTTATAGTCGTCAGCCATTAGCGAAGCAGAACACAGCTAAGCTGACCACTCTCTGTGGCTCCAAGCTTAACTTAAACACAGACTTAGAGTATAGAATGGACACTCACGTTTGTTGAACCACGTGGGGACAGTGTTTCACGCTGCAGACTGGCCTTAGCTTCCCTTGTTTTCCCTAGACAATTAATTACTCAGCTTTGTTTACCCTAGTCCGTAGCAGTATCTACATGATATATACAAAAGATTTCTAATGGTCCAAGGTCTTCAATGTTACCTCCATCTTTCACCACTACCTGTTCTTTACCAGAAAAGGAAAAATCACATTTTGAGTGACCCCGTTTTGAAAGGCTGTGCCACCGGATTGCTAAATCAGCACATTGTATGGCACAGCGATGATCACAAATCCTAATCCGCAACTCCCTGGGACATTGATTTGGATTGCATCTCTACAAACAGTTGTTTTACACCCTACAACTAGCAGGCAATGATTGATTTGTTGAAACTATACTAAAAAGTACTGAAAAATAAAAGTTCTTTTGCTCCAGTGATATTTTTTTGTTTTCTATCTAAAACTGTATCTATCTGGCTGGGAAAATGACTGTATGCTGTTGCCTAGCTGCCTGATAATGCTGCTCCAACACTGCTGACATTACAGACCACTTCCCGGCATGTTTGAAATAATCAAGTCATTTTCTGGAGTTAACTGGGTGGACGAATGGACTCCTTCAAGTAGGAAATACCCACTCTTGTGACCCCTTTGACCCCTGTGAGTATCATGCTGCACACGGCTAACAGATTAGCATTCTGAAAGCAACCAGAAAACGGTCTCCAAAAGATGAAATGCAGTGTGCAACATCATCAAGCCCAGTTTTAGAAAACCTCCTTGTACTTGTGTTTTGCTGCTCAGTCATTAATGTTTCTAATTGCTTTGAGGCTGTAATTGCTGAACTTTGTCAGTCTCCCTCAGCGGGGACCCAAAAACACCTCAGCTCGAGCTCAGCACTTCACAAATAAGGTCAGCAGCATTCTAATAATGGCAAGGGCCCGGCTTGAGTGGAGGAACAGATTTAGAAACAGGCCAGACACCCACAGTCACAATTACAGCTCCTGCCAAAGCTTGAAAGAGAGACAGGCAGGCTGAGAAAGAGAGAGAGAGAGAGAGAGAGAGAGAGGGAGAGTGTGATGGGAAAGTTTTTTGCCACTTGAGTAATGGGACAAATATCTTCACCTCTCTCCAGAGCTTTTCCTCCTGAACAAGCGAGCTGTGCTCAATTAATCTCCTCTGGTCTTAATGACCCTGGAAGGTGACTCGCCAGATAATGCGCAATTACACTGGAAACACGGGCCGCTGCCAATTAGGACTCGGCGAGTTTTTTTTCTCCCTTCCATCTCCTGAACTCGTTCTGCCGTCCCAGCGTGCCGGCCTGTTTGTGATTTCATTAACCGGCTTCTTAAAGGGGAAATTAAAAGTGGAGCCCTCTAAAGTAGAGCCTGTTGAGAAGATAAGATCTTTAACCACGAGCTGTCCACATATTAATATGGAGAAGAGGAAGGATTGTGGAAGAAAAGCTGGAGAGGTTGAAAAAAGAGTGTGGATGATCTACAGTTCCGCTTCCACTCTCCGCACTGACTTGAAAATACAGGCTCCTAAACGATTCTTGGCTGGAACATGCGGTTCTAGGAAGCCCTTTCATTAGTAAACAAGCTTTTCATTATGTGGAGCTTCTCGAGCTTCTTTATAGTCAGACAGATCAGAAACTGAAGTGCATTTCTCTTCTGTACCATGACGTTACATGTAGCCGAGAAGGCCTCAGAGCTCCTTAAGCCTTTGTCTTGAAAGGTGACACCGGCATTTGGTTGTGTATGCACAGCTTATTTAATCACAATAGAAAAGCATTGCCTATATAACAGGACACGCTGAAGCAGCCATGCATTCAGGGACGCCATATTTCGGGAGGGGTTAGGATGATTCTAAGGGCCTGTGACAGACAGGGGCCCTAAAAATGTATTAACTGAGTATTTTGGCAGAATTGTTAGAGTTGTGGGGCCAGTGTAATATCTTTAATGGGTCCCAAAATCCCTGGCAGCACCCCTGCACGCATGAGTCTATCCGGTAGATAGAGGGGTATAAAGCCCTGCAGTCCTAGGCTGTGGAGCAGTGGAGCTGACTTCTCTAAAGTGCTGGAGCTCCAGCCAATACCTCTAGGATAAATTTGAGTGGCTTTTTTGATCTGTAACTAATCCTCAATTATCAGTACCTGACCTTACTAATGCTCTCTCATGGCCGAATGCCATCACTTCCGCACAGCAGTGTTCCAAAATCTAGTGTAAGGCCTTTGCAGAAGTGTAGTGGCTGATACCGCAGCCATTATTATTATGGTATTTTTACCATTGATTTAAAATGCAACTCTGGAAGAGCAGGCGTCTACAAACGTTTGGACATAGAACCAGCTTTTCTTCTGATATCAGGGCTTTTAATGAGAAGTTTGTCCAACATTACTGTAATAAGAACCTTAACTCTTCTGGGAAGGTTTTACACTAGATGTTGAAACATTGTGGTGAGGATTTGATTGCATTTCCCACAGGATCATCAAGGAGGTCAGGTTCTGCTGTTGGATGATTAGCACTCCTGCTCATCCCAGTAGTATTGGATGGAGCTCCATCACCCCAGAGAACACAGTTCCACTGTCCATAGCCCAGTGCAGGGAGCTTTATACCTGTCTAGCCAATGCTGGCAATGGTGATCTTAGGCTGTTGTGTCCTAATGTTGTTTGCAGTCGCACCCATAATTAGAGACAACAAAACAAATAATTTTTTTTTTTTTTTTTTTTTACATTTTTTACATTTAATTAATATTCCAAACAACCCCATTCATAGCATGTCAACTCAACATCACTACTGTAGCATTAGCAGTGTTCTGGCCACTAATCTTGCCCAGCATTGCTATCGTAGCATTAGCATCACTACTGAGCCGACTGCATCCGGTATTGCTACTGAGGCGTTAGGTTATGATAGTATTCATCATGGCAATGGCATTGCTATCACATCATAAGCATTGCTATTGCTGCCTTGCCCAGCATCACTACTGTGGCATTAGCTTTGCGGCAGCGCTGACTACATACCTTGCCCAGCAGCACTGCCGCTGCGTTGTAGCAGCATTAGCCTCGCTAACATGCTGGCCACAGGCATCGTCCAGCCTTAATACTGCAGTGATTTCATTGTTATTGCAGCAGTAGCATTGCAACCATGCCCAGCATTGCTATCGTGGTGTTAGTCACAAACCATGTTCATGAGGTCCTGGGCCCTTCCCATAGTAAATATGTGCTCTACATCTTAAGGCTCAAAGGGGAAAGTCTTGAACCCTCTACCAGGCAGGGTCACAGCAGCAAATATCTACAAATAGCAGGTATTTTGGTCCAAAACTCCCCACTGTTGCAACGCCAATGATGAATCCATGCAGCCAATAGCGGCCCAGTAAAACTATGCCTGCCTGTTTTTTCTTGTTTTGCCATGCATTAGGCCTCTCTTACCCAAGTCCCACCTCTTTCCCAGTCACTGCTGCACCATCATCCTTTTCCAGTCCTATTTGTTAATGAGCCACCCCAGTATGAAGACGTCTGCTGCGCCCCTACATGCCAAGCAGAACGGGTCACCGAGACATGAGTGTAACTAATGTTTCCTGGCACCCTTCTCTCTCTTCTGTCTCTCTCCACTCACACTCTGCCATCTGCCCCCTCCCCCTGCCTTCGCCACTCTTCACCAGTCCAAGACATTCTCAGCGGGAAGTGTTAATTACACACATACACTCCACAGTCTTACACCCGAGCTCTGTTCCTCAATGTGTTAAAAAAACAAACCGCAGGAAGTCATAACACGCCATCCTCGTCTCATAGTATTTACCATCCGGAGAGGAGTAGGAGTGGAACCGTGGCAGGAAATGAACTCGAATCCACTCGCAGACTCTAACCTGAGGACGTATGTTACTGGCATGCCGGTGCTGGCTGGAGATAAGGAGCGCGAGGCAGAATCTCATTAGAAGATGCATTAACCCGTCCCCCCCCCCCTTGAGCCAAATGAATCACTCTCTCTGACTCAGTTACTCTCCAATAAGCTGCCGATTGATCCACGGCTTCCCTCTGACCTTTCAAAGCAGGGGAGCCCTGTGCCGTTTAGACGCGGCTGCAATCTGGAGAGCAGGGGTAGGTTTTTTAGAGGTGTAATAGCAAGTGGGCCCTGTTTAAAATAGCAGGAGAAAGATGAAGCTGAAGCACTGGTGAGAAATCGTTCAGGTGCACAACGTCGTGAAGGATAGCTGGAAAAGTGCGCTCTACATCTGAGGTGTGGGTCAGTGAAAGGATCTGCCCTGTAAGCTAGCATCCAAGCCATGTTTAAACAAACCATGGATGTACTGCTTTTAGAAGGTCCTGTAATACTTGCTTATAAAGGTGGAGAGTGCGACACCAACAGCGACACAGGAAAACTGCTCAAGTCCTGTACTACAGAAGCACTGGATTTGAACTGTGTAGCAATTAACATTATGTAGTAATTTGACCTTAAAAAAGCAGCTTCCAAATCATTTTGATGCTCCATAGACTTCGGGCCGAGATACTGGACTGCTCTATGGAACTTTGGTGGATCATGGACGAGACCTTTCCCTAAACTATGTAATGCTGCATAACCCAAGTCAGATTTGTGTAAAATCGACCTACATCCACATGCTTCCTCCACTTCTTCCACTCTTCTTTGAGTACCATCCATTGTTCCATGGATTTGTAGATCCCCCACTGTTCTTCTAAACGTTTCACAGTCTCCTGGAGCAGGACAGTTGTTGTTTATAGGAAGTAAAGCGGAAATTATGTAGGTGTTGATGAGCTTTTCACACAAGACGGTAAAATTGGACTAGTGGGGACAGAATCCAGTCAGAGTAGATCCAGATACTATCCAGATATCAAACGCATGTTGATGCCAGATATAAACAGACCCAATTAGGGTTGCCAGACAATACATATAGAACCTACTGACAGCTCTTTGGGGGGGGGGAAGTGGGGGGAAAAGTATTTAGTCAGTCACCAATTGTGCAAGTACTCCCACATAAAAAAATGAGAGAGGCCTGTAATTGACATCATAGGTAGAACTCAACTATGAGAGACAAAATGAGAAAAAAAATCACATTGTCTGATTTTTAAAGAATTTATTTGCAAATAATGGTGGAAAATAAGTATTTGGTCACCTACAAACAAGCAAGATTTCTGGCTGTCACAGACCTGTAACTTCTTCTTTAAGAGGCTTCTCTGTCCTCCACTCATTACCTGTATTAATGGCACCTGTTTGAACTCGTTAACAGTATAAAAGACACCTGCCCACAACCTCAAACAGTCCCACTCCAAACTCCACTATGGTGAAGACCAAAAAGCTGTCGAAGGACACCAGAAACAAAATTGTAGACCTGCACCAGGCTGGGAAGACTGAATCTGCAATAGGCAGCAGCTTGGTGTGAAGAAATCTACTGTGGGAGCAATAATCAGAAAATGGGAGACCTACAAGACCACTGCTAATCTCCCTCAATCAGGGTCTCCACGCAAGATCTCAGTCTGTGGGGTCAAAATGATCACAAGAACGGTGAGCAAAAATCCCAGAACCACACGGGGGGACCTAGTCAATGACCTGCAGAAAGCTGGGACCAACGTTACAAAGGCTACCGTCAGTAACACACTACGCCGCCAGAGACTCAGATCTTGCAGTGCCAGACGTGTTCCCCTGCCTAAGCCAGTACATATCCGGCCGCGTCTGAAGTTTGCTAGAGAGCATTTGGATGTTCTGGAAGAGTATTGGGAGAATGTCTTATGGTCAGATGAAACCAAAGTAGAACTGTTTGGTACAAACACAACTCGTGTTTGGAGGAGAGTGAATGCTGAGTTGCATCCAAAGAACACCATACCAACTGTGAAGCATGGGGGTGGCAACATCATGCTTTGGGGCTGTTTCTCTGCAAAGGGACTAGGACGACTGGTCAGTGTACATGAAAGAATGAATCGGGTCATGAATTGTGAGATTTTGAGTGCAAACCTCCTTCCATCAGCAAGGGCATTGAAGATGAAACGTGGCTGGGTCTTTCAGCATGACAATGATCCCAAGCACACTGCCAGGGCAACAAAGGAGTGGCTTCGTAAGAAGCATTTCAAGGTCCTGGAGTGGCCTAGCCAGTCTCCAGATCTCAACCCCATAGAAAACCTTTGGAGGGAGTTGAAAGTCCATGTTGCCCGCCGACAGCCCCAAAACATCACTGCTCTAGAGGAGATCTGCATGGAGGAATGGGCCAACATACCAGCAACAGTGTGTGCCAACCTTGTGAAGACCTACAGAAAACGTTTGACCTCTGTCATTGCCAACAAAGGATATATAACAAAGTATTGAGATGAACTTTTGTTATTGACCAAATACTTATTTTCCACCATTATTTGCAAATAAATTCTTTAAAAATCAGACAATGTGATTTTCAGATTTTTTTTCTCATTTTGTCTCTCATAGTTGAGGTCTATCTATGATGTCAATTACAGCCTCTCATCTTTTTAAGTGGGAGAACTTGCACAATTGGTGACTGACTAAATACTTTTTTTCCCCACTGTAGATATATAAAATCATATGAAAATATCCAGAAAAGCACAAATCAATCCAAATTCCACTCATGTACATGGAACTAAGAAACTGAGTTCAAAATCCAGATCAAATAATTCAAAATAATAAAAAAAAAGCCTACAATACATCTTTCTGACTGATCCGGTTTGTGTTTATTTATTAATTTTTTTTGTTTATTTGGAAAGATGATGCTCAGTATTTCAGCTTGCATCAGTCTCTAAAACAGCATCATGGTTAATGCAGCTTGTTGCCATGTTGTTATGAGTCAGGGGAGTAAAGATACAGGATTGAAAACAGCGTGCTTCGCATAAACTTCGGGCTTTGAAAGATCACAGCTGGGTAAGCTCGACTCTCATGACTTCTCACGTGAAACTCTTTGCCCTAAAAGACAACCAGAGATGTTGCCACCGGCAAAAGAACCCAGTGGGCGCTGCACTGCTGAGTTTAAGACGTGAATGAGATCAGCATGCAGTAAGGCTCTAATGGGCCGTTTGACGTAGTGTGAAGAACTCTGATTATCTGGTTACAATGGCAACTGTCATAGGCTGGGATATACACTATATGGACAAAAGTAAAGGGACACCTGCTTATTCATTGTTTCTTTTGAAATTAAGGGTATTAAAAAGAGTTTATCCTGCATTTGTTGGAGTAACTGTCTCTACTGTCCAGGGAAGAAGGATTTCTACTAGGTTTTGGAGGAGCATTGCTGTGAGGATTTGATTGCATTGTTGGATAATCACCACCCCACCTTATCCTCAACTCCCAGACTCATCCCAAAAGTAGTGGAAAACACAGTTAGTTCCACTGCTCCACCGCTCAATGCTGAGAGGCTTTATACCCCTCTAGTCCATGCCTGACATTTCATGTTTAATGTTTATGTTCATGTTTAAGTTCATGTTTATCTGCTCCAGAGAGTCCTATTAAATTTGGTAATACTTCTGTACAGGGCCTAGACAAGCTGTGTGTGTGCAATTGCACATCTGTTCCAGCAATGGGTGCAACTTAAAGGAGGTGAATGCATTCATTAGAAAGCATGTCCACAAACATTTGGACATGTTTTGTAGGAGCAGGAGCAGGATAACAGTCAGGTCTTAAAGTTGGAAAGTGGAAAAGTGGAAAAGTCTAAACCAAAGGTCCAAATTGTGATGGCTAGATGACTGGTTACCTCCAAAACAGCAGATTCTGAGGGGTGTTTCTGGTATGCAGTGGTCAGTACATACCAAACACGGTCCAGGGAAGGACAACCAGTGAACTTGTTACAAGGACACAGGCGCCTAAGGATAATTGATTAGATCAGTGGAGGCCACATGGAGGATCTGCTGCTAACGTCTTGGACCTTCAGAGATCTTGTAGAGGAGTCCTCAAGTGAGTGAGTGAGCTGGACAGTGAGTGAGTGTGCCGGCCAATGACTGAGTGAGGCAGCCAGCAATTAAGTGAACAGGCCAGCCAGCCAATGACTGAATGAGTCTTGAACTTTCAGAAGTCCTGTGGAGTCCATGCATCAATGGGTCAGAGCTGTTTTGGTGACACAAGGGGAACCTGCACAATATTAGGAAGATCGTTGAAACGTTAAGGCTGATTGGTGTATAATCAAGGGGTAAGAGAATCCCTGACAACAACAACAACAACAATAATTATAATAATAATAATAATGCTAGAATTACATGAAAATGATTGTGGTGATTGTATATGTGCACTTTATATGTACTCCCCCATTTCAGGGACCTTTGGATGCTCAGTTGCTTCTTGGTCAACTGTTTGAAAGCAGGTTCTGCAGAATGTGGACAAGAAAGTGGGGGCAGGGGTGATCAAAATGAAGTAGTCAGCTAAAACACACAGCTGTCATAGAGGGACTCAGTAACAGATATTGATCGGATGGAGCAACAATGAAGTGCAGGGCAGACACACTGAGGGTACACAGCTGTCTTAACCTGCTGAAATTACTTCAGCATAGGGGGATGGGGTGAGAGAGAAAGAGAGAGATTACTGTGAGCAAGTGAGAGAGGGAATGAGGGTATTGTGTGGGTAAGCAAACCAGCGTATAGGTTGGAATGAGTAAGCAATCGAGGAAGTGACCCAATAAATGTGTGAACAGTTAATAGAAAGAGGGTCAGTCAGGGAGTGAGTGAGCCAGCCAGCCAACCAGCTATCGACTGAATGAGTGGCATAGTCAGTGACTGAATGAGTAAGTGAGCCAACCAATGAGTAAGTGAGCCTGCCAGTTAGTGAGTGAGCCAGCAAGCCAGTAGGTAGTTGAGTGACATAGCGAGTGACTGAATGAGTGAGTGAGTGAACCAGTGAGTGAGTGAGCGAGCCAAAAAATGAGTAAGTGAGCCAGTCGGTTGGTGAGTGAGCCAGCCAGTGAGTGAGCCAGCTAGTTATTGAGTAAGCCAGCCAGCTGGTGGGTGAGCGAGTAGCGAGGTGAGTGAGTAGCCCAACCAGCCAATGACTGAATGAGTGTGCCAGCCAGTAAGTTAGTGCACCACCCAACCAGTTGGTGAATGAGCCAGCCAGTGAGTGTGTGAGCCAGCCATCCAGCTGATGAGTGAGTGAGACAGCCAGTGAGTTAGTGGGCCAGCTAGTGAGTGAGTGAGGGAGCCAGCCAGTTTGTGAGCGCACCATCCAATCGATGAATAAGTGAGCCAGCCATCCAGGCGATGACTGAGTGAGTGAGCCAAGCAGAGATTGAGTAAGAGTAAGTGAGTGAGTGGAATGTTGTTTGCTGCAGTAATTTCATACATTTTCCATTCCATTTACTGCAATTGGGAATTTACAGCCAAGAACTGCAGAAAAGTCAAAGGAAATGAACAGCTCTGGCCTCATGGACTTGTCTGTGTCACTACCAGTGTACAGCACCAATCAATACAATGTGACAGCAACCACCAGTGACCTGTACACTGGCTATTTGGCAGGCAGGAAGGAGGAGAGAATGAACCCATTTGTGAGATATTAGGATATCCATTGCAAAGCACTATAAAGCAGAAATATGATCCAGACCGCTGTATTTGTGGTGGCTCCTCATGATAAAGAAGCAGGAGGCTCTCCTCAGACTGAATTAAATCTGAAGCCTATAGCCCTTCATGGACGAGAGAGGATTTTCTCTGGGTCTTTTCTGGGTCATTCCATTGTGCCCCTAATCTTATTTTGGCGTATGAAATAAAAGTATCTTAGTCCATTGGACACAGTTGATTTAGGGTCATGTACTCCATATTTGCAGCCTAATGGGATGTTGTCACACCCGAGCTATTCTCCCAGACGTAATTTGGTTTGCAGATTTAGGGCAAGGCTGCTAGCGTTTATTTTCCCCTCAGCGTAACCTGATGTGTCGGGTAACCCAGCATGGCCTCGTCTCCTTCAGCTACGTTTTTCAGATAAATACAGGTTAAAAGCATGATGTCTATCATTAGAGTGCAGCCTTTGAATAGCGCTTCTTCAGTAAGAATGGAGTCCCTGCTTGAAATTTCAAACAGATAGCCTGCACGATAATTGTGTGGTTGTATAGCAGAGCAGCGAACTGGGGCTTGAATAATAAAGGCCAATTGTTGAGTGTTGGTGAGGGAGATATAAGAGATATTACTGCACTTTTTGAATTGGTGGAGAAAAATGAAGGCATATGTGGTCTGTCTTTTTAGAGGGCATATTCATCGCATGGCTTTTTTTGTTTGGTTCTCTTATTCAAGGTCATACACTCTTCCTCCCTCTCTCACTCGCTTACTGGTTCTCTCTCTCCCTCTGTCTCTCCGTCTCATCCTCCCACTCGCCCTCCCTCCCTCTTTAAACTTTGCATCCCTGTAAAAATGCAAACAGAGAAGAGCACAAGGGTAATTCTCAGAGCCGTGTAAAGGTTTTGTGAGAGATATGGCATTAATTTTATTAAATGGCAGCCTTCCAGTGATTTAGAGGTGTTGCATTTTATGAAGCATCCAGCCCTCGATCATTACAATGCTTTTTATGGTTGTGTACGGCGAGATGCAGAAGTGCAGGATGATTGGTTTATGATTATTACGCCAATGTTAGAACACCAAGACAAATCCATAAAAGCATAAAACCATTCATGACGGTGTAAACATCACTCCATCAGTTTTGCTGAAGATATATGTATAAAATGAGAATACTATGCTAGTACTCTCCTCCAAAATCAGCCATGAGTGTATGGATATAAAATAAATTAATTTTTAACCAACATAGTTATTAACAACATTATTTAAACCAGTAATTCAAATAATTTAGTCTAATTTAATGCTGTGACATAGACAGGCATATGCGTTTTAGGTAATCTTACGTTTAATGGGTTCCTTAAACATTAATTTCAGTGCATATTTATAATACATAAGTCTAGCCTACTGGTTATAGACATTTTGTCAGTTTAGTTGCTGCAATTTCCAAATAATGTGGTTTAAACTTAGTGAGCTGCATTTCTTCAACAGTGACTTGTACCGTTGTTCAGGAAACACAGCCACGAGCTGTAGCTGACTCCATTAAAACTGAAAAAGCAGCCGAACATCAGGAATGACATTGTAATAAAATAAATATCAAGAAGTCATTATCTAATTTCAGGGCAGATGATAAATGAACTATAAATACTATGAATAGATAGTTAATCTAAACAAGAAAAAAAAGCCTAGTTTTGTCAGACCGCCACTGACCAATGGTCAGAATGGTCAGTGGCATTTCAACAATGAGGAGTTTGGGATTCTCTAGATAACAGCATGCACAGATTGTCTTTCAGTGGTCCTTTTTTCAACACTTGTCTTGTTGTTGTTGTTGTTGTTTATGTTGTCACCATTTGGCATCTTGCTGGAAAGTTGGAGGATGAGCATTTAGGATGAGTATTTTCCATCCCAGCACCTGGAAATACATTCATCTGGGAATGTGAGAGGCAAGGCAGACTTCAGGCACCAGGCAGTTGGTGGAAGACTGGAGGATGGTGGTAGACTTCAGACCAGACCTTGTGCTAGGGTCCAATTCATTCTGCTCACCTATACCAGTGAGCTTACAGAGCCCTCTGAGGATGAAGGGGAATTTTTGACCACATCCTCAATACTCAATTGATACTTTTTTGGGGGGCCCCTGTCAGTCAAAGGCTCTTAGAATCATCCTAGGAGGAGGAGGATTTTAAAGGAGCATTGCCGTGAGGTCAGGATGATTATCACCCCAACTCGACTCCTAAAAGCATCCCAAAACTATCAAGAAGCGTCAACCATTATTAACTCAATGATGGGGGCTTTATACCTCTCTAGCCCATGCCTGGCTTTAGGCCAGGTGCCAATAAGTTCATGCTTATCTGTTTTGGAGGGTCTTATTCCATTGGCAGTACTTCTCTACAGACTTATGAAACACTTAGTATATATATAGTATATTTATATATATTTCATATTTAAAATACTCAATACTTAAATACTTAAATATCTGTTTGTATTTTTTCATTTTATACAGTTTAGGCAGCAGAAACTCTTTTTTTTTTAACAAATGCACATTAGAAACTCCAGATGACTCTTGGACTTCTCTGGATCGATAGTATTCCAACTGAGATTGATCAGAGAGAAGCCTCAAGCCGCTCAGGTAGAGATAATTACCCAGGCTTTCTCAGGTGTAACTGGGCTGTTATGTGTATAGGCAAGAACTAGTTATCCAGGAGATACTCAAACACTCATGTGCTATTTTTTTAACATGGTTTAATGGGTGCATATCATTATTGTACTATACTACTATATTACTGCAACTATACTATTTTACTGCACTATACTATTAAACAAATAAATAAATACAAGTCCATGCAGTTTATATGAAAACTTTACTGTATAATACATTTACATATAGTTGCCTAGATACCACCCAAAGCACATTAGCCCTGTCCATTCATGGTGACGTTTCTCCCTGCCCTGCTTTTTGAACTAAGCAGTCAATCAGAATTTAGACCATTTACATACATCATCCAAAAATTCATAGTGATAATGACGGCCTTGAAAATGTAAAGTGCAACATGATCATGTAAAAAAATAGTTACATTAAAGGAGCTTTATGCAAGAATTGGTACAGTTCGGTACACCACTGTTGTAAATTCAAATTGCACTTTGCACGCCTCCTCATGGACAGCAGTATCTAAGCTAAAGGGAACAAAATCCTGAAAGAAGCTTGTGGACTGAGACAGTAGAGTAATATTACAGGGTTTTATGCAAATATGACTCTGGTTATGTAGTGTTACCAAGTTCTGGAGAAAGGTCTAATGCAGCTTCACCCACACAGTGCAGTAGCAGCGTTCCGGCCTAGAGAGGCAACAATAGGGACACCATTGTCCCCATTACAGTCCAGAGAGCATGATTTTGAAGCTGCTATTTTACGATAAAATAGCTATGTAATGTTGCTTTAATTTTGTCAAATAAACCCTTATCAAATCCTTTTTATCTTCCTCAAAAATGTAGAAGACGAGCCCGTTAATCTGGACCAGATTGCCTGAAACAGCGTGCAGCTTTAGAAGCTATAATAGATCACGAACAGCATAAGATCCCTCTGTCTTCCCTCCACCTTTCAAACCTACACACAGCAGCCCATACGCGAGTGCCTCACACTTCACACACCTACCTTTTCCCCACTTTAGCCAGCTGGTTGTCCATATGTCTCTGCTTTTGCCTTGCTAAAATGACTCACAATTATCCTTGAGCCAAAATGCATTCAAGACCTTTTGCTGCAGCAGAGCCACATTGATCTCCGGTCTGACAGCTCGTACGGGCCACCTTTGGCTCCCCCTGATGACATCACAAAGGCCCTGTCTCGTGTAATGCCTGTCATTACATCTCTCCTCAACCTACACTTAAAGCAATTACCACACCTCTGTCCACTTTGGCAACTTTGTTCGGCAACATTTTGAAATGCCAGGGGGAGTGCAGGGCTTGGACAGGTAGAAGTGTGCAATCCGCCACAGTCAAAAATTAGGAAAAAGAAATGCATACAGAATCATTCGTCACTCACAGAAATGGAAATGCACTTTTTTTAAAACTCTGAGCCACTCTTTATCATCAAACATGAAGGCTGTTATTTACTGAGAATACCAGACACTGTTGCAAAAAAAAAAGAAAAAACAGAGTGTCACGAAGACAATTTGAGTTTCAGCGCTAATTAGAAAGTAAGTCACGCTACTCAATAGAAAATAATGTCTTTTTAGTGATGATTGAAGGATTGAGTGGTGTGGAGGAGAAGACATTAAAGAGGTTGAGTGTTGTGGCGGAGAGTTATGAAGGTTAAATTCAGCTGGAAAGAAACCACAGCTCCTTTGGGATCTCTCAGCTCATAACCACAAAACTGTCCCATCGTCCTCTGGGCCGTCACCGTCTCTCTCAGATCAAGTGACCGGGTTAAAAGGTTTCAGAAAGGAGAGATGAGGAGGAAAAATGAAGCATGTTGAAAAAGTAGAGTCTTTCATAGAGAGAACGCTCCTGCTAATGCATGTTTTAACAGCATGTAGACAATGCTAATAAACTCCCAAACTTTAGCAAAGGGGCTCCTTTTCCAAAACTTTCTAGACATTTACACTCTCGATCTAGCAAGCCGACCCGCTATCTTTCTTTTTTGCGAGCAGTTATCCTAATTGAATTCTCAGCCTGCCAGTTTGGGCCTAATATAACTTACAGGCCAGGCCTTCAGTGTGGATAAGGGGGAGTTATTTGGTTTACCTGAAAAAGCGTCTTTTAGCTGGCTTTGACCCTGTGTCACTTATGGAGAAAAGAGGCTGGATGCAATAGCAGGCAGTTTAACGACAGATCCAACAGGCAAGTGAGTCAGAAAACACAGTCCAAGGTAAAAAAATACTGGCAAAGAGGCTCCTTCAGACTAGACAGACGAACAGAGCGAGAAAACCACAACAGGGACCAAAAAACTAAAAAAAAACAAGTAAATGAAAAATACATGGCTCAGACTCAGCAGTGCTGTCTGAGGGAGCTTTAGCTTCACGAAATGTTCTTCAGCCCTCCTAAATTAATATAGCCCCTGCTCGAATCTGCTGCTGTTTGGTGATTAAAAAGTTTGTTTTTATTCCTGGAGCAGTTGGATGTTCTCTTGTTTCTCTTTTCACAAGGCTGATGGTGGCTTCTTCTTCACCAGCATTTTCTGTTCCACCTTAAATTGTGCAGCTTCTACTGCAAATGGTGCTCGTGCAGAGTAGAACTGCTGTGCCATTTAAGGTGAAATTATCAAATAAGATCATTCATCAAGGTTCTGTAGAAGATTTGTTAGTTTCTGCTAGTTTGAGGTTTACTGTTGCTAGTGCAGACCACACATTAGGATGGAATGGAATGGTGGATTCACGAGAATCCGGGCCCTCCTGTTGGCGTGGTGAGTGAAGGAAGAAAAGGAGGAGATGGGGTGGAGGTGGGTGTGACATGGTTGACACACAGTTGGGGCTCTATAAGATGCTAAGATGCTTAACTCAATTTATTGTTTTTGTTCCTTTTCATTTTAGTCCTGGTTAATTGCAAACTTAATCTTTAGGAGAATATGAAGCACTTCATCAGAAGGCATTTCAAAATGTGGGGTGTAGGGGTGAAAACATTGTGACCAAAGTTTGTTGTGATACGTTTGTGAGGCTTGTGAGATAATGTTGCCAATCAACAATATGAATTTTGAAGTCTTTCCTGTATCCCGACCACAACATTCAGCATCAGATGTTTTTAACTCAACTTCCAAGCAAGCCTGGTGTATTTTGGAAACAAGCTGGACTGTGGACTGATTCATTTGAACCATGAAAGAAGGCACTTCCAACTGTTAAGCATGAGGGTGGGCTTGTGCTGCAGCCAGTGGCACTGGGAACATTTCACTGCTAGAGGGAAAAATAAATGCAGTTAAATGCTAGCATATTCTAGAAGCAAGCATCACACCATCTGTACAAAATTAATAAATACATGAAAATACACTTTTAAAAGGGTTGTTATTTTTTAATGTTTATGTTTTTGGGCACTGTTTCTTTTTTCCCTTAAATGTTTATGTTTTTTTTTCTTAAGAGCTTTGGAAATGATACTCACTGTATCATTCATTTACTTCTATATACACAAATATGGCAGAAACAAGTGTTTACACAAGCACATGCACTTCAGATGCAATTAAATTTAGTTCCAGGTGGCTCCTAGTTCACTTTACATCACAGGAATCATTTATTTAACTTGGACAGGCATAAATGCCCAAGGAAGCAGACAGTAGCTCCCTAGACAGTGCCTCATCTTCTTTACTGCATCGCTAAATCATGCCATTGATTGCCTCTGGTGTGAAGATTGCTGTCTTTTTTTGATTCTTCCCGGCATCCGTCGCCTGATAGAACGAACAGCCTCAGTGTATGAAGTGCATTACAGGGACCTGGCAGGATTGATCCCTCATTAATAAAAAGACATTTGCTGACATGGTCTTTAAATGTTCACCGTCAATGTAGTGAAAGGTACTGGTGAAAGATACACTGGTTGCCATTAACCAATGGTTTTGTTATATTGATTTTTTGTAACTTATTGGACATGGGTTTGCTGCAGAAGAGCTTAAAAGGCATTGTAGCCTGCAGGTTAGATGTACTGTATTATATATGGGTTCTGACCCCTGATGGGAAAATCAATTGGCAATAGAAGATTGTACTCCCCATGATACATTCCTGACCGCTATAAGAGACTGCTCTCTATACCTTATGGCATGTTATGATGTGAATGGAGTTTGATCTTTTATGTCTCCAGCCATAGTTGGTTCCCCTTTTACTAGCATTCATATCCCATGTTTTTCTTGTATCTTATTTTCCTCCTAGATTTACGTTGCAGGTATTGATTTCATACTGGCTATTGTGCTGTAAAGGGTTTAGGGCGTAAATGGTAAATATTGAAACTTGTTTGAAATTATTGTAGGCATATCCTGTGGTGTGTTTTCTTTTTACATATTATATTTATACAGAAATGAATATATAAGAACACATAGCTTACTATTTTGTAGTTTACCTAAATGTGTCATCATTTGATTTATAAATACTATAATACTAATATAAGACTATAACTTTTATATCTTCATGGCTTTGTCTGTTTTCTGATTTTTCTGAAGTTACCTGCAATGTATCTACCTTCTCTTTCAAAATGACATTATAAAATCAAAATTGTTAGACTGGAATATACATGAGCTGAAAAGACAAGCATTTTAATGGTGGTTTATTTTTTGATGAGTTGCTAGAAAATAATGTAAATGTTTTTTTATTAAATAATTACAAATCTAATAATTTAATAATTTAATAATTATTAATAATTATTTTTATTACAACAGTCATTTTTTCAGTTTTTTTTTGTTTTTTTTTCCATTTTAAGATTCACTGAAGAAAAATAAATTAATGTGTTTTTTTTTCATTTTAGGTTGTTGTTTTTGTATTAATGAATTATATCAACAGTATTTGGATTACTTGCTCAGACAAACCTAAATTCCACAACAAGGTCAGCATTTGAAGTTATGCAGAATAAACATTGAGTTAACCTACAGTATAGTTAGAACGTAGGTAAGAAGTCCTGCTGAGTGTTATGACTTGTGTATCATTATGTAAGTCAAACTATTCCTGAGTAAAATAAACACTGACACGCAGTGAGCCGCAAAATGCAAGCTTTCAGGGTTCAGTATTTACTTACTGCATCAAACCATTATCTTCAAAGTAGGTCTGTTTTTTCCAGTTTTCTATGATATAAATTTAGTAATAATGTCACTAACATCCAATATCATTTGAAAATTGTTTTGGTGCAAAACTCCTAAGCTGTGTTTGTATTCATTGCATATGAGATGCAAATGCCGCTCTGACCAGGAAAGAGAACCTTTACCTCCTTCTTAGTGCAGCAAACCAACATCTAAGTCTCAAGCTGGGCCCGGCTGTTATTACTTTCTTTGAAATATTCAGGATTAATATATAAAGGAACTTGCTGGTTCTGAAACATCTTCCCGGCTTGTGATTAATGCCACTGTGAAAGGCAGGCAATGTAGTGCGGGTCTAATTGGCTCACCTGTTTCGGGTTGAAACGTCTCCGAAAATAAGCTGAGAAAAAGCTACAGGACTGTGCCAACGTTCTGTAGTGCTTTCAGTTCACTAACCCTGGAGGCAGTGCCTTTGATTGATTCATTTCAGGTCTTGGTTACATTCCAGGATATTCTTCATTGGCAGCTGAATCATGGCCTCTTTCTCGGTGCCGATTGGTCTTTCATGGGTTTTTGAAGGAATCTAACCTGAGCAAACAGCTGCTAATGGAACACAGCAGTTGCAATGAATCTCTGGATGGACGTAGGGAAACATACTTGTTAATAAGGTTTATTGTAAGTTATTGTTATGAAGAAAGGGTTCTGTCCAAGGTACTCAGCAGTCCGTAGCAGCAAAGCTCTTTATGCCAAAACGAAATGTTGACGGGCAAATAATGTGGAGTAACAGATACATGGAAACTAGGAGACACACAAATCCAATCAAATGTTTTTGTATAGTGTTTTTTACAAATGCGGTCATAAAGTCACTTCATAGCAATCAGTAAAACAATATAACAAATATAGCAAGCCAAAGGACAATTTTACTCTGATCAGGACAATTTACAAATTATTGATAATTAATATAATATAATCATAAAAACAGATGGTAAGAATAATGAAAGTTATGATGGTTAAGGATGATGATAATAATAGTGGCAGAGAGTTTAGTTTAGTCATACCTTCACCCTAAGATACCTTTACCCTAACCATAACCTAAACCGAACCGAACCGAACCTTAACCCTTACCCTTACCCTAACCATAACCTAAACCTAACCGAACCCTTACCCTTACCCTGACCATAACCTAAACTTAATCAAAACCCTTACACTAACCCTTCCCCTAACCATAACCTAAACTTAATCAAACCCTTACACTAACCCTTACCCTTACCCTAACCATAACCTAAACTTAATCAAACCCTTACACTAAACCTTACCCTTACCCTGACCATAACATAAACTTAATCAAGCCCTTACACTAACCCTTACCCTTACCCTGACCATAACCTAAACTTAATCAAACCCTTACACTAACCCTTACCCTTACCCTGACCATAACCTAAACTTAATCGAACCCTTACACTAACCCTTACCCTTACCCTGACCATAACCTAAACCTAACCGAACCCTTACACTAACCCTTACCCTTACCCTGACCATAACCTAAACTTAATCAAACCCTTACACTAACCCTTACCCTTACCCTGACCATAACCTAATCTTAATCAAGCCCTTACACTAACCCTTACTTTTACCCTGACCATAACCTAAACTTAATCAAACCCTTACACTAACCCTTACCCTTACCCTGACCATAACCTAAACTTAATCAAGCCCTTACACTAACCCTTACCTTTACCCTGACCATAATCAAAACTTAATCAAATCCTTACCCTGACCATAACGTTAACTTAATCAAACCCTTACACTAACCCTTACCCTTACCCTGACCATAACCTAAACTTAATCAAACCCTTACACTAACCCTAACCCTTACCCTGACCATAACCTAAACTTAATCAAACCCTTACACTAACCCTTACCCTTATCCTGACCATAACCTAAACTTAATCAAACCCTTAAACTAACCCTTATCCTAAACATAACCTAAACTTAATCAAACCCTTACACTAACCCTTACCCTTATCCTGACCATAACCTAAACTTAATAAAACCCCTACACTAACCCTTACCCTTACCCTGACCATAACCTAAACTTAATCAAACCCTTACACTTACCCTTACCCTGACCATAACCTAAACTTAATCAAACCCTTACACTACCCCTAATCATAACATAAACTTAATCAAACCCTAACCCTTACCCTTACCCTGACCATAATCTAATCTTAATCAAACCCCAACCCTTACCCTAACCTTATTCAAGACTTAACCAAACCCTCCCCCTTACTCTAACCTTAATCTAAACCTAACTGAACCCTCACACAATTCCTAACCTTAACCAGAATTAACTGAAGGCTTACCCTAACCTGGATTTAACGAACCCTAACCCTAACATAACCCAATCCATAATGCAAATGTTACAAATGTCACGGGATTCACTTTAGTCATATATGTATAGATTTTATTAGATCTTGTTGGCAGCTGATGGAATCATTTTAATCTTACAAGAGCGTATAGTGCAGCCATGGCCTAAAGCTTAGAGAGAAAGGCTTAAGACTAGAAGGTTGCTGGTTCCCCAGAATTGGAATTCATGACTGAGGTACTCTTGAGCAAGGCCCCTAACTCTGGGTGTGTGTGCTCACTGCTCTATTCAGCAGTGAGAGTGTGGAGGTTGAATTCCATTGTGAAGTGTCTGTAAACCTTAGAGGTATCAATTGTTAATACTGAATGGTGTTGCAGGCTCTGAAGTTCTGAAGGATCTGCTTGAAAACGGTAAGCATGGAGGAGTTGCGTTATGAATAAGAGGCAGATAAACAGGTGTCAGGACAGTCTGGGAAGTGTTGATGAAAGCTGACTGCTAAGATATGTCAGTAAGAACTCTGCTCTTTGGCGTCATGGGTGTGTTGTCAGTATTTCTATGAGGGTCTCCAGTGGGGTGGTTATTCCTGCTCCTCGCGCTCTTATAGTTGTCACGTCATTCAGCACAATAAATGTTGTATGATTGTAGCCTTCCACGCAGCCCTGACTGCATTGTCTTTGCCTGAATCGGCTTCCAGTTTGTTGCTCCATGAAATTAAATGAACAATCAGCAGTGTTTGTGCTAATAGAGCTAGTCTTTGTCTTGATTAGATCAGTCTCTGCAGCACTGTACGGCTCTCTCGGTGCACACAGAGAGAAAGAGCCACGTTTCTTCATTGTGAAAATCTCAGGCACCGTTTATTTGATGTCGTCTAAGAGGACTGCTCATTATGTTTTTCTGCCCGGCTTCAGTGTCATTCTCAATCGCTTTCAGTTTCGGCTCTTGTAAAGGTCTGTCTTCTCTATTGTAATGAGTGTATTGATTGATTTAAATTCAGCTTGTGCAGCTCCTAGAAATAAAGGAGCTCGGAAGGGTTGTGATCATTCCAGGCACTCATCTTTTATGTGCTTTTAGCTCCACTAGGTATTTTTGTGTGCGTTCCGAGGCACTTTTCTCACCTTAAACCTGTGTTTTCAGTTGATGTTTTGATGTGTCTGGTTTCAATAAGGTCTGGCTTTGCATAGAACATGCAGGCATGCAGCTATTTGCAAAGGCATTTCCTGGAATTTGAACTATTCTCTGAGAGTCTGAGTAGGCCTCTGCTAAGCTGTTTCATTAAAAGTGTTTTTCTAATGGCAGATGGAGGTGGAATGGAGACAGCAAGCGTGGGAGAGTAACTTTCTTTTCTTAGACGGTTCTGCTTGGAGAAATAATGCATCTTCTATTTTCACACTAGAAGAATTTGCAGCTTTTGTTCCTGTTTATCTTAAACTTCTTCACTATTAACTCTTAAAGGGACAGACCATTAAGCAGAGTTACATTTAAAAAATAGACATTTGTTCATTCTTGCATCAGAGATTTTGCCAAGTGGAACTGATTGTGGAAATGGGGGGGGGGGGGGTGTTTTGCTTTAATTTAGAATCAAGCATTAAACCTTGGCAGTTCTCCCCATAATAAGAGTATGATGTAAACTAATGCTCATTCACATATTTAATTTTTTTACAAAATTAAGGCCATTAAAAAAGTTTATCCTGCTTTTGTTGGAGTAACTGTCTCAGCTGTCTCTAAGAAGGCTTTCTACTAGATTTTGGAAGAGCATGGCTGTGAGGATCTGAATGCATTCAGCGACGAGTGTTAGTGAGGTCAGGATGTTGAATGATCACCACCCCACCTCATCATCCCTCATCTCCCCAACCCCTCCCAAAAGTGCTGGATAGAGCACTAGCCATCATTACAGAGAGCACAGTTCCACCATTCCACTGCTCAATGCTGCTGGGGGGCTTTGTACCCCTCTAGCCCACGCCTGGCATTAGGCATGGTGCCAATAGGTTTATGTTAATCTGCTCTAGAGAGTCCTATTCTACAGGAACTACGTTCTCTTAAAAGTTGGTTGGTGCTCCAACCAATACTTTGAGTTGGAGAGTTTGGGATGCTCACAGCATTTCTCCTCCAAGAGCTAGTAGAAAGGCTTCTTTCCTGGACAGTAGAAACAGTTACTCCAACAAAAGCAGGATACGCTTTTTTTAATATCCTGGATTTTGGAAAAGTGTTATTTTAAGTAAATGAATGTCTTAAAACTGGTATTTTCAAGACAGTTTCACAGTGTACAATATCATCTATTTAGCTTTCTGAAGTTAAGTCAATAAAATAACACACATTTACTGCAAATATCTGATCCATCATGAAAAGCTTGTCATCATAACTGAAAACATCATAACTAATTATGCACAACAGGTGCAACAGGCTATGGTGACATGCATTGCTAGGTTATTAGTCCTGCGCGGAAATTATGCAAACATACAAATACATGCTAAACTACAGATTGTAGATCACTCTACACAGCCAATGTGATTATAAGAGAGAGTAATTATAAGAGGACAATACTGATAATACTCTTTCTAATAGTGGTCAAATTCACTGTGATGCATACAACCTTTTTAAATTATTTGATTTGCACAGAAAGAATGTTTCACAGCCAGCCTCTAGCAGCATAAAACTGACAGTGTCAAGCTAGCCAGAGGTAGTATTGCAAGTGGGCCGCTGTCCAGGGTCCTGAGCTGGGGGTACAGACGCCAAGCCACCAAGTGGCAACACTCTGCCCTAGAGTGCTATTTAGTGAGTCAAGCCCACTTCATTGTAAGCCTCACTCCATGAGTGCTAATCTTTTCCAGTCCAGGACAAGCACACCTGATTCCACTCTGCTGCCCTTCTACTGCTTGAAGCGATTAGGCAGGTGAGCCAGGTGCGTTTGTTTTTCAGCCGACACCAGCGCATGAATTCTCAGTTGTTGCTGGTGGAGAAGCTGCTTTCTTTTCTTCACCTTCATCTCAAGAATGCTTTGTGCTTGACTGAGAACACGGCTCCGTCTTTCAGTGGTTCCTCCCCGCCGCGATGCACTCTTTGTTTCCACGCTCTGGACCTTAGTGAAGAATCAATGTGGAAGAGGCGCCACTCAATTGGCTATTACCATCCACTGGAGCCAATTAGAGCTGCTGTATCAGACAGAGACTTAAACTTAGTCTGGAGGTTAAACCTTCCCACCTAACCTCCTCGATAGATTTATTTCACCCAAGGCATTATTGACAGTCTAACAAAACCCACCGAATTAAAGCCAGCAAATTGAATTGTAGTGCATAAGCATGGTCATTCCTTTCATTCCGACTCTTTAATGGAAGAAAAGGAGTGCTGGGGAAATTGGTACTTCTTGAAAAGGTACTGTCTCATTATACGCACTATATACCATCTCATTATAAGTAAAGCATTAGTGGCATTAAGTCATTAGACAGCAGATAAGCTTGTATAACCCAATAATGTATTCAGAGGCTTTACCTGTGCCCTCTTTTAACTCACTAAGATATACCCGATTGGACCACATTGGCCATAGAAACACACAGTAGTACAGTGTATTAGGCTGAACTGTGGCTCTTTTATGTTTTCCACACCTTCAGAGTTCAGTCTTAGAGGATTGAGTATTTTCTGCTTCTCGCCATCCAAAGTCATCCAATAATATAATGTTGAGGTCTGGACTCTGGGGATGCTCAGTCCATTGTTTTGAGAACACCAGCAGCTTAAGCTTTTTTGATTTCTTCTTTTTTTGTCTGTTTCTCAATAAAGGCTTTTTGGTCAGCTTGATCACACCTCGGGTCTACTAGGCCTCCCTTCTCTCTACTTTTGAATCATATTTTGAATCATTAACTCCAAATTTGCTGTCCATGTGGTATTCCTGCCTTACGCCCAATGATTCCAGGTAGGCTCCGGACCCACCATGAGCCTGACCAGGATAAGAATAATGAATAAGAATATCTATCTATAATATATATACTGTGGTAGTGGGGTCTCCCGCCAACCACACACATCCCGCCGGCCTTCCCAGGACTCCTGCGCTGTCCATGGTGCTGACAGCTCAGCCCTGTTGTTCAGCACCACTGTTTTGGACAGCCCTCCACACTGCATGGCCAAGGGGAGGAGCTGACTGACTCGACACAGCTGGCACCCACTGACGAGATCACCTGTGGCCACTCACTCATGACTCCAGCATACAAATCCCATTGGAAGAGCAGTGGGTGAGTGCTCTCGCTCCACAAGGCTGTGTATATCTCTCTTTTTTTGTTGCCCTATAGTTAAATATATTTAGTATATATGCAACTGCCATGTAGCACCACCTAGCTGGTGTAGAGTTAGTTACAGACTGTAGCCCATTTGTTGATGCATCAGTTTCTGACTGCAAAGCCACTCTTAATTGGATATTTCTGGGAAGTGGAGCCATGTTCAACCTAGCAGGGACACTGATGTATGTAGAAAGCCTAGGAACACCACTGAATCAGTTATTGACCACTATGTCAGTGTCACTGCTGTGCTGAGAACAGTCCACCAATCAAATAATGTATGGTCAATAGCAGCCGTGGATGGTGTGTATATGATTTCATCAATTCTTCTCATGAATATGCACAGGAGGAGCTTGTCCTTAATTGATATATGGGCTCATTTGCATAGAAGATTCCGTGCATTTGCTTGTTTTGCTTGTTTTTGTCATGATGCGCCAAGCACAGCGCAAGGGAGGTGAACATCAAGGCAGAAGTTCTTGAATAAAGGAATTTAATTGAACAATTAATCAAAGCTTAAGGAATCCATTACGCTTATTGGAATGAGATGATGCATTGCAGCTCTCCTGCTAATTTCGTTTTAAATAATCTAATTCAGACTTACTACAGAAACATAATAACCACTGATGGTTTCAATTACCTAGCAAACAATGTCAGTAATTATAAAGGAAATCTAATTCCCAAACAAAAGGCTTTTTTTGTTGTTGTTATGATTTGGTTCCAGCAGTCAGTCAGAGGAAATGTTGCTCTGGCAATTTTATAATTTTCTGCTTTTCACGCATAAACAATCTTTATGACAATTCAACCAATGCCGGCCCGGAAAAAGTGCGAGCAAAAGCGGCAAAGACATATCCCTCTGTCACCTTAATCTACCCGACCAATCAGGCAGCTCTTAACGGCCACCAATAGACTTCTGCTGAAATATGAGGCCGTATCGGTCTAAAATATATGAAGGGGGCGAATTGAACGGGACAGCTTGTGCAGATGGAGTGACACACACAGTCATAACCGTGGCCCGGCCAGTTCATTTTCTCCGCAAAATGTTTCGTTCCTCTATTCATCTCTGACACATAAATTGCGTTTCAAGCCGGGACCTCCAGAGGCTGGGTCTTAGGCTCTCTCGCCCGCGCTCCGATGTTAAATGACCTTTGAAACAATTTGATTATGATGTTCTGCTGACAGGCCCAGATTTGTCATGAGAGAGCAGACGGTAATGGATCTGAACACAGCAGAGGAGGGGTGGGAGAGAGAGAGAGGGATAGAGCAAGACACAGATGAGGAGAGGCAAAAAGAGAGTGAGGGAGAGAGAGATGAAGGAAGAGAGAAAGAGGGGATGAGATAGAGCGAGATGGATGAAAAGAGAGAGAGAGAGAAGAAAAGAGAGACAGAGAATGATTGAGGGAGAGAGAAAGAAAAGACAGAGAGAGAAAGAAAAGAGAGAGAGAAGAGAGAGAGAGAGAGAGAGAGAGAGAGAGAGAGAGAAAGTAAGAAAGAAAGAAAGAAAGAAAGAAAGAAAAGAGAGAGAGAGAAGAGCAGAAGGAGAGAGTAAATGAGGGTGAGAGATAAAGAGACAAAGAGAGAGAGGGAGGAGAAAGAGGAAAAGAGAGACAGAGAATGATTGAGAGGGAGAGAAAGAAAAGAGAGAGAGAGAGAGAGAGAGAGAGTAAGAAAGAAAGAAAGAAAGAAAGAAAGAAAGAAAAGAGAGAGAGAGAGAGAGAGAGAGAGAGAGAAAGAGAGAAGAAAAGAGAGAGAGAATGATTGAGAGGGAGAGAAAGAAAAGAGAGAGAGAGAGAGAGAGAGAGAGAGAGAGAGAGAGGAAAATAGAGACAGAGAATGATTGAGAGGGAGAGAAAGAAAAGAGAGAGAGAGAGAGAAAGAAAGAAAGAAAGAAAAGAGAGAGAGAGAGAGAGAGAGAGAGAGTAAGAAAGAAAGAAAGAAAGAAAGAAAGAAAAGAGAGAGAGAGAGAAGAGCAGAAGGAGAGAGTAAATGAGGGTGAGAGATAAAGAGACAAAGAGAGAGAGGGAGGAGAAAGAGGAAAAGAGAGACAGAGAATGATTGAGAGGGAGAGAGAGAGAGAGAGAGAGAGAGAGAGAGAGAGAGAGAGAGAGAGAGAGAGAGAGAGAGAGACAGAGAATGATTGAGAGGGAGAGAAAGAAAAGAGAGAGAGAGAGAGAGAAAGAAAGAAAAGAGAGAGAGAGAGAGAGAGAGAGAGAGAGAGAGAGAAGAGCAAGACAGACGAGGAGAGAAAGATAGAGAGGTATAGATGAAAAGAGGGAGAGAGAAAAGGAGACAGAGTGAAGGAGAGAGGGCAGAGGAGAGAGATATGCGGAATAGAGAATAGTCAGACACACATAGAGAGAAGAAGAGAAAAGGAGTAACAGGAAGAGAAGCAGGGGGAAGGAAATGAGAAGAACGGACAGAAATGTGGAGAGAAGACAGAAGAGGGAAGAGAAAGAAATGGATGAAGAGCTGAGAGGCAGAGAGAGGGAGAGAGGATAGATGTGGATTAGACTGATCATTAATCAGTACATTGGATAAAGCTGGATCTACTGTACACTCCACCACCCATACTAATGAAGCACTGTGTAAAATCCAATAGCAGCTCAACTGCAAACACAAACTGCCTGCAGTAGAACATAAAGCACTACAACAGGTGTACTCACACCATGTACGAGCGCAGCAGCCTTATATGTAACAGACTACCAAGAGGCTGTGTGTTACAACCATTTTACTACAGCTTAGGCACATCACTGCAAACTACACTAGGATAAAGTATACCAGTGCATGGTATCTAATTTATTACATTTATTACCTTTTATTATTAATAATAATGCCAATAAATCAGAACCTCTTTCCCTCGTAATAGTACTAGTTAATATTATTATTGTTGTTGTTGTTGTTGTTGTAGTTATTATTGTTATTATTATTAATAATAATAATAACAGTAATAATAATAATAATAATAGTTATTATGAGTAAAATCTATTTTATATTTTAAATATATTTATTGTAGGTATATCTGTAATACTCTGCTTGCCTAATAATATTACTAGTTAATAATAATAACAACAATACTATTAATTCTGATGCTAATAATAATAATAACAATCCTATTAATAGTTATTATTTGTATTGGATATTATTAGTAGTAATAGTAGTAATATTACTGTCTTTCAAATGTAATTTCCTTTTTGGCATTAAACAAGATGTGAACTGTAGCTAGAACCCATAGTTATCTTGGCTAAATCACAAAACTCATTTTACATGCTTGTGTTATCCATGCCTGTGTTACTAGCTAGTTGCCTGTGTTATTTAATGGCTTTGTTTCAGTGGGCTTATATGTAGTGTTGGTAGGTTATACAGTTAAAAGTGTCTATAACTAAAACATACAGCTATGAGCTGCCTTGTCTTATCATTTCCTTGTCTGTTACGTGGCTGGCTTCTGTTAAATATTTATGAATGTCCATTACTCCATGCAAAAAAATGAAATACACTGGCTCCGACTGAAAGCATTAGCTACTCAAGCTATGGATTATGGATGGACATAGTGGCATTATGGGGAATTCAGTGTCTGTAGTAAATTAGCATGGTGTGTCCTGTAGTTTTACTCAGCAGTCCAGGAGACAGTATACTTTTTCCTGGTGTGATTTTAGTGGGGCCCGGGCCCCAGCGGATCGGGTCTAACGACACCCCTGATTTCGTATATACTTGGAATGATGCACTGATACAGAAAATAACTGATGTGTGACTATGCATGTATGTGTATGTCGGCTTCACACATGAGTCCGAAAATCAGATGTTCCAACTGTCTGGACAGCTGTAGTTAGCAGGACAGCTTTACAGGCAGTTGGGCAAAATCCAGGGGAGAATGTTAGTTAGTTTCTGGACCTGAATTTGCCTCCTCTGGAGCTGGTCCACGCTTTCCTGGGTGTGAACTATTCCCCAACCCAACCACATACATACATCCTCGACCATAACTCTTACAGATCTTGCAGAGTAAGACTGTTCTACATCATTGATGCCTTCATTAAAAAGTATAACCAGAGGAAAGTACACTCTAACACCCCTGGGCTGTAGATGGTCTGAAATACACAATATGGACAAAAGTATTGGGACACTTGTTCTTTCATTATTTCTTCTGAAATCAAGAGTATTAAAAAAGAGTTTATTTGTCTTTTGTTGGACTGACTGTCTCTACTGTCCTGGGAGCATTTTGAGCATTGCTGTGTTGGTTGTGTGGGTGTGCATTTGCATATCTGTGTCAGCAATAGATGCAAATTAAAGCAACATCATGCGAGAATTGGCATTTCTTGCTCCTGGGCTCCCCCTACAGTCCGGAAGTGTAATTTGTGATTTAAGCCATTACTAAACCATCACTGCAAGTGAAAGAAGCATGTGGACTGAACGGATTTTACAGGATTTTACACCAATATGACTCGGTTTATGCAGCGTTACACAGTTCTCATGAGCATTGTCCAGTCTGCTTCACCAGAGTTTCATCATAGTGCAGCGGTAGTGCAGGTGTTCCAAGGCCGGAGTAGCAATGATAGTGTTACTACTCTCCCTATTACAGGTCAGTGGATTTAGAATTTGAAGCTGATATTTTAGGGATAGAAAATGTTACATAAAGCTGCTGTAAGGTAGGCATTAAATGCATTCATTAGAAGGGGTGTCCACCTATAGAACACTGGGTGCCCTATGGCTGAAACCCAGCTGACACTAAATTGTGTGTGTAGTGCTTTATTTGGGGCGTCAGTTTAATAAAAAAGAAAGCTCAGAACTCTGCAGAATAATGAATTACTGTACCTTACTAGTGCTTCAGGAGTTCTTGTCTGCTGGCTGTGGTGTGTGTGAGTGTGTGATCTCAGTGTTCTACAGTTCTCTGACCTTGCTGAATACAAAAGGTATGCCTCTATCCATGGGTATCACTGAATGGGTCTGCATTGCATAGACTGAAGACTACAGAGCATAAAAGAGCTTTCAAATGTCATGAGGTCTGAACCTCTGTGTTTTACAAACACACACACTTACACACACACACACTGTCCAGTTTCTATCAGCTCACATACACACACTTAGACACAGACACGCACAGGAACACACTCTCACTATAGTCACACAGACATGCTCACAATACATACTGTGAGAATATTAATACACACATGCACAGAGCCAGGCAGACATACACACAAACACACATACACAAACACACACACACACATAGACTTATATTCAGGATTGTGTGGACGTGACTGGCACTCCTGGCATTTGTTCAGAACACAGTATAATTGTGTTGGAGGCAGGCGAGGTTTAAAGGCCAAACTTAACATCACGGATGGTAGACAGACAAAAGCAGATGCTTCTCAGACAGGCCTCCTACTCTACATGCCATGTTTCTACCGGATAAATGTTACCAGGGAAACCACGTTGTTTCCCGGGGGACGGGCACTATCAGACTGTCAATCAGGCGCAGAAACGTCTGGCTCTGGCACGACTCTCAGGTTCAAAGCGTTATTATTAGCTTTAGCCGGCCGCCGTGTGCCAGAGCGCTCCGTGCCCTCCTCGTTCCCTTGAAAGTTAAAGTCGCAGGCATGGAGATCGAAGGGGTACACATTTCTCAAAACAGCTGCTTTGTCTGCGCCGTCCCTCAGCTGAAACTGAGCTCTCGCCTGAGTATCGATTTTAGATAAGCGTCGCAGGCATAACTTGGAAGAGTGTCACTTTGTACAAAACACAGGTGTAAGGCAGGCGCCTGTGATACAAAGCAGCCTTACCTGTGATGAGGGCTTTCCTGTACAGGGATGAGCTGTCTGTCCCTCATATGCAGACACTGAGTAACTGGAAACTACTGTCCTTAGAACTGATTCAGAAGGTCTGGATTACAAAAAGAATCTGGAGGTTTTATGGCACATTCTTGGGAAATGTGAAAAAAGAATATCCCAAGTGGTAAAAGATAGATAATTGGAATCTGAAAGTTGAAAATTGAGAATGATTTTTGGAATTTAGGCTTGTTTTGCTAGTGCGGACCACACCATGAGATGGAACGGAAGGGACAGACTCCAACTCACCAAGAATATTTTTTTGGCTTGGAATCCAGCTTTCATGTGGTCTGCATGTGATGATAGACCCCCATTAGTGTGGGGTGTGATGAAAGAAAAGGGAGGAGACTGAGGGCGACGTCTGTTCGGCATGGAATTAAACTGAGAAGCAGGGTTATATAAGAGGCTTGAGGGCCAGGAGGAGGAGTTTGGGGCGTGGTCCATCTCTCAAACTTAAGTTATGTCATAAAGGTTATGATCATTTTTGTGGAGGTTGGGACCATTTTTGGGAATGTGGGGCAACTGCCTTGAAATCTGGGATATTTTTCTCATTTGTGAATTTTTTGGGATATTTGGGCTAATTTAAGATTTTTTTATGAGAATGTGAGATCTTTTCCTTGGAAATTGTGAACTTTTGAATCATTTTTATCATTTTTATTTTAACTATTATTAACTATTATTAACTATTATTGTGACACACTTTCAAAAGTCCTGATTCCAAACCAAAAACACAAAAACACAAGAAGGACTGTGTTTTTGAGATGAGAGACTTCTCAAAACAGACGTCTGAAAACTGGCCTTAGTCATTCATTATAAAAGGCAATTAAATACACCAATAATGAATGTAGCTTTGAGACGAACAGATGGATATTTGTACATACATCAGAGGTCACTAGAGCTCACTGTAGTTTTTTTTCTCTTTTTTGTTGCATAATCAATGACTCATTAATTGATAACACGGTTCATATGCAGCCTTTCTGTAACTCCGAGATCAATAGCAACAGGATTATTTTACTAGGGAAGCATCGATTATTTCTGACATTCTCTAATCCAAGCTGCAGTATACAGGCCAGGCAGGCAAGAGCCTCAGGTTTACTAGACTTGCTGTAAACATGTTGTATAAAAGGCACAAAGAAAAAGAACAGGTTCAATGTTCATGTCTTAATTATCCAAACGCATGGAAAAACTCTGCTTATTGTCCAGGAGGTTGTGAGAACATGCCCTGTTGTTATGGTCTAACAGAGCCATGCTGGCAATATGGACATGTGTCAAGACGGTGTGCTTTAGGGGAGGTTTTGGAGTTTTTTTAATGGACTGAGGCCTCCATTTTTTTTTTTAATAAACCCTTGTCAATGTTGGAGTTGGCCATTAGAAAAAAGAGCTGCAAGTCTGAGTCAAATGGGAAGCATTTATCCAGACAGTTGTTCAGTCATTCTTCATTAATCTGTGTATTAAGCAATCTGATTAGAAGAAAAACATGCCACTTATTCTAAAGACACAGCAGCTCTCTAAAAGACGTGCATTTTCTAGATGCTGATCAGTCATCAAGGCTCCATTTGAAAAATTCTCCATCACCAATGCTATCTGGATAAATAATCATCATTAATCTCATATTAAACTGGGAGAGTGCACTCTGTGTTTTAGAGAACTGCTCTCAAGCACATAATTATGTCTTTAATTAGAAGAAAATTGAGCTCACGCTATGGGGTCCTGTTCATGGACGCAACACACACATACACACACACAAACGCATATACACACAGTTTTGGTAATGGGATTGGACGAAACACAAATCAAAAGTAATTATCAAGGCTTTTCATCAACAGCAGCCCTTTGTATCTGCCTTTGACCTGCAGAGTTTGGCTACTTTCATAGCCATAATTCAGACTTTTGTTTACCATAAATATGTAAATATTTGAAGATAATCAGTAAATATTTTAGTCATACCATTATGAATAGCATCTTTCATCAAAAATGTATATTAAATGTAAATGTAATTATCTAGGTAATTATATATAAATAGTATATTAATAGTATAGCAACTGACAAAAATATCTGTAGACTTCAAAGTATAGGACAACTAGACGTGAACTGATGATCCATCTACAGGTTAAACCTTCTTCTGTCACATAATGTTCCCAGGCTGGGAGGCTTTTGACAATAGATTGCTGAGTTTTTGCTGGGATTTGAATGTATAATAAGCTTACACCTGATGAGTAGCAGTTAGATAGTTGTGCCACCCTAGACCTGTGAAATTGCACTACATAAATACACAGGTCAGAGTAAATGTACTTTTACGTTCATTTTTGGACAAGCAACTCCATGGTGAGGAGGCTCAGAATAGGAAGGCCTCCCCATCTGGTAGAGGAATACTACACTAATACTGGGTAGGGCCTCCTTTTGCTCTAAAAATAGCCTCAATTCTTCATGGCATGGATTGCACATATTGTAGGAACAATTCCTTTGAGATGCTGGTCCATGTTGACACATTGTATGTTGCATCATGCTTTGATTAAGCACCAAATCATTAGGGCCAGACAGCTGGATTAAACGTCTATGAAATGGCAAAGCTTGTGCAGTGCTCTTGCTCAGCAGTGGTGAGTACCTACCTACCTCATGTCTGGGCCGAATCAACAGAAGGGCTCTTTAATAGGAATATTTAATGATGGCTACACAAAGAATGTGTCACTAGATACAATGCATCACACGCTGATACCTGTTGGGATGCATAGCCTGAGTCAGAGTTCTTATGCTAACCCCGGGCCAATATTGAAAGTGCCAGGGGCATCAGAACTGTACCTTAAGGCAATGGAAAACATCTAGTCTTGGGTCCTGTTTTCATGTGGACAGCTGTACATGTTCATTGCTTACCTGTGCAATGTCCTGGAACAACAAGGCTGATCTGCAGTAGCTCCACTTCCTAGTATGCAGGAGATCTAATGCTACTGACTTAGTGCTGAACAACACTGGGCACCTTGTGTAAAGTCAATGCCTTGAACTGGAGCTGTTTTGGTGGCAGGTAAAGGACCAACAGAACATTAAGTAGGTGGTCATAATGTTTTGTCTCTGTTCTCTTCCTATCTTTCTCTCGCTTCAATGGGAATGCTGACCTGGCAGCACTCGCTAATGCAGTATGTGTGCATGTGTATGTCTGATCAATAGACTTCAGTTGCAGTGTTACCTGCAAATAGCCTAGCAAAGCTTCCCCTCAAATTTGGACTTCATAGATTTCTTGTTGTGTAGGAAATCAAATAATTACGTTCTACAAACTATGTATAGAAAATTGCTTAAACAAGCAAGAAATGGACAATTTCAGCATTACATTATATTACAGGTCATATAGAAAACCTAGCCCTTGGAAGAAAGGTAGTTTGGATGGAATTGGGACAGCTGCTTAAGAGCTAATATCAGGCTCAGACATAGCATACATGAGGTCAGACCAGGTAGTCACATACAGCTGCTGTCCCAAAAACTTCACAGTCATGCATCTTGTATACAAAAATAATCTCCAAAGAACCATTGGTTTGCAGGGCTGCAGCTAAATACTAGCTAAACAGTGGACTAGGGCATTTCCCAAAGCAAAATGTCTCAGTTAGCCAGATCACCTAAGCTAACATTTGGGACTGTGCAATACAAAGAGAGGTGAGGGACATTACTAATATACAATGCTCACTTTTGGCCTAAGTGACCTCATTGAATGAAGATATTTCGGTGACAAACCCCTCAGATCTACGCTTTAAGCAAAAACGATTCTATTTAGTACTGAAAAGGGTTCCAATAGTGGAACCCATTTTGGAGATATATATAGCCAATTCTTTATAGAGCCACTGTATAACACATTCTTATGTCAGGCGAAGAAACATTTATGCATTGAAAGAGTTCTCATGATTGTACATAGAGCCACTGACACTGACAATGTTACTACAGAACCTTGAAGAAGTCCTGTAGAACCCCTAAATGTGTTATTACAGCAACATCTTCCAGAATTCCAGATATAAAGAGACAGACAGTATATCAAAAAATCATGTCTTGATTAACACTGTGGAATAAATACGCAAGTAAATAAATAAAGAAAAAAAGTAAAATATACTTTTATTTTTCAGGGCATTCTTCAAGCAGCAATGAGGCTGATAATTGCTTGCTAAACCCAGATTTTAAAGTGTATCGACCTGATTTCAGTTCACGTTCAACATGGAAACAAGGCTGCGCTTCCCGACGGGCATCTGCCATACTGAATTTCTACTCTCTGTCTCTCTCCCTCTCTCCCTCTCTCTCTGAGCCCGTGCCAATTCGCCCACTGTGTCCTATCTGCTGGAACCTGCTCCTCTGTTTACTGATACAGTACACCGCTCTCCTCTCTGTCTGCCTCCGGGCCCTTTCAGGCTGCTCTGCCTGCCTCCACTTTATCCGTGGCTTAAGCAGCCAGTAAATTGGGAGAAGTTGCTTTATCTGATTAAAAGAGTGTATCCCTAACAAGCACTGCGGGCTCTTTGACGGCGGCGTCTCTGATTTATGCGCCCGGGTCCAGAGAGATTTGAGGCAGGCAGGAAGATGCACCAGCAACAATACAACTGTTAATGATGCTCGGCGGAGACGCAAACCGAGCAATTAATGAACGCCGTCGCCACTACACAACGGAAAGTGTTAAAAGCAGATGAATCAATTAGCAGTGCTGAAAGTGCCAGACTTGCCCACTGGGTCCAGCCCTGACCCTGCGTTGACTAATGTGTATTAACATCGCATAGCTGCTGCATTTGCCCAGTGTGCCTTCAAGATGCCATTTCTCTGGAACGGTTTCTCCCTGAAGCAGCTTGAGGTTAAGTGGAAAGAGTCGAAACTCAACAGCTGGGATCAAATCCATAGATGTATTTATATACAGTCCTCAGAAACGCATGCATAACTATTTACAGTTAAATACCATGGACAGTAATTTCACTGCATTTTCACTGCATTTCCAGAGCAACAGGTTAAGCTGCAACATTTTAATTCATTGTTTTTGTGATGTCACTAAAACCAGTACATTGATATAAATCAGCCTTTTAGGCCTAGACCCACCCATTTATGGTAAAGTTACAAAAAGTAACATGGACTGTTTTTTTGACTGAGACACTGTATAGGGCAGCCAATCACAACAGAGATTATTTACACATATCTGTCCTAAAGACACAGTAACAAAAACAACCTGCTTCATTGTAAGGAGTAGAAATTGGTTAGTAAATGGTTATGTAAAAAAGTATGACTGTTCTAATGCATATAGATATACATATCCATGCATAGAAACATACATTGAAAATACACGCAGGCGATATGGGATATTTGCTCTTTTAATTTATGAAAATGTAATGAATCCGAAACTCCCCACTGGCTTCAATTATAAGTATGTTTTAAGACAGTTTTCACTTCTTTCAGGGAAATGTGTTGAAGATTGCTCACTGATAGAGGGTTAGAAAGGTCAACATCCTCATCCTGACCTTACTAATGCTCCTGTCACTGAATGCAATCAGATTCTCACAGCAATGCTCCAAAGTCTAGTAAAAAGCCCTCCCTGGACAGTAAAGACTTCAACAGTTCCTCCAGTTCCTTCAACAAAAGCAGGATAAACTATTTTTGAATACCCTTGATTGAATAAGCAGGAGTCCCAATACTTTTGTCCATATAGTGTAGTTACACTGGGTGCATATTTAGGAACAGCAATCAACACTGTATAATACCTTTGAAATATGACACTGAATGCATCAAATATGCTATAGCTTGAGACATTGGAGTGACTGCTAGCAAATAAAGATACTTCAAATGGTTATTTGACTGATTTAAAGAACTTTTAATTGGTGAATAAGCTTTACATCATTTACTTCACTCCTTTAAAATGTTCTTCACACTCACACATCTCTATTACAAACAAGAACATGGTTCTTCTATGGCTTTGCTCAAAGTGTCATTCTTATGAGCGTAGCTAGCAGAAGGAATTTACCGGACTTGGTGAAATAGTACATCACATACATTCATTGTAGTAAGTGGATACATCAACTACAGTCTATGAACCATTACAGAAGTTTCTTCACTGACCGAATCTCATTCTCCAAACTTTTAAAACATAACTCAACACCTATACGATTTTAAATGTCCCCAGCTTTTAACAGTTACCTGCTGGGTTACAAATATGGCTCAGGAAGGCAGTGTGAGTCCCCTGCTGCAAACCATTGTGTTACAAAAACAATCAAAGCTGACATTTCAACATATTTGACAGTAATTTTGCCCAGTATGCTTACAACGTGCTCCAGGCATTTTCACAGGTAATTATACACCTAAGACTAAAAGACTAAATGGCCGCACTGAAAGTTTTCAACTGCAGGGGTCCGGAGAGGTTCTGTGAACTTTACTGACTCTTCCAGCAAACTGATCTAAAAAAAAAAAAAAAGCAAAGCAAAGCAAAGCTGCTATACAAAGAGGAACTTCAACTTTAACATGCCAACATTGAAAAAAGGTTGCAACTTATAAACAAATAATTATCAGTGCAGCAATAAAGGTTTTACACTGGGTCTATATAATACCACCTTGCCTCAGTGTGTGATTTTGGTCTTCAGATTATGTTTGGACTTCACCTGACCAGAATAAAAGCCAGATGTAAACATGCCCAGGATTGGATAATGATCAAAACATTCAAGCCAAAAGTAGTCAGAAGGTCTTTTTACACCTGCCATTAACATCCGTTTGGTATCCGGACAGTATCTGGATCTACTCTGACCAGATTCTGTTTACACTAGTCATTAAAATGTGTCCCCAGAGATCTGATTTTACTCCCTTTACCTAAAAAACGAACCTCATTTCCGCTTTACTTCCCGTGAACAACGCTTTCTCAAAATTGGCCTGCTCTGGAAGACTGTGAACAGTTCGGTGGGACGATGATGGTTCTCCAATGCAGTAGAACAACAGACGGTTCTTGCATTTCTGTAACGGCTCTATCAGAAAATGCATCAGACTATTTAAAGTGTAATGGGACAAACTCTGCAATACTACCACCATCTATCACACAAACAGAGAGGGCGAGATAAGCAGAGCAGCATGGTGAGAGAAGCCATGATCCACTGTAGTAATTGTGTTTACCTTTAGCCATGTGTATTTGTTTTCCACCCTTTTGTCATGTCCTTCACCTGACTCCAGTTAGTTATTCCTCATTGTAAATATTAGTCCTGGCTCTGCCCTGTTGCTGTGAGATTTATATCCCTGTGTTTTGTTTCCTTTGTCTTTTTAATCCGTTGCCTCTGTACGCTTTGTCTTGTTTCTGCCTTTGTTTCTGTTTCTATAGTACCTTTAACTTTTATTTTGTTAGTTTCACAGTTTATTAGTTTCTTATTTCTTTCTAGTTAGTGTTTTTACCATTTTATTGTTCTATTGTTTACTCCTGTTTTCTCTATGGATATCAACACCCCCGCTGCTGCCTCTGCAAACCTTTACCTGCATTCTGTTAGCATGCCTCCATTCCATCTACATGTACAGAACACCATATGAGTGTGCTGTTTGTGTTTCTGAGAGAGATGCTAAAAGTGGCACTGTACATCGATCAGCCATAACATTAAGTAGTTAAGTAGGTCCAACTTGTGGAGCACTTTTCATAGGTACTGACCATTGCATACCAGGAAAACCCCACAAGACCCGCCACTATTCATTCACACGCTCATCCCTGGGGCAATGTCTCATGGCCAATTCACCTACCATTTGTTGAGGCAACCATGAGGTGGGACGAAACCATGGTTTTCAGACATACTAAACCCCTCACAGATAGCGACCAGAGTGAGCATGCAACCCACACCCCCAGGCCTCTGGAGCTATGCGACAGGACTGGACTACATGCGGTGCCACTGTGCCACCTACATCAAATTCAAGCACATTGAATCAACTTGTTGTTTTTATTGTACTGACCTTTAGATTTTATGAAGCATTTCTAAGACTGTATTCATAAAAGAATAGGATCTATGCTGTTTAATTAGGCTTTGCTTGTTTTGGTCAGTCTTGCCCAGGCTCTACCCTACCTGCAACACTCCATTTAAAACTCACTTGCAATGGGACTACACCTATTTTTGCTTAGTCAGGTACTTCAGATAAATAGATAAATGCCACAAAGAGGGAGTGCTGTTGAGAAGAAAAGACTTGTCCTCCTCCGTTTTCTAGCTGTTAGAGGTAATTGGCCCATTGAGGGCTCATTTTGGGGGTTCCCTCAGGTCCATCTAGGACTGCTCTTCCATGGTGGGAAGCCATTATCTCAGAGGCCGAGGGTGACAGAAAGACACATAAACACACACACAATCAATCTTACAGCTTATATACATGTATATATTTATATATATATATATATATACAGCAACATTTTCAGGTTCCACCAACGCCATCAATCAATCAATGCCACCAACAGTAGACCTTCTTTAGAGCTTTTGGAGCTGATATATTTTTTCCTATGTAGATGTTTCTCCCAGTGTTTCTTAGTGACAATGTGAATTCTACCAAAATAATGAATAACCCAGAAAGCAACCCCGAGAGGCCCACACTTACTGCTTTTATCCAACCCAAATAACACTGTGGAATGACGGCAGTGCCTTCATCTGAATCTGGAAACCAAAACAAAGCCACCACATTATTAAGGCTTGGGCATTTTGTCTCTTAAGTTCATCCTCTTCTTCTTCTTCACACTGACATTGCTCAAACACATGCCTTGCTCATTCTCGGCCACTGAGAAACCTCAGAAAATATCTACTGTCAAGTGCAAAAACCAAAAAACACCTCAAAAGGCCCATCAAAGGTAAAGTAGGAACAGAACAAGACATCAGTCCGAAGGGCAGAATGACATTCATTCGATCATTCTAAATGAAAAGGTGGACAGACAAATGACAAACATCTACTAAAGTGCCCATGTGCCAAACACACCTAAAGTAAGAGGGATAAAAAGAAACTGTAAACCCGGCCGACTCAGAAGGCCCCCAAGTGAGAGCAGATCTACCAGCTGAGAGCAGGGTCAATTACACTTCTTCAGACTACAGCCAGCAAGGAGCACCAATCAGCTACCAGACCTGTGTGAATTCAGTGTCTCAAAGAATAGAAAGAGAGAGAGAGAGAGAGAGAGAGAGAGAGAGAGAGAGAGAGAGAGAGAAAGAGAAGGAGACACACAGAGTGAGAGGGGGCAGTGAGATGGACTATTAAATGACACATTGCCAAAAGGATTTTCTTTCCCTACAGAACCTTGTGATGGATGGTTCTTTAATAGAATACTCCAGTGTTTTTCAACACCCATCTCTACCTGCCGTATCAGCATTTATTCAACATCAACATCCACATATGGACAGTTGCTTTAGGTTACTTTTGTGTTCTTTTACTAAGAAAAGGAACATTGCTTCTAGAAATCAAGCAAATGAAACAGGTCACAGGTTGCAGGAGCACTCCTTTCAATAACCATGTTTGTAAAGAACCTATTTAAGGTTTTTAAGGGACCTATATATTGTAGGTTCTATATTAATCTAAATCTTTCTCACTAGAGCCGTAATGTTCTAGGCTTCATAGTTCAGGGAAGAAGAGGAAGGGGGCGCTATCAGCTTACACAGCAGCTATAGACGTGTAAACTTTTGAGCCTGGAGCGGCTAAGGCAGCACCCTGAGAGGCTGCCACATCCTGGGTAGCTGACAGTCTGAGGGGACAGCAGTGGAGTCCAGGGCCAACACTGGAGCTGGAGATCTAGGGACTGTCACTGAAGCTGGAGACCAAGGGGCAGGCGCTGGGGTAGGCATCCTAAAGGTCAGCAGTGGAGTAGGTGATCTGGGGGACAGCAGTAGAGTAGGTGATCTGCAGGCAGGCACCCGGGTAGGCAACCTGGGGTACATCAGTAGAGTAGGTGACCTGGTGTGGGCACTAGGGCCAGCGGTAGAGTAGGTGATCTGTGGGCCAGTGGTAGAGTAGGTGATCTGTGGGCCTGCAGTAAAGTAGGTGACCTGGGGTCCATAAGTACAGTAGGTGATCTGTGGGCCAGCATCAGAGTAGGTGACCTGGGGTCCAGTAGTAGACTATGTAGCCTGGAGTCCAGCACTGGAAATTGAATGCTCCCTTGTCCTAAACCTGGAGCTCCCAGTGGGGCACGGATTGCATGAGCCTTGATGCTGCACAGATGTCTTTGCATGCAGGCGGAGTTGAGCCAATATCCAGAGAGGCTTTCAGGCTTGCAGTGATGTTCTTTGGCTCTGTTGCCAGCTCCAGAGTGGCACAACTGTCTAAGCATTGGCCTCATTATAGCAGGCTTAATCCCTGGTGATGCTACTGCCATCCATGGCCCTCCCTCTCCCCTCACCTCTCAGCACGATGTTAGCCGGTGTTGCAGTTAGTGTTCTCCTTCAAGTGCATTGAGCTGTCCAATGGCACTGTATTACTGTATATCCTCATATGCACACATTGCCCACAAGTCTGAGGCAGTGTATGTAATCTCAGCACACTCTTGGCACTTGTTGTACCTGTAAGATTTAGATTTGTATTTTCTAATACTTTAAGTAGATATCACTACTGATATACCATAGTTTGACTAATGTCTCACCAAGGCACTCTAACAGAGTGCGCTGTAGCCTCACAACTCAGAGACACAGCCGCCGCATTATGGCTCCAGCGGGACTTGGCAACACTTTCAGGCTTGTCGGGAAAAAAAAAACCCTCACTACTGGGCGGCTCTTTCCCTTTACTGTCTGTTCTTTCCTCTCTGCCTCACGCCAAAAGTCACCCCCGGTTCCCTTTCTTCAGTATAAGCGTATTCCCCCCTGATCACCCGAGAGAGATCAGAGGGAGAGAGAGGAACTTTAATCGTGCGCTCATTCACCAGGGAGCGGTTCCCTCGCCGACCAAACTCTTTGTTCAAACACAACGTTTCCCTGCCATCTGAGTGAGATTATACTGCTCGGCATACATACACAGGCATACACGCATACACACACACACACACACACACGCTCAAGTGCAAGCGAAAGCCGGAGAACGCGTCCGAAGGCGCCAGCTGGCTCTGGCTCCTCTGGGGGCCTTCAAACCAGCCACCAAACTGCTAAAGACAAACAGAGTTCTGAATCAGATCAACTAGTTTATTTTTTCTCTTTAACTGTAGCACACTTATTAAACCATTCCACACTTATTAGACCATTTAAAATCATAAAAAAATTGAATACAGTGGCCTATAGTAAAAAAAATAACTTAATAAACCTGATTCATAACTCTAGATGCAGTCGATCAGTCAAGACATTTTTCACACACTATATGTCCAAATATTTATGGACACCCCTTCTAATGAACATGTTCAGCTAGTTTACTTGCAAGCATTTCTGACACAGACATGCAAATAAGATAAGATAATCCTTTATTAGTCCCGCAGTGGGGAAATTCACAGGGGAAATGCACACACACATAGCATGTCCAGTACTGCCAATAGAATAGTACTCTCTGGAGCAGATAAACATGAACCTATTGGCTCCATGCCCCTATACAGGGGTATAAAGTCCCCCAGCATTAAGCTGTGGAGCAGTGAAGGAACGGTGTTCTCTGGAATAATGGTATGATGGTGCTCCATCCAGTACTTTTGGGATGAGCTGGGGAGTTGAGTATAAGGTGGGGTGGTGATCATCCAAAATCCTGACCTCACTAATGCTCTTGTTGCTGAATGCAATCAAATCCTCACAGCAATGCTCCTCTAGCAAAAATCTAGTAGAAAGTCTTCTTCCCTGGACAGTAGAGACAGTTACTCCAACAAAAGCCGGATAAACTATTTTAATACCTTTGATTTAGGTTGAAACAATGAACGAGCAAGTGTCCCAATATTTTTGTCCATATAGTACAGCAGGCATGCCTTACAGACTCAGAAGATTTAACCCTTTTCACCAGTGGTATGTGGCATCCGTTGGCATATATGTAACTCGAGGGATGCCAGCATTACCAGCTCATTGTACTCTTCATGAGGGGTATAAAAGTACTCCTAATATTACTAGCGCCCTCTACTAGGTCTAACAGGGAACTGAATGATCAGTTTTGGTTCAGGCTCTTTTATTTGCTCTCGTCCGAATCAAGTAACGAGTTTGTGATTTTGATGCGTTTCCCCTTGGTTTGGTTTGATTTCACACAGTGAGGTCAGATAACGTTCTTGCTGCAGGCAAGAGTTAATCTGGGACCACCTCTTCCCAAGGGTCTTCCCAAGGTTCTTCCCAAGAGTCTTGCCTTGCCTTGCCTTTGGGCAGATGAATGAAAGGTTGAAAATCCTGGGTCCGATTTAACTAGTCTAAGAAGTGAAGGTGTAAAAACGTATTTAATAAAATGATTATACCTGCTGATGGTGTATTTAATAAAATTACTGGTATCACTTTACTGGATGGTCCATTGTAGAGGCCTCATAGAAGCTCACCTACATTCAACTAACATTAAACCATTAACTATTAAATGCAACAGAAATCTACGTTGAATCTAAATGACTGTCTACTGAATGTAACCCTACACCTAACCCAACCCTAACCCTAGCCTTAACATTAATCCTACCCTTTCAGGGGTTATGGTTAGGTTCAGATTTAAGGTTGAGGCTAAGGTTAGGGTTAGAGTCCATAGACAGTCATTTACATTCAACTTCAAGTTCAGTTGCATTAAACACACATTCAGTTGAATGTTAGTTGACTGTCAGATGAGCATCTGTGAGGCATCTGTAATGGACCACCCAAGTGAAGTGATACTGAAATTAATATACAAGCTGATGACTTATTTACAGACCTTTTGGTGTTGCTGTTTGGTTGGAATTTCTCTGAAGCACTGACAGATTTCAGCCTATTCAACAAATTATGTCAGCAACTTATTTATTATCAATTGAGCTCATTTTTCAGCTTTCGTGCCATGAATATGCAACATTTTATTGCAAAAGAATTTTGATTGCATTTGTCTGACCATCTTTTTGCCTGGTTGGGTTTTCGGTACTGAAGCAGTCTCAGTGATATCTGCTCCTCTGATAATGCTTAAAATATGCACAGAATATGCACTGAAATCTGTCTAGCAGTGAGCCAGTCAGCGTTGTGCTCTGTCTGGAGAGACACTTTGTGAATTAAGAGAGAAATTAGTTTTAATTAAATGAACATTCGACACAATCACACTGTTCCTTTTCCTTTCTAAGGAACAAGATCCACTATAAACAAGTATTTACTCTTTGACAACGCTCCTGCCGACAGATTCACATAGGGCATAATAAAAACCTTCACACCATATGGTAGCAACCTGGAAAATAATAGCGTAGGTTCAAATGCACACTGTAATCTGCTGTTGAAAGAGGCTGATAAGCCAGGAAGATGCATTGTTATTGGCAGCACTTCTGTTGCTTATTGCCTGTTTCTTTCGCACCATCCTGCAGCATAGCCTCATTCATATATAGCTGGGATTACAGGCTGCTGTTAAAGGACAGGTTTGCTGTTTTTCAATAATGTTTCCAGACATTATTAAACTCCTTCCCTCCTATGATTTATAATCATGCATGACACCGCGTCACATATAGCTTTAGTGCTGATAAATAGACCACTTCTCCCCAGCTTCTCAGTGAGTGTAAATGCAGTCCAGTGGGGCAGCAGGTTAGGCTTTCATAATTTCTGATAAAAACAGGCCAGTGACAGTGGACATTTTTAGATGTTTAGATTTAGATATGAACAGACTGGGTCTTTCAGGGGTCTATCAGGTTTTATTGACTTTATTCTCTATTTATTTGAATATGTTGAATATGTGGGGCAGTGGTGGCTCACTGGTTAGAACACCGGGTTATCGATAACAGGGTTGTGGGTTTGATTCCCGGGCTCGGCAAGCTGCCACTGTTGGGCCCTTGAGCAAGGCCTTTTACCCTCTCTGCTCCCCGGGCGCTGGAGTTGGCTGCCCACCGCTCTGGGTGTGTGTGTGTACTCACTGCCCCTAGCTCACTAGTGTGTGTGTGAGTGTGTGTTCACTACCACAGATGGGTTAAATGCAGAGGACACATTTTGCTGTACAGTGTCCACTGTACAGTGACAAATATGTGCACCTTTACCTTTATGTTGCCTTATCTATATGTTTACCAGAAACAGGAGGTTACATGGGAAGTAACCTACTTTAGCTTCTAGTGGTGTAATGTATCACAAAACTCATGGTTCAGATTGGATTATGGTTTTTGAGTCATGGATCAGATAAAAAATGAGAGACAGTAATTGTAGCTTTCAGTTTGAAAGTATTTTGTACTTTGTTTGTATTAGTTGCTTTTAATTAGATACAATCTGTTTATTTGTTTGTATTAATGACTTTGATTTTGACATTGTCTGTTTATTTGTTTGTATTAGTGACTTTGATTTTGACATTGTCTGTTTATTTGTTTGTATTAGTGACTTTGATTTTGACATTGTCTGTTTATTTGTTTGTATTATGAGTGACTTTGATTTTGACATTGTCTGTTTATTTGTTTGAATTAGTGACTTTTATGTAGACACCATCTGTTTGATTGTTTGTAATAGAGAGTTTTATTTTGACATTTGTTTGTATCAGTAACTTTACTTTTGACATGCTCTGTTTGTCCGTTGTTATTAGTGACTTTTATTTTGACACTGTGTGTTTGTTTGTTTTTAACTGAATGAATATCTAATTATCTAAACATCTAAATATATGAATATCTAATTTTCTAGAAGTCAGCATACTGTCGGTATACAGTACAAAAAAGGTATACTGTGAGTTCCTGAGCCACAGCTGTATTTCTGAAGTCCAGGTGTTTTGATGGTCTGGAACCCTCAGATGGCTAAAAATAATCAGCAAATTACTGCGCCCACGATTACGTGCCAAATGAGTCTTTACAAAGCTGTCAATGTGCCTGTCAACCACAGTTTTAGCCTTTCAGGGTTGTATGATGGATATTCATGAAAATAACCTGAAAAAATTCTTTCTGCTGGCAGAATTTGCAACAGTTTAAATGCAACCAGTTTTGAATGAGTGAAAAACTAGCCATGTTGTGCTGCTGTTCGCCTACGACTTTCTCAAACGCCCTGCTATCCAGAACATCCATTTATAAATGGAAGAGAGATTACAGGATCCAAGATCAGCTTCTCATCCACAAAGAATTCAACAACAATCATAAAGAAATTAATGAAAACACGCAGAACTATACTTGGAATTTATTATTTTCTAAATGAAAAATGTCAATTTAGTTTAACCCCTTAACACTCCAAGGCTTATCACACACTGAGGTGTATTACTCAGTAACTACAAGGACCTCTGTACAAACTGGTGGGGCTATTCTCTGCTAATAGAAGCTTGTAATAACACTTTCAGCCCACCGGCAGGCCATAGGCTTTTTAAGGGGTCAATATATTGAATAACTGAACTGTGTGTAGTGCTGTGTGGTCTGCCCAGATCATTGCACCATGTTAAATTGCTTAGTAATCTTCACTAGTCCAGAAGACAGGATCTTCTTCCTGTATTTACATTCCTAGCTCCAGCCTGAGACAGGTCTGACCAATAAGCGGAGAGGACACTTTTACATGGTGTGGTGTGATGCATTTTGGAGTACTTGCATTTATCGCTGCATGAAAAAACAAACCACACCAACGGGAAACGCTCCAGGTTGAACTGATCCTGAGCAAACCAGAGCAAACCAACTGTAGGTGTGAAAACACTCTAAAGCCCTATTCAGACAGGATTAGTGTTACATGGGGTAACACACACATGAGGTGGAGTAATGTAATTATTACCAGAGTTTCTCAGTGATTTTAGTCCTGTCGGAATGATCCATGTCAGTCATGGTTAAAGAGATTCCTGCACCTTTTACCTTCTCTAAAACGAGCCGTAAAAGCAACCTCAGGTTGTATTAATCCTGCGCAAATCAAGACATGGGTGAATATTCCGACATTTCCTTAAGATGTTTTTTCTCAAGTATGGAGAAGCCCAAGGAGGCAGTGAGTTTTGTTGTGCATGGCACAGATACCTCAGGTCACTGAAGTCTGTGGCAAACCTGTGGCGATGCTTCTGGCATTTACTTCCTAGCTCCCGCCCCAGACAGGTCTAACCAATAAGCGCAGAGGAAGGTTTTATGTGGTTTGTTGTGATGCATTTTGGAGCGCTTGCATTTTTCCCTGTGTGAAAACAAGTCAAATCAAGGTGAAACGCTCCAGGTTTAACTGATTCTGCCCAGAGCACCTTGGGTCAGTGAAGTCTGTGACAAACCTGTGGTGATGCTTCTATGCCAATAACTGACAATTTTCAGACTGAATTATTCTATAATATTATTACTATAAATTATTATTTATCATCACTTTTTTTTTAGGGATGGCAGCATGTTCAGCAAGTAGCCACTTCCATCTCATGGTCATTTATGCAGAGATTTCTTATCCTGTGCAAATCAGTCATAAAATGTCCAGCTCCCCATGTAAAACTAGTCCCGTCTGAATATGGATTAAAACTCTTTAAAAAAAACTCTTTTATAGGGATAGGAGGGACACTGCTAACAAAAATGCTGCCATCCCGCTTTGACTGCATGGTTATTTTTGTTTTTGATTATTGAGCACACAGGAGTGTCTGAAATACGGCTAATGGAAAGCGGACAAACTGTGCCCTAGTCACTATATAGTGCACTAGATAGTGAACAGGTTTTGGAACATAGAGTGGCTGGATGCTATAACTGAACTGATGGACATGGAAAATGAGAGTCTACTGTTAATCCTGTCCACAGAGAACGCTAATTGGCTTATTTAGCACATAGAGAGATCAATCAGGATGTTTACTGTCTCTCTCTCTCTCTCTCTCTCTCTCTTTCTCTCTGTCTCTCAAATCAAATCAAATGTATTTGTATAGCTCTTTTTACAACTGCCTTTGTCACGAAGAAGCTTTACAGTAATCCAGTAATAACACAAGAAGTCAACAAATCATAAACCCCCCCGGTGAGCAAGCCAAAGGCAACAGGGGTAAGGAAAAACTCCCTCAGACCTGGAGGAAGAACAGTCCTCCAGACTGACCAACATCCTTTTCTGGTCAGAACTAATTATAAATTATTGATTGAAAGACACTGTACCGTCTTATAAGAGTGTTCTTCTGCTCAGGAGTGCTGATATAATCATAATATAGGTGTGCAGATATAAGCAGAATAATGAAGGTTAGTGGTAATAAGAATTATAATAATAATAATAGTGGTAATAGCAAGAGAGTCCATGTAAGCTCCAAAGTAGTCGGTAATGGAGAGTGGCTAACTAGTCAGAGGCAGGTAGCAGCAGTAGGAGGGTTGGCAGCTGGTCTGACGCGGGTAGCAGGAGAGCCCAGCGGTCAGTCTGGTGGGTAGGCAGCTGGTCTTCCATCTGTGTCTCTCTCTGTCTCCAAACTACCCTACAGTGAACCTTATATACAATGTCCCAATTTACAAGGTAACATTTAACATTTATAATCGTCAAGAAGCCACTATCAATATGCAGGCGAGGTGGGATGTCTATAAATCAAGCTGCCTAACACATTAAGAAATTAATGTTTGAAGGAACTGTCAACCCCGAAACTGAAAATTCTACCAAACCTGAAAACTAATCTAATGAATGTTAAACAGGAGCATTTACTAATAGGCCCAAAGCTTTGCACTGCATCCTGTGAGTGATTTAGATTTAGAGATTTAGAGAGTGACAGAATGATCATCAAGGTTTCAAGAGCTTTAACAAAAATCATTAGTAAAGAAGCTTGACACTACTGATCTAGTGCCAGAATCACAGAAATCAAATAAATAAATCATAAACAAACAGTCTATGAGTCAGATGAGTACGATTGTAATAATACCTAAGCCTGATTGGCTGAGCTTTCTAACTCTCTACAGAGAGAACCAAAGACTGACAGTGTGGATTGGGCCTAAACGAGTCATGGCTGTCGAGGGTGTTGTGTGTAAAAACTCACTGAAGCTTAGTGGAACGTGGGATGAGAGAAATCAAGGGATCTTTACAGTGCAGTGTTGCAGTCGCTACAAACAGCTGTGACAGAAGCTGACGGTTGTCAGGGAGTAAAGGAGGTAAATGGAGAAAACCATAACCGCAGAATGTTGAATTATTTAGCTGCAAAGTCGCTGCTAAAGATCTGACTCGCTCCGTCTTCTTAAGGATTAACCGAACAGACAAATCATTGTAGTACCACTCTTTTACAAGTTTCTGTGGAAGTTATGAATAATTCCTCAGTCATACATTTTTTTCTGGTCAGAATAAAAAGCTCTTTTTGTGTGATTTCTCCTCTACTTCACCCTTTTCCAGTTTACTTCTAAAGCATAAAGGACTTGAGATGCGTTGGTTTGTTATCTTTGGAACTGAATGTCCGTGCTTTAAATGAATTTTATCTGTCTGGGCCGTCTTTATCTTTTTTGCTATTCAAATTCTGCCACAGAAGCAAGTTTTGAAATGGGCTTTTATGAGGTGAAAATGTGATTTGCAATGTATTAGGAGCTCTAAGTAATGATAAAACTGAAAGGGTCTTTTGAAGGTAACTTTGCTATACTTAGTGGGTAACTAGACGTGAATAACCTCCAGATGTGTGTTTTACAAAAAGAAAAATCATTTTGTTTCAGAATGCAGTGCATCATGTGCCAACTGTCAGCAACACAGCCTGGAAAAGATAAAAAAGAAATAATAAGCTGCACTGTTCTCACTACAGCCACAGAGCACAACGCAGACGCACACAAGCAGCATTAGTTGTGTAGTTGGAGTTGAATAGCTCACACAATAAAAAAGGTATAATATTAATAATTCACACACACATACATATATACACACACACACACACATACATATATGAACAATTGTGTCCCACCAATTTAGCCATCAGTTTAGCTCCACCCATTGACATTTTATCCTCGCACAATTTCTGATTGGCTGGTTGTATATATATATATATATATATATATATATATATAGAGAGAGAGAGAGAGAGAGAGAGATTTTAGATCTGTGTGTGAGTAAACACATAGTCTTTGTACCTGTAAAAAAAACTAAGGAAATAAAGATTTGTAGAATAATTGGTTGTATAAAAACAAACAAATTAGGACAGTTTTTCACAAATAACTAGATCTCAGGGAAAATAAAAAATAGAATAAATAAATATACAAATGAATAAATAAAAAGCTTTGCACTGAGTCCTGTGAGTGATTTAGATTTAGAGATTTAGAGAGTGACAGAGTAACAAAAATCATTAGTAAAGAAGCTTGACACTACTGATCTAGTGCCAAATCAAATAAATAAATATAAACAAATATAAATAAATAAACAAATATAAAAACAAAGAAATCAAAACTGTTTTCTCACTATGGATATTTTCTATTGTTTATTATTATACAGACTGAATGTAGGACTAGGAAATCCACTCGACAGCCATATAAACAGCACTGTGGACAGCACTGAAAAGTTGCACAGCTTGCCTGTACCAGGCCTGAATAATGCAACACAGCACTCACCAAAGGTACTGTTTGCTAGGTCTTAAAATCAGTGAAGGCAACATAATGTAGCTTAACTGTTGGATCTTGGTCTCGGGCTGTGGGAGACCTTACATTTTTTTCAAATATAAAACAACTTACAAACCCCTATAAAGCAAGACTAGAGAATCTCCTTGATGTCAGGGGCCTCAGGCTTCTAGAGATGGTCAAGCTGTGAATCTTAAAAGTGGCTGATTTTAAAACGGGTCATTTAAGGGTTGTGTAGTAAACATAATGGTTCTATATAGAATCATAGCAACTCAAAGAACCGTTTGGATTGTTAAATACACTCTTGGAGATGTTCCACAATTGTTACATGTATATATGGGCAGCCTGTCTGATCAATACTTAGTAACACCCCCTTTGGCAAGTATGCCTTCTTGTAAAGTCCAATTCTTGTAGGTCGAGAGACTTACAAGGGCCATGGCAAAGTCTCTAGCTTGTGCCTCTGGAGGTTTGCAAGTTTTGAGGTTTGAAGAGTCCAAGAATTTATATTATACAAAGATTAGAAATTTGCTTGGTCACCTAACAATTTGCTTGGCCAAACTCTTGCCTGATGCCCCTTTCCTGATTTTACTAAACTTACTAACAATAATAATACACTAATCTTGCTTAAAAAGTTGAAAACAATGTTTTATCCTTATACATTTAAGGCTTTTGGTGATCAGTCCATTTTCCAAACAAATCATAGTAGCAAGAATTTGACAAGGGGTGCCAAGACTTTTGCTTGCAGATGTGACATCACAGTTACCAACAAGTGTGTTGGTTGACTTGACTGTGTGGACTAGGGTATGAACAGTACAGTTATTTACATCTTACATTATTTGCGCTGTCCGTGGTGCTGATCTTTTAGCAGGGGCAAGACCTTTATTTTACAACTACCTCAAAGTCTCACACATTTGGAGGCCAAAACCCTGACCAAGACTACACCTACAGCCTTATTTGGGTTTAAGACCAAGCAAACAGTATCTTTAGTGAACTTTAGGATGCGTTCTATTCAACATGCCCGCTTTCTTCTATTGCAAAGAAGAACAATCGCTGCAAATTCAGCGTGAGCAATGTTATTTAGCTGGTAAAGCCACCATCAATTATGCATATGCTACAGCACTGTTGTATAAGCAGATAATTGAATGTGTTCATTGCACTTACAAATTATTTACTGGTGTAAGGCCTCACGGAACATGCCGGCAGTGAGCGAAGATTCGCAAACAAATAAATAGCTACAGTGCGGTATGCATGCATTCATGGGTTTTATTTGCTGTTTATTTAGACGCTGTTCCACATTGCAGCGTACTGCCTAATATAAAATTAATAAGCTCAAACCTTCTCTCTTTCTCTGTGAATAGCTTTGTTGCACTCAGTCTGAACCGGCATTACTCTTCTTCCCCTTTTCAACAGTAGCAGCACAAGCTGGAGCACAATGGGAGCTCTTTATTGCAGGGCAGCTTGTGAAGATAGGCCTATTAATGCAGGGAAACACATCTCCATGAGTTCAGCTGAACAGGCTTGGTATTGTTCAATTATTCACATGAGCCCAAAGGTACTTAAGGCCAGGGTGTAACATAACACTATAGGGAGTAATCCATTAACAGGGCAGCACACACCCTGTGAGAGGCATTCAAATAGATGGGGATTGATAAGATTTCAGTCCGAATTAGATGTCATTACAGCAGCGAAGTGGGTACACTCCTAAATGGCTATGCTCTGCAAAAGAGTCATCAGCTCTGGGTCATGTTCAGGCCTCCATCTCAGACCCAATTCGCCTATACAAGCTAATGGCGCTGAATGAACGTTCATACAGCAGTGGGCATTTAATTAGCAAGAGTTTGCAGAATGTATTGTATTCATATTTTATGCTTTTATAAATGGTATAAAACAGCTTATCTGCTGCTCTACTCAACTGTATGGGTGTACTGCATTTCCCCTATGACCATAAATGAACTTAACAGCACAGACAAGCTACTTATTACCATGGGAAGCACATTGGAGTCATGAGACTGGTATATTTGCAAAGTGCAAGAATTAAAGATCGGCCCAAGATGTGTCTGATGTAAAGGACATTACATTTCATGGCTCCGCCTGACCTGCTTTCTCCCCACAGCAGCCACACTTAGTGAGGGTTCGGCCTCAGAGCTCAAAACTTGAGACCTCTTTTTTTTGGGAAAGAGCACCATCACCATCTGCTGTCCACACGGTGCAGCTACAGCAAATGCAGAGTCAGTGCACTAAAGGCCTCACCTTAGGGAAAAGGAGCTCAAGATCAGTGTAAGGTGTTTTAGACATATGCAAATATTCTTTAAATGTTGTTGATTTTCTAAGTAAAAAATAAGTTCATAAGTGCAAACATTACATATGTAGGACACACTTTAAGTTGCACCCAATGCTTACACTAGTCCCTGCTGCAGAGAAGGATTGCTAATAGAGTAGGACTCTCTGGAGAAGATAAACATGAACCTATTGGCAAGCCTAATGCCAGGTGTGGGTTACAAAAGGGGTACTAAAGCCCCCATCATTGAGCTGTGGAGCAGTGGAACTATGCTCTCTGGAATGATGCTGGAATGATGGGTTGGTGCTCCATCCAACACTTCTGGGATGAGTTAGGGAGTTGGGGATGGGTGTGTGTTAAATTACGCACAATACAGTAATTGTACTGTATAATTGTACATACAAAACAGTATTGTGAATTAAAACATGCCTACTGGTGTTTCTGTATTTCAAAGTCAGAGTGGGTTTGGTGTTAAATGGTTCACAATATGACTGGGATTTGAACCAACAATCTTCTGGTCATATTCTGGACAGGGTCTTATTCCACTGGACCACTGAAGGCACCCAGTACTCTGCCTTCATTTTGTCCATATTTGTCCACCTTCTCTGAAAGCTTACTGATCCAGGCAGAAAAGAGTAGTAGTACAGTAGTAGGCAGTGTAGCCATGAGTTCAAGGAAGACATGTCTACTACCATATGGATACGACGTAGAAGAAACTGTTAGAAAAGAATCTTATGAAATTGTGTACACCTTTGCTTCTTTCGTCTTTTTAATAATAAATTCATGATCACAACCTCCTGCACCACCATGTCAGAAACCTTTGTCCCTAAACTGCCCTCTAGTGGATGTTTTGCCTTAAAATCCACACCAACGTAAAGAAAATATGGAAATATGTTGGCAGCGATGGTTACATAGTGGTTACAAATGAGCCTTTAAGGAGTCTTGTCCAAGGAGTCTTATCTGTGTAGTGAGGGATGCTTGCCTGGCCAGAAAATCAACCCCTAGTCTGCCAAAAGAAATGAGGGGCGACCCCCTACACTACACCTAATGAAAAGATGATAGGAAGGGTCTTTTGATTAGGTGGACTTGGCTTGGAACTCACTTACTCACGTTTAGCAGGCTGAAGACACTATTAGTAATCAGAAAGCCTTTGGTGCTTTGCATCATTAACACTGCGTGTCCTTACTCAGATATGGTTTGGGGAGGCAAAAATGGTCCTTCTATGGCACAGGATAAATGGCTTCTATGGCACAGGTAAGGTATTGTTAATAAGCTCATTATATCACATATTAGGTGTGTTAGGAGCAGGAGGTTTTCCAGGCCCGGGTTTAAGAACCTCTATTCAGTGGCATCATTCAAAGAAACCTTTATTATCACCTACTTTTTTTTGCAGAGTCGTGTGACTCCCTGTATGACGACACATTATTTAGCTAGACGGAGGGAAATGTGTAAAGCAGTGGAGCGGCACTGGAACTAAGAAGCACTACTCTATGCTAATAGCCTTCTTTATTAAATACAAGATGCAAGAATCAAATATGGAAGATTGCCATCATCGTGACATTCACCCCTCACTTCATCTCAAACATCTAACACTCCTGGTGGGCTGATAGGTGCACACCACTTCAGCACGAGTCAATCAGGGAGTGCGGCATAAACAAATTACAGGGTTCCTGAGAGCCTCTAAAGCCTCACTCACACACACATCGACGAACCACACACTGCAGACATGAATCAAGGAGTATGGGGTTCCCTTGAACTCATTAGTCAAAGTAATGCACCTGCTAATACTGAACACTGAATCGTTACTCATCCTCCAGTCATAATTCAGATTACAGTGTCAGCACAATGGCAGTATGGTCCAGAATGCAACATTCCTCAAAGCTGAGGAGCTCTAAATGTTCGACAGACACTTTATTATGAAGTAAGAAGTGGTTGTAAGTCACAGCATCTCACTTGAGGTCTGCTACCCAAGACAAAATACATGGTTTTGGGCTGATTTTAATGATTAGATTTATTTTATTTGAAGGAATATGCCTGCGTCTCACTCATCTTCACTCTCTCTATCTCACTTTAGCATAGTCTATAGCTCCATCTGGACTCACACCCTAAACCCTGAGAGGCACAGAGACAATCTACACCCAGTGTTTGTTAGCAATGTTAGCTTAGCATCTCTCATTCAGAATGGTCAGATCTTATCATGTCGTGACCGACTGACTGCGCCTGGGAAAAGTGCAAATTTTTCTTCAAACTATTCCTTAAAAATGGTTCATTAAGACTTATTTAGTAGATCCAATGGTTCTGTATGGAACCATGACCAAAAAGGGAATAAATATATATATATATATTGGGAATACAAGGCTTTTTAATTACAGTGACAATTTGCTCTTACACATTTCAACCAACTGGGCTTCTTTGCTTTACTTTATACAGATTTCCTTCTTGTAAAGCATCTATTATTATCTGCAATCAGAAGTCCCAAGAACCCAAAGCTGAGCGGACTTCAGACCCACAGTATGAAGAGCCTGACAACATACTGGGTAAGGGGCTGATTATTCATGCAATACTGACTTTTTATGTTACGCTTGATTAACGATACGCTTGCGTCTCACTTGTTATCACTCTATATCTCTTTATCCCGCTCTAGTACAGAGTAGCTGGAATCTGGAATCACTCCCTAAACCCATGTCTGCTACTCATCTAGCTGTATTGAAGCATCCGAGAAGGATTAGGGCAGGTTCTGGCTTTAGTTTCCACCAGTGCAGACATGTGCTACTGAAGACCGGGAACACAACATTCACAACACAAACTGCATAAAGAAGTGCTGCAGTCTTCTGTGAATTCATAATACACTCATCACACCACTTGGAAATGTTGGCCTTTGACATTTTCTATGTAAATCAGGCTTTGTCAACAGTTACATAAAGAACTCAGCAAAGAATTTGGACATTTTACAACACTAACAGTGGTGCATGAACAGGGACAGACAGTATGTCTAGAACATACACTGTATGGACACCTGCTATTGGGACACCTGCTCGTTCACTGTTTCTCTTATGTTTTTCCAACGTTTGTTGGAGTAACTGTCTCTACTGTCCAGGAAAGGCTTTCTAGTAGATTTTGGAGTAGCGTTAGTGGGGTCGGGATGTTGGATTGATGATCACCACCCCACCTCATCCCCAACTCCCCAACTCATCCCAAAAGTATTGGATGGAGCTCCACCACCATCAACCCAGAGAACACAATTCTTCCACTGTTCCACAGCTCAATGCTGGGGGGCTTTATACCCCTGTAGCCCACGCCTGGCGTTAGGCAGCATGGTGCCAATAGGTTCATGATTATCTGCTCCAGAGAGTCCTATTCTATTGGCAGGACTAGACAAGCTGTGTGTGTGCATTTGCACATCTTTGTCAGTTATGGGTGCAGCTTAAAGTAGCTGAATGCATTCATTAGAATGGGTGTCCACAAACATTTGGACACATACTGTAACTGAAAGTTACAAGAAAGTCTATAATCTAAACTTTTTTTATTATTTAAAGCAACATTAACAGACTTGTAATTGGGAGAATTCTGCATTGAACAAATAAAGATCTGGATGCATGTTGAGTGGGTCGAGAGTTTATTTAGATGACAATCGAAGTCAGTCATCAGTGTTTGTTAGCAATGTTTGCTTAGCATCTCTCATGGTCAATGGTCAGATAGCAAACATGTCCTGACTGACTGCACCTAGTAACAAATATAATCTAATTTGACTTGTTGCTAAACTACTCCTTTATAAAGAGGTTCTTCAAGGGTTCTAGTAAAGCAATAGTTCTACATAAAACCACGTCATTAAAATAAGTATTTCAATGCTTAAGTCTGGTTAAACGGTACAAATTCCAACTGACTGGGCTCCTTTTGCTTTACTTTATACAGATTTCCTTCTTGTAAAAGATCTATTATTATCTGGAATCAGAAGTCCATGAGAAGAACCCAAAGCTGAGCTGCCTCCAGACCCACAGTATGATGCCCTATCCACCCTGTAGGAGACAGAGTTGTAGAAGACTGGATTTGAATGGCATTCATGGTGTTCTGATCCTGAGGCTTTAAAACTGAAGCTCTCACAGGCATTGAGTCCATGGCACATCCAGGAACAGAGGGAGCAGAAGCAAAGCCTAGAAAGCTTTGAACGACTGCTTCTCGTATTGGGGTCCATGCGCTCCTCACAATTAGAGGAAATGAGGTTGGTACAGCTGTTGCCTCCAGCCATTGGCAGGGAGAAGGTGCTGTGGCTGCTGTGTTCATGCTCCACTGTAGCCATGGTGGACCCCACATGGGCTCTTTCATGAGGCTCTGCTTGGAGCTCCTCTAGACTCGCTCCCTCACTCTTGTCTTCGTCCTCCGAACTTACCGTGAGGAACCGCAGCACCACAAGATTAAGGAACGCCCCAATCACGCTCAACCCGACAAGGATGTACGTGAAAGTGAAGGCCACGTATGGAAGCTCCTGCTCCAGATCTCCCTTCTTCTGCAGGGCAACAAAGTCCCCAAACCCAATAGTGGTGAGGGTGATGAAGCAGTAATAACAGGAATGGAAAAAATTCCAGCCCTCAAAATGCGAGAAGGCTGCTGCCCCCAGACAAAGTGTAGTCAAGCAGGTCAGGAAGCCCACTGAAACCATGTGCCCCATGGATACGCCAGTCTTGCGTAGGCCTATGCACCGGCCTGTCCTGTGCATCAGAGAGCGGAAGAGCATGTTCATGCGCTCCCCAGTGCTCTGGAACATGACAAGGGTTAGGGGAATGCCCAGGACAGCGTAGAACATGCAGAAGACTTTACCAGCTTCAGTTCGAGGATACGAATGGCCATAACCTGTGGAAACATGCCAAAACAAGAAGCATCAGAAATGTACACTAGAGTAATAACAGGCACGGATGTTATGACTTCAGTTATGGAAGTTCTGATCCAGTTTTTTTGCCCACTTCTTTAAATTGACCAATGGCATTTGTTGACCAGCTGTAGGATAGTGAAGTGAAGGAGCCATGTGGACTGAGGCGGTATTAAATTAGTTCAATGACAACATTTAAGACCAATATAACTTTGTTATTGTGATACAAATGTTTGTAGACACCCCTTCTAGTAAATGCATTCAGCTACTTTAATTTGGGCCCATTGTCTTGTCTAGTCCCTGTAGAGAAGTACTGCCAATAGAATAGTAAACATGTCACCATGCCAGGCGTGGGCTAGAGTGGTATAATGTCCACTCTATTTTGATCTGTGGAGCAGTGGAACCAAGTTCTCTGGAATGATGGTATGATGGTGCTCCTTCCAAAACTTTTGGGATGAGTCAGGGGGGCTGGGGGGATGAGGTGGGGTGGTGATCATCCAGCATCCTGACCTCATTAAGGATCTTGTTGCTGAATGCAATCAAATCTAGTAGGAAGGCTTCTTCCTTGGACAGTAGAAACAGCTACTCCAACAAAAGCAGGATCAACTATTTTTTCAATAAACAATGAATGAGCAGGTGTCCCAATACTTTTGTCAACACAGTGTACATTTACTTATTCCATTAAATGTACCAGAGCAGGCGAATCTGGAAATGTGCACGTGCGAACACTCACCTATGGTTGTAACCACAGTAACAGCAAAGTAAAACGACCCTGCAAAAGTCCACTGGCGTCCAGCTCGGTGAGGCTTGGCCCGGAGCAGCACCATCTCCAGTCTGTGGTAGTCCTCCTCCGTGAGGCCGTATTTCCCCTTCATCTCGGTGCATCTCCGCTCCACATCGCGCCTCCCGGAGCGCTCGCTCTCCGCCTCGAGCGCCTCGAACACGGCGGCTCCTGCCAGCAGGTAGGCGAGCACGCAGAGCACGAGCACGAGCGCGCGGACACTCGGCGCCTTCATCCTCCCTCGGTGGGCGCATGAGGGGCAACTTTCTCCCACCTCCTAACCGCGTTTAACCACACATGAGCGGCTGAGGAGCTCCTCTAGCAGGGTGTAGGCACTGCTTCTGCTCGGTACCCTTCAGCACTCTGGTCCCTGAGCTGTTCTCAGAACTAGTAATGACTCGTCAATGAGTCATTATTTTGAACTGATTCGTTTCAAATTAGTCGAACCGATTCATTGGTTCCAACTGAATCGAATCTTTACGTCAAAAAGATTCCACTGTTGTTAGACTGTACTTTAAAAAAGGAGGGGGGATTAGAAAGTCATGGCTTTATTAAAGGCATTGGTTCCTTATAGAACCATGACATGTCCAAGAGCCATTTGGATGCTTAAATGGATCTTTGCACATATAAAACCACTTGTAACCTCTTGTACACTCTTGTTGATGGTTCTTTAAAGAAAAAATGGGTTCTATATTGCTCCACTATTGTTACAATCCATAAAAATGTTTTTCAGTCGAGGGTGGAACTATTTAGATAGTGTAGTTTATAGACTAAAGCTGTAAAACATGGGTTATTTAGTAAAATCAGTGGTTCTATATAGGACCATGACAATTCCACGAGCCTTTTGGATGCTTAAATGGTTCTTTGCCTGGTTAAATCACTCTAAAACACACATAGAACGTTTTTATAAAGTTTTTTATAAAGTCTTTTCAAAAACTCTGATACAGAAAATTATTCTATATAGAACCTAAAATGTTCCACTATTGCTACGATCCAAAGAACCCCTTGTACAGCCCAATATAGGACTAATTTCTAAAATTTCTAAAAAGATGTGGGTTCTTCGAAACAAACAAGAGGTCAAAAAGAGGAAATGATTAGGTTAGAAAAAGATCTAGTCTATATATAAAGTCTGTTTAAAGCTATTTAAACATCTGGACATTTACAAATGAAAGAAAAAGTTAGGACACCCATGCCCTAATTGTTAGTTTTTTCCCCTTTGATGAAAGAACTTCACTTCAGACGTTTTCTGTAATGATCTACCAGTCTCTGACATCAACTGGCAGAGAGTGTTTCCCACTCCTCCATGCAGAATTCTTTCAGCTGTGTGACGTTTCAGTAATGATTTCTAACTGTTCTGAGATCTTTTTAAAAAAATCCCTTCTCAGATTCGTCTGCATCTACAACCTTCATTCTGAAGGCCTCAGAAAGCTTGTTGGATCTCACTATGGTAATAACACTCACTCTACCAATCAAAAGCAGACCAGACTAAACGTCTGACAGACTCCTCCAGAAGCCTCTCTAACCATGTTCTGATCACCTGCAGCTGATGTTCTGATCTGATTCTAATTTCACACATTCAAAGTTGTAATAAATGTCTCTTTTTAAAATATTTTTTAATATTTCACAAATTATTTTAAAGACATTTCTTCATTTGTATTTGTAAAGATCAAATGCCCTCATATATAAAAAAAAAAGATTTTAATGGAGTATCCTAACTTTTTCACATGACTGTTTAAAATAAAATAAAAAAGAGAAAGAAAACTCTAATATAAAAAAAACAGAAAATATTACAGTAAGATAGATAGATGGATAAAGATATGGATAAATCGTTGTGCAATGATTTATCCAAACACCAATACAATAATGTGCTCTTTTCAACACAATTTGTCAGCTGTGACAATTACCTGGACCTAAGTTACAATATGTTTGGACATGTGCACAGCCGGGAGTGTTTCATTACCCTTCATATTTTTAGGATAAAATAAATAAATAGCATGTATGATTGTTTTTGTGATAAGTGATAACTTGTTAGCTTTGAAACTCTGCTCCATATTGGATAATTATATGGATAGTTTATAGATAATATTAATGTATGACCATCTTTATCAGACAATGCTGGTATTCTGGTTTCAGCAGCAAACAGGATACAGAAAACATCATTAGCTGCCAAATAAAGATCATTTATATCATATGTCAAGAACAATAGGGGTCCAAAAATGAATACTTGTGGAATCCCACATTTTATGTTTTGCAATTTGATTTCTATACAGTTTGTTTTCTTTGCGACAAATAGCTCCTGAACTATTAACTCTATTAACTCTTATGTATGTATATCATAAAGTTGCCATTTCTATAATATGATGCTGTGATTGCCTATACTAAATGCTTTAGATCGGTCAATAAAGACCCTTAATAGGTTGAATGTAATATGACTGTATAGTTTTTCAAATATAAGGAATACTTCTTATTTAGGGTCTTCAGAAACATTTTTTATGGTTTTACGTAGAACCAAAAAAGGGTTCCACTATTCAGAGAACCCATTTTCAGTACTGTGCAGAACACTTTTTGATTAGAGTGAATAATCTCCCTATCAGAGTCTTTTAATGCACTGAGAATTGGGTGATATTTCAGCTTATGACTTAAGATCCTAATATAAAGTACCTTTCTAGTTCTAGCCAGCTCTTCTCTACCAATCTTAAATACCTGTCACAGTCAACGGATGTCCGATTTTATCTTACGCACATTAAAAGTCTTGAAATGCAGTGTCCAAACCCATCATCTGTTCCACTGATCAATGTGCTGCAAAGCGAACTGCGTAGATTTTCACACCCAGAGCGCAGTGTACGATTCTGAACACAGTGTACGAAAGAGTTCACGAGCACAGTGTCATGTTCTGTTTGATAAAGGTTTCCTGTCACAGAAGTGTGTGTGTGTGTGTGTGTGTGTGAGGGAGGGGAACATCTGGCGTATCCATAGTCTAGAACTATAGTGACTGCTCAGCCTTGCGGCGCATGTAGTCTTATTTGAAGTATTCACTGAGCACATGGTTAATGACTCTGACTGATGCAGTGAGAGCTGGCAGAGATGACCTTTTATGAGGCACACTTAGTACCCCACTGATGGACCCTTCATCATTAACAAAGCCAACCTGGGAGGGAACAGGGCTGGTGGAGGTGTGGAGGTGGGTGTGGAGTTGACAGTCAGGATTTAACGAGCCCAGAGCCATTGAGACTTAAATGTCATGGCAACACTTAAAACTCACAAGCATGGCTGCACAGCATGAACCTGGACATGATATTAGACAGAGCAGGGAACGCAAACTACAAGATTCATGAATGACCTGCCAGGAAGCCTGTGCACCTGGCTTCTGTAGTGTCTGTACTATCACAAAGTTGGGTCCTATATATTTCTGTCTGTGCTGATTGTTTAGCCAAATTGATGAAACTCAAGAGCTTATGAAGGGGAACCTCATCCTGTCACTTTATTTATTGCCTTTTACCTCATTGTAGTGATCTGATAAGTCTAAATACTGTTGGTTTTAGCTTTAAAAGCCCCCGCACTCCGGCTGCAAAGGGTTCTTTAAGTGATGCCATTGAAATGATGCCACTTTTGCTTCCATAAAGAACCATGTTGATAACAGAAATATGTGTTTTTAAGAGTGCAGTGATACAAGCCATTAGTCAAGGTTAATAATAACTCACATTTAAAGTAATGCAAATCTCTGTAATGCAGTTTTTCCCTTATAGAAATTCCAATTTCTGTGGCTCAGTGATCTATTGTGCTGCCACTGTAAGGATTTGACCCATCCGTGGTAGTGAACACACACACACAAACACACACTAGTGAACTAGAGGCAGTGAGCGGTGGGCAGCCTACTACAGTGCCCGGGGAGCAGAGAGAGTGAAGGGCCTTGCTCAAGGGCCCAACAGTGGCAGCTTGCCGAGCCTGGGTATCAAACCCACAACCCTGTCATCAATAGCCTGGAGCTCTAACTGCTGAGTCATCACTGCCCGCTATGGCCCAGGGTTCGCAGGTTCGAATCCCTAGCCATGCCGCTTTGCCATCAGCAGCCGGAGTCTGAAAGAGCACAATTGGCCATTCTCTCACCGGGTGGGTATATGGTACTCTCACCCATCATCACTATAAAAGTGATGTTGGCCAGTACAGGTATCTCTTAGCTGGTGTGGCCTGTTGCTTTCCTTTGAGCGTGTCGGCTGCCTGGTGATGGCGATGACTTTGCATGCATTGGAGGAGAGATGTGATGAGTCCTTACTTGCCCTTCTAGTGTCGGGAGCATTGCTAGTGCTGGAGGGAGCTACGAAGGTGTGGGTTGATTGGCAGTACCAAATTGGGAGAAATAAGTCCCAAAGCCTACGTAAATGTCCCCTAAAAGCTGACATATTTCAAACACTACCAATAAAAGAATGATGTCAAAGAACTTTTAACTTACTTTTAATTCTTTGACAGGGCTGTTAAAGAATCCTAGCCCTACCCTGCACACTTTAGTGTTTACCTTGCTCTCATTAACAAGCCTTTTGTGAGTTGAAAGTGGAGTGTTAGAGCAGGAAAGCACTAAAATGTGCAGGGCAGGGGGTCCTCCAAGACCATTTTTGAGAACCCCTGCCTTAAAGAACCTTTGAATTGAGGGGAATTCTTTTTTTAATCTTCTTTAAAGTACCATACCCTCCACTGAAGGATTCTGTATGAAGCTAAAAGTGTTTCTTCTATGAGGTTTGTAACGGTCACTTTAAGGTGGGGTGCAGTGCGCATGTGCATGGAGAGTTTGGAGGAAAACATGGGAGAGTGTGAGCGTATGGTGAACTGTGCTGGGTTGTAGCCTGGGTTCTCCAGCTGGTGTTGTCTGGGAAGTTGTGACGAGTGAAGTCGAGGTGCTCTCATTGCTCATTAAAACTGAGTTTGAAACCCCTGCACGACGTGTTCCCTGCGTGTCTCTTAATGAAGCTAAGTATTCACCTCTCCACGAGAGCACCCACCTAATACCATACTTCCAGTCGTTACAGGTTGCTCCAAAGAATCCTTTTTGACATCTAAGAGTGTATTTCATCACATCACGCAATAACCTCATATCTCCACAGGCACAGCTTCTTAACTTTCAATGGAAGCCTGTGTAAAAAATTATTGCCATTAATTATGACTTTTTGTATTGGTCCATTCATCATGAAATAAAATGACACAATGTAAAGAACAGCTGTGAGATTTAAATTATGTCAAAAAGTGAAAAACATTCAAAAAGGGAGAAGCAAGGTTTTTGTTTAACTGTATAATGGAGTAATATAAGTAAATGCAAGTCACTTCTAGCAACAGCCGATCCCTGACCTTGGCTGATTACATTATCAGCTAAGTCAATGTACTTTGGCTCCATATCACTGTGTGATAGTGAGATATGGCTCATAAACCATTAGCCTGTGTACCTTTCGCTGAGAAAACACCGGCCCTGTCTCCATACAGTCGAAAGCGAAGGGAAACTGAGTCACATTTACAACCAAATAAAGCTCATTTGCCCATGGAGAGTAAGCTAAATCACAACATCTGTGAGATTAACATCTGGGCAAACTCTTATTTGCCTGAAAGTGACGTTTTTGGGATGTGTTTGCTTTATGTGGAAGTCCTGATAACGCCATGTGGTCTGAGCAATTGTCAATTGTAAATATATCATAAAAAAATACATCATAAATATATATAATTATATCATTCCTGTCAATCCAAAACATTTTGACAAATGTAAATCTGGCAGTTGTTCTTTACATTGTGTCAAAGTGAGACCACTCTGAACGTCTTCAGACCCTTTCCCTGTTGAGGCCTTGAGCTAAAACAAAAAAATCTTCATTAGAAATTCCCAATAAATCTGCACTCAATACCCCATGATGATACAGAGAAAGCAGATTTTCATTTTCTGCAAATTTCTTTAAAAGGAAAATTTTAAATTTTGCTCTGGGAGCTTCGCATTTCTCTTGATCATCTTTGAGATGTTTCTACATCTTGATGTTGAGGCCACCTGTGGTAAATTAGGCTGATTGGACATGATTTGCAATGACACACTCCTGTCTATATCTTATGAGTGATTTGAAATATGGGTAGAAATCTGAAAACTCACAACATCACAACATCTGTGTTTCCAATGTTTTGCAATTCTCTTGCCATTGATAACAATGGGAGGCTGGTTATGTGTGTGGGCAAATAAGTGCCCAACGGTGTTGCTAAGATGCCTATAGGGACTATTAGATATAGATACAGTTAACAGACACAGTTTTGTGCTTTTATGACACTAGTTAAACGAGGTAAAGGTGCATGTATTTGTTGCTGTATTATTTCGTACATCTGTGGTAGTGAACACACACACACTAGTGAGCTAGGGGCAGTGAGCACACAAACACCCAAAGCGGTGGGCAGCAAACTCCAGCACCCGGGGAGCAGAGAGAGTGAAAGGCCTTGCTCAAGAGCCCAACAGTGGCAGCCCGGAGCTCTAACTGCTTATTGCTGATTGGTCAAGTCCTGCAACTGAAGTCAAATAGTGTTTTAAAATATGATTGAGTATTAAAAATATATAGATATAGATATAGATAACAGATACAGTCTCCAACTACAAAACGTGAGTCTTGAATAGTGTGTGATTGAATAGTTTATCATGGACAGGTTGTTGTCGGCTTGCTATGCCTTGGTTTTGATATTATCAGCAGGTGTAAGGCCTCCTCCAAACTCATGACAAAACAAACACCTCTCACCAAGACAATCCCCTTTCACTTTCTGTTATAAAGTACAGGAGTGTGGTTCAGCTTCGGAGGTTTTTGCTTTGGGTTTGGCTTTGGAGGTTTTTAGCAGAATGTTCAACATGTCATTTGGAGGCATCGGGAAAAGATCTACTGAGAAAACAACAAGGTGGAAAGAAAGGGACTGCTTTGACACCAAATATGACTCAACATGGGAGGATGAAGATGATGGCATTGACGAAAGTAAAGGGGTAAGATTTGAGTTATATTTATGTTTGCCTTTTTATTCATTAATACTGTTGTTTGTTTGTTTGTTTGTTTGTTTGTTTGTTTGTTGTTTAATTCACATTGACAAGTTTAACCTTCAAGTTTATTCTCTCAGCTACATCCACAAGCCTGTTACACTGGTGAAACGTTTACGGGTGGGAATTGTAGTTTAATGTGGGTAGTTGTAGGCTTTAATAACTTTAATAACTGTTTAGTAATATATTACAGAAGGTCTGGACTAGGTGTCGTCGAGTGTATTACAAGTTTGTGTGACCCACTGCTTTCTGTTCCTCCTGTTGGCCGCTAGAGGGCGCCAAGGGAGAAAAAGGGTCTTTTACGGATGAATTTTGTTTTTATTTCATTATGATTTTTTAAAAATGTAATATACATGTAAAGTATAATACTGCATTAGGTAAGCAATCAATTAAAACATGGCAGGATATTTTCGTGTGTTTACAGCAAGGTTTAAGCCTGCATTTTGGCTACTGATTGCTGATTGGTCAACTGAAGTCAAGTAGATTCAAGAAGATACAATATGAATATGAATTTTTATTTATATATATATATATATATATATATATATATATATATATATATATATATATATATGTATTTTATATATATATATATATATATATATATATATATATATATATATATATATGTGTGTGTGTGTGTGTGTTTGTATATATATATATATATATATATATATATATATAGAGAGAGAGAGAGAGAGAGATCCATTTATTTGCTTTAAATATTTTTATAAAAATCCAAATGCATTTTGTTAAAGCATAGACTATTAAGACTCATGGGTCATGTTACCACCATTGCTGTTTTGTCTATATGTTCTCAGATACCCATGCGTTGGAGCTACAGTGCAGACAGAAATACGAATGCAGCAGAAGACATGCAGAACTTTAGGCATATGTTAAAGGTAAGCTTTATCATACTTTGCAGAGATGTCTTTTTTTGTGCTTACAAAGTGAAGTTGGGTCACTGGACAAGAGTTGTGAAACATACATTCAGGTCCATCACCGTACTATACATTTTTCAGCATTTGTCTGAATTTGAGCCTCTTCTGTCACATCATTGATCAACACCAGTGTCCCAGCTCCATTGGCAGCCATACATGCCCATGCCATAACAGTGCTTCCATCATGTTTGACAGATGATGTGGTATGCTTCTTTTCATTCTTGGTTTCATCTGTCCAAAAAATCTTTTTTCCAGAACTGGGCAGTCTTTTTTGTTTTGTAGCAATCTAAGCGGGCATACTGAGGATTCCCCTGAACAGCTAATATATGCAAATTCAATATTCAAAAGTTTTAATCAACTTCAGACCATTTGTCTCCTTTATTTGTCATGGAATAACGTGGGAAAGGGCCACATCAGACTATGCATTTGCTTATGAACTGGTTGTCCAAGTACTTTTGAGCCTGTAAAAACTTCTTGAATTAACACCAATCCAAATACTTACGGACCTGACTGTATATGCACTCCTAATATCCTCATGGAAAATATTAATGCTAACAAACTGCTCATGCCACACTGAAAGAGAGAGATTATACTTATCTGTAACCATAACTTTTTAAACTGTTCTATTAAACACAAAGTGCTGCTATTCAGACATAGCAAACTAAGCAGCGTCTGTTCTGTGTGTAGTGTTTTGTGCATCTGGATAACACACCTCGTCTCTGTACTGTTCTCTGTACTATTCCAGAAAGTGGAGAAGACGTTAAATGCTGGAACAGTAAATGCGTACATGTGTTATCGTGTGAGTATTTCACTACTCTTCTTCCCTTTTTTTTCCTTCAATTCATCTTCTATTTTTCCCCACAATGAATCCAGATGTTCTTTTAAATGGTTGTTTTTGTTGCACATGAAGGAGATACCCAACCTGCTGTTTTACCAGAATAAGAGGCCGTCTCAGCCTGATGGTATGACCTGTTCTAGACAAGTAATGATAAGTACTGCTGTTGGACACAATCCTATTCAAGAGTAGTTTACTCTTGTCTTGTCTGTATCTTCAGGTGTGTTCATTGATGAATTTCATGAAGATTGGTTTGGTCAATACGATAGACTGGAATGGGTGCACTCCTACATTCAGTGGTAAGCCTCTAGTTCAAGAAAGAAGCGGCCTTGTCCCAGAATACGTATATCATCACAGAACGAGAAACACAGCCTCAGTTTTATTCTGTATTTCTGTTAATGTAATTTATAATTATTGTTATTATTGTTGCTGTTATTGCTATGACTATGATTGATATTATTATTAGTCTTTGGACTGAAAACAATATTTTTCTTGATATTGGAGGAAGGTAACAAAAATATCTGCAAACCAAAGTGACTTTGCTAACCCCATACTTTAACCCATTAACCATTGCCCTAATTTCAAAAAATGACTCCATAGGTTGTTTCCAATTCAAGAGAGAGGACTGAACTACAATTCATTTGTACTTACTCCAGAAGAAATCAAGGTGTGTATTAAAATCTGTAAAGCAGTTAGGGGGGAAATACATTTTTAAAGGTTGACCACCCAAAGGTCAACCTTGCACCAATTAAAAAGGATTAATGGGTGGCTTCAGCCCCATGTCTAGGGGAATCCACCTTCTGGTCCTCTGAAGTACGGTTCCTTTCAGACCTCAAACATTATCCACAGGATTGTGTCCAAGAAATTCAGTGATGCCATTCAGAAATATCATCTGTCAGGATTAGATTTTTCCCAATTTTTGGATCAGGACAGAAATAAGGTGTTGGGGATGGGGCATCTTAATCAGGCAACGTCTTCCCCCAAATTAGCCCAATACTGCTGTTTAACAGTTCTGCTCAGTCAAAAAAAAATCATATGTTCTGGGTATGATGTATACTGGTCATTATCTCACCATCTGTGCAAGAAAAATGTGTTTGGTAAAAGAAATTATTGGATACCGGAGGAAGTAGTATGCAGTGTGAAAATGCAGAATTGCAGGGTTTTATCCAATTATCCAATATCTGCAAAAATGCTGGGTCAGATATCGACGGGAAAGCCATATTTTTTTATTGTGTCATTATTTTATTTGTTTGTTTTTGCAGCTTTTCCGTCAGGATAATACGGTGAAGAGAAGACTGGTGATGTCTTATAAGCTCATGCTGGACTTCTACGGTATTGAACTGCTGGATGAGAGAACAGGCAGCGTACACTGTGCAAAAAACTGGAGAGAGCGATTTGAGAACTTAAACAGGTAAAGTGTCTATCAGTGTCTTTTCAGTGTCTATCTCCTTTTTTATATGAAATAGAAAAAGCAACAATAACCTTTTTTTGTCTTTTTTTGTTGTTGTTTTGTAATGAAGCCTTGATTTGCAAAGAAATGTGCATTTTCTTTTTATCGTCATTTTATGCATCAAGATAATAACTGCATTTTATATTTACATTTCATCCTGAAAACATTGAGGTGTGAAAATCATTACAGATACAGTTTAATACAGAATATTGCTTATGTGACGCTCTACAACTTTGCTTTACTGTCTGATGCCGTAGATACTCACACAACAACCTGCGCATCACACGCATCCTGAAGTGTCTGGGAATTCTGGGACTCAAGCACTACCAGGCTCCACTGGTCAGGTTCTTCCTCGAGCAAACTCTGGTGAAAGGAGAGCTTCCCAGAGTGAAGCAGAGTGTTCTAGACTACTTCATGTTCACTGTCGTGGAAAAGTCAGAGCGGAAAAAACTGATCAGGTTTGCTTTTCAGAACTTTAAGCCATTAGAGGAGTTTGTGTGGTGTCCTAAAAAAGTCCAAAGAAGATTTTTGAGGGAAAACAAACCCCAAACAACAGGGCACAGTGACTCGGCTTGTTCAAAACCAGAATCTGATGCCCAAGCTAAGGGAATCCAACCTAAGAATGAGGGAACATCAGGTGTTTATAGTGGACAGAATGCCATTGCCATTTACAAATGAGTGACATATGAGTTTGTCCAAGCAGATGAAAAGATGAAGAAAGTGAGAAGAAGAGTTTTTCTTTCATCTTTTGATGATTGTAGTTTGGGTTTCTTTGATTGACATAATTGTTTTTAATTTATGAGTCGGTATTGTGGTGATGGATGTTTTATATATTGTTTTAAATGTTTTAAAGAAGTAAAACAAAGAAAAAGGAAGATTTTTTAAAATACATTAATCTTCCCTTTTGTTAGTTTTACTTCTTATGTTTTTGACAATTCGCCGAACAAATCTGCATTTCGGATTTTTGAACTGGTGGAGTTTAAGCCAGCAAAAGGTAGAATACAGCCAGTTAGTAACTGCTTTCATGCTCCTTTCATTAAACATAAAGCTAAAAAGAACTATGTACATAAGCATCCAGCAAAAAGAAGCACCTGAATTACAAGTTAGCACATGTAATTATTAGTTTTATGAGTAAGGCCGCTTGCTTCCTTTTGTGGACTTTATATGAGGAGTTTAGGACCTAAGCTTGACCCAACATTAACACTTATCATGCTTGGTCATTGAGGTCACTCTGTTTCTTAAAAACAAATGAGAATGCATCCACAGATCTGATAAGAACCGCACTGATGCAACAGGAGTTACTCAACACTGTCGGAAAAAAATGCTTCTAACTGTACAAACAATATAACTACAGCCACTAAGGTACAACATGGTCCTTAAAGTTCCATTGTGTACCGTAAACACCACACTACATTCCCCTTCCCAGGAGAAGCTGCATATTTTTATAGCCAAACTGGTTTTAAATAAGAACATACAATAAAATCCTGTGGTCACAACAGAGTGTATGGAGAAAATGCAACTATATTGCACAGTAATATTCACTAAAGGTACCGAAGACCGTTGACCACAGACCTTAGTGGCAGTTTTGTGGTAAAAGAATGCAGCAGGACATAAGAAATACCGAAATATTGAACTAAATCAATAAAACTAAAGAAATGTAAATGTTTTTTGCAAATTAATTCTCTAAACTGTTCGTTTGATATGTGTAACCTTATGTGCATTATAATCTCATATAGAATTAGTGTAAATAAGTGATAAATTAATCATAAAAACTGTTCTTTATTTCCATAACATTGTTATTGTCTCAATATTATTGTCCCTGAATAAATTTCTTTCAATCCACGCTTGTATACTGGCCATGCTCATGATGTGTAAAAGTCAGTGCTAAAATGAAATAGCACTGTTTTTTTGTATAGCTTCTCATACAGCTTGATAAGCGAAGCTGGCAGAGCAGGTTCATTCCTTTAGGTTGCGGTGTACAATCTGTAGATCATGCTTTATCGTTTGCCTTCAATCTTACAAAGACACTTACAGCTGCACCTGCTGCACCCACCTTTTATAATATATAATATAATATAAACCAAAACACACAAACAGACTGAATGAAGAGTATGATGTGATGTTCCAGATGTGGTATACAACAAGGCTACATGTATTCCTGTTAAATGCAAGGCTGGCTCTTTAATATTACACCAGAATGATGAATTACTGCATCAGACCAAACTAGAATCTTTTATGTCTGAAAGTGAACTTATTCTGATGGCAAAACTTTATGATGTTTTGCTCAGAGATGGGTACCATTTCTTTTAAACACCATACACTCTACAAATACTCATTTCCATTAAGAACCATAATCCTTTTCACCTTATTTTTATTAGTTTGTTTGTCGATTTTCCCCTTTTTCTCCCAATTTGGTACTGATAATTAACCCACCCATTCGTAGCTCCCCTAGCACTGGCAATACTCCCGACACTGGAGGGTGAGGACGAAACAGGACTTTAAGCCAGCCACCGCCTAGTTTCAAACTGCCACCGATGCACCATTGCCGACAAGCCGACAAGCACAGAGGTCAGAGCTGGTTCTCCAGCTCCACCGCACCAACAAACAGAAGACTGTGTTGACCAACGACACTTTTAGAGTGATGAGGGGAAAGAGCATGGCCAATTGTGCTCTCTCAGACTCCGGCTACTGATGGCAAAGTGGCATGGCTCGGGATTCGAACCCGCAACCCCCCTGGGCCATAGTGGCGGAGTTTAAGAAAGAAATATCTTTGTAAAACCCACTCACACAGTTTTATTACAAAGATGCTGACAGTCACTCATGTTTTCTAATTTGGGATTTGTTCCATTCACAAGGACAAGGGGATCCATCATTATGAGAGCTGAGCTGTGAACAAATCTTCAGAGAACCTTTTAAAGGTTTATTTGAGTTTGTCTGCTTATTTAAAGGTTGTAGCACTTTTATTGTTAAGAGTATAGCATTCATTGTTCCAGTGAAACCAGGAGGCCCATTCTGTCCTTATCTCAGAAAGCAGCAACGTGATGTCCTCATACACAAACACAGGACGGTACACAACAGGAACTGCATTGGCAAACAGAAGTTACTTACACAAATGTAATGGTTGCAAGATGCCTGACTCAACATCATTGCCCATCATGCTCTGTCATTTAGTTCACTCTATTTCATAAGAATACATGAGCACCTCATCTGTAACATGTTTCCTGCAGAACTTGCAAAGACGTGCAACAAAGGTTCAAACAAATGTCAGAAGGTACATATTTCTAGAAAGTGTTGCCACTTTACCAAGTTCCGTCACCCTCAGTTGAGCAGAAACTGGTTTGGATGCTCAGGAACCACCCAAGAACCAAGCCTCAAGGCCTTCAAGCTTGACTGAAGTTTGCAGCAAAAACTCTAAGAACTCTAAGAACTCTTTACCAGCTGTTAAGCATGGTGGTGGTAGCATCATGATCTTATCAGCAAATAATGAAGGACTGTGAGGACTGTGTAAAAAAAACATCCTCAATCGTCAATGAAGGTAGAGATTAAATTTATAGGATGTTAGACTGGGAAGAGGGGGGGGGGTTCAGGCATATTACTGCTTCTAAAATTCAGCTATGTCCTAACACCACTATAAAACATGAAAGCTAAAATGCAATGTACCCATATGATGGCACACAGCCTCAGGAGGTTAGTAACAGGAACTGCAGTTGAAGCTAGTTACACATGTAATGTGTTTTGAAATAAGTGGGCAAGAGGGGGCAAAATCTGGCCTTTGGGGGCTTCCTGAAGATGATGTTTTAAAGTATTCAGTGTTTTTTATCTGACAATTGGACAAAAATGCCAAATGAAGCGACAGAAGATGTACTCTTGAGGCTACAGGGCTTGTACTGGCCTTATGGGAACATGTTTAAATCCTGTTTAATCACAGAAATCGCACATCTTCGTGTAATGTGGTGCTCACTTACAGCGGGGTTTGAACCCAGGCCGCCACACTTCACAGACACCGGGAAACAGACTTGGGAGGGACACACACAAAGGGGAGTGACACACACTCAGCCTTCACCTCGAGACTACACAGGCACACAGATACACACACCACCAGAATCAAAAGATCCAGCAGTGGGGCACCTGGATCTGTGTGCCTATATAGCCTACTGCCCAGGTGTAGGGAATTGGGCTCAATCACTGGCTGGGGTGACTCGGGGCCTCCCCCTGGTGGCAGGAGGAGGCCTTGCCCTAGAGCTACCCCTTACACTTCGTCCTCATCTGTGAACCACTCGTAGTATATAAATGACGGTTTACTAGTTTTATTCATTTATTTAACTTTTTTTTTCATTTATTGGTATTGGTATAAATAATAATCCATTACTGTGGTTGCAGCTCAAGCCCACAATATGAGCTCACCTCCCGACCTCCTGGCACAGCTGACATTCATATATTCACAGGATCGCCTTTCACTTTCGGTTCTAGTGAAAGGAATCGGTGCCTCGCTGTGTTACACTGTGTTAGTTCAGCTCACTGGTTCTGCAAATATATATATGCTGTCCACAGGTTTCTGGTTTCTTTATATTAGGCATTCACAGGGAATAAAGTGCAGCTGATTTAATAAATATCAAAATAAACAATAGAGTGACATAGTAGCCATATTTTTAAGTGGTAGTTATGTATGTAAGTAAATAAATAAGTACAAATATCACTGTATATAACCATTTTGAATAGTGCACATTGCCAATTCTATGCTAGTCTCTTAAAAGGGCACATCAGCCATCTCCACTGTAGTGTGATTACTGTAATTATGATTATAATAGCTGACTTTCATAATGATACATTTATAAGGTACGATTATAAGGATTAGTCCAGAATGAGCAACTACAGTTTACAAACCAATGTGATTCCCTGTAAAATGGGCTGACAGGTGACAGGTGAGTGTTTTCTGGTGATCACATATGTGATAATCATTTCTGACTGGTGCAAATATCATGCAAAAGAATAAGAATATGTGTACCTCATTAATAATGAGGGTTTTTTTTACACCAACAAAACAAGGCTTAGGCTGTTCCATGCAGTAAGCACTGTGTGAATGTCTTATAGAGGCATTGTAAACATACATAAACATTATATTATACAGAAGGAATGGAGGTATTGTAAACATACATAAACATTATATTATACAGAAGGAATAGAGGTATTGTAAACATACATAAACATAATATTATACAGAAGGAATGGAGGTATTGTAAACATACATAAACATTATATTATACAGAAGGAATGGAGGTATTGTAAACATACATAAACATTATATTATACAGAAGGAATAGAGGTATTGTAAACATACATAAACATAATATTATACAGAAGGAATGGAGGTATTGTAAACATACATAAACATTATATTATACAGAAGGAATGGAGGTATTGTAAACATACATAAACATTATATTATACAGAAGGAATGGAGGTATTGTAAACATACATAAGCATTATATTATACAGAAGGAATAGAGGTATTGTAAACATACATAAACATTATATTATAAAGAAGGAATAGAGGTATTGTAAACATACATAAACATTATATTATAAAGAAGGAATAGAGGTATTGTAAACATACATAAACATTATATTATACAGAAGGAATAGAGGTATTGTAAACATACATAAACATTATATTATACAGAAGGAATGGAGGTATTGTAAACATACATAAACATTATATTATAAAGAAGGAATAGAGGTATTGTAAACATACATAAACATTATATTATACAGAAGGAATAGAGGTATTGTAAACATACATAAACATTATATTATAAAGAAGGAATAGAGGTATTGTAAACATACATAAACATTATATTATAAAGAAGGAATAGAGGTATTGTAAACATACATAAACATTATATTATACAGAAGGAATAGAGGCATTGTAAACATAATATACAGATCTGTTGTGATGTGTTCATCACAATTCATGGCATTGTGAGCAGGCATCTAGTTAAGCCTTCTTCTAATCTCATGACATAGCTGAACTGCCTCCCACTCAGACCAGCTTTCAGTTTCTGTTAGCAGGTATTAAAAACAGATGGGTGTGCCTATGTCTACCCAGCGATCGTTTATAAGCACTGTGTGGACGAGCTGTTCCTGGCTTTGGAGGTTTTTCTTAAACGTGGTCAGTCGGGCTTTAATCATGTTTAGATATTCTGTGAAAGGTTCAGGGCACAGTGAAAGAGAAGACAGAGAGAAAGACTACTTTGACACTGAATACGACTCCACATGGGAGGATGAGGAAGATGATGATGATGATGATGCCGGTACTGACGAAACCAAAGGGGTAAGAGTATGACAGTTATCTAGCTATATTTTATTAATCACTTTTATTTTTAAAACACTATATATATATTTTTGACCATTAAAACCCTCAAGTTAACTTTGCAGCACACTTTCCTTTCGTCAACCACTGCTGGCTAAATCGAAAGTTCCGGGGCTCTCGTTAAATTCGCCCAACCTGTTGTGGGCACTGTATTAGCGCTACTATTTAAGCAAAAACTAATAAATAATTAAAACTAATAACTTCAGACCTTTATTCTATCGCTAAGTGCCGCAACATGCCGATAGCTATGCCCAGCTAACTAGGGCTAGATAGCTGTTTTTGTAGCAAAAAACACTGAAAAACACTCCAGTAAAAAGTTCCTCAGTCCTAGAAACCTTTATTCACCGTCTGTGAAGGACTGTAAGAGAATGTCAGGGATCCGTGTAGTCGAATTTAGGACAAACACGTAGCTAAGCCGGTTTATGAGGAGCCCAGCCGCTGTCTGCTCCTCCCATTATATGTCAAACACCACTCCGGACACTAGAGGGCGCGGCCGGGCGAGTCCTTATTAAATAGGACTATACAGTGGTGCTATCCATACATAGCATTAGCACCATTAGCTTTGCTACAATTTCAGCTGATAATCAGCCATTCTGCTCTAAAGTGTGCAGTGTTTTGTGCGTCTGGATAACACACAGATCACATATATTTTGTTCCTCAATTAATCCATCTTCCATATCTCTGTATATATATTTGTATATTTGTATTCTGTATTTTTTATTTTTTTTTGCTTATATTTCTATATTTTCATATTTTTATATTCTATTCTTTAACTTAAATGTAACTTATTCTATTTTAATTTTCTTCATTTTTATTTTATTTTTCTTTTGCACTTTTGCACTTTACTTCATTAAGTTAAGGTTTAGTTTAAAGGTTAAGTTTAAATGTAGATTTTTATTGTATAGCTTGATGTGGGCAGACTGTCAAAAAAGCATTTCACTGCAAGTTATACTGTGTATGACTATGTATGTGACAAATAAAATTTGATTTGATTTGATTTGATTTGATTTGATATTGTGGTCTTGTTATACTTGAAGGAGTTACCCAGCATAGCTACCCAACCTGCAGCCCAACCTGCAGCCTTCTCAGTTTGCCTTTAAATGGACCTAGTGTTTCATGAATGAACAAACTTTTCTTTCTTTTATTTTGGGAAGTAAAAATGCTTTAAATATTTTAAATTAAATTAAATTAAAATAACCTGGCACATTTTTTCATTTTCTACAGTAAACAGGTTTTGTATAGTAGGACACCAGCACCAGACTTTCGCCTCACACTTAGGTCTTCACTGTTTAAAAGACACAAAAAGTCCTGTAACTAAGGTTGAATAATATTTTTAAAATATCTATGGACTATTTTAGGATCTTCTGTTTCTAGAACAAGTACTTAATATAGTTTATAAAGTAATATAATACATTTAAAATGACCTTATTTTGCATTCAGGTTACTTATGAACCTTATGCCCTCATATCCTTCCTATAGATCAGTTTTGCACATTTTAATATTAAATATGCACATTAAATATGGCATGACCAAAGGTTATTTACTTGTTAACATATTAACAATTAATAAGAAACCTTTGCCCTGATTCTACATTGCCTCTCCCTGTCTGTATTTTCTTAGGTCTCCATTAAATGGAGAGTCGGTGCACACAGGAACACATATGCTGCAGAAGACATGCAGAACTTTAGGCATATGTTGAAGGTAAGCTTTATCAAACTTCACAAACACTCAGATGATTTTATGCCAAAATATGTATGTGATATAAGATGTGATTGTTTTGTTTGTTTTTGTGCTGAGTTGAGTTAAGTCAGCAGGACAGGAAGAAAGTTTTATCTGTATTTAACAGAAAGCAGTGCTGTCCAGACACAGCTTGTTAGTATATAAGTCATATATAAGCTTTTAATCAGTGTGTGTAGTATTTTGTGCATCTGGATAACACGCCTTGTCTCTGTACTGTTCTCTGTACTATTCCAGAAAGTCAAGAAGACGTTAAATGCTGAAACAGTAAATATTAACGAGTTTGATGATCATGTGAGTATTTCACTACTCTTCTTTTACATCAGTGGTACAAACCACATCTTTTCCCTTCAATTCATCTTCTATTTTTCCCCACAATGAATCCAGATGTTCTTTTAAATGGTTGTTTTTGTTGCACATGAAGGAGATACCCAACCTGCTGTTTTACCAGAATAAGAGGCCGTCTCAGCCTGATGGTATGACCTGTTCTAGACAAGTAATGATAAGTACTGCTGTTGGACACAATCCTATTCAAGAGTAGTTTACTGTTGTCTTGTCTGTATCTTCAGGTGTGTTCATTGATGAATTTCATGAAGATTGGTTTGGAGAATACGATAAACTGGAATGGGTGCACTCCTACATTCAGTGGTAAGCCTCTAGTTCAAGAAAGAAGCGGCCTTGTCCCAGAATATGTATATCGTCACAGAACGAGAAACACAGCCTCAGTTTTATCTGTGTGCAGAAATGAACACAAATAAAAATTGCACAAATTGGCTATTTGCTATTTGTAATAATAAGTAGCAATTATGATTTTCTCACTCTCTGACGTGTTGTAATTGTCCTAATAGAATAAAATTGACTCTATAGGTTGTTTCCAATTCAAGAGAAAGGATTGAACTACGATTCTTACAAACTTACCCAAGAGGAAATTAAGGTGTGTATTATCATATATTATGTATTACAGTAATCTGTACTGTTTTAGAAAGGCTTTTACGTTACACTTTTAGAAATAAGTTAAAATTCATGTCATCTTAAAATTCTGACAACCAGCTGCACAGCTTTTCTGAGCGAACCCAGCTTGAGACTACTGGAGCTGCCTGATTCCGGTCATGCATTTTCAGTTCTGCATCTCAGTGAGCTTTAGTTTATGTAAATCTTACTTTTAAAAAGTGTCTTCCTCCTCAGAAGCTGGATAATAAAATAATCAATTATACTTATAATATATATAATATAATTCAGTTGTCTGTATTTTCTCAGGTCTCCATGTGATGGAGCCACAGTTCACACAGATAGGGGTGCCGTATGGGAGGGGGGTTGAGCATAAAACTTTGCTTATGTCAACTGTGATGTAAAAAGTAGTGCTGTCAATTGATTAAAATGTTTAATGGAGTTAATCACAACAATATTCTGCGATTAATTTTGATTAATCACAAGTTACATTACTGGCTAGCGCATCCTTACATATTTGGGCGGGAGAACAGTCAGCTTTTTTTTCATATAATATCTCTCTCTGTACTTTTGAGAACTCAAACAAGACAAAGCTCAGAGATCGAACACAGAAGCTTTCATAGAGAAAATGCTTTAATTTAAGAGATAAATAGATGATGACGGGGTAAGAGAAGGAGAGTTGGTTATGAGATTGAATCCATATTTCAGCATAAATAGAGTGTAGTCTACCCTCTGAGCTCAGTAGTATGGACACTGTGTTTACATAGCTAAATAAAAGCCACTATGTGTCACTGGGCTCTGTAAAGAGAGGAACCAACGGGAGGAAATTGGGGGCAAACTTTAGTTAAAAACACATTAAAGTTTGCAGATTAATTGTGTGCGTTAACACACTTTTTACTAGTAAAAACGAATGCAAAATGTAAAGTTTAAATAATTAGTTTCAACATTTAATGTAAGTTTAGTGGGTTATGTTTTGTGTTGTTTAAGAATGTTTTGTTTTGTGTTGCTTGAGACTTTAAGAATAAAAAAAATGTAGGACACCATGCCGAAGTTACTTGAGTGTTTGAGTAATTTGAACACGATAGCCTACTTTAAGTTGCTAATATTAAGTGAAGCACTTTAGTTAAAAACTAATGTTTGACTAATATTATGTTGATTATATGGAAAGAAAGGGTCTTATTGTGTCATTATTTTTTTTTGTTTGTTTGTTTTTGCAGCTTTTCCGTCAGGATGAGGCGGTGAAGAAAAGACTGGTGAAGTCTTACAAGCTCATGCTGGACTTCTACGGCATTGAACTGCTGGATGAGAGAACAGGCAGCGTACAATGTGCAAAAAAATGGAGAGAGCGATTTGAGAACTTGAACAGGTAAAGGTTTCCAATCCCCTTTTTTTAAAATGAAATGATAAAATTCATATCAATATTAAAAGTAAATTTAAAACCATGACATTTGAAGGGTGCAAAACTAGGGTGCAAATTTTAACATGCTTTGACAAAGAAAAAGACAAGTTGACCTATTTGATTTCACATTAAACATTAAACAACTACATTGATCATTTGTGATGGGCACAGATGGAATTTGGCTTCCGCATTTATCCCATCTGTGCAGTGAACACACACACAGTGTGCGCACGTGCCTGGGGTGGTGGGTAACCATTGCTGTGAGGGGAACAAAGAGGGTGAAGGGCCTTGCTCAAAGGCCCAACAGTGGCCACTTGCCGAGCCGGGGTATCAAATCAATAGCCCTGAACTCTAACCGCTGAGCCACTACTGCCTAGATCAGGGGTGGACAGTTAGATTCCTGGAGTTTTTCCTTTTCTTGTTTGAGCACACCTGATTTAACTCACCTGTTAATTGCCAGGTTTAATCTGTTAGAGCAGGGAAATCAGCAAACTGTGCTGGACCCCTGTCCACTTTTAGTATTTATTTACATTTACATTTACGGCATTTAGCTGACACTCTTATCCAGAGCAACTTACAAGGTTACTCATATTACACAGGTGGGCCAGTGTAGTGTTAGGAGTCTTGCCCAAGGACTCTTATTGGTGTAGCGCAGCATAGTCACCCAGACTGGGAATTGAACTCCAGCCTCCCACATGGTGTGGTAACTCAGTGGCAGGTAGTGGTGTTATCTGTTGCACCACACCAACCATTGCGTGTGGCAGTTTTATTTCAGCTTTGTAATGAACAAATCATTAGCAAAGATATTTGAATTTTCCATCTGTATTGTGGCATTACACATTTTTACATTTGTCTTTCCTGAAATATCATTATATACAGTTTTAATACAGAATATTGCTTATGTGACGCTCTACAACTTTGCTTTACTGTCTGATGTCGTAGAAACTCACACAACAACCTGCGCATCACACGCATCCTGAAGTGTCTGGGAATTCTGGGACTCAAGCACTACCAGGCTCCACTGGTCAGGTTCTTCCTCAAGCAAACTCTGGTGAAAGGAGAGCTTCCCAGAGTGAAGCAGAGTGTTCTAGACTACTTCATGTTCACTGTCGTGAAAAAGTCAGAGCGGAAAAAACTGATCAGGTTTGCTTTTCAGAACTTTAAGCCATTAGAGGAGTTTGTGTGGTGTCCTAAAAAAGTCCAAAGAAGATTTTTGAGGGAAAACAAACCCCAAACAACAGGGCACAGTGACTCGGCTTGTTCAAAACCAGAATCTGATGCCCAAGCTAAGGGAACCCAACCTGAGAATGAGGGAACATCAGATGTTTCCACTTCTCCTGGTGTTCAAGATAATGGAGGGGTAGGAGAAGAAGGTGGTGAAAAAGACCCACCTGAAGAAATGGAGGTTACACCAGCCGAAGCAATCTCAAGCAGAAATACTGAGGAAGTGACGAATGAAGGCCAAGAACTCCAAAGGCCAAAAAGTCCACCAGCAGTCCAGTCTACTGATGAAAAGGGCAACGTAACTAATCAAGAGTCAAAAGAAGATCAGTGTCAGTCTAATAGTAACGTACTTCATAATAAAAATGATACAGCTGATCCAAAATCTCCAAAGCAGGATGGCCCAGATACACATCAGAGTAATACGTACTCGGCAGTGCAGCATGCTGCAGAAAATACAGATGACATGACTAAAAACGAGGAGAATGGGCATTAAAACTGAGAACATGGGTCTTAGGGTCATGTGAATCATATTATTGACAACAAAAATAGACATTTAATGATCATATTTTCTCTAAAAACTAACATTTTACTAACAAATAACATTTTTATTAATGTTTCTATAGTTTATTATCTGTTTCCACAAGACTGCACGAATGTTTTTTAGGTGATTTTACAAAATGTATTTTATGGATGAGCTGATGTCAATATGATGACAAATATGCATTAAAAAGGATGTGCTGAAGTTCTCTGTGTTAAGGATGCGTTATCTCTTTAAGCCATCGTGCAGCCATTATTAGAAGTTCCTACTTACGTCTTTGGAGCGTACAACGTGATTTCTGTTCACAAGGTTTTGGCCAGAAACAGCATGAATGCAATAATTATTTGGCATCATTGCAACAAAAAGAGCAGCGTTTGAGCATATGAATCTTGGGTGGGATAGTGATGGTCGTGTTAGTGGAGAGGTTGTTCAGACTGCAACATTCATTTGAATTTCGGACAATTGGCTGACACTCTTATCCACTTCTATTCAAAGTGTTACACAGGTAGGGCAATGTAGGGTTAGTATGTAGTGTCTTGCCTATGGACTCTGCCCATTGGTATTGTTACGCACCCACTACGCTGCACCAACCACAATATATGTGTTCATGTGAGTTCATATATGTTGCTGTTAAAAAAAACACACAACTAATTAAAAATAGTTTTTTTTTAATCAGACACCCCCAATTTGGCAAGGGTGAGCAGACCCCTCTTTTGGCCAGACATGTCCTCTCTGTGGAATCTAAGCTCCATTTCTAAGTTGCTGAAATGTTTTTTGGGATTTTGCATTTTTGGGATTTTATTAGACATTGGTGTTTACCCACCACACATTCTGTCTACAGATTTATACAGCTTTAAACATGTCTCTCTAAACAAGCCCCTCTTTAAGGTCTTCTGGCCCTCCATAACTGGTCTTTATGTATCTGCATCTACATCCCTAGACACTAGACAAACTGTTTTCCAGCGGGTGAGAAGAAGATTGTTTAACAAGAGCAGTGCATGGCGATTAAGCACAGCCATCTTTTTTTTTTTTTTTTTGTTAAATTAAAAGTCAAAATTTCTCTTTTTTTCTTTTAATAATATTGGTACTGTCAATTAACCCACCCATTCGTAGCTCCCTCTTGCACTAGCTAGGCTCCTGAAACTCTGAGGTTAAGGAATTCAGCTGTAGCTGTGAAGTCTGGGCATAGCTGGGAAGCAGACTTGGAGAAAAGCTCCACCACACCAGGTGACGGAGGCTTATGCCGGCCAACATCACTTAAGAGTAATGATGGGGGAGAGCGCCATCTACCCACCTGCAGAGAGCACAGGCAATTGTGCTCTCTGGGACTCTGGCTGCTGATGGAGAAGTCGGACCACACAAGGAGAACTGAAAAGGGTCTCGTAAAATGGTGGATTTTTAAATGTATTTATAATATATTCATATATTATGTTTCTTATAATGTTAGAAGTAAACCTCTTTCTTTGCTTTTTTATTTATTTGCAAGACATATAATATATATATATATATATATATATATATATATATATATATTATAAATAAGACTGGCATATCAGCTAAGGCTATTGATTAGTCTTACTACATGAGGAAATGTCTATGTATTAATGTTCATTAACATTGCTGCCTGTTATTAGAGGTATTTAACTCCTCCACACCCTCACACACACCCTCACACACACACACTGCCACAGTAAATATAATATATCCCCATTAAGTAATCACTCCATATATTTAAAGACGTTGAACTACAGGTTGAGGAACACCGTAGATGTGTATCTCATGTACCCTCGTTAATTAAGCGGACTATGTAAATCCACATGGCTTCAACATCAGATATAATGAAGGCCCGTAGCTAATAAGTGATTATTATAGCTTATATTAAATCACAGCCACAAGATAGATGTACCACACAGGCTCTAAGCATGCTCGACACACGCACCGACTCGATGCGAGCAGCAGGGGGCGGTCTGATCACTCCCCCTCTCTCCGTCTGAGCGTGTTTGCCCTCTACCAGCGCTAGGAAAGGCAGGCGCTCCTCTGCAAGCAAGGAGAGAAAATGGAGGACAGGATGTGGCGATGACCGCGCTGCAGACACGCCAGATTCACAAGTGAGTATGCAGCCCTGTGCGCGTAACCGGCCAACAGTTAGATGCATGGACTTCAGTCGCTTTAGGGCCGTGCATTTGATTGCATGTGAGCCCGTTTGTACGGCATCGGCTTGTACGGATTCTGCTGAGCAGCAACACGAGCGCACGCAGACGTCAGTAATGGCGCCGTGGTCGAGCGCCACCATATTATCGTTATCGGCGTGGATTAAACTGTTCCTTCGAGGGCTGAACGGGGTGGTGTGATGTCCGGGATATATTTAATGTATCAGTTGATTTTTTTTTGCTCTCAAATATTTGGGTTTCGGACGGGTTTGTTGAATTCCTGCTTGTGTCGCTATGGTGATTAAGCTCGCGCGCTAGCCCCGTGGCTAATGCTGCGCCGCTGGACCTTGATGTGCCACCTTAGCGTTAGCTAGCTAGCTAGCGTCTTCTCAACCACAGCTGCTCGCAACGTCTTTTTAACAGTTTCCCACGTTTTTAAGACGCAGCCAGCCTCTCTAAACTCTCACTTGTTTAAATGAGGAGTGATTTAGGGTCGTGGTGAGTGTGTTTTCTTGCGAATTGAAGCTTTTGCTCGGTGTTTGTTTAGCTAGCTATAGCTAGCTAGCTAGCTAGCACCGTAGCTCTCTCTCTGTTTGGGTGTTTGCGACTCGTTAGGGTGGTCTCACGTTATGTAAAAGTGGGCGTGAGGTGCGTAGTAGTGCGTTAATTTGACCTATTTCGAATAAATGTACGTCCTTTCGTCTGTCTTAATCAGGAAATTGAGGCTAGTTGCTGAAAAGCACGGAAATGACTCCAGTCTCGGGATCATGGCGCAGTCGAGGCTCCCGAAGCTCCGCTGCTATGCAGGCAGAGACGAGGCTGGGGTTAGTTAGTTAGTTAGTTAGTTAGTTAGTTAACTAGCCTGCTTGCTTCCTTCTTATTAAGCCAGAGCTGTCATAATAAGAAGCAAAAGTCTGCTCTGGCACGTACAGACCGCCTAATATAGCTAATGCTAGCTGGCTAACAGCTTTACTGTCCAGGTGCAGCGATCCTGCGAGAAGCTGCGACGCCAACCTCAGCCTCGTGGTTGAGAGATCGAGGAGCACGAAGGATTGACTCTTGCATGAATCAATTTTCCTCCACTATTTGGTTCGATAAGCTCTTAGAGTATTGTGTTTAGCTTGATGGCTAAACCTGGACCCATAGTTTAAACCACTGCTTTTAATAACACCTGCTAAGGCGACTCACGTGGTTCTAGTTATGGGGGAATACCACAAACACAAGTGGTCAGGAAGGAGGGTCAGTTATAGATTTAGACCTTTAATAAACTGAAATGATGAGTAATATTACAACCTATACGTTTTGTATACAAAACTATTGGGCCTTTAAGCCAAATCTGCACAGGCTCAGCCAGTGCAGTGTAGAGATAATGTTTTCATGCCATCAGCATGAGCTGAAATGCAAGCTTTTGAGGACGTGGATGTGGGTTTGTAGGACCACCTCCAGTGTCTTGTTGTCTTTAATGTGGAGGCTGAAAATTAGTCATTTGCGTTTATGAATGTATGAGAGTGCGCATCCCACTTTATACAGACTATATATGCTAAAACATCACCATAATATCAGCAGTCCAACACCACAACATATGGAAATGGCAATTTCAGATAGCTTTTATAATAGCATAGATTAATTCTCATGTTTAACTGGTCAGGGTTCAATACCATAAAGGATTTATGGTATGTTAGCTTCTTTATAAAAAAAAAAAAAAAGTAAGGTAATGCTGCTTCGCCATCAGCAGCCAGAGCCTGAGAAGGCACAATTGGCCAGTGCTCTATCTGGGTGGGTAGGTGGTGCTCTCTCCCCTCATCGCTCCCGTTGTGATGCTGTGAGGCGTCTGTTAGCTGATGTTTCAGAGCTAGGCATCTGACGCTTTCCTCTAAGTGCATTGACATGTTCGAGAAGTTTCATTGGCTGACTTCACGTGCATCAGAGGAGGCATGTGCTTATCCTCGCCCTCCTAGTGTTGGATCATTGCAAGTGATAGGGGCGGGGAGGGGGACTAGTGAGCAGGCAGGTTCATTGGTTCAGCTAAATTGGATGGGGGTGTATGTGAGTAAATAAGTATATCTCGTGTAGTAGTACATATTCTTGACTGTTTATTTCCACCATTTAGTAGAAATGTATATTTATACGCATCTTTCCTAATTGCACATCACAGCATAATATGTTCCTTTCAAACCTACAGTAAGAAAATAAGGGATAATGCTTTGTTTTTGACTCTTTTAGGCCAGATTAGCAGTTGTCCTCTCTGTAATCATCCTGCCAGAGACAGTATTGGTTATTCATGTCTCAGAGCAAAGATGAACTGATGTAACTGTATGTAAATATTACATTTAGTATGTGAAATTATGATGTTTTGGCAGAAAGATCATATATAAATACTTGAATTGTATTTGGTAGATTAAGTGGCACAAGTAAGGTGCTTTTATTGGGAAAATAGTGCTACTGATAGTGCTGGCAGTCCAAATGATATTTAGGTCAGGGGTAAACAACACTTATTTGCTCCTTATTAGCTGGTTTCAAGCATATGAAGATTAGAAACTGGTCTCTTGTACATGATTAGGTCTAGTTTTTTGTAGCGGTTCACTTTTGGAAACCCTTTAGTCCCGACTTTGACTTAATCTGTGTGTAGGGAAATTAGTATTAGATTAGCTAGGGTGCACAGGAGGCTAGCTCTTCAGAAGCCATGTTGGTACATATGGTATAAAAGACAGTCAGACAGACTGCTTATTCAACCTGCATTACCATGCCCATTGTTTAAGACCAGGTAACATTAATCTTTACTCTTGCACCTCCTCTGCATGTCTAACTCTCATATCTCCTCTTGCAGAATCTCGTGATGTGAAGTGTACCGATCAGGATCTGCTGTAATCATACACTATTCCCAGTTCAGCAGAGCCTGAAAGACACACAAGCAGGTAGAGTGCTCCGTTTCTGCTTCAGCTCATTAAGTTTGGTAATGTGATCAGGTTGTCCTGAAGACCATGTATTTATTACAAAAGAGTTGGGTGTTAATTAGTCATATTTTTGAACTTCCTGTACTCATCTGTGGCAGAAGGTTTGGCTTCACACATGATATGACTCTCCAAAATGTGTTTCTGTGAGTGGGCACTGTATTGCCAGGGCTTAATATTGCAGTATTTTGTACACATTTAGACTGAAAATGTGCTGCTCTTACTGATTTTAAAGTTTTTCTGGGTTTTAAAAGTGTGGCATTGTTGAATAGAACGTAAGAGGTATGAAAGGCTTGATTAACAGCCTCTTTTCCATGTCTACTGGGGCAAAAACAGAAGAAATAAGAAGGCCGTCTCTAATGTAAATGAGCTCTTATTCATTAGCAACCAGAACTGATATATTTTTAAGCTGTCAGAGCAGAATGTAATCTCTTATGCTTGATACCAGTCACTAAAAAATTTAGTTAACCCATAGAAAATATTTGAATAGTTTCCATATCATTTCTATAATCCTTTGTGGCACGATTGTTGTAGCACCTTTGAATTCCACATTGGTTCACATGCAGGGAAGTGGCAGTTTGACAGGCTTTTGGGCCGACTTCCAATAGCAAATAATCTTTTTTTTTTATTTTTTTTATTTTGTATTTAAAAAAATCTTGTTTCAAGGCTAGATCTTGGTTTCGCTTTCTTTTCCGCAGTACTGATGCCAGTTCACCTAAGATCAAGGAAATAAATAGGGTATGAGAGTGTAGATGCCTATCACAGTAATCCATTCTTATATTAAAAACATGCATTGAATTTGAGGTATTTACTTAATTAAAAACAAACATTAATAATAAATACTCAGTTCCTGGTTTGTTCAGTCTAAGATTAAACTAAGTTTATTAATTTTTAAGATTAATACAGTCTTAATTATGTTAATTTGTTATTTAGTAATTTCAACTACTGAAAACTAACCAAAACATTTAGATATTGTTCAATAGCCTACTCATGGAAATCTAATCAACCTAAATTTACTACATTCGCTGCCATGGCTGAGGTGGTGAAATACAACAGAGAGCTCAAATCTCCATTGTGTTGTGCTTCTCTCTTAACTGTAGATATTCTGTTTGAAAAGTAGTGAGTGACTCCATCAGCTATGGAGGAGAGTGTGAGTCCTGAGCTAGCTCAAGCTCCTGAGCCTGAGTCCAGCCAGGATCCTATGGATGCCAGCTCACAAGGTACATACAGCTTGGGCCGCTGTACTTACTGAGAGCTCCGCTTTGCTGATTCATGGCGTCTTGGTATTCCTATCTGAGTTCCAATTGTGGCAGTGGGTTCGGTCATTGAGCTGTTTTTTTTTTTTTTTTTTTCTTCTTCTTCTTTTCATTGGATTGGGGATGGTTGGGTTTCATATTTTTTGATTGGATTGGGGAATCATGAAATTTGCTACAATGACCCAAATGGTTTTGCTGCAATTGTGCTTGCTTGATTTTCTGCTCAACTCTGTCCATTTCAACTCACTTGAACTATAATTTCACAGTAATTCCAATGAAGAGCCAAATTTAAATGAATAGCCTACTATTCTGTATTATTCTGTTTCTATTTTAAGCATTTAAACTTGTCTGACTTGCCCACAGCTCCCGTAGCTGTTTCAGAGGAGGAAAAAGACAACAAAGACCAACGGGATGCTGCTCAGGAAGACAGCGTAGAAGACCCTGAGAAATCTAAGACTTCTGGTGAGTTCAAGAAAACCTGGGGCTTCCGCCGGACGACCATCGCCAAACGGGACATGCCTGGAGAGGCGGCAGTGGAAGGCCCTGAGGCCAAGGGTGCCCCTGTGCGCCGCAGCGGCCGGCAGGCCAAGCGCACAGACAAACTTGAGGAGTTCCTGGTGACAGTGAAACGAGGAAGGGCAGGAAGTAGACGGAGTGCTCCCCCTCAGCTGGAAGGTGGGGATCCCCCTTCCCAGACTCCGACGGACGCCGAGACTGCTTCAGAAGCCAGCTTTGATGGGAATGCAGAAGCTAAAGCAGCAGAGAACAAAGGACCCTCGCCAGGAAAGAAGACTAGAGGTCGGAGAAAAAATGCAGCAGCCAAGCCCAAAGGTGGCCAAAGTGGGTCGCTCAGCGATGAGGTCAGCTCTGAAAATGAAGAGGAGGCTGGCAGCGAAGTTTCAAAGGAGGTGCAAGAAGTAGTTGTAATGGGGACAGGCACAGAAGAAGAAGGCGAGAAGGAGGAGACGGTGAGTGAATTGAATCCAGAGCCAGAGGCTGTGAAGCAAGATGAAGAGGAGAAGATTGAGATGGAGAGCACAGAGAAGCCTGCAGAGGAATCTGCTAATAAACGACCATCCAGAAGCCCTGCTAGAGGTGCTGGTAAGGAACCTACTCCTGCTAAGAGAGAATTTAAGCCTAAATCAGGTGCGAAGTCCCGCAAGGACAAAGCTGAAGAAGAGGATGACGAAGACGAGTCGTCGTCCAGCGAGTCTGATAATGATGGCTATGACCCCAATGCACTCTATTGCATCTGCAGACAGAAACACAACAAAAGGTAAGTGTGTTTTGTGATGACGTGGTGTTTTGTGATTAAATGTCAGTATAAAACTCCTTTATTGTTAATTTGAGTCTAAAATCTTAAAGTAATTTGATTATCTCAGCAGGCAGCCTAAAATATGATGCTTTCACTGCTTTTTCATCTATGCATGAAATGGTGCCCTATAGCTGCTTTTAAAGGTATTTGATTGAATTCTGGGGCATGTGCTTAGGTTCATGATTTGCTGTGACCGCTGTGAGGAATGGTTCCATGGAGATTGCGTGGGTATTACGGAGGCGCGTGGCCGTCTCATGGAGCGCAATGGTGAGGACTACGTTTGTCCCAACTGCACTGGGAAGAAAGTTCAAACGTCCAAGCCTGCTCCATCTATGGCAGGACTCGAAAATGGGAAGCGACCTGTCCCTGCTGTTCGCAAAGCAGAGCCCAACCCAGCACCTGTTAGCCAACCCACCACATCAACCTCCACTCCTGCTACTACTCCTACTACAGACGAGAAACCAGGGGAAGACCTGGGAATTAAGGGAAGGATAGAGAAGGCCACCAACCCAAGCGGCAAAAAGAAAATAAAGATTTTCCAGCCGGTAGGTTGTTGTAGGGTATCCGTTTCTTTAAGTCTTAATGTTTTTTCTTACCTAATTGACGTCTAATTGATGGCCCTAATCAGATATGAGAAGTCACAGACATGTCAGTTACATAATTCAAGTTCAAATGTCTAAATTGTAAAAACCTTAGTTCTTAGAATACATGATATTTCATTGGTGGTTTACTACTACTGTACTGATTCAGTTTTTATATTTTCAAATGGTGTTGATCATTTTCAGTCTGTGAAGCTGCGATTGGTGTGTAGATCTTTTAAAAATGTTTAATGGGAGTATGTGTTAAAAAATAAAGTACAAATGGGGTGGGCAATATTGTAATAATATAAAATCATAATATATCTAAAGGCATTTATCAATCAGTAAAATTGACTTGTTGCCACAAAGCAGCTTTACAGAGATCTGGGTCCGAGCCTCTTTAGAGCAAGCTAGTGGCAAGAGTGGCAAGGAAAAACTCCCTCAGGTCAAGAGGAAGAAATCTTGAGAGGAACCAAGACTCAAAAGGGGAACCCATTCTCATCAGGTCGACACCGGATCATAATAATGCATCAAAACGGGAATAAAAACAACAGTAAAACTAAACTGAATTAAGAGAGGGGGAAAAGGTGAATGTGGCATTAAGCTATACAAGATGAAAATGTGTGTGATATGATAAAGTCCAGAGCAGGACATCGGTCCGCAGGGTAGTGGAGAGCCAGGTCGGGCAGTAACGGGATGGAACAGTTGGAACTAGGCTTCTCAATACATGTGAAAGATGTGTTTAGGAGTTTGAATATACTAAAGTACGGCCTGTAAAGGAAGTAGATGAAGTAGATTTGATTTAAGATTTGCAATATTTTTAAATGCTGATACAATACATCGTATTGTGATAAATTTAATGATTATACACAGTATGCTTTTCTGTCTGCATGGTTCATTACAAACGGTGTCATTAGTCTTTGCTAGTTGGGTGAAGGGCAGCACATTTTAAACTAAAATATAAAAAAAAAGTTTTGGAGTGTATTTGTATCATAGTAGTTTTAAAAATATGTCACTACTGCCGTATTTTGTCTTAGATCATCTGTATCTTAAAAATAACTTAACTTTACCTTATCCTTCATCCCTGTGTATTATAGTATTGAAGAGTTGTAGTTAAAATGTGCTGTCCATCAAATTAAACCAAATGAATTACTGTTTTGATCAGAGTTCTTTAAGAACTGATATCCATGATATGCTCAGTGTATCACTAATAATTGATAACAATTGATGATAAACATTGAATGTTACGTCTGTAACTATAACCTTGAACTGTAAAGCGGCTTACTTACAACAGTTTGCCCAGTCAATCAATCTAAAGATTCGGGGAAGAATGTGTGTCTCATAAAATGTACACATGCATTTTAAAATGGCAGTAATTAAACCGGCTTTGAAATGGTTAGGAATTGATTGAACACAGTTTAAGCCATCATGTAAGCAGTTATGTCTGGAAGAAATACTGGATATTTAGTGGACAAGGAATCTTCAGTTCTAAATGTGACAGTAAAACTATATTAAATAATGTTAACCTGTTTGCTACAGTAAAGGTTTGTGCAAATTGGTGCAATAGAAGAAGAAGAATTTAATGACCGTGATCATTATCTTAAGGTGTTTTTAACGCATTTCTAAAACATGGACTACAGAAGCCAGACCTTTCTCTGTTCTTCCAAGACCTCACTTGGGCTGTTGTGTGAGAGAAGATGGTGGAATTGAACAGCTTTAAGCTCACTCCAGGAAGAATGTGGTCACCTCAAAGTTACAATTTCCATTTTGACGACAGAGAACCAAAAAATGCAATTGTTTATAGATTGATTGGTTATACCCCCTGTAAAACTCACTTGGTAGAGGAGAAAACGTAATCCGTGATTACCAAGCCTGTTCTTTTTTTTTATTTAATCTGTGATCTGTCACAAATGTCTTGTAATATCTTTGCAGACTATTGATCCCGCAGGTTAGATTTGGGTTGTGCCTGAACTGAAATGTTCTGTAGTTGCCTTCTAGATGTAAACATTAATAGATAATCAATGTCCCGTGTCAGGACTAGGCATAGTTATACTATTCATAGGAGAATAGTATAACATTATTGAAAGTATTTTGTTGTAATTCTAAAATGTACTCTGAAGGCTGCTGTGGTCTTGGTAATCGCAAAGCTCAGTAGGTCTTACGCACATGAGTTTTTAGCAGGCAATCGTGACCCCAGAGGGATCCTCTCTGCCTAAGTGCATTGGTCCTGGCTGCGAGAGGGATGCTCTGCCTGACTCTGTCTACTGTGGAAATGACTGCATCCTCAAACACGCTGCCGCCGCCATGAAGACCATCACGACGGATGGCAAGGAGGCAAAGCCCAAGGAGAAGACCAAGACCAAAACACAGAAAAAGACTACAGCTAAATCAGCACCCAAGGTATTACTTGGTTATACAGGAACTGCAGTACAGCTTAATCATTAAAATGTAAATGTATGCAGTACATTTGTACACAACAGTAATCTGTGTGAAAAAACTTTACCACATGGCCATGTTTTTTCATTTTGCACCTGTTGCGTCTCATGATTAACAGATGTTTTGTGGGCTTTATTATTTATTTTAATGAAGCATGCTCCCTAGTATAGGCTGAGTATGCCGGCACTTAAACCTCTAGAGATCCTTCTGGTTAATTGCCAAATAACAGGTACGGTAGCAGTCGCAACTGTCTGGGATGCATGACTGTTGGTTTAAAGTCCTTTTTAGGTTTTACATGCCCATGCTTGAGAAAACATAGTCTTAAATAAGACCTAATGGAAAATATGCTTGTTTTCTCATCAAAGCAAACTAATCTTTTAAGTGGAAAAAAGTATCACAAACTAAAATTAAAGAAGATATTTTTCAGAGCTTTTTCAGGTGCTTTCAAAGCTCTCACTTGTTTTGATATATTAATGTGTATGGCTTTATCTCTTCAGAAGAATGCGGTCCCCGAGCGGAGGAACAGCAGGAGGTCCACTGAGTCGTCCAGCAAAGCTGAAGAGGAGTCATCTGAGTCAGAGGCCCATGAAAATGAAGAGGATGAGGATGAAGAAGACAAACTTGCTGAGGAACATCCACCACCTCCAGCCATGTCATCCTGGTCCAGCGACCATAATTACATTGCAGTAACGCCAGAAAAGACTACACCCATATCACCATCTGTGTTAAACAAAGCGTGTATGTATCTCTCTGAAGGTTTTCCACATTTATATAATCTATTTCTGTGTCTTAGGTGCGAGTTGTAGAACTGATCAAATGAGCAGTATGTTGGTGTTATACTGCCTTCACGATGAGAGGCTTTAACTCAAGAAAAGCCATCAGGCTGTAATGCTGTAAATTGAGCTGAAACCTTCATAAGGATATGCCTTAATTTTTGTTCCAGCGCAATGTAGGCATGTGTAAGCCTCAGAGTTTGTAATTGGGTACCCTGTTTGCACATCTTGCCAAGTCACTGTAGCAATCTGGCATGTAATAGTGCAAGGTTAAATTTTGCCTGTATAATTCATAGAGCTATTCAGAGCCAGTGGACAGGTAAGTATCAGTGTAATGGTAAGTATTAATGCCTATTGTTGCATAAAGTCTGTCATTTTATCTGAATGGGAATTAATTGCGTAATTTAATGAAATTCAAGGCAGACTCAACTTGATAGTCATTTGGTCTAAGATTAGTTTAAATCTGGAGTAGGGAAACCACCTCAAAGGGTTAAGTCATCAATTTTAAATACCTGACACAAGTGCCTTGCCATGATATGTATCTTTTGCGCTTTTTGCCTGGGCTCTATAAGTGTGCGAGTGAGTGAATTTGAGTGTGTGCTGGAATGTCGACCTTATCTCCTCCAACTGCTCTGCTCTGGGAGTAGTATCTTCATAAGAACCAAAGGGCTGACCATTCATCTGAACAGGTAGGTCTCGGTGTCATTTTCCTCCTGGCCACTTTTCACTAAGGATAGAGCAGCATCTCAGGGACGTTTCATCTCGGCCTGCTGTTTGTTTGCTATTAACACTTTGGCTAATGAACAGATTTTGATCCATTTATTCACATTCCAATGACATGCATGTCCTGCACTTTTATGAAACCCACTTTGGAGAAATTTGACTTCAAAATAAAGTGATATTACAGAGAATTTTCTGATGCCCCGTGCTTCAATTTTGAGAAGTTTATTTTTTGTGGATTGCTTTGGATATCTTGGCCTCTGCCTGCTTTGGCCCATGTCAGACAGCCAGTGACTGATCACCACAGCTAATTGCGGTTGGAGGAACATTGGCCTGCTGACCTGTGACGGGGAGACAATGCAGCGTCTGGTCCAGAGAAAGATCTGACCACAGCTTCAAACTTCACAAGCAGGAAGACTACCCTTGAAAATTGGAAGATGATAGTCTGCCAGACAGCACCCAGAAGCTGAATCCACTGCCCTCGTTATTGCACCACATTGAAGAAAACCCATAACATGATCATAAAAACATGAAGTCAATTTGATATACTTCTTCATTTACACTCAGGAACCTTTTAAAGTAGCCGCTTAAGAGTAAATGTGGACAGTATGAGATGACTGCTTCTTTTTTCAGTGCTACATGTACTCATTAGAAAATGTCCAGTGATGGTAGAAGAGACAATGAAAATATGAAGATGCTTATTGACAATAGTTCTGAATGATCGTGACTTGCTCATTAGTTATTGATAGAAGATTGCTTTGCTGTTTTAATGAGACTTTGTTGAGAGCTTACTTATCTGATTGAGGGTAATCACTACCTTTTATTTTGGGCAGTTTATTATTTTGGACAGTTCCTTTTGTATGGTAGGGATAAGGATTTAGATCACCTTGGGTGTCTTTAAACCCAATGGATGGCATGATTATCATCAATGGGGGGGAAAAACCTAAGGCAATCATGGTAACACTTCACAGGGACATCATGTTTTCCTTCTATCAGTAATAAAAATAAAATGACCAATGAGCACAATGACCCATTGATTACCCTGATCATTGATGGGTCTTGTGTCCTGGACATATGAGACTTTTCTGTCTCATATGAGTGTTTCCTCTTGGAATGAGGTTCTACACTTGCATTTAATAGTGAACAGTAGTAGTACTACTAAAATAGTGGGGTTGTTTATATAATTAGTTGCACATATTTTTGAGCAAGAGCTTTTTTAAATTGGGGCTACGAGTCCCAGAAATGACATGTTTATCACATGAGCTGTAGTGGATAATCAATCAATTTATTACTGAATTAATGTGTTTGCTGTGTTCTGTTTTATTAGCATGTTTAATGGCTGGTGTGCTAATTGATATTACTTCAGAATATTTACTATATTCTAATTATATAATAAGAATTAGTTTATTTTTGTAATGTGTTTATATATTTAACTGTAAATTGCTAGTGTATGCTAGTAATACATAAAGAGAGGCAGGCTTTGTCTTATCACAAACAACACGCACAATGCTGCAGATTTTAAAATGTCAGGATTTGAGTTTTTAAAGAGGGAAACTGATATCAAACCAGTAATTGGTGTACATAGGAACACTGGTATATACTTGGTATACTGTGTGTGTGTGCAACTTTTGTTTTTTGTTGTTTGCATAATCAAAAAATAAGACAGAAAACTATATTAACACATCTTGATGAGAATTTTGGGGTGCAATATGTATCCTTTATTGTAAACAGGTTTAATCAGTGTCATTTTACAATAGTGTTATTGGTTATTATCGCTATATAATGTCAGTCAGTTCTCTGAAATAAAGATTTATTATTCAAGCTTTTTTGATTTTGCTTTCGCGTTGTATTTCTCATATCAAATTTGTGGGTTTTTTGGGTTGTGTTTTTTTTTTTTTTTTTTTTGCAATATTTATACTTTTTGATAAAGAATCAAGGCAAGGCACCAGTGTGTACATTAAACAGGTTAATTTTGAGTAAAATATTAGTGATTGTATTGCCATCAAAAAGGCACCACCTTTTTTTTGCATGTCTATGATTTTTATCTTGTGCCTTTTTAATTGTTTTTCATATGTGCTTTTGTTTTGTTTTTTTATTATTATTTTATCAGCAGCTACCCAGAAGGATAAGGATAAAGAAAAAGAGGAGCAACATGCAGAGGAGCCAGAACCAGAAAAGAAGGATCCACCTCCTGTTGAGAAGAAACCCCCGGTTACAACAGCGTCCCCCAAAGTAAGCAAGAAACCCCCAGTACTGAAGTCAGCCAAGTCTGCTCCTCTGGCCACACCCAAAGGCAACACTTCTGCAAGCAATGTGAAAAAGCAACCTCCACCACAAAACAAAATTGCTAAAACCAAGAAACCGGGACCACCCCCTCCACCCATCCCCGTCTTCTCTTCCACTGGCCCACCTGGATCACGGATCCATGCCACTGGAGCCCTGAGTGTGAGCAAGAGCACCTTCACCATCCCAAAAAAGCAGACACAGAGTGGGTCTAAAGAGTCCACAGGCTCTGGTCCTTCTCCCACATCCAGGGCACCTCCTGCGCCAATACCCTCTACGTCCCAAGGTCAGCCACCTCACTTTAAACCTGCCCAACCTGTAGTACCTGCGCTCCCTCCGCAACCACCTCCGAACAACCAGATGAGATCCAACATCCGACGCTCGCTCACTGACATTCTCTACAAGAGGTGAGGTTCTAGTAAATACTCAAGTTGTGCTTTGTCAAACTGATTGATTTGCTTTGGGGTTTTGTTTTTAACCTCATCCCGATTTTAATTAATAATTGTATTATTTTATATTGATATTTTGAGACTACCTTGAGCCTGAAGGTAGATTGCTTAGTGGAACCTTATGATTGATAACATTTAGTTATACTTTAATAGATGGTTGTATTACTGATCATTGTTGTATTGCAGGGTGAGTGACAGTGATGATCTCTCAATGTCTGAGAGTGAGGTGGGCAGGCTGGCTGTCAGCATTGAGAAAGAGATGTTTAATCTCTATATGAACACGGACAGCAAGTACAAGAACAAGTACAGATCCCTCATGTTCAATCTGAAAGACCCCAAAAATAAGGTAGGTCAGCAGGTCATTTACAAGTGAGTGTAAAAAATAAATAAATAAATGCCATTGATTAGGAGGGTGATGGGTGATGATCCTCTGTGTTTATATGAGAAAGTATGTCTGATAGTAGTTTCTTTCTGCCTGTGTGTGTATGGTGTAATAGGGCCTCTTCTATCGTGTGGTTGGTGGAGAGGTCAGTCCATTTCGACTTGTGAGACTGAGCCCTGAAGAGTTGCTCTCCAAAGAGATTTCTGATTGGAGGAAAATGGATACCTCTGAGGTAATGCTGTGCTGAAGCAGTGCATTTCTACATTACTTTCTAGGGTGGCATGATGATAATAGTTTAGTTAGTATAGTTGTCTTCTGCTATATCAGTAATTTTTCACCAGATGTCAATGATCCAACATGTTACAGTATAAATAATACTGTGCATTGAAGACTGAAGTGAAAAGAATGATATTGGGCATTCCTGGTAGGAAAATAAGAACAGAGTGAAATTTGCCTTACATGGCATTGCACATCTAACTATTGTAACTATTGCATGCCCACGTTGTGATGGCTATGCTGAAACGATATATTGTGCAACCCTATAACCTTCTGGATTACTGAGAGAAATAACCAGTGTATCATGAAAAAGTGTACATATTCATATTTCTACATATTTGATTCTCAGGGTCTGGATACTAGTGGAAGATCTCAGTCGGGACAGCCCAAATCTGGATCCAAGCAGGAAGGAGCCCCTCCTGATGTGGACATGGAAGAAGCTCCTTCTATGTCTGATGGAGATGTATGTATCTCTGCTACTTCCCAATCTCCCTGCTTGGCTTCTGTGGCAGTAAGTGGTGGCTTTCTCTCTTTCCCTTTCCCAGTCTTTTGTCACCCTGCTTTTCCTTTTCCTCATGCTTCAGTTTTCTAAAGCATCTCTTTGTTAAAATCTGAACGTCTTCACAAGCATTTTCAAAGTGATGTCTTAAGAAGACTGCCTTCTTAAGATGCTGCTATGCTTTTGCGAAAATCAACTTGACCTGATATCAGATTAATTTGCACAAATGCTAAAGTATTTTTAGGTGTTAAATATTCTGAACTGCTAACAACCAATAACATTTGAATGTCTGAGGTGTGACTATGGGGATTTTTTTCTTGGTCCTAGGATCATCAGGAGTCAAATCCTCCTGCTGCTGCCCAGGGCTCAGGTCTGGCAGGAAAGAGCAGTGTGGTGCCAGACATCTTGAGCAGTATGCTAAAGGACACCACAGCAGAACACAGGGCTCACCTGTTTGATCTCAACTGCAAGATTTGCACAGGTAGATGTTCTGATAAACAGTTCCTTATGAACACTTTAGTCTAAATAATCCATATTTGATCTCCGGTTTTATACTTACAATACTTTTCACTAACTTTCTGTAGGTCAGAAGTCTGCGGACGAAGAACCAGCAGCCAAAAAGCCCAAGATGTCTATTCCAAAAAAACAAGACCTTCCTGAAAAGTCAAAAGCAGAGCAACGGCCACCCAAGGTGCCTGGAGCACAAGACTCATCTACAGCCTCTTACTCTGGCAGTGAAGCCCCTATGCCTTACTCACAGAGTGTCATGGAGGACCCAAGCAGCGTGTTACCCGTTGTTCAGCCCCCGGCAGCAGTTCCTGCTGTTTCCTCAGTCACTATAACCCGCAGAGACCCCCGTACTGCCGGTCACCGCTCTTCTGCACCTTTGCCTCAGACAGGTCCTGATCTAGGGATGCCTACTGGTGCACCAGTCAGTCTACCTGTTGGAGTCCCCGTGTCCGTTGAACCTCCTGTGGTGGAGATGAAGGGTCCCTTGCCCATGCCACCTCCAGCTCCAATTTCTTTACCCAAATCCATAATTGCAAAGCCGGTCTCTTCCACGGATACCAGGCACTATGGGGCCAGCACATCCAGGTGTGTTATCAGAGTAGATCTCATTGATGTCTGAAGCTTGGAACAGTTCCTCCAGATATACCATAAACTTGCATGTGCCGTGGTGTAGTTTCCTTATATAAGTTTAAAATAATATGTAGGTGGTTTTGAGCATGTAATCATATTTGGTGTTCGTTGGGAGGCATATCTGTCGGTTATCGCTTGTTGGATGAAAGGCAGCACAAGGATGCAATCATTGACAAGTGTTTTTGTGTTTGCAGTGTATCTGAGCCCCCTCCAGAAGGCGAGACTGCTCTGTTCCTCTCAGGACAGGAGATGATGTGGAAAGGATTCATTAACATGCACACTGTTGCCAAGTTTGTTACAAAGGCCTACATGGTGTCTGGGTCTTTCGAGCATCTCAAGGAGGTCTGTTTGTTGTTCTACTATAAATATATATGTGTATTTATATATAGATAGAGTACTACCTATGACTCACTGCTTATGCTTCATGTTAAACTGCCTGCTCTTGTATATTTTTTCTCTTTTACAGGACTTGCCTGACACCATCCACATTGGTGGTAGGATATCACCCCACACAGTGTGGGACTACGTGGGCAAACTGAAGACTTCACTCTCAAAAGTATGAAAATATTAGAGAAGTGTAGTTTTGCCGCACTAATGTTTGATACACACGTGATCATCAACCTAATCCCACAATGTCTCTTGTGGCTGTGTCCCCTGTTTTTCAGGAGCTGTGTCTTATTCGTTTTCATCCAGCGACCGAAGAGGAAGAAGTTGCCTATGTGTCCCTGTTTTCGTATTTCAGCAGCCGCGAGCGTTTCGGCGTGGTGGCTAATAGCAACAAGCGCATCAAAGACCTCTACCTCATCCCACTGAGCTCAAAGGACCCATTGCCTGATAAACTTTTACCTTTTGATGGGCCAGGTAAGAACAATGATGTTTGGGAATAATGTTTGGAATGTCTTGGCTGTACCCCCTAAATCAAGAGTGGGAGCTGCACAGTTTTGAGCTTTTCCTTCTCGAGCACACCGGATTTAACCTGCCAGGTAATTGGCAGGTTTGGGTGGTGTGTTCAAGCAGGGAAATTAGCAAACTGTGCTGGAGATTGGCCCGTGGTTCCCCATCCCTGCCCTAAATTGTTCACGGAGTAAATAATTGTCTGCCATAAACCTCCTCAGGTAAGTATGGGTATGATTTAATGTATTTATGTTTGAAATAAGAGTTTGTTCCATGAAATCTTGTTTGAGTGGTTTGTGTACACGATTGTTGGAACTGTACATTTCTTCTTGAATTGTTTCTTCCTGTTTTGTAAATAATATCATGTAATTAATGTTTCTAATAAAATATGTGCATCCAAAACTGGTAGATATGTCTCAACCTTGTTTTTTAGTTTCTTCATCTTTGTGATTGAGCAGTAAAATTAAATGTCATAACTTGGAGCAGTATATCTACATTACACAAGTCAGTGAAGTTACAATCCAGTGTTGAGAGTGATGACTGATTATGACAGGCACTTACATGGGTAAACAGGTTTGATGCCGATCTTATGGACTCCTGGAAAACAATGTAAGACTAAGCTGATGGTAAATCATCTGCTGGAATGAATTGAGAGATTGAGGGGGAAAAGTCATCTGATCTGCTGCTGAGAGAGGAATCAAATTGCTAATAATGAAAGACCTGTTCCTGCTTCCCAACCCTGCCCAGATGGTTGCCTCTCCAAATGTACTGGCTGCTGAACTCATGAATGGCTCTTTTTAATCCTGTTATTCTGAGTTGAATCACACTTGGTTTTGAGTGTGTAAAAAGGTTTGTCTGCTGGTTGGAACTGATAGATGTAATGTATTGGTCCCCAGTGGGAAATTTGCAAATGACCAGACATCATCAAAGGGCACGTTATTTTGGGGTTTTGGAAATGTTACTAGATACAGGTTCATTGGAACGAACTCTTATTTCATAATTTAAGTAACATTTTAAATGGCACCACTAATGTTGTGTAGAATTATATTAATATTAACAAGAAGTGGTTTATCAGTGACTAATGAACCATATTTGATCTTTTCTTGACAGGACTGGAACCAGCTCGTCCCAATCTTCTCCTTGGGCTTTTAATTTGTCAGAAAGACAAAAAGCGTTCTGGAGCCCCCTTAGAAAGCGAGGAAAAACGTTCCAAAACTCTACGAGATGATGAGACTGGTCTTCCAAAACCTATTGCCGTTAGCAAAACTGACAAAGTTGTGCGAACCAGTCTGGAATCTATGAGCACGACGCCTCCGGGAACGCCACCACCCCTCAGCAGCTCAGAGTCTTCATTAGGTCAGCTTGCAGTAGCATCATCTGTGTTCTCTATTTTGTCCTCTGTTAAGGCACCTATTGTCACCGCAGTAGGCAGTAATTCCCCATCAACTACCACTACATCAGCAGTACCTGCCCCCAATGCCACCCCACTTCAGACCATCCTGAAGACGCTGTTTGGTAAGAAAAAGCAAGATTCTGAAGCTTCTCAGTCACCATCAGACCAGGGCTCAGCAGATGTTTCAGTCCCTCTGTTGGATCCAATAGTACAGCAATTTGGAGTTACCAGAGGTAAAAAAGTAGATGAAGAAGTAGATGATAGACCCTACGACCCTGAGGAAGAGTATGATCCCAGTGTTGGCTATGGTACAGATAAGCCCAGTGATCCTATAATACCTACCACAACCAAGCAGCCGGATATTATAGCTGGTGTGGTGGATGACGTTGCCTACGACCCTGAAGATGACTCAATTTTTGAGGAGGTTAAAGTTGATCCAAGTTCCAAGAAGCAGTTAGACGAGCAAGGAGATTTACAGAACCGGCAGCAACCTGATGCATCAATGCCCCAGCCTGCTAAATCTCTCCTAGCCAACAGTCAACTGCTTCAGCTTGGCAAAAAGGTGGAAGAGTTGGTTTCAAAAACTTCAGCTAACCCAGTGATTAATCAGAGAAGGGATCCAAGGCAGAGCAGGGACCCCAGACAGACAGCTGCCAGTCGGAAGCCAACCTCTGATTCAGCAGAAAAGGAGGACTCCTCTGACATCATTTCTGATGTTACTACTTCTACTACGACTACTAGTAATAGTACTCCTGCAGATGAAGCTGGTGCAACTACAACAGCAGAAAAGCCTTCACTTGATCTTGCTGCAATCCTAGACACGTTAACGTCACAGCAACCTAAAGTCTTAGACATTCCCATACAGCTGCCTTCTGTGGATGCAAAAGAAGAACCCTGTGCAGCCACAGAAGCACCATCAGAAAATGATGCTGAACCATTGCCATCTGATACTCCGCAAGAGACGTCCAAGCCGGAAGAGGAGGCAAAAAGTGAGGAGGTACCTTTTCTAGGTACAGATAGCACAGAAATTTCCATTCCACTTCTAGGCGAGAAGATAGACCCTGAATTGGTAGAAAGTTGCATGGATACAGAAAGTAAACCAAATCCTGAAGCGAAGGATGGTCCTATTGAATCAGGAAGTGCAAGTTTTGAAGATGTTTGGCCAAATTCTGCCAGTATTCTAAAAGCAGAACCTATCGCTGCTGTTGAGGAGCCAGTTGAATCTACTGCAACAACATATTACAATATCTCAACAATCAGCACCTCATTGACATCTGTTGGCGCGTCACAAGATGTCACTCAGGTGAATTCATCCTACATGGATTCCCATGGTTCTCACGTTCAACACATCACCTCATCAAACTCTCAAAATGAATATCTTGGCCCAGCGGACATTCCACCTCCAATGTCTTTTCCACTGTCGGTTGGACCTCCACCCATGCTTGGTCCACCACCAATGGCCGTTCCACCACCCATGCGTATTCCTCATCCAATGTCGGGGCCACTTCCAATGCAGGGTCCTCCTACAATGCAGATTCCTCCACCACTGCAAGGCCCACCCCCAACTCACAGAGAAGCTGAGCTGTCTCCGTATCCACCGCCTGCCCCATATCCACCTTATCAAAATCAGTGGGGAAGTGGTGCTCAGTTTGATGCTTCAAGAGGACCACGTCCACCAATTATTACACCTAGGGGACCCCTTCCACCAATGCCACCAGTGGGGCAGAGAGGACCTCCACCTCAAATGTTCAGTAGTAACATCCCACCGCAGTCTCATGTGGGGCCACGAGGCCCACCTCCTGGTCCTCTGCCCTCTGCTGCACCACCCCCAACTTTTGAAGGACAAAGATTTAATGGCCCTCCACTGCCTTTCAACTTCACAGGACCCAGGGGCCCACCTCCACCATTTACAGGTCCTCCTCCTGGCCCCTTTGATAGCAGAGCACCACCACCGTCTCATTTCTCTGGGCCAAGAGGCCCACCTCCAATTCACAACATCGGGGAGCATGGACCACCATCTAACATGGCAAGAGGACCTGGTGATCAGTATGATAATGATGGTGGGAGTTCCTATCAGCAGGGAATGGAGCAGCCCCAAGCCCAAACAACCTCCCACAATTACAGAGAAAATCAAGGTCCCTCACATGGGCCTGCCTTTAGAGGGCCTCCACCAAACCACTTTGAAGGACGAAGAGGCCCCTCTGGTTCAGTAGGGGACTTGTCAGGGCACAGATTCCCTCCTCCAAACCAGTTCCGTGGCTCACCGCAACATAGAGGATCTTTTGATGAACCAAGAGGAGGGTTAAGCCAAGAGTTCGAAAGACCCAGAGGACCTGCGCCTCAGCCGTTTGGTGGGCCTAGAGGTCCTCCACCAGGACACTATTCTGATAATGATGCAGGAGGACGCTACCACTTTGATGACCATGCAAATGACATTAGACCTATACGAGGGCCTCTGTTACCTACGCCTCCTGATGGCCCCATCCCAATACCTGCTCGTTTGGGTGCGCACAGCCCAGAATCCCACCGTGATGACCACTGGAGAAGACACTCCCCTGAAATGAGGAGACGTAGCAGCTCCACTAGAGATGGCTCTGAACCTCAAGACCGGTCGAGTAGGTTTGACAGTGGCTCCCGTGACCGAGATGGTCCATCCAGGCTGTCTGAAGAAAGGCAGAGAGATTTGTCAGAGGACCGGAGGAGAGACCGAGACCGAGATCGGGACGGTTCACATGGGGGCAGGCCTTGGGGCTGGAATAGAGATCGTGAATGGGATCGTGGCAGGGATCGCGAGCGTGAAAGAGACCGCAGCCGGGACCGGGAACGAGAGAGGGACCGCAGCCGGGACCGGGAACGAGAGAGGGACCGCAGCCGGGACCGGGAACGAGAGACGGACCGCAGCCGGGACAGAGAACGAGAAAGGGACCGCAGCAGGGACCGAGACAAGGATCACGACCGCAGCCGGGAAAAGGAGAGAGACCGCAGCAAGGAAAGAGATCGCAGTAAAGGCAAGGACACTGATCGACACCGAGAAGGTGATGGAGACAAAAGAAGGGAGAGGGATCGAGAGAGGGACCGGGATCGGGACCGAGAACGAGAACGAGAGCGAGAGCGAGACCGTGGCAGGGAGAGAGAATCGGACAGGAAAGACCATGACCGAGACCGGGCAAAGGGCAGAGATCGTGATAGAGACCGTGACCGAGACAGAGACAGTAGGGACAAAAGACGAGAACGCTCAAGAAGCCGCGAACGAGACCGTGGAAAGGACCGGGACCGACGTGAGCGGGACCGGGATCGCGACCGCGACCGGGATAAAGAGAGGGAAAAAGACCGAGATAGGAGGGAGAGGAGCAGAAGCAAGGACAGAAAAGAGGAGAAAAAAGAAAAATCAGAAGCTTCAAAGGACGTCGAGAGACCTTCTGAGACTGAAACCACTTCCTAAACTTCTCGCCGTGATCTCTTTTGTATTCACAGCCGTTTGACACGTTTTGATACCTGGAGTTTTATTTCCTTAACTGGATTCGCATGGATTGAAAAGTATTCATGTATACAGTATACATGTGCAAGCTGACTTTCTTTTGGGGTGGGTACCCCTTTCCTGTTCTCACTGCATATTTTATGCTTTTTTACTACATTCAAAGACATTCAGGTCCTGAGACTTTCAGTTAAATATCCGGTTCGAGAGCCAGTGTCGTACCATGTCGCTGCACGTGCTCCCTTCCTGTTAAAGTATATTTTAAGAGTACATTAAATAACATTGTTACTTTAATAAACAAGGACATGTAAATATGTATGTGTGTATATACAGGTATGTTTTTAACGGTTTCTTTTTTTTCTTTTTTCTAACTAGAGAAGTGAAGCCATATAGCTATAATGATTCATGTGTAAAAGGAAAAAAAAACAAGGTCTCTGAATGGTAACACTCGTTTAACACTGAATGGAAATACCTGTATGCTGTAAAACCAGCTGTCCACTAAGCTTTGTCAGCTTTTCCTTAAATGGCTCTATTAAACCCTTCTTTGTATGATCTCTGCTTCTGCGCTGTCTTTTGCCTGGAATGTGCTGTAAGATCAGTTGTGGCAGTTGGTCATGTGAATAATGTACAAAGGAAACGTGTATGAAACAAGTTTAACTGTAATAAATAAGGATTTGATTTGCTGACCAGGAATAAAAGCAGTGTTGAAACCTTGAAATAATAAAATGCAGGATGTTTATGTTGGGGGTCTTTGTTGAGGTTGGGCTAAAAGTGTAGGGACTGCACTTTTAACACAATCTTAAATATGATTATAACCTGGTATCTGTTTAAAGGTGTAGAGGTGATTATTTGATAAGCTGTAACTCTTCTCTGCAGTATTGATTACTTGCTTTGTTGAACGTTAAAAGTTTGTCAGATCTACAGAAATTCCAGCGACCACAAGGCTGTGCAAATGCCCATAGCTGAACCCCAAATACAGGAGTGTGTGGGTTCTTCCATATCTGTCTTGGTGGGAGGAAGAGAGACCTAAGATGCGTTGAAAACAGACCCATTCTTCTCAGACCTTCTCTGTGTCTCAAAAGTCAGATACACTTAAAACATATGTGCATTGGAACGACAAGGCCAGTTCTTTTTGTTCCTGCTCTACACTGAAGATGTTGAAGATCAAAAGATTTCAGTGAGACGGTACATCACATCTAGACGTGTTAAATTATTTCAGTGAGCAAAAGTATCAGAACATGTGACTGAAAGGTGTTTCTTGGGGTCTGGGTCTGCTGTGATGGACTGACTGTTTAAACAGTTAATGACTCAAACGTCTTTAATGTCTACTCTTGGTTTTGAGCCCTGGGTCTCGCCTGTGAAAACGGCATTGGTTGCATTTGAAATGGCAACAATTTAGATTGTCCAGAAAAAAAGAAGAAAAAAACCAACCCACTGCTGTACCAACATCCAGACATTGAAAAAGTGGGCCAAGGCAACCTAGGAGCAGCTGATGGAACATGGAACATGTTGATGGAACATGGCTGATGAGAGATCTTTGTTGTTTACTTGTTTGCTTGTTTTAACTTTGGTTTACGTGCAACTCGCCTCAGTGTGTAAATCCCATCTCCAAACCTTGAACCTCTTGCATATTTTTAATGTTTTAATAATGTAAATTGCATAAAGAATAAATAATGGAGCAATAGAAATGCTCTAAATGGGCGTGTTAAGAATGAAGCCAAAAAAAGCCTCCTGTAAAGCTGCCATTTGGAAGCTACAAGGTTTGTCCTGTGAAGACAATCTGTAGATTAGGTTATTTAAGTGTAATATGAATCCTCAGAGAGGATCTATAGGTAGAACAGAATTAGGTTGTTTAGAAAATGCACTGAATCACACACAGGTGTGTAGGGAGTGTTTGTTCATATGTCTGTGTATAAATAATCGAATAATATAATAATCGATTATAATGTTCCAAACATCAACACCGTTGAATTCTCCACCTTTGAGCTGGTGCATGTAAGCGTTTTAGGGAGCCTTTGTGTGTTAGTTAGTGAAGTAATGATGTAAGTGATGTAAACGCAGAGCAGTTTTCGTCGAGTGCGCTTCAGACTTTTCTTTGTTTTGCGCGCCAGATGCGTAAAGGCGCACCTCGTGCGTAAAAAGCGCGCAGACTGAAATCAAACAGCTGCAGAGAAAAGCAAACACGTGACTGCATCGCAGGTGTAGATTAATTACAGTCTGTGGATCTGGACTCACCCCGGACAGTTCAAAAGTGCACTCATAACGTTGCAGTGTCCTAAATCTGGGTTCCCTATCTTACTGACGCGCGCGCTCTTTACTGTTCATAGACGGCGTCGTCCGCGCACCCTTCAGCTGGGGACGTTGAGGCAAAAATCGGTGATGAGAGAATTTGAGGATCTCCATGGATCTCCTTTTTCCTTCGTTTTTGACATAATCTGAATCTGGTAGTTTACATGGTTTTAACAATTTCACGAAGAATGGACCAATAGAAATGCTCCAAAATGACCTGGAATAAGATCTTTTTACACTGACTTCCACTGAAGTTGCAGAGAGTGAGAGATCTGGACTGAGGTCAAATGTGCAGCTCATTTTGGATTAAATGTCAGAGAAAAAAAACAAAGAACATTTATTTGTAGTTAATCTAATCAAATCTACTCTCAAATCTCAAAATGCATGTGGTTGGGTGTGAGTGGGTTGAAGTTTGGGGTGCTTTAGGATGTGCCAGTTGATGTGCTGGCGGCTTTAGGGTGTGATGGGTGTGTGCCGGCTGCTTTAGGATGTGCTGAGTGGTGTGCCGGCTGCTTTAGGATGTGCTGAGTGGTGTGCCGGCTGCTTTAGGATGTGCTGAGTGGTGTGCCGGCTGCTTTAAGATGTGCTGAGTGGTGTGCCGGCTAATTTTGGGATGTGTTGAGTGGTGTGCCGGCTGCTTTAGGATGTGCTGAGTGGTGTGCCGACTGCTTTAGGATGTGCTGAGTGGTGTGCCGGCTGTTTTAAGATGTGCTGAGTGGTGTGCCGGCTGCTTTAAGATGTGCTGAGTGGTGTGCCGGCTGTTTTAGGATGTGCTGAGTGGTGTGCCGGCTGCTTTAAGATGTGCTGAGTGGTGTGCCGGCTGCTTTAGGATGTGCTGAGTGGTGTGCCGGCTGCTTTAGGATGTGCCAGTTGATGCGCTGGCCGCTTTACAGTGTGCCAATTGAAGTTCCGGCTGCTTCAGAATGTGCGAAATGGTGTGCCACTTACTTTAAGTTGTGCTGTTTTTTGTGCCAGCTGTTTGCAGATGTGCCAGATGGTGTGATGGAAGATTTAGAATGTGCTGGATGGTGTGCCAGCTGCTTTTAGATATGATTGAAGTTCTGACAGCTTTACTCTGTGCTGTGGTGGTGTGCCGGCTGCTTTAAGATGTGCTGAGTGGTGTGCCGGCTGCTTTAGGATGTGCTGAGTGGTGTGCCGGCTGCTTTAAGATGTGCTGAGTGGTGTGCCGGCTGCTTTAAGATGTGCTGAGTGGTGTGCCGGCTGCTTAAGGATGTGCTGAGTGGTGTGCCGGCTGCTTTAGGGTGTGCTGAGTGGTGTGCCGGCTGCTTTAGGGTGTGCTGAGTGTTGTGCCGGCTGCTTTAGGGTGTGCTGAGTGGTGTGCCGACTGCTTTAAGATGTGCTGAGTGGTGTGCCGGCTGCTTTAAGATGTGCTGAGTGGTGTGCCGGCTGCTTTAAGATGTGCTGAGTGGTGTGCCGGCTGCTTTAGGATGTGCTGAGTGGTGTGCCGGCTGCTTTAGGGTGTGCTGAGTGGTGTGCTGGCTGCTTTAGGGTGTGCTGAGTGTTGTGCCGGCTGCTTTAGGGTGTGCTGAGTGGTGTGCCGACTGCTTTAAGATGTGCTGAGTGGTGTGCCGGCTGCTTTAGGATGTGCCAGTAGAAGTTCTAGCTGGTTTAGGATGTGCTGGTTGAAGTACCGAACAGTAATACGAGTGCCGGGTGAACTGGTCCCCTCTTCCTATCTTTGTGCTAAGATGAACGTGACATTTATGAGAAAGCAGTCCTAATGTATTAGAAATAGAATGTCGTCACTGTGACTCACTGACACATGTAAATTACCTTTGTTCTGATTGGTTGTCTGGCAGCTGATTAGCTTAAACAATAAAACACACCTTATAACTAATGGTTTTACACACTGTAAGTTAGATGCTTTGGTTTTTGCGACGTCACAAAAATATCTCCTGTGGTCTCAACAGTCCATGTTAAATTTGTATTTGTTTTCTATGTTAGTTACGCTGAATACTGATCTCTACTATACTTCAGCAAAACCTGCATTCCTGTATCACACCACTGTCTGTATCCAGCCAAGGCCATCATCACTCATATCCTATGGCACCAGACACAAAGAGGAAAGCATTAAGACCACCAAATCTTTATTTATTTACAATATGTAAACATTTGTCTTGTAGTATGTACAGTGAATCCTCTGGACAGTTTTTTTTCTTTTCTTTTTTTAAGCTTTAAGAATAATGTATTCATTATCAACAGTCAACAGTCAATGTAATATTATGGATTCTGCTGAAAGGGTGATATTGTCTTGATATTATTCCTCAGAAATCTAAATTATGGCATTTAATAATAAACATTAGATCAGTATTATACAGTGTCTCATTTTTGGTAACCAGTGTGATCAGCATGTAGGCCCAGTGGAAAAGAAAACCGTACTCTCAGAGCTGTTAGGCAATGACGAATCAATAATTAAGCTTGCGAAAGTAGAAGTGTAATGGCACCGTTCTCTAATAGCAATGAAGAATAAATAAAAATATTGTGTGTGTGTGTGTATATATATATATATATATATATATATATATATATATATATATATACACACACACACACACAGTCACAACACCTATGTAATAGTGTGAATAACCACCCTTGGCTCGGATGACACTAGCAAGATACTGTGGAATGGACTGTATTAGGTGACTGAAGGAGTTCATTATAGAGAATAACTGGTCTACATCATTGTCCCGTTGGGATGCCATTCTTTCGTCTCTCAAACATCCCAAGAAGCTAGTGTTTTTCGAAATGCTACCACCCTTGCCCGGTACCCTATTCTCATGTCCTATTATCAAGACTCTGCTACAACTGACTGGTTTGCTTGCTTATTTAAGCGTGCAGCAAACTCTGTCACATTGCATCTGTGACGTCCCGGGCAGAGTTCAATCCAAACCAGGGGTGGTCATAATATTCTGACATGACTGTAACAGTGGGCGAAGGGTGGTAGCATCTCAGAAACCGGCAATTATGTGGGGATGTTCTAGAGCCATTCTCATACACTGTCTCCCAACGACATAACATTGGGGCCAAACAGGCCACTGATGCCAGAGGGATCAAAGCCTAGGGTGGTTATTCATACTAATAGGTAGGTGTGTGCATACAGTGTGTGTGTATATATATATAAAGAAATGAATTAAGGAGTCTGGTCAGATGCCATTCAGTTAGACACTCAAAAACATAAGAACACCACAATGGGCACAACAACAATGAAGTGCAGGAAAGACAAAATGTTCTGAGGCACAAAAAATAAAACGTCTACTAGAATTACAAACAGACGTTTTTCTAGTGATACAGTCAAGTTGTATGATGCTGCCCATATTAAATACAGTCCGATTCAAAACAAACAAACAAACATCCCTCCAATATAACACATTGGAGTACTAATGGCTAACCTAACCAGACAGTGGTGAAACCGTTTCTCTCCAAACTGATTTGAAAATGGTCTTAGTGATGCATAGGCAAAATAAAATATAGTCTTTAGAGGATCATATTACCAAAAAAAAAAAAACACTTAAATTAACATAAATATGAATATAAACCAGCATTCTTCTTTAAAATCTATAAACTGTAAAAATAAAAATTAACCCTCATACTCTTCATCCACCCCTATAGAAAGTTTATTATATTAGAAAAGAATAGAAACTGTAATGGAAATGTAACAGAACTGCCACTTCACCGTGACCCTCTTCACAGTGAGAGATATGACACTGTATGTTTAGGTCTGTATGATATGAAGACACCTCCTTCGATAGGTCGGAATTATTTGCCACTCAGAGCAGTTACTACTTTGTGTTTCGCATCTGATCCTGGATGATCAGGCCTCCACAATTTCTTAACCCGGCATTAAGTGACCGGCATCAGCAAAAATGCTTTGGGCCATCTTTCATGTGGAAAGATGGTTCTGAGAGACAGTAGAGCCACTTCAGAGTGAAGCACTTGCTGAATAAGGTTTGAATAACGCTTTGTGATTCTAGTGATTCTAACATGAGGCACGCACCACAGGATCACCTCCGTGTGAAAGTCTTTCAGAGTGACACACTGAATTTACTTGATTGAAATGCTCACATTATTTCCACATGAATGGAAATTTGACTCTTACAAATTTGACTGTCATTTACATACTTTTGGCAATAATGGAGTGACTGAAATATATTTCATTCATGTGGAAACAGTGTGATGGAGACTTTTAGTGTGGTTCAAAAATTCAGATCTCGTCTCATTTTCCTATGACTTGAAGACCCTGAAGACAGTTTTTAGTACCTTAAAAGTAACATGGTAAGTGTTACTATATACTGTATTCATTCTCCTGGTGGCTGTAATAGTCTAATTTTGAAGCTAATAAATAACTCTCGGTAAGAGCTATCCAGGGGAGAGTCCAGCCTCCACATGGCAGGGTTAGTTATAATGTATTCCTAAAGGAGAGAATTCTCCTTTGAGTCTTAGCTCCTCATATGAATTCAAAACAATCGCATTATTTGACATTTTATCCCCAGAATCATCAGAAATGTACTGCAGATAAAAGTCTTAGTGATTTAAACACCACAGAACTATACTGAATTCTGCATTTTTCATTAATTACTTTTTTTATAACAATGACGACTGTCAAAACTAGCGGAGCCTGGTGAGCTTTTTTCTCAAATCCTTTTTTAATGAAGCCCCTGCTCTCTTGAACACTATCACTATTCGGGTGCAGTTAGAGTGAAGTTACAGAGTCCTAAAGCATCCAGAATCAGCTTAAACACAGCAAAGTAATCCACAGGAGTTGTCTGGTTGTCCATTTAATGCTAGGCCTCAAAAATGCTTTGTGTGGCACATGAGAGATTTGACTGACGCAAGTCTGGAAGTCGGAATTTTTACTGACAAAGAAAAGTAAAATCAGCCTCCCAGAATTCCAAACAACACAGCTTGGCAAGACGATAAACATAAAATAAGAGATATTTTGTTGTAGTGAAGGATTCGACTATGTTTTCTGTACAGTTGTATGCAGGTGTAAGTGCTGTTCCTTAGCAGAGTTTCTGTGTCTGAGCTAGGAGAGACTGACAGTGACCATGTCCTTGGGTTTGTCCACATCGCTGTCCTTCTCTGTGGGAGGAGCCGCTGCCGTCTCTCGCGGAGAGTCCTGACCATTGTTAGGATGCCCAGAGCCTTTGGGAACGGCGTCTGTGCTTGACTCTGACTCTGGCTCTTGCTGTGACGACGTCGCTGGAAAAGAGATGGAGATAATGAAAAAAAGTGAAGTGAAGACGTGAAGAAAGCCCAAAAAGGTTCAAGCTTCAAATTGTTCAAACATACAGCAGTTTTAAAATTTCAGGAAACCATTAGTCAACCATGGATAGTTTTTTTAAAACAGGCCTTTGCCAAACTGTGCTTTCTCCTACCAGACTGTGTGCAGGACTTCATGTGTTCTGGCCAGTGGGCCTGCTGGCAGGGGTAGTCACAGTAGCTTGTGTTCCAGCAGCAGTAGAAAATGGCCTCCTTCTTACAGTTGGCACACCACTGCTTTTTCTTGGTCTCGTCCACGGCCTGCTGTTTCTCCATCTCCATCTGCTTCTTGACTTCGGCAACCAGCCTCTCTCGCTCCTGCTCCAGACTCTGTCTCATCTCCGCCATGGTTAGCTCTGAGTGAAAATGCACACACGCACACAGATAAACATACATTTCTTACATAGTACTGTTACACAAGGAAACCACAGCAATTGACTTCAGTGCTGTCAGCTTTTCATCTGAAAATAACAAACCTAAATTGTGCTTCATCTCAGATAACTCCTGCTGATGTAGCCACTGCAACTTTTCGATTTCAATCCGTAACCGTCTAATCTGCAAGGCAAGAAAGAGAAGTTTGACCTTCCTTGTACTCACAGTGACACTAAAATAAATCAGTTAATTATTTCAGTAATTACTTTATACTTGGAAACACTCACTTCTGCTATTGTATTTCCTGAGGTGCTCTTGGAGAGGTCGTTGTATATTTCAGTCATTGTCCCTTTGATTGCATCCATTATCTGTTAAGACATAAAAGAATAAATTACTTAGCCAACATCATTTCAATGTCTCTGTTGAGACGAGATGACCCACACTGTTAATATTTCCATCCTCATTATTTTAACCGTTCTTTAAAACCTGTAAATAAATACACTTAGTAGTCCCATAATTACAGACTGTATCCATCTGTTTTTCTGCATATTTTGTTAGTCTCCTTTCAGTCTGTTCTTCAATACTCAGGACCCCACAGGACTGACCACCACAGAGCACCCATTGTTTGGGTGGTGGGTCATTCTCAGAACTGCAGTGACACTGACCATGGTGGCGAGGTGTTAGCGTGTGTTGCTGGAGCAGAGCTGGAGCACATGCTGTGTCCACTCTATCAGACACTCCTGCCTAGTTGGTCCACCTTGTAGATGTCAAGTCAGAGACAGAAGCTCTGTATCTGCTGCTGCACAGTTTGTGTTGGTCATCCTCTAGTCTTTCATCAGTGGTCTCAGGACTCTGCCCACAGGACGCTGTTGGCTAAATATTTCTGGTTGGTGGACTATTCTCAGTCCAGCAGCACTGCTGTGTCTGACCCATTCGTATCAGAGCAACACATACTACTAACACACCACCCTGTCAGTGTCACTGCAGTGCTGAGAATGACCCACCACCCAAATACTACCTGCTCTGTGGTGGTCAGTCCTGTATGGAATCCTGACCATGGAAGAACAGGGTGGAAGGAGGCTAACAAAGCATGCAGAGAAACAGACTACAATCTGGAACTATAGAACTACACAGTGCTCCTATATGGTGAGTGGAGCTGATATAATGAGCCGAGTTCATTCCAAACCAGGGGTGGTCATAATAATCTGATGTGCCTAAATCATCTACAGAGGGCTTATATCCAGAATTAAAGGGTGAGTCCTCTTACTTTATTGGTGTACTTTGCAATATCAGCAGCCACGTCTGCGGAGGTGGTGGGAATCTGTAGATCTCCAGCCATGGTGGATGTGGAGGATGAGGAAGAACTAACTGTGGCGCCTGCCATTATGGCCGCAGACACTGGGGCGCTGGTGACCAGGGTGACAGCGGAGGTGGAGGTGGAGGTGCTGTGCTGCGGGTCTTTCTGTTGCACAGCTAGAAGAAATAAAGGCACTTTAGCCTAAAGCAGTACTCCAGTGAATAAACAAGGTTTTACAATTTTCCACTTATCCCAGATGTAGTCGATCACCCAAGATATGAGTCTTGTACAAATGCAGATATGAGGCTAATGTTGCTAACATGGATATCAATTATCACCAAATGGTTTTCTTTAGCATTCATCTACAGAGTAAGGCTCTGTTCATTTTTACAGCTCACAATAAGGCATACTGTGTCCTAAACCACACTATAAGTCTGTGCCACCTTATTAAAGGCCTGGATGCAGCTTGAGCAGGTTGAAAGAAATGAGTGCTCTTTACAGTTAAATATTTGGGTGATTATTGGTTGATTCTAGTGTCTGTTTGCAACATTCGCCATAAAGATCTAGCTAAAAAATAAAGAAATCAATTTTGGACACCAAACATGTCTTGGCTGATTGACTACATTCCAGATGAACTGAGAACTGCGCAAATTAGATTTCTGGCAGAACCATTCCTTTAAGTCTGCACACTAGTGCTCAGTAAAAATCTACTCAGCCACAAAGTGCAATGGAAAATATATACACTATATGGACAAAAATATTGGGACACCTGCTCATTTATTGTTTCTTCAGAAATCAAGGGTACTAAAAAAAAGAGTTGATCCTGCTTTTGTTGGAGAACCTGTCTCTACTGTCCAGGGACAGTAGTCCTTTCTACTACAAACATTTGTGCATAAAGTGTATACTGAATATTTGTATGGAATAGGCAATTTCAGGAACAGGTGGGTAGTGACCAGGGTGTCACAGTTTCATGGTTAGTCACAATGTATGACTGGATAGTTATCTCAAACACGACCTTTTTAAAAGGCACCAATTAAAATGCATTTCCGTCTGTTCCCGTCCACGAGTTACAGTTGCTTAGAAAAAGGCTTGCTTAGCGCAGGCGTCTATTAGTAGTTGTATCTGAGCTGGGGAGTTGGGGTGCTTGTGTTGTAGTGTTGCTAGTGATAGGGGAAGTTCACATGAACGGAGACTGGGTAATTGGTCCTACAAATTGGGTAGAAACTAAACTTTAAAAGGGCATAAAACACAGTAAAATTCACACCACCAGTAGAATGCCTATGTAGTCCATGTCTGTTGTAGACACATGCATGGAAAACATGATGTTAAAGGCCACGAATAAATAATCGCATAATGCTGATACAACTTTCAGAGCTGCAAAGTGTTTTTCTCAGCCAAGATACCATTGAGACGGTTGATTTTTATAAAAGGCTTGTTGTTCTATTAAATTTATGTGAGAAGGGATTAAATATTTTGGTTCCTTTTTTTTTTTTGTTCAATATTCTGTTCTAAGGATAAAAAAAAATGTTAAAACTAATGTGATGTGACATGCTGAATTAAATGCATGTGAACCTAAAACACCCCTAGTAGTACCCATCTCTGCTGACTGAGATAGTCTTATCTGCCTACCTTTCACAGCCTGTCGAGTCTGATATCGCGTGCTGGATGACGGTTGCTGTGCTGATGATGAAGATGAGCCCTGCGCTTGCTGCAGCTGGCTGCTGCGCTGTGCCTGCGATAACACCTGTGTCTGCGTGGCCGGCTGCGCCTGGCTCTGCTGCTGCCGCTGCACCTTCTGCATGTGCCACTTTTGAGAAGATGTCTGGAACTTAGCGGTGGGATTCCACACCACTGCCCGCTGCACCACTGGAACAGTCTCCCGGGGTAGCAGGGGGCGCTGTTTTTTGACTGTGCCGGTGGGGGTAGAAGAGGAGGCCGGGGCTGTGGATGGGGTGGCGTTGAGGGGTGCAGAGGAGGAGAGGGCAGTGTTGCTTGGAACTGCGGGGACAGTTGCTACATTTAGAGGAATAGCCATGGGAGACTGCAACGGATCTTTGAGGGCTGTGGTGGAGGAAGGGGCTGCAGCATTTTGAGACTGGACAAGACTACCTGTAGCCTTACCTACAGGGGAAAAGGGTGGAAAAGAGATCATAAAAATACACTAAGCAAAGTAAATAAATATATAATATATCAACAAATCTAAAAGTAAAATACATGTATCACTATAATTAGACACTGCAATGTCTTTGTCCTGATAACAATGCACACAGTGACTTACCTTCAGTCTTGGAAGCTGTAGGTTCTTTGAGTGCGGTGACAGCGGCTGAGTCTTTTCTGCTTCTTTTTCTCTCTCTTCCTCCCGGCTCTTCTCCCAGATCAATCACTAGCTCTCTCTCCGAGTCAGAGTCCATGTCCACGTCCACAGACGCAGGCTGCCTGGCTTCTTCTGCAGTCTTGGGCTTGTCTTTTGGACTTGGAGAAGCTGGTGCTGTTTTGGGCACTTCTTTCTCTGATTCAACAAGTGGTTTCTCTTTCGCTGGGGAGATGCTTGCTCTTGCTTTCTGCAGAGTCTCACCTTTGGTTGTTGTGCTAGAAGTCCCCAACGCTTCTGTGCTGCTGTCCTTGTTTTCACCAGCAGGTGGCGTGATTTTGGGTTTCTTCTTGGATGGTTCTTTCTCTGTTTTGTCGTCAGCACTGGACTCCTGGCTACTTTTTGGTTTCTGTTCGTCATCGCTGCCGTATTCGCTGTCACTGGAGTCAGACTTGTCTGAGTCCTCTGAGTCGCTGTGCTCCACACCTTTATACACATCCTCAGATATCTCATCGATACCTGTGCACAGGTGAGAAAATGTAATTGACAATTATTACATTCATTTATATACATATTACTTTTTATTACACCTAGTTTGTTTGTTTGCACCAGAATTTGGGTTTTGTAATATTTTTAAAATTTAGTTTGTTTGATTTCCTATTGCAACAACTGAACTTCACTAGCTGTACTGACAAAATGAAAATTTTGAATTTAAGCAACCTGGTTGTCCAGCCTATTAAAAATTAAGTGTCCCATGTGCTCCAGCTGCCGGAGCAATATGAGCATCTGCAAGGAGTTAAACACTTAAACAAGCCAGTAGAGTACAAAACCTGAGGAAAGCTTACCCTAATGGTGAAACCATCATGCCCACCAACAGCTAACTGAACTACTAGTCTTTCCACCTGCCAAAATAGACCTACCTATATACTCTGCACCAAAAGGACTATCTATTATCTATTTCTATTAAAATTTCTGACTAGTATTACATCAGATCAAGAACCTAATTTTTGTATTCATAACTATTTTTAGTGGAACAATTTAAGCACTATTTTAAATGAAAACGCATATTATTTTGGTCAGCAATTACTTTTACCTATTCCAATAGTTATGTTATGACCTGTCATTACAGCAATATTAACAGACTGTGCAAGAGAAGACATATACGTGGTGCCTTTGAGCTCACCTAGCTGTGCCTTGCAGCTCTCAATAGTTTTGTCAAGGTTGAGCTGGAAGCGGCTCCTGATTTGCCTCTTGGGGGACGTGAGGGAAGCCTGAGGCCCCTGCTGCTGCTGCTGTTGTTGCTGCTGCACAGTCTCACTGAGCTCTTTCAGATCCATCTCAGCCTTGCTACGGTCTGAGACAAAAGACAGACAAAAACAAGCTGAAGTTTATAAACGATAACAAAATATAGCTATAAATGTCTGAAAATGTTGTTTAAATTAGCGTATTTAGCGACCTTAATAGCATGAATAGCAGAAGCAGCTTACCTAGGTTAAGGTTTAGGATGCTGCCTGTGGTGGGAGTTTTTTCCTGTTTAATTGGTGTACTGGGTGTTGTAGAGTGGAATGGTTTAGGACTGTCCACCGCACCTCCTGCAGGACCCGCTCGAGGAGCAGCAGGGGAGGCTGTGGGTTGAAGACAGATTAGTTGGTAAAATTAGAAACATTGAACAACTACACTTCAACCAAAAAGGCAGTAGAAACTCTGTTCTTGAGCTCAGTAACTGTAAATTATTTGTCATTCATAATTAATATCTGAAAGTGAATGCTTACAGTAGTTACAGTGCAATATAAGTGTTTCCCCACTGTCTCAATTCCTGCATTTATGCACTTTTAATACATTGAATTACAGATATTTTATGTGTTTATTTGAAAGATATTCAACACATAATCCACCTGTGTGGAAAAGGAACTGAACATTAACTTTCAAGCATTAACTGTGTGTTTCAGGTGAGGACTTTTTTATATTACTGCAAGTAAGAACCTCATACCAACTGTGAAACATGGTGGTGGCAGTGTGATGGCATCAGGAACTAGATGCCTTAATACCATTTAGGAAACTGTGAATTCTGCTTTGTATCAGATAATTCTTCCCAGTGCAGCTGGGTCATGTAGCAGGATAATGACCCACAGTGGGTACAATTAGAAATGTACACCTTTGGAGTGATCTAGTCAAAATATTGTGGTAGGACCTGAAATGCACAGTCCATGTAATTACTCCTAGTAAGATGTAATGCCATTACATCTGAAATGTGCACCAATTCAAGAATTCAGACGGGACAATTTTTCACAGCACTGTACAGTAAGAAACAGGCCTAAGACAATAAGAATGTAATGCAACATGTGATAATATAGCAAAAGTATACATCATGCATCATGTAATAATGTGCTAGTACCCGTGCTTTCGAGAGACTCTTCTCCTCCAGTGTGGTGGGGTAGAGGTACTCTAGCCTGGCTCTTTTCTCCACCCTCCTGCTCACCATCTGAGCCAGTGTGGGCTGAGGAGTTGGTGCTCATTGGTGAACGAGGTATGTCCGTCATAGAGATACGCCTACCAGATCCACCCCCACCAATCCCTCCTGATATCATGCTTTTGCCCACCAGCATCTTCGGTGACGCAGTCATATCGAAGTTGAACTTGATCTTCTCCTGTTTTTCGGGTTTGACTGAGCCGGCACCGGGATTTGCTGGGTCAAGAAGCATTTGAAACTGATTGTCGGGTGTGTAGGGAGTGCGGAATGGGGCATAATTAAAGACGCCAAATTTTTTCCGAATATTTTCAACATAGACTTCCATCTCCTGCATGGCACTGTTGAAGATGCTCTTGGTCTTCTTTACAGAAAAAGGGATCTCCTTGGACATGAGGTAGCAGTTGTTGATCGGAACCCATGCTCTGAAAAACAGAATAGAGCGAAAAAGGTCAGAGCAGCTGAGCAGAGCACTGATTTCAATAAATCTGGTTTCTTTGTTAAATTAATGCTCAGCTTCTCACCTGTCATGCTGTCCAAAGAATCGAGCATCCACTTGTCCATCTTTGTCCCGCAGAGCTTTGGCAGGCCAGAATGGAAACCCCTTAAGTTTGGCCCACACCAAGGGATGGGGGTTACTCTAATGTAACAATAAGAGGGATAATTATTATAATAAATGATAACTACCTATAACTACAAAACTGTGAATAAGTACACATATAGTAAATATTTGTATGTGTTTGTTAGGGGGGTAGCACTGCATTAAATAGTATTGCAATGCTAAAATGTGACAATGTACCCTAATAAGCATGTTATAATTGTTAATTATGATATCTAGTGCAGTTGCACTGCTTGAAAACCAAAGGTTGAAAACAACCAGAACCAATAAACAACCCACTCCAGCAAACGCATGTCATGCGTACATTCCTCCCATCCCCAACTCTTGTTTGCTAGTAAACCTATCTATGGTGACGCAGTCATATCAAAGCATATTTGTATGTGTTTATTAGGTGTAGCAATGCATTGAATAATATTGCAATGCTAAAATGTAACAATGTGCCCCAATAAATATGTTAAAATTGTATAATGTATATGTAATATGATGCACTTGTATAATTACTTACACATGGTTCACAAAACCAGTTGTCTCTCTTCTGGCACGCTGAAAGATAGCACTCTGGACAGACCTCAATTTCATTCATCTGAAGAACAGATGCTGTCTGAAATAACTAGCACCAAACTGTATGTTCATTTTTAACCTTTGGATTTACACAACAGTTCTTAAAATCTGTTTTACTCACTTCATGTTCACAGATTTTTACAATAACTTTAGCTGTTGCTGTGAGTTTATGATTTCCTGGAAGAAAAATGAGACACAAAATTCAGCCATTTTCCAACAAATCGATAACATCAAAAGACCAATCTAACTGTAAGGGTGTTATGTCCAACCTCCATTATAAATAATGCAGTTGTGCAAAATCCACTTCACATCAGCCAAGAAAGCTTCAGTAGAGCCATATAATTTCTTCTTGATATTCTAGATATCAAGTGAAACAAAAACAACATAAGCAAAACCGAATCAAATGGCAAATGTCTGCAAGGAGCTGCTCTGTTACCTTTTCTAATGTACAGAGATCCATGGGATGAAAAATATACTCTGCATAATCTGGATGCTGCTCAAGACAAACTGGCTTCTGGAATGGTTCTGTCTGGAGAGAGAAAGAAAAGACATGCAGTGTCTCAGTCAGACATGACATTTACAGAGATTTCTTCAAAAAACAAAAAGAAAAAGAAAGAAAAACAGAAAGGGGGCCTGTCTATACTTTTTGTACCGCAGTCCAACAGAATCAAAAGGGTGTCAACCAGACCTCAGCTACAGGGCTAGTTTTTGAAGTTATGAGCACCTTCTGAACTTTCAAATGAAACCACATTTGGGTTCATAATTAGAAATAAGGACATTTTATCATGATTAGAATTAGTTGAGAGCTGTTGTTGTGGCTTGCAGAAAGAAAATCATTTAAATTACAATTAAATTTCGGCCAAACAAATGCAAATGTAGTTCATTGCATAACCTACTGCGCAAAGAAATATGTAATTATGTATTTACATTTGAATAATACAATTAAATAAATCGGCGCTGCCACACAAAAAAACATGTACCTCCAAAATAGCAACAGCAGCAGACTTTGAATAGAAGTCAATGGAAAAGGCTGGCCAACATGCACAGTTGGGGCTCACATAGGTGGAACTTGGGGTTAGGTGGGTTCCAGGTGGGCTCTGAGTGGGTTTGTACACATGTTTTTACTGGGACTCGGTTGGGCTTTCCAAATGGTCCCCATCATTACTGCCCCCCTTAATTTCACATGGGTCCCAACTAGGCCCAGTGTGCAGTGTGCAACCCAAATGGGGCCTATATTTTACCCTCCTGGTCCCATCACTGACGCTCATGGGCATTCATATGTGGGCCAACATGGAAAGCATGGACAAAATTTTACTCTGGTTTCCAGTTGGGCTAGCCATACTGGCTTCACATGGGCATACTGGTCCATGTGTGAAATTTGTACACAATTTAAAGAATAAAATTTAAAAATGGCAAAAACAGAGATACAATGTTTTTTGACAGCGCTGACAGTGCCTCAGAGCCAAGAAGTCTTGACTCTAAGGGTTAAAATAATATGGCTGAAGAATGTTTGGATGACTGCCATTGCTCAAAAAGTACAGATCTGGCGTTCACGGCAAACCACTATCACTCACAACCAAGAGAACCTGTAGGCCAATAGGTCTACAGTAAGAACACACTAACTCCACACAAACATCCCACACCAAATATGTTTAAAGAGGATGGTATAGAGAGGAGAGAGACTTAAATATGGCGAGGAGGGCTTTTCTCAGGGGGTGTTTGTTTACCCAATTATAAGCTTTTCTCTGAGAGCTGGCAGGATGGGAGGACAAGGATGAAGTGCGTGGCTGATCCTGAAAGAAAGCACAAGGGTGGGGGTGCTGTATATTCACCATCACACGCCCTGACACAACCGACACCACTTTTAACTCAGCCCCTCGTATGCTCAGTGAGGGATGAAATTTATGTTGAGGAAAACAGTAATGACTTAATGCTAAACAGGTATAGCACTAAGCAGGCTGTCCTGTGAGCCACAGCTGCAGCTGTAAAGCTCACAGTTCTGTCTCAAAAAACACCCAACTGAGTCAAAGTAGTATGGAATGACTAAATAAAAAACAAAGAACAATGCCAGGAGATTGCTGATGGAGCGTCAGGAGTTAAGGGAATCCATTAACGCCCCTTAATGCGAATGTGTCTGGAACATGATCCGACCATCAGCAGGCATTTGCCAAATCAAGAGACGAGCTTACAAATGCATCTCGAATCATCAATCAGTATGAGAGTAGGAGATGGAGCACTTACACCAGGCTGTTTCATCTTCTGGAGAGCAAACTTAAGCAGATAAGACAGCTGGTCTAGTGTGAGCATCGTCATCGCCTTGCTTTGAGTCTCAATGCACTCGGCAACCGTTATTTTCTGTAAGGGAGCAAGAACGGAAAGTAGTCAACAAAAACAAGAACACTTTGTTCAGCCTGGTTGTGAAACTAGGGAAAGGGCAAATTAATATCAAGATAGTTTCAATGATATGTATTATAATTTTACATTTTGGAAATATAATATGTGCTTTGGAAAGTTGGAACAGACCCAATAAAGCTGAACAGCTATTGTGCTAATAGGGCTGTGTATTGGCAAGAACCTGGTGATACAGTTTGTATCATTATACAGGGGTTACGATTCAATATATTGATATATTGTGAAACAATATTTTTGGGAAGTAGTTTAAAACTTACACTATGAGTAAAAGAAAAGTTGACAACACTGCTATCTAGTGATGGTGATATACAAACACAATACAAAATTAACCTCTGTCTATTCATTAAAAATCAATTCAGTGTTGCAGTATTGCAAATCATAATATCATGGTATTCTAGTGTAGTGATATTTTCTTACACCCCTAAAAGCTATACTAAAGTACTTCACATACCAAACAATTAAACACAATCCATCTCTCTTACACTCCAAAACAACACCTTAGACAGTTTTGTCACCAGGCTACAAACAATATTGCACAGCCTGCTCCAAGTTCTTTAAGAAAAGATAAGATAAGATAATCCTTTATTAGTCCCACAGTGGGGAAATCCTCAGTGTCACAGCAGAAAGGGATAGCAAGACACTCAGTTACAAAAACGTAGATAAATAAATTACACTATATACATATATAATATAAATAAGAAGTAAAAAAGCAATAACAGATAAAGGAAAATTTCCCATTTCTATTTTTATCATAAAAGTCTTCACATCCTGCCACATAAAAGTTCCTTTTACAGCATTTACCACAACGCAAGTTATACAGTTCACAAAAATCACATTATTTATTTGAACCCCTTAACACAGAAAAGCTTATTAGAGACTAATGTGTATTACTTTCGGCCCGTCAGCGGTCTATCGGCTGTTTAAGGGGTTCTAACTAACATTCTTGTTTCTGTAGGCTCAAGCACAGCTACTTTTCGTGTACTACTGGTGGTGTTAGAGTGAGCCAGTACCTCACATTCGGGGCAGAACCAGTCCCCTTCGGGCTCTGCGGCCAGTTTGAGGCACTTAGCGTGGTAGACACGCGGGCAGAGCTCACAGCAGAGCACCTGGCCCTCGCGATGGCACACCCAGCAGTAGAAGTCATTCCTCCCGTCCTGCGGTACAACATCAACAGGGTCTGTGGTGAGTGCGGGCTGCTTCACATAGTAAAAGGGACCATGTCTTAGTTCGGACTGGAATGCAGGCGAGAAAAACACGAGAGGTGGGGTTTCAAAATACATGTACTGCAGGTAATGACACACACAGGCAACACACATCAACAGTGTATCTCAAGGAACATTGCAAAGATACTTCCAAAAAGAGGTGTGTACTAACTGATCATATTTACTCATCTCATCATGACCTTACTTGCCTTATTGTGAAAGTCTGACCATCTTTATTTAGCCTACAAAACCTATACAACCCTACGCTATGGCTTCAACTAAAGGAATGAATCAATGTCATGCATTTCTTTGCATCTCCTTGAGTTATCCAAGGAATTTACTAGCCATTCCAAAGTACAACAGACTGTCTTATCCACAGATATCACTGCAAGGTTTTTCAATCTAGGAAACATCAATCTAAGGCAACTGAAGAGAATCACTGATCTTAAGTACATGGTGACCCTCGAGGCACTGTAGTAAAGTGCTTTCAAATGTGCCCTTATGTAAGATATGACTCATTGGGGAGCTGAAATACAAGCTATCAGCACTGCTTGAAAATTAAGTCAGAGAAATCTGGAATACTGCTAGAAGAACAAACTGCCTTTGACACCTTTTTTTATTTTTGATATTTCTTACACTTCTATCCACAGTGTTAGAATACCATCTGATGATATGACTGATAATGATTTCATGTAGTTCCATATCACAAATGAACTCTTGTGTTAAGACTAGTTTTGGAGTTTTTAAGCAAATAGTCAATCTAGTACCTGATCTTTGCTGCTGTTGACGGCCCCTGGTTTCTTCTTCTTTTTGACTGGGCTCGGGGAAGTTTCAGATGGAGAGTGTCCATTGGAAGAGTGAGGCGGGCTGGGCGCTTTGCGCTTTGTGGCAGTGCGCTCCACCGATGCCGAATCAGACACTGCACAAGAAATATACATGGCTATTTAAAAATATGTCCACTGACACAAAATTTTATACCGAACGTAAAAGAGATTTTACAGCTAACTTCTGCCCTCAGACTTTACCCTAAATAAACTCAATCAGGCAGGTCTGATGTCTGAAATAGTTTGCAAGGGAGCCTCAGCACTAATGTCGTCAACAACAAATGTTTATAACGACCAGTTTACTCTTGCGCAAACTGAATGCCTAAATTGTCACACACTCACCTCAAACCACAGTAAGTTGTTGGGTATAAAATGAGCAAAAGTAAGACACGAGTGTGTCGAACAGTATAGAAAGTCAAGATGACTTAACCCACTACTTCCTGGGGATCCCATGCTTTTCACATTTGTTTTCCTTATGTCTAACATATCTGACCCATCACATGAGTAGTTTCTTATTTATTTAATGGGTTAAATACAGTGTGCTAAGTGAGGGAAAGTACCAAAATGCACACAGTGCAAGGTCCCCAGCCTTGGGGTTGCCGACCTCTGTTAACAACTCTGTGTGGCTTGAGACAAGTTTGGTGATTTAAGCATGCAGTTTGCATGATGCTAAATTGGTGGCTATTAAGAGTCCAAGACAAGAGGCAAATTATAGGTAAACCAAGTACACTGACTACATTTGGGGTGTAAATATGCTGTCCCAATAAAACCGTCGCTTTAAAAAACATTCATTTTATTATTTTTATTACATCTCCTCACCTTTGGATCGTGTAGCAATCTCCATCCCTTCACTCACATCTGATTCTGCCTTCACCTCCTCTTCAGCCAAACTGCCACACACAAGAGAAATGACCAACAATAACCTTTTTGATCAATTTTGTGACACTTTCCATAATAGGTGGCTATGTTCTCACTTGTAGAACAGGACGGCAGAGTGTCTACATGGTCATACAGAAGATTGAGAGCTTAGCATTCTCCTCTAAACGTGTTGAGACACTTGCCAGTGTTTCATGGCCATTCGTTTCCATATACATAAGTAAAGTCATGCCTTGACCTTTGCCCTACAAATATCTCCCTTTCTAATACAAATCACTACAGCTAAGACAATTAAATTTGCACTGATCATGAAAAAAAACACCTGAAAAAATATGCTGTGGTAAGATGTTAACAAACCAGAACACTTTAAAAAGTTATTCAGTGACTGTAGGGCTTTTTCTGAGAAATGTCAATGGACCAGTTAAGGAAGTTGGGGCACTGGGGGGCAACCAGGGAGACTGAAGCTTTGAAGCAGCCAAGACGTCTCATTGAATTTGTCGTCTCCGGTTTATTATTTCCACTGCTTTGAATGTGGAAGAGAGAGAAGTTTCTCAGTGAAAGAGCTCCTTTGACATAAGCTCATGGTCTCCCTCAGTGCCATTGCAGGAGGCTATTCACAAACAGAGAGGTCTGTAGTCCGTGGGCAAATACAGGCGAAACAAGTCCTAGTGCACACATGGAACAATTACTTGTTTCCGATGAACAAAAGTAAATAATCCACCGTCAGTGAGAAAGTCTCTGTTCCACAATTGCGTCACAGGAAGGAAACCTTTGAGCAAAACATAACACAGATAAAAAAAGGTAAATCAACCCTAAAGTCCATAAGGAAGTATAAAGATCCAGGATTCCATTTTTTCTTGCGGTCCACAACCTTAAAATGAACAAAATTAAGAATATAAACATGTCAACATTTGCAGGATAGGAGACAGAGACCGTGGATTTGACTTGGAATGGTAAAAATCAGTCAGTATAGAAGAAACGGCGACAGTTGATTTTGCAGCAAAAGGGATGAAGAATTCCCTCTGAAAACTGAATTATGTACCCAGAGGGTGGGGAGGGTGAAATTGCCTTCCCTCCAGAATGCCACCGGCAACATACAGCCTAATCACGAGGACAGCCAGGAAAAAAAAAAAAAAAAACAAAAAACAAAGATGAGGGTATACATAGCACTGAATCGATCCACTGGCAAAAAAGCATCTACATTTCGTTCAGTCTTTTTCCTTCTGCATCCAAGCCCATTCTCAAGCTCACTGATGGCCTTGGACATGATGTCATTATTAAGAGCATTTTAATTCCCTGTTCAGCATCAAGGTCTGCCATGCAAGTCTTCAGCCATACAATTCCAGCCATGTAATGATGGTGTCCTCGTCTGTGTGACTCTGCAGGCTGAATGGCTCCAAAATGACAGTCGGCCACCACTGCTGTACTGTTTTTTCTTCCTCCTTCTCCTCCCTATGCCCTGCTCCCTGCCACATATGCCCACCATTACACTGCTCCATCAAGAAAACAGCCATTTGCTCTCCGCAGCCAACCAGTCTAAACAATGAATAGGGGAAAAAAAGAGTGGCAATGTCTATTTCCACATGTTCTTCTATGACTTCGGTGAAGCTCTGAGATTAAAATCTCATGTGATTATTATTATTGTAGAATATAAGAATCAGTCGAAGGTATTTCAACTACAGCACAGCCAATCCTTGGGGGGGAGAAATCATATTCCTGTTGAGGGTGCATCATCTTTGCCTCTATGGCTTCCAAGGTCTGATTCTTGCTGTGTGTCTCCCCTTCTCTGCACCTTTAGGGGAGAAAATGAAAGCACACACACATACAGACAAACACAAGACAACATCTGCAGAGGCTGTGCACTTGCCATCTTGGCCTCCTCCTCCTCTATCCTCTTCCACCCTGCATGCACCATCTATCCTCAGCAACAGCCATTTCCCTTACACAATCGATATCACTGCTGGCACAAAACCTTTCGCACGGCAAGGCAAACAGCACAAGGCATGTATAATCATTTTGCTCGTTCTTTAAATCGCATTACACACGCTGACATCGCAATAAAGTTCAATGTAAAAACAATTGACACATAATAACAGCATACCTTATTTGTCTTTACGTGCACAGTACACAGATTCTTCAGGCAGGGCCCTTGTTTAATTGCTCTTTTTTTCATCTATAATAGCTGTAAGGGATGAGACAAAGATGGGTGCAGAATTTTCCAGAAGGGCCTTGCTCTCCCTGCTGCTCTCAGTGCGATTGTCAATCTTTAACCTCAGCTGTGGGCTGCCGATTGGTTTGAGAGCCACACGGAGGCGCGTGATTGGGCGGTAGATGCTGTGTGGCACACTGGCTCTCCCTGCTCCCCTCTCTCTCAGCTCTGATCCACTGCTGCAATGCAGGGAGGGCTGCTGTACTACTGCTGCTGCTGCTGCTGCTGCCGCCATCCACCATCAAAAAACACACTCCAAACCACACTCCACATCTCCTTCCAAAGCTTCACACTAAGCGTGTGAGTATGTACACAAGACGTGTGCCGCTGCACTATGACGAACACGTATCAGGTTGCCTCCTGTGCCTTTTTTCCCCTCCTCTCTCTTTCTCTCTCTCTCTCTAATGGTTAAGAGCAATCTCGGGCGTCCATTTTGTAGACGTTGTAAGCTTGCCGTGGCAACTGTGAGAACACAAGCTTTGCCAGTACAGCAGCTCACAGGAATGCAGAAAGGGCCTTACACACACAAACACACACACACATGCATGCACTTACACACACACACAGACAAATGCAGAGACAAGAAACATGGCTACGAGGGGAAACGTATCCTGCTTTACTGTAAACAGATCATCTTTGGAATAAAACCCAAAGATTTCGCTTAGTTTAGGAACAGACCTTTATTCGTTATTATTCGTCCTAATATTATACTCATATCTTCATATGGCCTTTATGCATTGCATTCTGACCCTTCAACACAGCAGCAGAAAAGCAGCAGTACAACGGAATTAAGCTTCTCCATTTAACCCATTCACAGTGCTAAACACACACTCACACTAGTGAATAGGGAAGTGACAACACACACCCGGAGTGGTGGGCAGACACCTCAGCGTCCAGGGACCAATTAGGGGGTTAGGCGGCATGTTCAAGGGAATCACAATTGCAAATGTTTACGTAGGAGAAGGCTCTGTTACTCACTTCCTCCCACCCTGATTCCTGCCGGTCCAGGGGATCAAACCTTTAACCTTCTGGCCCCAGAAAAGCCTATCTACCCTAATATATACAATATTTTGTAATTACCTGCCAACTAATACCCTATTACTACCGTCATTCTCGGGTCAATGCCTGGACCGGACATCTGGACGGTTCCAAAAAATGACGGCGCTAAACATACACTCACACTAGTGAATAGGGAAGTGACAACACACACCCGGAGTGGTGGCAGACACCTCAGCGCCCAGGGACCAATTAGGGGGTTGGTCGGCATGCTCATGGGAATTTCAGCTGTGAATGTTGATGAAGGAGAAAGCGCTGTTCCCTCACTCCCCCCTATTCACAATTCCTGCCGGTCCAGGGGATCAAATCTTTAACCTTCTGGCCCCAAAAAGGCCTGTTTAACCTTTAGGTCACAGCCACTGAATATTGTAATTATCTGCCAATTAATACCCTATTACTACCGTCATTCTCGGGTCAAAGCCTGGACTGGACATCTGGACTGTAATATAAATGACCTTAAAGGCCTAGATTAATAATCAGTCAAAAAAACACCACGCTTAGACTCGAAATTACTGATTAAAATGCACAACAACATGTAAACAAACACCACCTTTACTCAGGTATGCTTAGGTGATTAGTCAGGATCAAAGAGCTTTAATCAATTAAGGCAACTGAGACAACTGAGACGGGAATCAGTGACCCTAATGACTTTTGCTGCCTGTTGCTGTTGTGCTAAAAACAACAAAAGCTCAGACCGACATTTTGGACTCAAAGAACTTCAATGCTTGTCTAATTTCAGGGGGATTCCCTGCTCTTTACTTCCACCCAATGAGCCAGCTATAAAAAATTCTGCATATCTAATACAACAAAAACATACTGCAATATGCTGTTCATATAGTACAGAGACCACTTCGTGCCTGTCCTAACTCAGCAACTGTGGGCCTCGATGCAAAATGAGAAGGCCGCATGTCCTCATTATGTGTGTACACCACACAAGACAAGGCCCTTAAGCTACACCTCCAAACAGCAAAAAGGGAAGCCATGTGAAATGGCTGCCAAATCCTACAAGAATCGCGTCTCCGAGGCCTAAATCAATGCACAGAGGTCAAGAACTCAGACCCAAAACCCCGGACTGAAACCGAAACCAAGTGCTTACAAGTTACATAGCACTTGTGTGCAGTACACAGGCCACACAGTTCTAGTACGTGTGATACTGTACTGATCTATCAGCACAGCCAAAGCAAATAGTCATGTAGCCTATTCAAGAGCAAAAGACACCGTCAGCAGTAACCCAACAACTGCAGGGCAGTTCCTCCTGCAGCTGAATTTGGGTTTCCTCTCACAGCCTCGGCTGCTGCCTGACCCACAAGGCCTTCCATTTTGAGAGGGCTGGCCTGTGTCAGCCCTACACACTACTGTGCTCCCCTCCCAGCCCGGCACCCTCCAGCCTGATCAACAGTACAGCTGAGAGAAAGCACAGAGGGCCACTTTTGTCATGGCCGTCTGTCTACACTCACAGCTTAGCCATGTGATCCAAAGGCTCACAAATACAGACACACACTGCTCTGAGCTCTGAGCCCTGAGTCTGAGTGCCTGTCAGGATCCAGCTCTGTGGTGTTGGGACAGGATTGCTTTTTTCCACCACCCTTGAATAAGAACATTATTCATGTGTTAAAGAGACATGACACAACATAAGCAGGTCTGCTAAAGAGGAAGTGAAACAATAGAAAATCAAGCTTACCTCTGAGGATGCATGGCTAAAAAGACCTGTGTGTGTATGTATGTGTGTGTGTGTGTATGTGTAAAATGTCAGTGCTTATTAAAACATGGAGGACAGCCCTCAGCCCTCTCTCTCTACAGAGAGCACAGCCTCGGCACTCCAAGCCAGCCGAGCCGACATGCTGATAAAAGCTGAGCCCTGATTGGACGGCACTCTCTGGCAGGATGGAAGGCAGCAGCGGATTGGCTGAAACGTTTCCTGACTGAGTGCCTTTTGTTCAGCACAGGCAGGCTGTGTAGCTGGGTTAAGGACAGCGGGAGAGGAGCTAGGCCTTGACCAAGGAATCCGCATAGGAGAAAGCAAAACGGATCCAGAGACAACATATTTTCCCAACGTTCGGCGTGGGAGGGAAATGTTTTCCCAGCTTAATTTAATCTGGGTGTTCGAAAAGTAAAGCAACAAAAGGGTTCCACTCAACAGGCCCCAAGCCATTCAGTTAAAAAGGACCCATTGTTTTTATGGTTGCTCCTTTAAGTTAAATGAGCCACCGAGAACATGTCCACGCACCACAGTGGATAGACGGAGAGCCCTTCAGTCAACTCAGTATGGCTGTAACTGCATTATCCACACTGCTTGAATTAGGCAGCAATTCAAAGTGCTTCCATGATGAGCACTCGCAGTGAGCTCAGTATTTCACAGCTCTTTCGGTGTGGGGAAAATTTGTGGTGGCAGGAGTGGTAGCTGTTAGGGAACCGGGATAGACAGATTGGCACAGGCCACTCGACTGATCCTCAAATAAATCCATCTCTCGTCCAGGATTAAGAATTTCGTGGTCACAATAATAGAAACAGGTTTTTCATATATATTTACATTGCCAAGAATGCTACATTATTAAAATGTATTATTTTAATATTATTGTGCTTTGAAATAACACATATGTTTTTAAAACTTAACACTTAACCAGAACATTGCACTTAACAGATGGTCCCCACCCCCCTGACCTTGTCGTTTCAAGGTTATGTCATTAACCTAGCTCTCTAACCCTCACTTGGTATTAGGCATGGTGGCAATAGGCTCATGCTTATCTGCTCCAGGGAGTCAGATTCTATTGGTAGTGGTTCTCTACAGGGACTAGACAAGCTGTGTGTGTGCATTTGCACATCTGTGTCAGAAATGGGTGTACAGAGAACAGGGGGAAACCTACAAAAAGAGCCTTTTTCCTATAGCCCACCAATATCTTTTATTACCTTGTTTATTGTGCATCAACTCAAATCACCCTCTACAATTTGTCTGAGGTCCTACAATTCCAGCCTTTATTAATACTTACGTATTTTTGTTTAGTAAAGCTGGGCTCTGTTTATTTATAGGCCTGGTTTAACATTGAATATACAGATAATACCTAGATAGAGACATAAACTCCCAATAATGCATACCAGGCTATGTGTCAGGAGGTACTATGGAATGTGAAAGCACCCTAATAACCAACATACCATGCAATAAATACATAGTATTATATCTATCTGACCTTGGACTTTGATTGATTATTTTATGTAAGGTCTAGGTCAGTATCTCCTAAAACATGGTCCTGAAGTACCCCTACCACAGCTAGCTACTGTGTGTTAGACCAGGGATCACACTAAAATGAGCAGGGTAAGTTCTCCAGGACTGGGGCTGGGAATATGTGGTGTAGGGAAAAGCTTTCTTTAAACTGTCTTGGTAACTGCGCCACCCAGTGGTCACTGAGTGCAATAGGATAGACTCGTAGATGAGGCTTCAGATGAGTACTGTATTCTGTAGCTATTTCCACGTGCATATTTACACCCACCTCGGTTAATATTATATAAGATGATATAATATGTATATTATGTCATATATAATATATATAATAAGTATTATCATATATAATATATTATATAATATAAGATATTAATGTGTATTACTATGAAATATGTCTGTATAGTAAAAATACTAATAAAAATCAGTCGCTTTCTAAAACATAAACTGAACCGGCCACTTCATTAACTGTCCATCACTGTCCACTTTATCAGCTCAACTGACCATATAGGCACACTGTAGTCCATCTAGTCGGCATACTGTTAGCCAATGAGCAGGATCCCACATCCACCTGTACTATTTGGGTGGTAAAGGTGCACGTATTTGTCACTGTACAGCAAAATGTGTCCTCCGCATTTAACCCATCTGGTAGTGAACACACACTCACACACTCATGTGTTAGGGGCAGTGAGTACACACACACCCAGAGCGGTGGGCAGCCAACTCCAGCGCCCGGGGAGCAGAGAGGGTAAAGGGCCTTGCTCAAGGGCCCAACAGTGGCAGCTTGCCGAGCCCGGGAATCGAACCCACAACCCTGTTATCAATATCCCAGCGCTCTAACCGCTGAGCCACCACTGCACCACTGCCCCTGGGTGGTGGTCCTTCTCATTAACACGATGTTAACAATGTGGTGGGTCGGTGTATAACGTTTAATAAACGTTATGTAGAGTTAGCATGGCCAGCCTTCTAACTGTAGTACGGTTGTGCTAGCTATCTTAATTAGCTAGCTAGCTAACTAGCATTAGCAAAGTTAGCTAGCTCGTTTAAAGTAGCCATAATGACATATATTAGCTGTTTTTAATCTTTTAGCATTAGCTAGCTAGCTGTTTCATTTCAGTTGCTAACGTTAGCTAGCTAGCAGTCTTGGAGCGTGAACGCTAGCTAATGCTAACGTAGCTAGCTAACACATAGGGAAAACCTTAGCTATCTAGCTAGTTAGCTAATTTACTTTATTTTCAGGAGCCAAACAGACAGTCTGCTGATGCGAGGTTTTCCTAACTATTTATTATTTATATTTGGTATTTATATCGGCCATCATTTCAGGGGTACAGATGGGTTTGAGGACAGTGCCACTAACACTCAGCTACGGGCCTTGAATAGCATCAATCCCACTGTTTTTAAATTAATTTATTTTTTTTACAACATATATATTCTACAAATGACAAATCTCTCTATATATATTTAACAAATTTATATTGAAAAAAAAATATATTAAAATGCATTAATTTAAAAAACAATGTGGACCGGTGTAGATTAGAGATAAATCTGCGAGGTTCATCCATATACAATTGAGTGATTTCCTTCATTATTGACTGAAATGCATGCTTGTTTTCCACTTTTTCTGAAACCATGACACAATATAATATTGCAACGATGGTATTTTTCAATATCATCCAGCCCTGATACGAAGTAATAACAGATAGCTAGCTAACAGCATAACGAATAACCTAATAATATTATTAATAATTGCGAATTAATTCAACAGAAATTACGAACAGGTAAGAATAAGGAGAATTAAGATAAAAAATAAATATTTAGCTAGATAGTGTTTATGATTTAGCTATCTAGTAAGTCTGTCACCGCCTCTATGGCCTTCTTCTCATTACCCCTCACTACCCTATCCTTTTTATTTTTATGCGTTTATTTTCATTTTATTTTTATTTTCGAACTACGAGGCTGAGAGACCGCATTGTATGTAGCAACTGAATTCGGACTGGTTGATTCAGTCTGTTTTCAGACAACACGAGTTTTATTGACTCCCTTTTTTGAAATACATTACCCATAATCCTAAACAGGGTTCCGGCAATCAGAGACGGCGCTGTTGCCATGGCAATTGTAATCGTTACTGGACATCAAACGTGAGGCGCCTTGTACATGTAATACAGTCTTAATACAACTGTTAGTGTAAACCGAAGTGCTTTATTTAAATTATTAAATTATATTAAAATATATAACTATAATATTTAATAAGAATATTTACAAAAAATGTATAGCTCTACACATATAATGGCAAAATAATACACTTCTATATACTGTGTCAATGTGCCTTTTGTTTAATTTGTTTACATTAACTGTACTAGCTAAAAGATTAAAACTGAGAATATTTTATTTTAGATAAAATGATGTCATGGTGCCAGTTTAAAGGTAAAAAAGGTAAAGGTGCACATATTTGTCACTCTACTATGTAGCTACAGCAAAATGTGCCTTCCGCATTTTACCCATCTGTTGTAGTAAACACAAACACACACACACACACACATACACACACACATACACATACACTAGTAAACTAGGGGCAGTGAGCACACATCCATCCAGAGCAGTGGGCAGCCAGCGCCCCACGCCCAGGGAGCAGAGAGCAGAGGGCCTTGCTCAAGGGCCTAACAGTGGCAGCTTGCTGAGCCTGGGTGTCATCAACAGCCCAGAGCTCTAACCTCTAAGCCACTAGCTTAGTATTTTAGATGGGTTTTAATACTTGATGGGACAAAATCAGGTTTAAACTTTTGTATGTTTGTATTTATTAAATTAATGTTCTTATCTTTCTGTCTAGATGTGGACAGGTGGAGAAGGGGCAGGTGGAGCACGGGACACGGTAGTGGCCTTCAAAATTGCTGTTCATTTTCCCCAGAGAGAGAACTACAAAACGACGACACAACTTCAGAGGTGTGAGGACCTCAATAAACATCATCCATTACTGCTTTACTACAACAACTGGACTCATCCCAAAGTCCACACTTGCACTTTGTGGTTTACAGTGACGAGACACATTTTCAAAATTATTGCATTTATGGCATTTGGCTGATGCTCTTTTACAGATGGACTGAAATTTGAATCATATTACACAGATAGGAGAGTGTAGCATTTGGAGTCTTACCCAGGAAGGGTTATTGGTGTAGTGTGGTGTGCTTGCCCAGCCAGGGAACTGAACCCCAGTCTGCCACAGGGGGGATTTTAAGGGCATAGGGGGCCTCATTTATTAAAATCTTCATAAGAATGTTCTTAGATTTGTTCTTGGGGAAATAGATCCCATTGTCCTCGCAAATGGAACAAATGCCAAATAAAAAAACACAGAATCTTTGTGAAAACTGTGTGAGTGGGTTTTAAGAAGACGTGTCTGGCGAACAAGGCCCAATGTTGTGGCCATTCGTGTTCAGCCAGTTACTGATGATGTTCTTATGGTGTTCTTCCTCAACATTTCCAAAACTACATGCTAGAATATCACCACTGTGTTGCCATGTGAGGTACAGGCACGCTCAGCTCAACGCAGAGCTCTATTTCAGTGTAGAATTCAGTCAGTAGTCAGCTTAGGGGCCTGGCGCACTGTAATTTTATCAGAAATGGCATACACTTCACACTTGCCGGAAAGCACATCTGCACACACCAGAACACAAAACCGCAGGTGTGAACTTTGGGACCCTTCACTTGCTAGATTTGTGGTTGAGTGACTTCTCATTTTGTAAGATAGCCACTTGAGGGAGCTGTTCGGCTGACTGGCTCTTTCGGCTCCTGAGAGCTTTGCTGAGGACAGCTGTCCGTGAGAATCCCTGCTGCATTAATAAATCAAAATACACAGACACACACACACACACACACATACAGTCTAAGCCAAGGAAACATCTTGATAATACACAGAGCAACGTGTTATGTATGACACATCAGTTTCACCTGCTCCTAAATTGTGCCAAAAAATTAGGCTGCAGTAAGTTGGTATCTAGAGAAGGGGGTTCTCCTAATCCTAACCTAGATCTTCTGCATGAACAATGAGGGTGAACATATGTGATCAAGATGGCAAAATGCCAAATTTTTAAAATTCTTTTAAAACTATCATCATTTACATATGTAAGAATAATGATAGATAATGTATATACATATGTATATATACACACACACATATATATATATATATATATATATTTATTTATTTATTTTTTATTTTTATTTTTTAGATGACCAGACATTTCTAGCTGTGCATTCAGTCAGTGGACCTGATTCGTTTTCACGGTAGTCATATTAGGTTTGCATATTAGGGCTGGACGTGATCCTCTCTTGGACTCTGCCAATCACTTAAGCCGGAGAAGAGGGGGATGGGTGAGGAGAGGGAGAGCAGAATGATTGGGTGTTTGCAGGTAGACGATCTATAGGCCCAGAGACGATTAGGGGCTATCTCCTGTCCTTTCAAACTGCTATCTCCTGTCCTTTTCAAAGGAGACATACAGGGTGGGGGTTTTAAGGGGGGAAGCATCTCTCACTCATGGGGGGGGGTCTTGGTAAGGGTTTTTTTTTTTACTAGCAAGAGGGGGAGGGGCACAAACAGGTCTATGGGCCTCAGAGGAATGTTATTGAGGCATTCTCATTCTTTTTCTTTCTCTCACACACAGACAGACAGACAGATGCACATGGAAACATATATACTGATCATAGAGCTGATTTCATATGAATGTCACAGATGCACAAGTTGTTTGAAGCTCTGATTCAACTCTCTTGCAATTTGCTGGTCCGTCAGATAGGCTTTAAAAGGGACAAATCACATGAAATTTGCAAGCTTGTCTGCTGTATACGGGCCTACTAACTTTAATTCAGCATTTGCATGTCCACATTCTTCTTGTTCAGATGAGATTAGAGGCCTGTGTTGCAGTCATGACAGGAAACAGCAAGCAATGAGCTAATTACAACAGCCCACCCTCTCCCTCTCTCGCCCTCTCTCTCTCTCTCTCTCTCAATTCTTCCCCTCCCCCTCCCTCCCTCCCTCCCTCTCTCCCTCCATCCTCTGTCCATGCTCTCTCTCTCTCCCAGCCTCCCTCTTTAGCACTCCTCCAACAGTTGAAATTCAACACTAGTATGCCTGAGAGGTCACCATGGAGACAAGTCCAGCGCTATCTTCTGAGTCTGGTCTTTGGGGGACATAGCACCTACAACATCTGTGGATCCTGTAGCCAGACATGAGATAAACAATAAATAAACAACCATCTACATCAGCCACTACAACTCCATTTGGCCTGTTATGTAAGGCTTGACAACCACTAATCATGTCCAACACAATATTGAAGGTTTATTAAATGTACTGTTATTTGCAGTGTATTTATTTTATTTTATTTTATTTTAATGTAATTAAACAAGTATATTATTCATTATAATAGGAAAAAGAGTATGTGTATAACTACGTAACAGTTTATGATAATGGAACACATTATTATATATATGCATGTTTTTAATTATTATTTTCCTTTTCAGTAATATTAATAATAATAATATTATTATTGTTATTGTCTATATATGTGTACTTATACCTACAATAATAAATTATTAGCAAGTGTGAAAGTGATTTATTATTTATCCAGGAAGTTCAAAACGAACTACGTAAATTAACGTATACACAGTTAATGTAGCTATACTTAATTGACCTACGTGAAGACTATGTTTACGAGCTTAAAAAAACGCACACTATATATAAAAATATAAATATATACAAATAAATATATAGCTATATTCTCTAATATCACCACAACTTCGCATCTCCTAGCGGCTATCTATCTGTTTTCGTTCCGAGTGGGGTTCGTGAACTTGTAGTTTTTTAGGCCCCCGATACCGAACGCAGATGGCCCGCGTCTTCCGCCTCAGAAGACTACATTACCCAGCATGCCCATCGCCGCGGTCGGAGTAGGGCTTCTCTGCGCTTTGGGAGTGTTTCCCATTTAAACAAACACAGCTAGTGCTGAAGATGGCGGAGGTTTCAGAAGTGGCTTAAAGGAGCTGGCGTGTGCCTGTGGACGCGTTTTTAAACCGGTAAGTGACCGAGGTGGCGAACGGGAGCACCTCCAGTTTGCGTGGACGTTGCTGGAGCAGTTTAAACGCTGTGCAGGATGTTTTGGACGGGGTTTCTGTTGTTCGAGCTCGACATCTTTTATAGTCAGTTGCTTGTCCAAGACCGACAACCGTAGTAGTCCAGCAGCGTTAGTTAGTTAGTTAGTGCTACTAGCTGGTAGACCTTTACTTTTTTTTTTTTTTTATTATTATAATTTTTTACAACACTGTCTGTTTGCTTTTGCTCTTGTTTTTGTTGTGGTTATTTTATCAGTCTTTTTATAATGTAGTTTCTTCGTTGTCGGAATTGTATAGTCACTAAAACTAGCTAAAACAGTGTTAAACAGCTTAATTCCCTGTCAAACGGCTCTGAGTATCGCGGAAATATGCCTGTGCTTTTTCCTCCTATCTCCCTCAGCAAGTTCAGTGTTTAAAGGGCAGTGTTTTGAAGCTTGGCGTGGAGCACGTCTCGGTAGTGGGTTATGACTAGCTGGCTACTGCACTGCACTGCACTGTACTGCACTGCACTGTACTGTACTGCAGCCCAACTGCTGTAGTGTACTAGTTTAGACAGCATGTGGGGAAAATCAGTGTTGCTCACAAGTCAGCTGCCCACCGAGCCACATTACTTGGCTGTCTTCTCGCCATTGTGAAAACTGCTCAGGCAAGCTTTCTGTGCTGGGAGAAGAGTGCTCTGTTAAAGTAAACAGACTGCTGCTATTTAGCTTGTGTAAGAAATGTGAAAGGAGGCTCTGTACAGAGCAGTGCCTTGGTTTAGTGTTTACAGTATATACACTTGCTCTGGACTAGCAGCTGGAAGGCTAGACCCACTGATCCAGATCTACTGCCACAAACACAGACCATCAGCTGCCTGATAAAGAGCTCTGTTGGTCAACTCACTATTTTTTTAATTTCTATTAAGGCCAGTATTAAATTTCGCTTAAGTTTTAACAGCTAATGTAATCGCAGAGGTGTGTTGACTGGGTATTGGTTAAACATTTGCAAAAAAAAAAAAAAAGGAAAATAAATAAATCACGTGTGTGACTGCGGCTTTGAGTTCCTCTTGACAGTAGCACTAACATCCAGGATGTGTTCAGTTAGATATGGTCAGTTCTCGTGTGGTCTGTCTGTCTGTGTGTGTGTGTGTGTGTGTATACACATGCAAGCGAGACACACACAATAGGGACGCAGTGGTTTATGCACTGATCGTGATAGAAATAAAGGTAAACAATAGGTGCAATTGAATTCAATGCACCCATTGCCGGCACACCATGTAGCTATATCCGTATAGAAAGGCATGGCGGATAGATTGGGCAGTAGCACATGAGCTTGAGGTCACCAGGCCCACTGCCCACTAGTGGAACTGTGTTCACTGGTGATGGAGCGCCTTCCTCTACCTTGAGGACGAGTTGGAGTGGCCTCTGTGATCTAGTGGCCCCTAACTGATGCAGCATCAGCACCTGAAATCAGTGATGCTCTTGTGGAGACTTGAACCCCCTCAGATCCTTCCAGCAATGTTCCAGAATTCAGTTTCTCGTTAAGTCTTTCCTGAAGTTACTGGAGTGAAAAAATGACTCTTGCTACTAATACCCTTGATTCCAGAAGAAACCGAGGACGGGACTGTGTCTACAAGCTATGCTCTTCCCCCTCCTCTCCATCTGATTACCTGCCTGGAGGTGCAGGTAGGCTAGATGATGCCTCAGATTTGATCTGGCGGAGGCCTCGTCAGTAAGATGTGCATAGATCCCGTTGATCATTCCTGAATAGTTTATTGAAATTCAGTGTAGACTGATGGAGAGCCAGGGGATGCGATGTCTGCAGTTCAAATACAGCTACTTTATGTAGGGTCTGAAGCATGCAGTGAACCTGCATTTGTCATCTGAGTTTTTCATGTAATGTAGATAAAGGTAAAATAAGCTTTATTTGAGACTGTTTTGCTTTCTAACAACCTGTGAATAGCTATTATAGCAGAAATATATTTTAGGCCTTGTAGCTGTTCTAGGCATTAAGCTCTTCAGCCTGGTCTGGTTTCATTCACCGCTGCTGTGGACGATAATAAACCCAGTAGATTTCTCTAAAACTGAATAAATATATAAAAAAACTCACCATTTAATTCTACAGAAATTCTTCAAAGTTTCTTTAAAGTTCCTCTGTAAATTATACTTCAGCTTTTGCATGGTTGTGTGCTGGGCAGACGCGCCGCCATCGGAGCAGCGGTCACGTTTGATTGTGAACATTAGAGAGAGAAAAACAACAACAGTACTACAACAGCCAGTGCCTCCGTCTGTCTGTCTATCCCAGCGCTGTCTGTCGGCGTTTGCGCTCACGGAAAACTGTCTCTCTCGCTCCCTCGCCGTCTCGCCCTCTCTCGCTCGGTGTGTGGGAAAAGACCTCCTGAACTCTTCCTCACACTGACCGCAAGCAGAGCCCCCTCCTCCCTCCCGCTCTCTCTGCCTTTATCTCCTCTTTTCTCTCCCTCCCTCTCTCACACTCACGGGGGTGTCAGGCTGCATTAACTATGAATCAATCTTGTGTCAGGCTCTTTGACTGTAGCTGGGGGTCGTGACGAGAGGGCAGTCGCGGATGCTTTGGCCTGGGGCTGAACAATATATTGTTTGTGAATCGTTATCAGAGGATTGGCTTTTGCAGCATGTGAGATGAGATGTGGCCGTCAGTTTGCTTTAAGCGAGAAAGGTATTTTATATTTTGTGCCTGAAACGACAATGAGTTGTATAAGGTGTGTGTGTGTGTATGTTGGCTTCGTTTACAGCATTGTTTGTTCTAAGCCCACCCTCTGATTGCGATAGATCCAGCTCAGAGTGATGTGATACGCAGATTTCTTTTTAAAATACTAGAAATATTATGGTGTTTTTAAAAAATGACATTATTGCTTATTCAAACCTGGCTAGTGCGCCCCCAAATGGTTGAAAATTCACTTCTGCTAAGCCTGTAAAAGGGCATCCATAGCTCCACCCCAATAGAGCGTATGCATGTGAGAAACTAATGAATTTCTGCAATTCGCAAAAAAACGGCAGGAATTCAGGCCCCGAATCGAGTGGGAGCTGACGGGGTGGTGAAGTCACGCTCTGAAAACAGATGGGGGGGGACAAGCCCACTGTAGTTGTGAATTTAGCGACATGCTAAGATTAAGTAAAGGGGAAAGCAAGCAAACCTGGATCACCCAGTTTACCAAGTGTCCCTGAAAACAGTCAAATACTGTTCCTGAACTTGTCATAAGACCATTCACTTGAGGATTCACTTTTTTTTGGGGGGGGGGGTGTTCCCCGTCAGTATGAGTGCAGATAATGGCTTGTTCAATTTCCCTTTTCCCGTTTTCCCGAATAAACACAGCCGTGCTGCAGAATGTTTTGCCACTCCGTCTGACTTAAGGAGGTGTGTTGCAACAGAAATGCGACATCAGTACAAACTCTTTATCGCTGAAGAAAAATAGAGCATTTGAGTGTTGGTGTCTGACGGATGTTTTTATTGGATCAATATTTTATACATTTGATAACCCAAAATAAATGCTGTTTGTCCTAATTGTAAAACCAGTCCTAAAATGTAACCAGTCCTTTCACAAGAATTCAACCAACCCTCTTACTATTTGTCAAGGCATGTTTTACTATCAATAGTGTAAAATGAAGCTTCCAGAGCAGAGTTGGAGTTTTTTTTATTTTTTATTTTTTGGTTTTTTTTTTAGGTGACATCAGCACGCTGTTTTGTTAGATTATTCCATTTGTGTGACCACCAGGCTACTACATAGCCGTCTTCATAGGACAATACGACCAAGGAGCCGCTCTCCCTCGGCTTCAACCTAGGCTATGGAACGAAGCTACCATCGGCAGCCATGGACCTGAGAGAGCACAATTGGTCTTGCTCTCTCCAGGTTGGGTAGATGGCGCTCTCCCCTTCGCTGCGATGCTGGCTGTTGCTGGTGTAGAGTATGGGGCGCTTTCCTCCAGGCGCATTGGTTCCCAGGCGATGTTGCTTCGGCGGCAGTTCAGAAAATGAGCAGCTCAACTGTGCACACTTCGGATGGGGTGTTTGCTTGTCTGCCTTCACTAGTGATGGGGGCATCATGTGCAATGGGGGGAGGTTGGAGAGTAAATGGGGGGGGGGGGGCAGATAAAATTTATATATAAAAAATGATGTGTATTTAAGTCTGCATTAGAAAGCTACACAGGAATTGGGATAGAGGCAAGAAGCTTGAGGAGACTTGGGCTTGGGGCGGGAATACCATTCCTCACACTGATCGATGGTGAAGACAGGGCAGTTATACGTTTGCAGTGGTATTGTCTAGTGAGCCAACTAGGCCTGTCACAATAATTACATTATCGACTGATCATGCAATATATGGCCATTACTTCGATCACTTTTGCTGACCATAATATTACCCATTGAAAAATATGCTTCAGACTTTTCATATCATCTCAGAATGATGCCAAACTGCCTTTCCAGCCTTGGACAACAAAGAAGACTACGTTCTCTCTACGTGTGTGATATGTGGTCAAGCTCAAATGTAACTTAACTATCCACCTTATATGTAGGGCTGCACGATACAGGGGGGGATTCTGGCATTGTGAAATTTTGTTGTTCAGCGATTATATATTGTAATATAAAATATACAGGATTTTGTCATGATTGTGAATAATGCGCTACATGTATCCAATATTGGAGTGAACTAAATGATCTTGGGTAGATATAATGTTAATGTTACTGGGTTATTTAACATTGCACTTCCTGCGATGTGTCTACTGCATGTGCGCAAATTGCGATGCTGAAACGATATATTATGCAGCCCTAATCATGTATCCCAATTCCAATGTATGAATATTCTTTAAAAAATTACAGTTTATTGCTTTTAACAGGAGTTAAATTTGCATCCTGATGTTTTTATATTACCATTATTATTATACGGCTCATATAGTTTATCATAATTATTTCTGGGATGACCTTGTCCAAATGAAATAATTATTGTGGCGAGCCTAGAGGCATCTAGCATTAAAATAATAATAATAATAATAATAATAATAATAATAATAAAATAAATAAAAATAAACAGCCTGTCCTCAAGAGCCAACCTCAAAGCATCTGTAGTCCTTCAAAGTAACCTCCACCTTCACCATACAGAACTGGGGGTTTTCCCATATTCAAAGCAGGAAATGTCACTTCAGAGATCACTGCGTTGGCGCTGGAGATGAGTAGGTGTATTGATGGTTAGGTCTTTAGATGTGGGTCAGAGCGTCTCTTCAACCCCTTAACTGAAAATTAGTGAAGGCAGTCTGTAGCAGCATCACTGCTGTATGTTATATTCGTCCATATGCTAGAGCTCAGGCCTGGCTTCCTCCCTGCCTCTGCCACTCATTAATGCTGTGTGTGTCTGCCTGTGTTAGTGTCTGTGTGTGTCTCTCTCTCTCTCTCTCTCTCTCTCTCTCTCTCTCTCTCTCTCTCTCTCTCGTTCAGGAGATGAGGCGCCTCTGTTGGTTTCTGACTTAGTTTCAGTCTGGAAAGGCTGCAGCCGACAGACCAGTTTTTTTGGTGTTTGCGTCAACACAGCTAGAACACGCCCGCGCTGAACCTCGCAGATGTGCGTCCACCTCGCTGCTCCTTACTGAACTCCGTAAACACAACTGAACGAGTTGATCTCGGCCGCGGCGCTGATGTGGCTGCCCGCCACTCTGTCGAGTGTGTTGGAGCTGGTTGTGTGTGTGTGTGTGTGTGTGTGTGTGTGTGTGTGTGTGTGTGTGTGTGTGTGTGTGTGTGTGTGTGTGTGTGTGTTAGGAGCTCTGCTGTTGGACACCCCAGCAGAGTTTGAGTATCGATTGGGGTGTGTTGAGAGCAGTAGCAGCAGCAAAAGTGCGCAGAGTGAAAAGTAGATGTCTCATCACCTCTGTTTGGCTGACCGTCTTTTTTTTTTTTTTTGGGGGGGGGGCTGTGTACGCTTTTCCACCAGCACCATTCGAAGGGCTTGAATTGGTGGCATTCTTTCGGTGTGGAGTCAGAGCTTTCGTGTGTGTGTGCATACGAGCGAGCGAGTGAGGGAGAAAATAGTGTGTACGGGAGACAATTGCTTGTGTGGGGGGGGGGGGGGGGGAGTTTGAGGCATATTAGTTGGAGTGTGTGTGTGTGTGTGTGTGTGTGTGCTAAGTGTAGAAAGTGCAGCCTGGCTGTGTGTGGCTGCTGATGACAGTCTGCTGAAACAACAGCTTGATTGTTGCCCCAATTGAAACCTGATACCTTGGCCTTGGTGGTGGCTTTTTGCCTCAGGCAAGTTAAAGGTGTCGACGCAGGCCGCTGCTCTGGCTCTTAACTGCTGCACTGCTTCTGTATATGGGCAGAGCAGAGCATATATAGGGCACTGTGCAAAAGTTTCTGATGCCAGAGCAAACTGTTGGGAACTATTTACCTGGACAGTAAGTGTGTGTGTGTGTGTACACCGCCTTTAAAATACATTATAATAAAACATAAACAAATACCTGGCATAAATATGTTTACTGTGCTGAACTTCATGAAGCATTGATTTGCCCTTTGAAGTGTAAAAGGCTGTTTTCTTATCTTCTTAAATTTGCCTTTTAGGGCACTTTCTTTCATTTATGTCTACAACAATTTCAGCTGTCTCTATAATGTGATCCCATGGGACCTAGAGCAGAACTGAGTGAAGAGAGAATCTGACCCCAAACCTGAAAATCGAATGTCCGAATTTGGAAATTCTTCATAAAAACACACCTGTCCTCAAATGGACGAGATGTTTTAATGCTTGAAATTGGTTCACCAGAGTCTCAGCTTTAGAAATGTACACTGTTAAAAGTGTTAAACTTCGGAGGGAGGAAAAGTTTTTAAAGTTTCTCAATGACTTTATGCTATTAACAGTGTAGTGTGATGCGTTTATATAACTAGTGAGAGGCAGTTTCTGAGTGCCCATTGGTCCGTTTTACACACAAACATAGATGGACGCACAAATCCACCAATAACTGTTGAGAGGCAGATGGCTGACACACAGCGGTCATCTAATTAGCATGTTAATTATTCATGTTTATTGTAAAATGTACATATTTTGTCCTAAATGATGCAGTAATTGCTTTTGCCCCAACTTATTAAATATCATTTTCTCATGTGCCTAAAACATGTGCACATTGCTGTGTAATAAAGCAGTTAGACTACATAAAGTCATGAATTAGCTGTTGCTAGTTGGTCTGATTAGTATACCGTGGCTCCATCACACACACATCTTTCCAAAATATCGACATTACAGGACCAGAAAAACACCCTCTCGTAACATTGAAAGGGGGTCCATGGGAAAAGATTTAGTTTCAAGTCATTTGGGGGTGTGTTTCTATTGGTCAGCTAATCACGAATGTTAAGATGATGTAAAGAACAAGCTATTAAAAGGATTTTCACCTGATGTAAAAGTTCTTTAAATATTATTTGCACTAAAATCTGTACGACATGCGTGTTTCTCTATGAAACCAGTTTATGTTTAAAGAACCAGTTGGCCTGATGCATAGCTTCTAGCTTATTATGCTTGAATTATGATCAGTTTTATTGTGATTTACAATTAACTTGTATGACTATATCGTTTACATTTAAGGCATTTTAGCTGACGCTCTTATCCAGAGCGACTTACATGGTTGCTCGTATTACAGAGGAGGGCCAATGGAGGGTTAGGAGTCTTGCCCAGGGACTCTTATTGGTGTAGTGCAGCATAGCCACCCAGACCGGGAATCCAACCCCAGTCTCCAACATGGCAGGTAGTGGCGTAATCTGTTGCGCCACACCAACCACATATCGTTTCGTTGTAATTGGATGGAGTAGAAAAAAAATACTGTGGTGAATGCTGTATGCACGACACAATATCATGATAAATATCACTTAATTAACATATCACTCATTAAAATGTCTTTAAAAGTCATGATACAACATTTTTGTACCGTATCGCCCCGACCGTATAGCTCCTAATGATTTGCTGTGTCCTCAGCGTGCCCTCTGACTTCTGACATCTTACTTCTGGCCTTCGCAGCACCAGGTGAGAGAAGGGGGAAATGTTAATAGTTGAATGAAGTCCACAGAGGGTGATAAATTAAACCCCTCTGCTGTTCGTTCTTCCATCACTGTACACCTTTAGGCAGTGCAATGAATGGAATCCAGATGGGTTTTATTCTTGGGTTTTGCTGTTTGGCTTTTTGAGCACAGTCTACTTCCCTTCATGTTACTGTTTGAGAGCAGAGTGTTCCTTGTTCCTCAAGTGTCTCTGGATCCTCAAGCTTTCTGCATTAACACCAGTTGTTATGATGCTTGCAGTGATCTAATTGGTTCAACTTGAGCTGAAACTCAATGGATTAACATGAAATTTAAATGGCAAATATACCGTGTGTGTGTGTGTGTGTGTGTGTGTGTGTGTGTGTGTGTGTGTGTGTGTGTGTGTGTGTATATATATTATATATATAAATTCATTTCCAAGCTCATATTCAGCTCATTGCTTTTGTGAGCTTAGCTCAGTACAGTACAAAACCCAGTACCTTTACATACACTCCCCTGTTCAGTCTACAGCAGTTTAGCTCCACCTATTGATGTTAAAGCTGTGAAGAGCATTTTGGCCCAAAAAAAGGTAAAGTGTAAATGTAATAAAATTAAATAATTGCTCGATTTCGCGTGACAAAGTAATTTACTTATTTGTTTGTTTGAAATCTCTTTGAGTCACTCACTGAGGCTCTGCATGGCATCTGTGTATGTGTTAAGAGAGAGAGAGTGTGTGTGTGTGTGTGTGTGTGTGTGTGTGTGTGTGTGTGTGTGTGTGTGTGTGCGCGTGTGCGCGCGCACTGAAGTTTATGGCTCCCTTTAGCGTACTACAGCACCGCTCGAATTTAAGAGGAATGTTAAAGTTGCATCCAGCTGTGGTTGCTTGTGTAAAGCCACGTTGCCATGACGACACTCCTGCATGCCCGGCCCAAGGTCACGCAGACGGTGGCGGCGGTGTGGATGTGCCTGACGACGTCCGCACACATCACACGCACGAGGAACTGCGCCGCAGCGTAATTAGCACAGCGCCGTAAGAAGCGGGTTCGAGCGCGTGTTGTGTTTTGGCACGGCCTGATCAGAGAGGCTCACCGTTCAGCAGCAGTCAGTTAGTCTCTACAAGCACATGCACGTCTGCACCAGACCTGCTGAGTATAGGCAGCCGATCTCCACTGCAGGGTGAAAGCTTTTTTTTTTTTTTTTTTTTTTTTTTTTTTTTTTTTAAACTTGAGCGTGAGATCATACCAAGGTTGTTGTTTTTATTTATTCATTTATTTAATTTTTATTTTTTAATAAAATTTCTTTTGTGTTAAAATTTCTGTAGAGTGCATTTAGTGAGTGTTTCAGCTGTTTGTTGGATAAATAGTAAGTGCATGGGGTGAAAAATGCTCAGATGCTGTTTACAGGTCAGTTTACCACCCTGTTATTTTTACTCAAAGTGAAAAATGTCGCTTTCCCTTTATAAAACAACGAAAGAAAGACCAGCTCTGCTTTTATTGGCTGGTTTACGTCACCTGTGACTGCTCTCAGTAACCATGTAGCATAACCTGGCCTGGCCTAGCGTACCACTATATGAAGACCTTGTATGTAGTGTTTCTGTCCTCTCTGTGTCCTCTCTGTGTCCTCTCTGTGTCCTCTCTGTGTCCTCTCTGTGTCCTCTCTGTGTCCTCTCTGTGTCCTTAGTGGAGACGTTGTAGCCAGTCTGCCTGGTTAGCAGTTTGCCTAGCACTCGCCTAGCACCCTCTGGCTTAACCAGTTTCACCGGCTCCCCCTCGGCGCGTGGCATTCCTTTAGCTTTCTCCGGTCGGTTCTTCCCTCTTCTCCGGTCAGCCTGGCGCTAGCTTTTGTGCTGTAAATGGGATGTGCGACAGTCATCAAGTCAGCTAATTGCTCACCTTATTGGTCGGCAACCATGTTGATTTGTTGCTGCAGCCCTACATCACCTACTAGGTTAAACTCTCAATGGATGTTTCAATAGGCACTATATGTCCAAATGTTTGTGGACATCCCTTCTATTAAGTGAATGCATTCAGCTGCTTCCACTACTTGTCTAGCCTTTTGTAGAGAAGTACTGCCAATAGACTATCTGGAGTATTTAGACATGAAGCTTCTGGCACCATGTCTAATGCCAGGCGTGAGCTAGGGAGGGGTTTAAAGCCCCCCAGCGTTGAACTGTAGAGCAGTGGAACAGTGTTTGGTGGTGGAGCTCCATCCAATACTTTTAGAATGGGGTGGTGGCAATCAAATCTTCACAGCACTGCTCCAGAATCTAGCAGAAATCCTTCTTTCCTGGACAGCAGAAACAGTTACTACCCTTTAAAAACCCTTGATTTCGGAAGAAACAATGAAATGAGCAGGTGTCCCAATACTTTTTTTTTTTTTGGTGAACATTAAAGCGAATAGCCTTATTTTGTTCTCTTTTAAGGTTACCATTAAGACTGTTTTCAGTTGAATGTCTTGTAATTCATTATGAAGTTCAGCTGCAGTAGATTATGGCCTTGTGCAAAACCACAGACACAAGCAGGGATTGAGCAAGCTGTTGGTGGAGATGCAGTAGGTTTGTCTGCATGAGTGAACCGTATTAACCATTTTCTGTGAAGCACAGAATGTCCATTGCAGTTTATTACCAGTGCTTTGAGGATATGTGCATGTGCTGGCAAACAGCGCGGAGAAATCGGAATACTTGCTGTATGTCTCTGTCTCTCTCTCTCTCTCTCTCTCTCTCTCTCTCTCTCTTTCTCTCTCACTCCGCTGGAGAATGCTCATAAATCGGGTTCACCTGAATGAGTCCCCAGGAGTGTAGAGTTCTGGCCTGGTCCTGTGTACCATGGTGGGGTGGGGGGGGGGGTGAAAAAAAGGTAGCTAGACTTGCTGGGTGTTTGTGTTGCATTTAGGCCCCCCTTGTATAGAAGGAGAGAAAAGTTTTTGGAGTATCGGGCTAAACGTTACCAGATGCTTTCTTTGTCTGTCAGTCTGCATAGAGTGCGCGAGAGAGAAGCAAAGAAACCGAGCGAGAGCGTCAACTCTGGGTGAACTTTTCAACTACTTAGCAGCCACCTTGTTTTCATTCTGCCAGCCTCCCCACCCCCTTCTTAAAGCTTTTGCTCCGCCCGCTCTCCAGCACAATCTCGCCATACAGAGGAACTCTGAATTCCACTCAGCCTGACTGGAAAGTTTGAAAATCCATTTTTGGAAATGTTTAGAATCTGCTTTCGGAAATGCAAGAGCTAGGAAAACCTAGAAGAGGGTCTAGAAGTCCCTTCTGGAAGAGCGAGACTGGAAAGATCTTGAATCTGCGAGAGTGTTTTTAAAGCCACTGGTGAAAATGTGAGGCTAAAAGGATGTAGATTCTGCGATGCTGGAAGGGCTTCAATCTGCTTTCAGAAGTGCAGAGATAATTATTATATATAATTGACCCAGGAATAAAAATCAGATTTCAAATATATGCAAGAATTTTAATGTAAAGAAAATTATAATTGCTCCGTAACTTGCTGAAAAGGCCAGAAGTGACACCTGTTTACACCTGGTCACTTCATGTGACTAGGATCTGGATTATATCCTGATAAGATTTTAGCCACATGCGTTTACACTGGGCTGTCAAATACCTCTTCGGTCAGACTGGAAATCCGAATAAAATCTGAAGATGCTTGGAAAGACGGATTCGTTTACGCTACTTTAACGTGATCCAAATTGAGTGATCGGATTTGTACCTGCCACTGGTAGCCAGAGTACTCTGAGCTATGGAGCCGCACTTTCCTCCATCACCAGCTAACAGACGCCTTTGCTGACCGACAGGAGGAGGAAGTGCCGTCAACCCACCCCTGAAAGAGAGAGAGCGAGAGAGCGAGCGAGCGAGCAAGGCAGCAAGGACAATTGTGCTCTCGGACCCCTTAGCAACCCTCAGATCATAGTGGCTGCACCTCAGTCCACTGGAACACTCCGAGCCCGCTTAACAGAGTTAAGGCTAAGGCCACTTTTATATAGCATTGAAAATGGAGTATGACCTGATAGGTGTGAGACCTGAGGCCTGTATCTGTAAAGCCTCCTCAGGTAAGGTAGGAGTGCTGATCTGGGATCAGATTCCTCTCGTCTATCTTGTGGTGTTCTAAATCAGCACTCCCACGCTGAGAAGCCTGATGAATACAGGCCCTGATGGTAGATCGGTAGAGGTATTCTACCTCTGAAATGCTTGATTTAAAAATGGGCCCGTTTTTAGAGTTCAACTGGAAGTCTGTTGACTTTTCCATGGAATCACAAGCAGCCTCACTCTTCTGTGGAGGCGTGTCATTGGAGTAGTACTGAGGGATGCTGCCCGCACATGAAGGCTCATGTGACTTGTCAGGAAGTTCTCGATGTACCGGCAGTTTTTCAACCCCTGACCATAAAGTTGTAAAGTGTTCTCTTGTGATTTATACTGAATCCCTTCAGCTCTCAGACCTCGTACACACACAACTTCAACTGTGGATATTTTTACTCGATGGGAACCAGGAGTCCTTCTCTGCTTACGTTTCTGTCGCAGCTATTGGAGGTTCAGCTAAATGAAGAGGAGTTATCTAGAAATGTCCATAAATAATTCATCCTGTGGCCAAGGTGCTGTTTCACCGATTGGCGCTCGGGCAGCTCTGACCTTAGTAGACCTTTTTATTAAAGAAGTGCAGAATTCACCAGCTGCCGAAGCAGCGCAGGCGGTCGTTTAGTGGGAAATTTCAGTGGTTTAGTGACTTTGTCTGCATTTGACTCTTTGCCTAACATGGCTAGCACAGACATCAGTCTAGTTTAGTTTGACTGTTTCATTGATTTCTATTGACTGTAATGTGAAAAACGCAGCATCTGCCAGATTTCAGGAGCTAAGATCAGTCTACACGTACACACGACTCAATCCGCCGGCTGGCACCCAGCGCTTTGTGGTTAACTAGATTATTTCCTGGTCTTACGTCTGTCTGTCTGCCTGCCTGTCGCCATGGTGTCGCTCTCTTGTTTGCGGCCTGTTGTCAAGGCGAAGAGGTGGGCCGTACGCTGCGCTCGGCAGTGATGATTAGAAGAAAGGTGGTGCAAAGATCACTCTCCTCCCTCTGGACATCCAGCGGCCCAACCAGCTCTTTATGGCACAATATGAAAAATAGGATGGGCTTGTAATCATTAACTAACCTCAATTTTCTGCCGCTGTAACACCTGAACTAGTGCTGTGGATTGGGTCCTCCTTTTGGCCTCCTGAAAAGTGAGGCAGGAATTACAGCAAAACGGACCTCCTTTTTTTTCAGTCACAGCACAGCAGCAGCTTTGTCTTATTCGGGCAACCAGCACATAAACTATGTAACGTTTATGGGCCGATTGTAATGTAAAAATAGGGCTGTGCTTTGTGAGCAGTTGTTTTTCTTCAGTAGCTTCTAAAAATGGACTTCGTTTTAAAGGTTTATTGGTGTAAATGATTAAATCTTTGTTGGCAACCATTCTAAAATTATATAGAAGTTGATTTCCGCTGAACCTTGTAAAATCGCTTAGCCACAGAGGCAATTACCAGGGTCCAAGCATCCCACATTATTAAGGACCTAGAGGAACATTAATATGTGATGATCAATGTGTATGAAGTTCTTTATTTATTTATTTTTTATGTAGGTTTCTATTCAACATGCCTAGAAAACAGTAGAAGTTGCACAAATTGAACATAAGTTTAATTATAGCCTGGTTTAAACACAACCTTTCCCTATACAAGTGTATACAAGCGACTAAAATTTAATCGTTACACACTTAACAGTAGGGATGCACCGATCCGACTTTTTCAGTTTCACAATCGATACATAAACTTTGCATATCGGTCGATACCCGATACCGATCCAATACTGTTGTTGAATTAATAAACCATATGCCTCACCATGTGGGAGAGACTTAAGGCATCAGGACTGGCTTAAAGATTACTTTACTAACTAGCAAAACAAAATATAACAAATTAATACAGATATAAATGTACTAAATTGCTATGTCACTAAAATAATAAACCGTTGTGCAGGATCTTGACGCAGCATGCAGCAAGTTTTTAAAATATATTAAAATAAATTAATTGCATTAGCCAACTGAAAATTAGTTGCTTCAGAGACACAAAGTAATCAGTAATCAGTCTTATTTTTAAATATTTAGACAGTATTTCAAAATAAAATCTAGCAGCTGAACCTGAGAATAAAGAAGGAACCTGGTCAAACATAGAAGCTGTAATCAAACATTGCAAACATGTAAACATTTAAAAGGTAAAGGATAAAGGTGCACGTATTCGTCACTGTACAGTGTGGACTGTACAGCGAAATGTGTCCTCCGCATTTAACCCATCTGGTAGTGAACACACTCACACACACACATGTGTTAGGGGCAGTGAGTACACACACACACCCAGAGCGGTGGGCAGCCAACTCCAGCGCCCGGGGAGCAGAGAGGGTAAAGGGCCTTGCTCAAGGGCCCAACAGTGGCAGCTTGCCGAGCCCGGGAATCGAACCCAGTGCAGGAATCGAATTTAGTGCAGTCTCGCACCGCTTTCAAGGATCAGCTTAATTATCAGATACCCAATCCAGCTAATTCTGTTAATATCGGGACTGATATCCGATCCTAAAATTGGATCGGTGCATCCCTACCCAGCTATACTTTGCCATCAAAAAGCAATGGTCCAATATGTTCTGTAAAGCCTTTCTAAAAGAGTAGCGGCTGTCCCTGCAGCCAAGAGGGGGAGGGAGGGGGTCAACAATCTAATAATACCCTTGGTTCCAGAAGAAACATTGAATGATCAGGTGTCTACAGATGTTTGGACATAAGGCAAGTAAGTACATAAGGTAGCCTTCAGCAGAGACCTCCTCACTCATCATCTCATGCCTCACTCCCCGTTAAGTAGGTGATCCATTTAGCAGTAGGACAAAAGTGATGTCCACAAAAGTGACATCTGACCTTCTGACCCAATACCTGTGCTTGTCTCAGTCCACCATCTCCCCAAACAGTGTTCCGGCCCATTTTGGTGTCCACTTTCTCACTCGGCACCCAATCTGACATAATCAGTGGTGCCTGCAGTTCCACTGTCTCCGAAAAGGGTCAGGGGTTATCTTCAGGAGCACAAAATAAATGCAAACAAAAACAGACCCTTTTTAACCCGCCTCATTATCTTCTCAGATTGTCCTGAGTGTCGACTGTCACTTCATGGCTTCTGTTGGTTAAGGAAGGCCTGCTCGTTCTGCTGGCTCCCTCAGAACACACTGTTATATTAAGAGAATTGTCCAAATGTGTTTCTGCAGGCTTTTGTACTGAAAGGCTAAGCTGTAGTGCTGGGTGATATGACCTCAAATCAGCATCACGATTAATTTAACATTTTACCTCGATTGCGATTAATGGACGATTATATAAGCTGTTGAGAGTTCTCCTCCATGTTGCTTCCATGTCACAGACTGGATGGGGTGGAGTCCCATATACATTTAATTCTGTCTATAGAGGGCTCAGAACATGCACGTCTTCATCATTCCTCATTATTCTGATAATGAAGATCTGCTGTTTTGTTTGGTGGTGTTTGACCGATTAGATGTGTCCTGTTCTTTGAAAATAATACCTGGGATAAATAAATAATATTATGGGAGGAAACTTCTGCACGGCATCTTAGCAGGGCTGGGCAGTTAATCAAAAATGTATTGAAACGAACAGTCAGAACGTCTAATTGATGTAATCTGGCCCATGAATTTATTATTGTTTTTTTCATTTCTGTTAGTTAAACTTCGCAAACTTCGTGTGTGTTTATGTACTGTGCCCTAAAAACTAACTTTCACACACAACATGTTTTTAATGTTTTTAAGGAAACAGTAACTAACAGGAAAAAATTATTCATGGGTCAGATTATGTCAATTAGACGTTCTGTCTGTTCATTTTAATTACTTTCCGATTAATTGCCCAGCCCTGCTAAGATGCTGTGCAAAAGTTTCCTCCCCTATTATTATTATTATTATTATTTATTTATCCCAGGTATTATTTTCATCTTCTTGTGAGTCTTTACAAAGAACAGGACAAGTCTAATCGGCCAAACACCAAACAAAACAGCAGATCTTCATTATTAGAAAAATGAGGATTGATGACGTGCATGTTTTGAGCCCTTTATAGACAGAATTAAATGTATATGGGGTCCTGAGGTAGTTCTAATTTATGATATGATCATTTTAGACCCGTCCAGATTCACATTTCTTGCATGTTAGCTTGTGGCTAAAGTGTTCCATCAGGGTCAGTTTCAGATATTGTGCTTCTCATGTTCAGTGTGCTGGTAAGCTGAAATTAAAACTAATAACGAAGACTACATTTTCAGTCACTTCTTATTTTGATAATGGCTAATAATAATAACTAATAACAGCTTAATAATAATGAAAAAGCCTGTTATAGTAATGCTCTGAAGTTGGCATACAATTCCTAACCAGGAAACCTTGTGGAAGTGTTTTTTTTTTAATTATTATTATATATATGATATATTATATTATATATGATTACAATTATATTCTATAATAATAAAATAATAACAGTAATGAACCATAATTAATAATTATAATAAGGGTCTTAGTGGTACAGTGTAGCTGAATAGAAAAAAATTATAAATATTAATAATTAAGTAAAAATGTAACTGTTGACTGCTACCAGATATTTATTAAATATATTAACACTGAATATAAATGTATACATATTGTGCCCAGACTGTTTTCTTTCTGAGGTACAGTACAGGGCAGCCAATCAGAAGAACAGGGGTCACTTACTCAAACTGGTTTAAAAATGAATGAATAAAAACTAACAATGCAGATCTTGTAATTGAATATCAGAGAAAATTGCATAGCTATTTTTATTTTATTTTATTTTTGTAATTTTTACTGTAACATGATGGGAAGCACTTTCTCTTAGATTGTAGGATCTGATGGACAGTCTGCAGTGAGGGAGTCTCTGTCTGTAAGAGTATTGTCCTCCACTTATGTTTGTGTGGCAAGTTGCACAGTAACTGTGTGTGTGTGTGTGTGTGTGTGTGTGTGTGTGTGTGTGTGTGTGTGTGTGTGTGTGTGTGTGTGTGTGAGCACATGTGATCAGTGCAGTATGTTAACCTCTGCTTAACCTCGCGCTCACACACATTATGGCTGTACGATAAGAGAATTAAGGATCCCCTGCCGGATTCTGAGGTGCACTTTGCGGAGCTTTGTGCCATCTGACTGCTTCCTCATGGCTCGATTAATTTTCGAGAGGGAGCAGGACGCAGACCTTAAAAGGTTCAGAGGAAAGCCCGTTTAACCCGTCCGAAGCTGCTCGGACCATATCGGCTGCGCAAACTCGATTAGTTGGATTTGTTTTTATCCTCTGTATTGGAGGCCTTTCGGAAGGTTCCCTGGCCGAGGGTCTCTCGAGGGTACCTGCCCTGCGCGACCCTTCTGTTCTCTTAGCGTTCATAAGTCATTTAAACACGCTTTTAATAGTGTTAGCCTGCGTTGGGACAGCAGGGTGGGGCGGGAGGGGGGGGGTGAGGCCGGGCTTGAGAACGGAGGGGGTTACAGGCGGAGGTCACCCCCGCGGTGTCAGCTCGGGGCACTCGGCTCACTCCGCTATGAAAACTATATAATTCGATTTGTGAATAGGGAAGATAAAGGAGTTAAAAGCGTTCCCAGTCTACAGCGGAGCAGCTGCTGGATGAGTGAGATAAGAAAACAAACCCAGTGGGTTCTGTGAAGTTGGTAGATGAGGAATGTTAAACTGGCTTTAGATTACATTTTAAATGAATACATGCAAATAAATCTGTTAAGGTGACTTTATTTATTTATTTATTTATTCAAATAATTTACACAGCCGTTAGTACTAGGTAGGAATGCCCCGATCCGAACCGAGTACCTTTTTATGATGATTCTAATGTTTTTATAACATAAGACACATTCATTTAATATAATTTGATGGGCCACTAATTAATAATGAAGTTAGATAATGTCACATTCCAGACTGATTTGTTTTGTTTGGTATCTGACTTTATTTATGACCATTTTGTAGTGCATTAAATATTTTATAATTAAGTCTGACTGACCTCCCTGACCATTCAACCATATCTTTTAAAACACTGCAGTAAAATCCACTGTAATTTGTGTGTAGTGGGACACACACTGAACTGATACTGAACTGGGTTCGGCGATATAGGCAAAAACTGTAGAGAATAGACGAACATCACGAGCGCGGTCAGTGCTCTAGATCTATGGATGATGTACACTGCAGACTGGAAACTATTGTTACCTTCTGAGGCTGTTCCTTACTGCTGCGGCCTGGTCAGTAACGTCCGTTTACTGCGTACGTCCGTTTACTTACTGAGGGCACCAGAGTGCGGTGTGCTAGAGCACAGCGGTAAAAACAAAGGATCGGGGCTGGATGGGGCTTAAAAATTGCTTTTTTGAAACATTGTTATATATTTATTTTTTAAAATAAACGTGATCCAGATTTATGTTTTTTTTAAATCTATAATCTTCCGTTTATGAAGTGAGTATCGTCCACAGTTGGGTATTTTATCGTTTATCGTGTTGACTCTCAATTTCTATAACCGTGATTCTACTAGTTACCTTTTTAATGTTACCCAACAGGGGCCCTTACACAGACCCCTGAATAGAAAACTGTTTAAGCAGGATGGGAACTTGCTGTTTACTCACTGTTTATTTACTACATACTTTATTTCTTTAACGTTTAATACAGATTTTTGCTATTAATATGGCCCAAACTGAAACCCTGTGCTTTATCACAGTTACCCCGATATCCTTTAAAGTTTAGTCACTTAATAAATCAGTCATTTAAGGCAGCTGTCAAATAAAGCAGCATTTGTGTCAGAAAGCAAACAGATTCTTTGTCTCTTCAGGACGGAAGGCGATCCTTTCGCGGCAGGTCATGTGGCTTAACCTGCTTTTTGTGTGGAAGGCCTCCCTCTTCAGTTGGTTTAATACAAATGTGACCTTGAGTGAGCGAGAGGGAGAGGGAGAGGGCGAGCAAGCGAGAGAGAAATGGAGGAGTAAAAGAAAAGGTAGGAGCAGTGGCGACAGGGTGGGCGAGCGGGGGGATCGAGAGGGAGAGAGACGGAGAGCGCGAGCGAGCTGCGCGGTCCTGCTGCCAGTTGAATTCTTTTGTGGGGGTCAGGGTTCAGCCGCTGCGCTGCGATTGGCTGAGAAAAGGTGAAATTAAAACCACTGTAAACTTTTGACCCTGCAGGAGGCGCGCAGGAACGCCCAGCAGCAGCAGCAGCAGCGAGAGGAGCCGAATCGGCGCGAGCTGGCCTTCACGACAACGCACACACACACACACACACACACGCACACAGAGGAAGGGAGGGGGGACCTGGAGGGGTGGAGAGAAAGGAATCGGCACAACTGAAATGAATAAGAGCTTTTCAGCGGTAGAGCCGTCAACACCGACTGTGGAAAAAGAGAAGGGGGGGGGGTGTTTTTGTTTATTTATTGTTTATTACTATATTTTTGTGCATTTTTTTTCCTTTTTCCTTTTCTCTCTCTCTCTCTCTCTGTCTCTCTCTCTTTCTTTCTCTCTCTGTCTGTCTGTCTGTCTTTCCTGAACGGGTTCAAAAAGCCATGGATGTTTTTCGAAGTGAAGCAAGCCTCTTTAAAATGGCCTTTTTATGAGGAAAATGAGGCCCAGCCTCTGCCTCTTCCATTTGGGGTGTGTGTGTGTGTGTGTGTGTGTGTGTGTGTGTGTGTGTGTGTGTGTGAGAGAAAGCGAGAGAGAACGGAGGTAATGCTACATTAGCTCACTGGGTAAAGCCGAGGCCAGGCTGCAAGCTTGCTCTTTTCTTTTTTCTGCTTCGGTCCCGTAATTTTTTCCCTTCTTCTCTTTTTCTTTCTTAGCCTCCTCTCTCTTCCCCGTTCCCTCGCCCTCTTTCTTCTTTCCTCCTCTCTTTTCTCTCCTTTGCTCTTTTCTCCTGTCATGATGAAAGCAACCTCTGTCATAGATTAATGAAGGAATCTGCATAAAATAGACCCTCATGTTCACCCCCCCCACACACACACACACACAAACACACACACCTCCCTCCCTCCATCCCTCATGCACCATCCTTCGTTCATGCAGTCGGTGCCTTTTTGCTGCTCACAATACTAGTTGTCCTGCAGTCTGCAGTTCTGGCTTCTTGGTTGGGATCCACATCAGGAGCTATGAACAGGATTTCCCTCTGACCCCAAATGTAGCTTATCAGGGAAGACACGTTTGCTGCTTAGTTTTGTGCAAAGACAAACGCAAGGCTAGGCTAATGTAGCTAAGAAGTAATGAATGCTGTTACTTTAGTAGTTAGCATCACATAAACTGGCCAGTACACAACACTTGAATATCAGTGTCTGTCGAGAAAAAATAGTGTATAATACTGTACACACTTCTTTTTTTTTTTTTTTTTTTTTTTTTTTTTTTTTTTTTTTAGAGATGGGGTTGGGGTTATAGAATAGTGGGCAGCGCGGCAAGGCCACAAGGGGTGGGAGTGGGCTAAAGGAGTATAAAGCCCCCCAGCTTTGAGCTGTAGCGCAGTGGAACGGTGTTCTCTGGATTAATGGATGATTGTGCTCCATCCAGTACTTGATGTTGAGTTGGGGAGTTGAGGGAGGATGGGGTGGCGTGGTGATCATCCGAAACACTCTTGCCGCTGAATGTAATCACAGCAATACTCAATACTCCTCCAACCTCTAGTAGAAAGCAATACCTGTACTTTAAGGTGTGTGTGTTCGTGTGTGTGTGTGTGTGCGCACATGCATTTCAGGCATTTTGTGTAGCAGGGGTCCCGCTGCCTATCTGCCAGTCACACACCTTAATGTGTTGCATGTAGTATTAGCACAGACGCACACTGTGACCCTTTTTTGAGATGATGTGAATGCTGGTGTGTCTGAGCCTGTCAGCAAAGCAAGCAGGTACAACGGAAAGATAGAGGGCAGAAGGAGGAAATCGGCAGATTTGCTGTGGCTAATCTCGCATCATTTCCAAGCAGTGTCAGGTGACGGACTGATGCTCACATGAGGTTTTTATGATTTGTTAATGTGAGGTGAGTGTCCTTATGAATGCCTGTGAGGACCCTGGTAAGCACACCCTGTATATCAAATGGGGTGTGTGTGTGTGTGTGTGTGTATAAATAAGTAATAAATAAGTACAGCCTTTTAGTCTGGGTGTGGAACAGATGATGTGTGTGTGTTTGTGTGTTTGCTGCTGTTTGCCTAATAGAGACACATTCTGACCATATAGTACCACTGTTCATATCCAAAGTGTCTGAGTTTATTAAACTAAAAAATGGTGGGACTCTGGTAACTGGGATTTCAACCTGGAATGCCGGCACCAGTCGGATTTGCTAGTCGGAAAGTTGGGAGAGCCTCACCAGCCCATTGTTCAGAATCCAAGATGGCCACACCGCACGTCATCACAGCAGGTCATTGTGCCGTTCTCTAGTCTCTAATATGGAACTTTTAGTACTGAATTAAGAAAGGAAACAAAGGAAAAATATAAATTTAGTGAATCATTCAATCTGCGCATACTCAAATATGTTCAACGGACTGGAGCAAATTACGTTTTATTAAATTAGCTTGAACTTGGACTTGCTGGAAATTTTTATTGGCTTATTTGACTGAGCTCATTTCCGAACACTTATTTTTACAGAAATGCACTGAATCAGGACCACAGATCAGGTTACACAGTAATGGCTTTGTGAATCGTAATACCCCTACTACATACATATACCCCCCCCCTCCTCTTTCTACAGAAAGGGTGAAAACAAGGGCTTTTATTTACTGGAAAAGGTGGAAAAGTGACTGTACCAGTCCTGAAAATCAAAAAAATTTATAATTGATAATTGTTTTTCGTGTTGTCAGTTTTGTTCAAGATGAGGGAGAAGAAGTACAGTACATTGTTACCAGAAGGGGTGTGTGTGTGTGTGTGTGTGTGTGTGTGTGTGTGTGAGATGTTTGTTGTTCAGCAAGTGTGTCTCAGAGCTCACATTTCATGCTGTATTTCAGGCCCTGCCAGAATGTCCTGGTTATTCTGGGCCTGAATGAGCTCCACACCACAGGAGGACACACACACACACACACACACACACACACACACACACACACACAGCCCTCTTCTTCTTCTAGTCTTTCTTCTCATTTCTCTCTTCACTTTCCCTTTGACCGTCTCTGTGTAATTCACCCTTAATCCTCCACTTTAAGAACACTCTTGCCCATGTGCTGAGCACCTGCTGCACACGCTCACGTTTATTCCATAAGTCTGTGATTTACACCAGATGACTGTGTAATGCGACATGACTGTGTCAGTAAGTTTTCACGAACCCGGTCAGGGATGAATTGTAATGGTGCATTAATGTCATGTGGTCATATGCAGTGGACACGAGTGCAGCGCAAGCAGCGTACTGGGGTGTGTGTTGGTTTCCAGGGCTGCACGATTTGGAAGACCGTTCCTACAATGGCAGCGTATTAGTGTAGCATTCTGCAGCATCAGTATTGTAGGTTAGGGCTCTGCCAATATGTTGGTTTGCAGTATCGACACATGGTTTTATTGAAAAAGTATAGACTAAAAGCTGACTTTTAAATTGTATTATTATTTTAAATGTGCCACTAAGACTTTGATCTGGATGACATGGACTTGGATCCTCCCATGCTAACTAGCACATTGGGCAGCAAGTGTTCTCCAAGACTTCCGGTCTTTGGCGAGTACCCACTTCTTCTACGTTGGTAATGTGATCGTAGTAGCGGATGTTGACGATTCGCCGCTGGCCTCTTTGATTGAAAACGTTCAGAAGCTTGGTGAAGCTTGATTTTTATGGATGTTTGGGAGGAACAGGTCTTATTCATCCTCTGGAGGACAGCTGGTCCCTTTACCTGAGGTCGCCTCATCTGCCTCGGTGTCTCTACTGAAATATAAATGTATTATTATTATTGTGTTTGTCAATTACTGTTATCAGACTTGTTCTGATTAATTCATAAATTTTGTAGTTTTTTTTTTTTATTTAGATTTGGACCTTTTTATTTATTTATTTTTTTAATCAAAAGAACGTTTTCATGTGAATAAGATGGAAATTGATTTGTTGTGACTAATCCACAAGACTGAAGCTTATTGCACCCAGTGTTTAAGTTGCTACCTCAACATTTCTCAGTAAAGTTGACTAAATTTGTTGGTCTTCCAGTGTTTTCAAACTTTGGTTTGAAAAAAAGTTGGATCTACTAAATATCTTTCTCTTATAAACTCAAGTCTTCAGTAAAACCCCAAATTTTTAAGTTAACCAACTTGAAAACCCCAAATTAAGACTAAGCCTAGTCCCAAGGCCCAAGCCTAGTGCATACTGTTATGATGCACTATTTTTACTTGCAGGAAGATTTGCCCTCTGAACAGCAGCCGTAAGGAGAGCGGGCGGCGAGAGTGCGCCGCTCAGGTCTGTCTGTTTCAGCCGGTGTCTTCAATAATGCAGCTCATCCTTTAGCTCGGTTTTCTAACTGTGCATGGCCCATTGGAGTTCAACTGTGATCTGCTTGAAGAGGGTCCCTAAGGCATCGTGTGTGTGTGTGTGTGTGTGTGTGTGTGTGTGTGTGTGTGTGTGTGTGCGCGCGCGCACAATGACAGGAAACGGCTCCATTAATAATGTAGGGAACCAAAGTATGATGGGAAATGAAGACGTTTGCCTGGCTGCCACTAGTCTGATGTGTGTTATGACCAACTCTGAAATACAAGTTTGGACCCCAATACTGAGACTGATTGCTGACGGTCTTTCTGCACCTAAACTAAACATTACCTAAACCTAACTTGACCGACTACATCTAAACTTAACCGACTGCTTCTAAACCTAATCCTAACCTAAATTTAACCGACTACACCTAAACCTAATCCTAACCTAAACTTAACCATCTGCATCTAAACTTGACCGACTGCATCTAAACCTAATCCTAACCTAAACTTAACCATCTGCATCTAAACTTGACCGACTGCATCTAAACCTAATCCTAACCTAAACTTAACCATCTGCATCTAAACTTGACCGACTGCATCTAAACCTAATCCTAACCTGAACTTAACCGTCTGCATCTAAACTTGACCGACTGCATCTAAACCTAATCCTAACCTAAACTTGACCATCTGCATGTAAACCTAATCCTAACCTAAACTTGACCATCTGCATCTAAACTTGACCGACTGCATCTAAACCTAATCCTAACCTAAATGTAACCGACTACACCTAAACTTAATCCTAACCAAAACTTAACCGTCTGCATCTAAACTTGACCGACTGCATCTAAACCTAATCCTAACCTAAACTTGACCGACTGCATGTAAACCTAATCCTAACCTAAACTTAACCATCTGCATTTAAACTTAACCGACTGCATCTAAACCTAATCCTAACCTAAACTTGACTGACTGCATCTAAACTTGACCAACTAAACCTAAACTCTAGACGTAACCATAGTTTACCCTAACCTGTGTAATTTTATTACCTGAACCTAAACCTGAACTGTAGTCAAATGTGAGAGAAGTTGTTTCCGTTCATTAATTCCTACTTTTAAAGCAGAGAAAATGAACAGTCGATACGTGGCAGAGAGGTTGTGTTTTTTTGCCAAAACGGCGCCACCAGTGGATGGGAGCTGTCGTGTTGTGATCTTCTTTAAAATATAAGAAATATCTAATAGGATTTTTGTTGGGGTAAACCTTTAGTCGTGGGTATTTTATTACAGCTTATTGGCCGACAGATTTTGGATGTCTGAGTTTAATCTAAAACGGCCCAAGAGTTCAACTGCACTGCTGTTAGCTGTCCCTTACATGTTAGCTAAATTAGCCTTGTAGCTCCAGTGCAGGATCACAGAAGTGTGCTTCAGACTCCAAACCCAAATTAAGTTTTTTGCCAAACTATTCCTTTAATAGGAAAAGGAAGTGATGATATAAAGGGCTGGGTGTGCATCTACTGAGTGTGAAGAGGACACAAACAGGATGCCTGCTGTTACTTCATCCTGCTTCGGACGTTCTAGATAAACCTCCCCTGGAGAGAGCGGTTCTGCGTAAGGCTGGTGAGGGGAAAGTGAAGCGCTAGATGTGCTCTGTGTCCTGCGTCTAGAGCGGCTCTAGGAAAAGGGGTCCAGCTGGAAGTGTGTGACTCATAGTGGCTCTGTTGGATGTTACTTCCATCTCTCTTGACCTGCTGGTAATGCGGTCATTCAGAAAGTCCGGTAGCACGTTTCACTGCTTGTAGTGTGACGAGTTTGAAAGAAAAGAGGGGAGCTCAAAGCAGCTCTCCACATTTCCTCTCAAGAAAACCCTGAAATGCAGTGAAAGAAGGAGTGAAAGGACCAGTCGATAGCGTGAGAAGTGCTCTCTCAGTATTGATCAAAATAGCAATGCACTTACACTGCTCTTTCTCTCTCTCTCGCTCTCGCTCTCGCTCTCTCTCAGGTGCGGTTGTGGCCTTGCTGAACACATAGATGCACTCCTTGACTGGGTTTTTAAGCAGAGCTTCCACAGTGTCACACAAAGGTAGTGTAAAGTATATTTTATATATATATCATTCTAATTGATTAATAAGGCTTAATATGGCTTATTATTATTGTTACTAGTGTGCTAGCTGGGGGCTCATAATTGATAAGTCATAATAAATCATAAGTGAATATTTAAATTGGTTCTTAAATCAGTACTTTTAAGATTCACAATATTTATCACACTATTTTGAAATGCACCAGCAAATTAAAACCAAAAACTCCCCCATATTAAATATGTATTTTTTTTTATCAAGATTTGCTGCACTCCTTCCAGTTAAACAGGACTTCCCACGCTCTCCACAATAAAATGTGCAGTTGCTCAGTGTTTTAAGCTTTTCCTTGTTTTCCACATTTTTTTATGTTTTGGCCTTGTGCTAAAATAAAAAATACTCTTTAGCACAAGGCCCCAATATCAAAGCCCCCACCGCAACCCCATCAATCTGCTATTAGTACCCCATGATGCCAAAGTGAAAACTGAATTTTAAGAAATTTCTGCAAATTTATTAAAAAAGACATTTTTTATTAAAAAAAAATGGGGGGGGGGGGGTAAGGGCCTTGCAAAGACAGGTGACCAAGTACTCGGTGGTCACTCTGACTCTTCTTAGTAAAAGTCAAGAAACAAAATTCTCTGCTCTGATGAAACCAAGATTGAACTTTTTGGCCTTACTTCTAAGCATCATGTCTGGAGGCTCATCACATGCCCAGTACCATCCCTACAGTGATCATGCTGTTGGGGTGTTTGTCAGCGGCTGGGACAGGGAGACTGGTCAGGCTTGAGGAAAAGCTGAATGGGACAAAGGACAGAGAGATTCTCAATGAAAACCCGATCTAGAGCGTTCGTGTTCTCGAACTGGGCCGAAGCCACTAAGCACACAACCAAGACAACATACATAGTGGCTTAGGGATGAGTCCTTGAGTGGCCCACCCAGAGCCCTGGCTCGAACCCGATTGAAGATGTCTGGAGAGATCTGAAAATGACCTGAGTTTACGGTTACATATTATGGGATGTTGAGTGCAGAACAAAACTTTCTTTAAGTTTAGCATAAGACCTCAACGAAACAAAATAAAAGGATTAATGAATAAATCAGTCAAATGATGAGAACAGTTAGGTGTATGCTATCTATGTACAATATACGTGACTTAAAACTGCAAGTTAATTTGTTATAATATTAATATAACATTTATTGTTCTTTGTAAAAATGCTTCACATTCATCCCTGTGTGTGTGTGTGTGTGTGTGTGTGTGTTACAGAATGTGAAGTGGAGCGGAGTGGATGTCATCATTCTACACTGCTACAGAGGTGAGAATAAAAGAGGATGAGAGGATGGGTGTGGACAAAGCTGCAAAGTGTGAATTGAAGATTGTTGGGGGGGCAAATTTAATATGCAGTACACAAAGGAGAATGTGTGTATGTGTGTGAGAGAGAGAGTGTGTTTCGGTGTTGTACATGTCTGGGCAGGCATTGCAGTATGTTGCATAACGTGGCTGTGTTAGTCCCGCAGTTTGGCTTAGGAATGATGAGCTCATACAGGAATGCGTGGCTCTGTTTGTGTGTAAGAGAAGGAAAGAGGGGTGTGTGTGTGTGTGAGGCCAAGGGGAAAGGCGTGTGACCCGATGGCCCGATCTCTGAGGTTTCCGCTGAACTCTGAGAGGGGTCAGTCACACAGCAGTGCAAGGCTACCAAAACACACACTTGTTTGTATTGTATAGGTGTAGTTCCTGACATAAATTATGCACTTACGATGAGCATCTAAAAATAGGTGGTCATGCTCAGACTACTCTAACACTAAAACTACCCCAGAGGAAGAAACACACCGCTAACAATATGCACACATTGTAGACACAGTGAGTGTGTAAGCTGTGTTGGCTATTTCAGACAGGATTTGTTACAGGATTGTATCAAATTCATTCGTTTTGTCTCTCCGATATCTGATCCCACACTTTCTGCTGAAATTGGCGTGATCTGACCAGCGCGATCTCTAAAATGTTGATAGGCGGCGAGAGGAGGGAAAAGGGGAAGTGAGATAAACAGAGAGAGAAAGAGGTGTGGCAGTGGAAGGGTAGTAAACAACAGAATAGGGTGTGTTACATATTACTCAAAATCAAGGATATTAAAAAAAGAGCGTATCCTGCTTTTGTTAGAGTAACTGTCTCTGCTGTCCATGGAAGAAGGCTTTCTGCTAGATTCTGGAGGAGCATTGCTGTGAGAATTTGATTGCATTCTGCATTAGTGAAGTCAGCGTTTTGGATGATTACCACCCCACCTCATCCCCAACTCCCCAACACCCCAACACATCCCCAGAAGTATTGGATGGAGCACCAACCATCATTCCAGAGCACAATGCTGTTCCACTGCTCCACAGCTCAATGCTGGGGGGCTGTTATACCCCTCTAGCTCATGCCTGACATTAGGTTCATGTTTATCTGCTCCAGAAGGGCCTATTCAGTATGTGTGCATTTGCACAAGTTCGTCCGAAAGCGTTCATTAGAAGAGGTGTCCACAAACTTTGTGCACCTTCCTCGATTGGCTGAATCAGGTGTGTTAGGTTTGGGTTTGATTTCAAACCTGTAGGAAGGCAGCTAGTTCTCCAGGAGGAGGGTTGAAGGCCTCTGGTATACTATATTGGTATACGGCAAGGCATATAAACAGGCCCACTGCTGATAAAAGGAGTGGAAGCTTTAAGTCTGAAGCTGGTTTATTAAATGTATAAGTATGGGGATAAGTATGGCTTCCTGGCTCTTCTCATGCATTGCCTTTTAATGATATTGAATACTGTGACACAACCTTATGAGAACACACCTACTTTTTGGACTACAGTTCGTGGAGGGAGATTATTGACCCACTGCAGAGAAACACACACACACACACACACACACACACACACACACACACACACACACACACACACACACACACACTTACTCTGAACGAGTGATGACCCATTTCTCCTGGGGCCCTGCTTCACTCCATCATCCTCAGTGTATGTTCTCTCTGTCTCTGTCTCCTCTGTCTCTCTCAGGCCTGGAACATTCCTTGCATTCAGCTGAATATGGAAACACTTAAATATAAGCTCTCAGTCTCTCTTTCTCTCTCTCTCTCTCTCTCTCTCTCTCGCTCTCGCTCTCGCTTACAATACTTTTGTAATGATAACTTTATTTGTTGTCCTGATCGAGAATGAAAAGGCAAAGGCTTTTCGGAGATGTGCAGTGACTAGTAGTGTAGATTGTCTGTATTCAGTAAAAAATAAGGCCTTATCTGTGTCTTGTAGCCCAATACGATCCAAGCTTTTGCTTTCACATTGTTGTATCAGGGTTATTGGATGCTCATTTCTGGTAGGATCATGGCTCAAAAGCCACTTAAATCCGGGGTCTGGCAAAACTATCTTTGGATGGTCTTGATAGAGTGAATGATTTAAGCACTTTTGTAAGTCACTCTGGATAAAAGTCTCTGGTAAATGCCATAAATGTATTTTTTTTATTTAATTAATTAATGAATTTATTTATTTATTGTTAAATATGTACCTTTTTCTCCAAGTCTGGGGCCGCCTATTAACCCACCTGTTCATACCTACCCCTAGCACTAGCAGTGCTTTCGACACTAGGTGGGTAAGGACTTGATGTGTCCTCCGGTACATGGGAAGCCACCGCCTCTTTTCGAACTTTGGCAGGCTGCCGACACGCTCCAGGTCCCCAGCTCCACCAGACTAGCTAACAGACGTCTGTGCCGGCCAATGTTGCTTAAAAATTATTCTGGGAAAGAGCGCCATCTACCCACCTGGAGAGCGCATGACCAGTTGTACTGATGACGAAGTGTGTTAGGCCGCTGAGCCCCAGCACCTTCATTTTTAAGTTTGTATGCAAATGAATATTTCCCAGAACAGAGTTTGATGGACAATGCATGGAGAATCTAATAGTTAGGTTTGCTGCTATAAATATTTATGGTGTCCGTCTGACTGAATTTCCATCTTTCTTTTTAATAAAAACATTCCGTGATATTCCTCAAGGAGCCGGTCAGGAAGCTAAAGAAAAGTCCTGCTTTCACCAGGTGCTGGTGAAAGAATGGATTCTTCCATCAGATCATGAAATGTGTGTATCGTTGCTGCTCTGTTCCTGATGGAGAAATATGATGTATGATGGTGTTTAGCTCACGTATGTGTATTAATGTGTTCTCAGGTGCTGATATGTGTTGAAGATGAGTGGAGTGGGAGAGAACTCTCTAGAGCCGCTGTGCTCCGACCGAAAACGCAAACTCTCCACTTGTGACACGCCTGGACTAGGGTAGGGGTCTGTGTGTGTTTTTGAGGGATATACCAGTTAGCCAAAAATTAAGACCCAGTTATGCTGCATGGCACCAAAACAGCTCACTCTACAAGATCTGTGAAGGGTGCCCCGTTGCCATATGGATAAGATACGAGTGTGACGCAAATCTGTACCCGGCCATTCAAGCGATGTTAACATAAACGGGACTCTTCAGACCAGATCACCCTCTTCTGTAGCTCCAAGGTCTAGTCTAGGCACTTTTGATGGTGGATGAGGGCCAGTGTGGGCATTTTGACTGGCCTATAGAAATGCAGCAGGGAAGGTGTTCCTCCTGTAACCTTCGTTAAACATTGCTGATGCTTGTGCCACAGAAATCAGTGAGCCTTGAGTCTCGAACACCCTTTTGTTGGTTTTTGATTTATCCCTCCTTCAACCACTGTCAGTAGGTACCCGCCACTGCTGACCAGGAGCGCACTGCAAGCCTTGCCATTTTGGAGGTGTTCTGACCCCAGTCATCTGACTATAACAATCTGGCCCTTGTCAGAGTTGCTCAGGGCTTCACACCTGGCCATGCACAGCTTTTAAAGATATTTGCTTTGTCTTAATAGTCTTAATGTTTTGGCTCATTGTTGTATGGGATTTATCATATTGCACAGTCCTAATTTTGTCTTTTAGTCTTTTGGTGGAATTGTTTAAAATATATTTATTATTATTATTATTATTATTATTGTTAAAATTGAAGTAACACATTGTCTGACTGAATGGCTGTATGTATGTGCATGCATGCTTGTCTTTATTCAGATGTGATAAGCGGCGAAGAGAGCAGGAGTGTAAATACATTGAGGAACTCGCCGAGCTGATCTCCGCCAACCTCAGCAACATCGACAGCTTCAACGTCAAGCCGGACAAATGCGCCATCCTTAAAGAGACAGTGCGCCAGATACGGCAGATCAAAGAGCAGGGTAGGAGCACACTTTCAGCTCACAGCTCACTGATCACTGTTGTTGTTTGTACTAATTAGGAAAATGCTGAAAAAGTACTGAAAGCCAGTTGTTGTATGCAGTGCTGCCACCTGGTGGCAAGACTAATCGCTAACATTTGTAATAGTGTTTCTATGCATCCTTTTATGAGATTCTTTTATGTTTTTTGTGATTCCGGCTTAGCAAATGCTACATCATGCATTCATTTTTATAAATTTGTTCATTAATATATTGTTAATTGCGAACTGTTTGGTTTGCTATTTTGTTTGTGACTGTTTTGCTTGTGGTTTTTCAGGAAAAAGCTCTTGCGGTGACGACGATGTCCAGAAGGCTGACGTGTCCTCCACAGGTCAGGGTGTCATCGACAAGGACCATCTGGGCCCTTTGCTGTTGCAGGTGAGGCGTGTGGAGGATTAAAGGTTATCTCTGGAGCATGTACCTCGTTCCCACCGTTTGAGAGATAAAAGGACACAGGGGGGAATTTTCCTGTGTGTTCCGTGATTGTGCTCTTCCAAATATAAGCCACTTCAGGGGCACTTGCTTCCCCTCAGCCATCAGAGATCTTCATTTTGAACTGCACTTAAGTGTCTTCTGCGTAGGGTAGAGTGGAGCACAATGCATTATGGTTTCTGCTAAATATAAAAGAAAAAGTACTTGGGTATAATTAATATTGATCATGTAGAGACTCCTCTCTGCTAGAAAAAGCAAAACAACCTTTCAGGAAACAAATCGGCCAAATCTGACTACAACTTCCTCCATTGATGGGGTTAATCAGACTGTAATAGTTGTAATAATCATACATACGCGTGTGTGTGTGTGTGTGTGTGTGTGTGTGTGTGTGTATATATGAGGGAGAGAGAGAGATCTATATCTGTCTAACAAAAAACAGTGCATTGTAATTTGACGCATGTTATGCCAGGTTCACATTACACGATTTAAGCCACGGTTTTCAAGACCGTTTTGGTGAACGCCACAAAACCTCAGGTCAAAGGCAAATCAGGGTTCGATCATCATGTGTGAGCTGCTAAAAAGACGTGATCCGAGAGCTCGCTTAACGATCACAGATGCCTCGCAAGCTCCCGACAGAGATCTATCAGGTTTGACATTTGGATCTGTCGCCGACTTTCAATCCGGTAGTGTGAGCAATAGTTATACAGGTGCCTTTATCCATTTCTCAGTACTTGTGTGTGTTTTCATGACAACCTGTTTATAGAGTTGAAGGTTCCTCTTTGTGAAAGCTAATCATCCCTGTGTCTCTGTAATCCACAACCACTAAAATATTCCCGATTACAAAATGAGAAGCTGTGTGGTGTAACGATCTGGTTACGACTACCTGGCATTATCATGCACTTTTGGTTTTGATCCAGACCACGGTCTACCGCACTATTCACACCTGCTGTCCAAAGTCCAAAGGTCCCAACCAAACGCTGTGTTTGTGTGAAGGCATGCACTAGTGAGCAATTCCAACACACACGCGCAGAAAGCAGCTGGGGGTTAGGTGCCGTTGCTCAGGGGAACCTCAGCCATGAATGTCGAGTGAAGAGAAAGCCCTGTTCCTTCACTTTTCCACCCCCATATTTTTCCTTCTAGTCCAAGGGATCAAACCAGCAACCTTCTGGTCTCAAGCCTACTTCTCTAACCTAGCCACAGTTGCCTCCATAGATACTAGAAGTTAAAATACGGATGCCAAATATGAATCTGCACAATATTTTTGTGTATTATCCCAAAAGTCAAATAACCCCTCTCCCTCTCCTTCTCTCTCCAGGCCCTGGACGGGTTCCTGTTTGTGGTAAACCGTGAAGGCAGCATTGTGTTCGTCTCTGATAATGTGACTCAGTATCTGCAGTACAAGCAGGAGGAGCTCATTAACACCAGCATCTACAACATCCTGCATCAGGACGACAGAGAGGAGCTGCAGAAAAACCTGCCCAAAGCAAACGGTGCACATATTTCCTGTTTACCAGAAAATCGCTTATATTCATGAATTTCCATCTTGGCTTTTACCCAAGGCCTAATAAGCCTCTTCTGTTAACCCTTTAAACTACACATTCATCAGTCAATTATTAATGTCAATACTATGTATGGCTGCAGTGGCAGTACTAACGTATTAATTTGTGTGTTTGTAGGACCTAATGGCGTTTCGTGGGCTGGGGATTCTTCTCGTCAGAAGAGCCACACCTTCAACTGTCGCATGCTGGTGAAATTTGGCCATGGAGGTCCTGGCGGAGAGGAGGTCGCAGGCAGGCCGCGATATGAGACCATGCAGTGTTTCGCCCTCACACAGCCTAAAGCCATGATGGAGGAGGGGGAAGGTGTGACCCTGCTACACACATTTGCGCTAAACGGCATGATTAACCATACACTTACTGTGCAGAGAAGAATGTTCCAACCATTTTTAAGAAGAAAGTCAGGTAGCTGGGGATAAGGTGGGATTTGGGTATTGCTCCAGACACCACATGTCGAGTAACTGGCCACTGGTTTCACCCCACACTTTTCATTTTACCACTTCTCCCTCTTGAAGCGTTTGCTGGGTATGTTTTTTTTCCAGACCTGCAATCGTGTATGATCTGTGTAGCGCGGAGAGTGACCGCAGTGGAGCGGACCGAGCGGTTTACAACCCGACATGAGCTCTCGGGTGAGTGTGGTGTTGATCACACTATGACCTGATAGTTAGATTAAAATTGTGGAGCATTCCTGGTTTTGCCTTTGTTCGTAAACGTGTGTGTGTGTGTGTGTGTGTGTGTGTGTGTGTGTGTGTGTGTGTGTGTGTGTGTGTGTGTGTGTGTGTGTGTGATGCAGGTAAGCTGATTGAGATCGAGCAGCAGAATATGCTACACACCACCATGCGCCCTGGCTGGGAGGATCTGGTGCGCAGGTGTATGCAGATGTTCCTGAACCGCAACGAAGGCCAGCCGTGGTCCTGCAAACGACACTATCATGAAGGTATGTCATGGACTAATTGTGTATGTGGGTGGGTGGGTGGTTGGTTGTGTGTGCTGGAAGGTAGTAGCATATCACAAAGCTACTTATTCTAGAGGCACTATGCAGTACAGTACAGTGCAAAGAACATGGAGGTACAGGAGGTAGCACCATACCTGATCAGCTCACACAGGAACCTGTAGATGTGGTTGTTTATAGAGGTGCATCAGCAGTTGCACAGAGTTCACTGGGAGTATAGCTCATTGTTTATGATGTCCACATAGCATTTCCACACATTGTCTGAACTCAGTGGTGCTGTAGATGCAGGGAACACTGAGGGCAAGTTGGCTGCAGGAATCTAGAAATATTTTATGTTGATGTATGTAAGACACTAATATCTACATCCATCAAAACTAGTAAATCTGCTCCTCTAAAAGTCATAACAAAGGACTTTCTTATGCACCCCTGTCCTAAATGCTTCTCTCTTATATATTTCTCACTCTAGCTTACCTACATGGTCGAGCAGAGACTCCGTTGTACCACTTCTCCCTGTCCGATGGAACCCCAGTAACAGCACAGACGCGCAGTGAACTCTGCCGAAACCCCAACACCAACGAACCTCACGCCTTCCTCTCCACTCACCTCCTGCAGAGGTTTGCGTCATTTAAATTTGCGATTCCTTTACCAACCTTTTACCCTTTCAGTACTTCTTTGGAACAATATTCCAAACAAGTTTCCATTCATTGTTATATATTTTATTTGTTTTAGGGAGCAAAACAGCTACAGGCCAAACCAGGCAGGTGTAATGCGAGCCCAGGGGATCGGAGGTGGCAACCATAATTCCCAAATGAACATGGCTCCTGGTGGGCAAATGGGTATGGGCAGAGGCTACGGCATGGGTGACCCAGGCCATATGGGACCCAGAGGGGGCCCCATGTACGGCCCTGGCAACAGAATGAACCAGATGAACTCGATGCACCAGATGAATCAAATGAACCAGATGAACTCGATACACCAGATGAATCAGATGAATGCAATGAATTCTATGAATCAGATGAATCAGATGGGCTCTATGAACCAGATGAACGCCATGAATCAAATGAACCAGATGAACCACATGAATCAAATGAACCAGATGAATCAGATGGGCCACCCGGGAATGAATCAGCACCAGCAGCACTTCCAGAGTGGGGGGTATGGCTTGGGCATGACCAGTCCGTCTCATAGCAGCCCGGGCATGAATCCCTCTCAGCAGAACATAATGGGATCTCCACGGATACGGGGAAGTCCTAAGATGGGAGCCAGCCCCTTCTCTCCAGGAGGTGTGCATTTTATACATTTAGTAACCTGGATGTCCATAGCCTGTTTCGTTGCAGATATTTGTATAAAATTATTCAAATATGCTAGTCATGTGCAGCTTCGCAGGTTTAAATAATTAAAAGGATTTTAGGTATAAATGCTTCTTTAGGTATAAATAAAAATCAGCAAGCTAATTAGCAAATTGGCTTTTAATGTTCTTTATGTTGCCATCACTACCATTGATGTTGATTACATAATTTGTTTTATTGGCAGGTATGCATTCTCCTATGGGCCCTGTAAGCATGGGTTCCAATAGTGGTTCATCTGGTCCAGCAGGTGGCAGCACTTTCTCAAGCAGCTCCCTCAATGCCCTGCAGGCCATTAGTGAAGGGGTGGGTTCCTCCCTTCAGTCTGCGCTCACCTCACCCCCTCACAAATCCGACAGTTCTCCAGGCATCAACTCCACACAGTCCAGTCAGCTGAACCAGTCAGGGGCAAGCAAAGGTGCTGGTACCGGCGATTCAAAAAGCCCCTGCGGTGCTGACCAGCAACAGGCCACACCATCTGAAACCGGGATGGACAAGCCAGACAGCCAGTCCAGTAAAGACGGCGGGGCCGGGGCTGACAGCAGTCGGAGGGGTTCAGATGGGAAGGGCCATAAGAAGCTGCTCCAACTGCTAACATCCCCACCGGAAGAGCTCGCCTTGGGAGCAGGAAGCGGTGGACCAGCTCCTGGCCGTGCCTCCACACCCATGGGTATGGATTCAAAAGAACAAATTGGCTGCATGACCAGCCCTTCTTCCACAGGTGTGTCCTCCTCGTCTTCGGCGTCAGGGCAACAAGGTTCTGGATGCGTCTCTTCTACAGGCTGCATGGGAGGACACCTGACCCATTCGCTGCAAGAGAAGCACAAGATTCTCCACAAGCTGCTTCAGAACGGTAACACTCCGGACGAGGTAGCCCGCATCACAGCCGAGGCCACAGGGAAGGTCACCCTGGGTTCCGACCACCCGGGCACGGACAGCGCCGGGCCAGAGGTGAAGCAGGAGCAGCAGAGTCCGAAGAAAGCTCACGCCCTGCTCCACTACCTCCTCAACAAGGACGACTCCAAGGAGCCCAACATCGGCGAGGGAAAACCAGGATTGGATGAGCTGGAGGGTCGGGGGGTTGGCTCAGGGCCAGGGTCAGGAGTCACAACCTCTAGCGTTCAGGAAACCAAAGTCAAGATTGAGCCAGCTGATGAGGTACTTTGCACATTGACTAATCATTGCAATCATGCGGGAGACTGTATGCCATCTTCAGTAGGCCTTGCACTTGCGGATGTACTTGTGGATTAACTGATAATACTGGGAAATATGGAAAATACCAAATGCCGTTACTGATTCAGTGCTGTTTTTCCATCCTTATAGCTGGAAAGCCTGGAGAGCATTCTAGGAGGCCTGAGAAAACCAGGTTCTGGAATTTTTCCTGATTCTAGACATGGAAGTGGGTCAGATGGAGAAAACAAGAAAGGAAATGGACCCAACAACACTGCACATGGTAGGACCTGACTTTCATTGTACATTAGCAATGTGTACTGAACCTTCCGTGGTGTAGATGTACTAAGTTTCTTTTTGGGTGTAGATCGAGAGGCCGGAGGCATGGGCTCTGGACCTAGGGTACCCTTCCAGAGGGCAGTGTCTGTGGACAGTAAACCTCTCGTTGGGGCAGGAGTGACTGGCAGGAGGAGTGCCCCTTCCTCCCTCACCAAACAGGAGAGCTTGGACAGCCACATTGGCATGGGTAAGTAGTGGGCTTCTATATGTGGGTTCAGATACTGCATGACCATACATACCTTTTTAAAAATGCACAAAAATGGATCATAGCTAAAAAAAAAAAAAAAAAAAAAGACTGTGGTAACCGAGTAGAAACACCTGATTGTTTTTCTGCAAATTAGAATTTTCTACATTTTACTGAATAGAAGCATTCTTCCAGCTCTGTTTAATCCAGCCCTTCTCATCTTCTGGGTTTGTCCACAGGAGGTCCCAACAGACAAATGGGCATGAACCAGATGCCACCCATGATGGGGTCAGGTGACTGGAGAATGCAGGGTCCCAGTAACAGCCCAGGGCGTACCAACGGACACCCGGGAATGGGCTGCCCAGGTGTGGATCCAAATCCCAAGGGAATGATGGGAGGCCCAATGATTAACAGATCCAACAGTGTGCCTGCTCCCAGATCCATGCTCCAGCAGCAGCTAATGGACATGGGTATGCAGTAAAGCACTTGCTTGCATGTTTGCGCATTTTTGAGTGAATGGAAATGCATTCATAGTCATGCATTAGACTACTGATTGTCACATTGAGGGCATTTGATGCTTTGCTATTTATGCATTTTTTTTTTTAATGACCTGTGTCGTGTACCTTGATATTTTGTGCCAAACTGATTTTGTCTGTTGCATGATTGGCTCTGTGCAGGTCCAAATGAAATGGGAATGAATGTAAATGCGTTCAGAGGGCAGCCACATGCCCCCCAGTCTCCTTCGTGGTCCGAATGTGGAATGGGTCATGAGCGAGGTCACGGTAGAAACAGGTATGAACAAACGGTCCAGTTTGCTAACCTGTCCTTTACATTACATTACAGTCTTTCTTTTATTACCAGTTGTTTTCTTTTTATTTGTTTTTTTACTGCCCTAAAAGATGGGAATTCAGTATGATAACTTGTGTACATAAAAGGCAAACATCTTTCTGCACTGTCACTTTGTTATTCTGATAGGTGGATCTGTCAACATATCTGTACATAAAGCTAATTATTTTATGCAACCACTTACCCTCTGCCTTTTTGTGCACAGCATGCCATTTGGCAATCCACTGGATGATCTTCTGGTTCCCCCAGCAACCAGCGAAGGGCAGAGTGATGAGCGAGCTCTGTTAGACCAGCTGGACTCTCTCCTCAACAACACAGACGTGATCGCCCTGGAGGAAATCGATCGGGCGCTCGGGATACCGGATCTGGTCAGCCAGGTCAGACAAATTAGGATTTATCATAGAAGGGTCCAATTTGTCCACTTTGATCCTGAAGAGTTTTAGTCCTTTATTTGGAGAATGTCTTGCTCAAACAGTCTCAATGTCTGTGCAGGGCCATAGTGCAGACCAACCACCAACTCCCACAGACTCCTTCCCTGGCCCTGCCCCTGACTCCGCAATAGGTATGGACCCTAAAGCCATGTATGGGGCAGGTTACCCAGGCCCACCTTCCATGGGCATGCAGGGAGGGTACGGGCCTGGACCCAGCCCTGGACCTGGCCCTGGTCCTGTCCCTGGTGCTGGTGGCCCCAGTGCTGGCCCAGGCCCCATGCAGGGCCAGCCTGGGCCTGGCTTCAACCCCATGATGGCGCAGATGAGTGGGATGGGAGGCATGCATCCCCGCGCTGCCATGATGCGTCCGAGAATGATGAGCGCAACCAAGCCCCTCAGACTACAGCTTCAGCAAAGACTGCAAGGACAGCAGGTGAGGTGTTTAAACAAAAGCATATTAATGATAAATTATTAATATTAACATAGCATAACATATTTAATACTTGGTGGTTTTCAGTAAATCCGGAAGCACGTGCAAGCATGAAAAAACTGAATTTTATTCATTAAATTTATTTTAAATCTATAAACATTTCCACAGGCACAGCTTTTTAGTTTTGTTAAATCAGGTATTTTAACAAAACTGGAGGACCGGTTTCCTACACATTTCTTGTTAGGTCTTGATAGGTCTGTTGGAGCAAGGGAATCGGCAAAGTGTGCTGGCAGATATCAAGAGTAATGTATTTTTTATAATGTAAAAGATTGTTTGGAGCAATAATTCTTACTGCACTGCTGCTGTCATTTCAGTGATGATTCATTAAGAAGCCTAGTTCGTTTTGCTGTCCCAGCAGATGTTTGTAGTTGTTGGAATGACCAGGCTGTGTTCTGCTGCATTATGGCCTAGTAATGTTGATTTGGTTTCATTTTGCAGTTTATGAACCAAACTCGTCAGGGAATGGCAATGAAAATGGAGACTGCACCAGGAGCAAACCCCGGAGTGAGGCCTGGCATGCAGCCCAACATGGCAGGACAGGTACTTCACTTTCCACTGCCTAAATCAATGAACGAAAGCCCAAGACAAACACTCTACTTTGGAAGTCTACTAATGAAGTGCAACAATCGTTTACGTTTAGTGCCAGATAATTCCAGCATGCTCAACCCAAGGACTGGATTTATATTCCCTTGTTTTATGGTCATTTTTACATGCTTATGGACTTCATATGTTATACCTTGTACTTGGTTCATTGACTGTTTCTCCCTCTCCCTCCCTCTCCCTCTCTCTCAGCCTGGTTTTCTGAATGCCCAGATGATGGCTCAGCGGAGTCGAGAGATGATCAATCTGCAGATGAGGAGGCACAGGATGATGATGATGATGCAGCAGCAGCAGCAGCAACAGCAAGCCGCAGCTGGAGGCTTCAGCCCTCCTCCCAACGTCACAGCCCCCACCGGCATGGACAACCCAATGGGAGGAGCTGCTATGAATCAGCCTGGCCAGCAGCCGTTTAACTATGGTGGAAACTATGGTATGTTGAGTTAAGATTACGTATATCCTGAAAGCGCACTGTTATCAGCAAAAATGGATAAACCTACAACTTCAAAACTGCATTTTTAGTTGCAAACTTTACTTTTGGCCATTTTCACGCATAGCAGTGTGTCGTACAGTGTAAAGCCCAATTCAGACGAGATTAAACGGACATAATTTTTCGTTCTACAGATTTTATTTCTATCATTTAGTTTGCTGTTGTGTTTTCCCTTTTCCTCGAGAAAATTACAGGCTGAATCTGATGATGGATATAAATCGATCCTAAAAAAAAAAAAAAAGAACCCTGTAGGGATTATAATGGCAGCTGCAGCAGATGCCCAGCACTGGTCCTCTTATAGGCCGAAATTACCTGGGTCAGGTGCTTTAGTTAGATTGTTCTATCTTATAACTCCTTAAAAAAGGAGGATGGTATAGCACAGGTGCTATAACCCAGGTTTCCTGGGTAATCGGGAGATCATTTACCTTCTGACTTTTTGTTTTCGTGTGAGAAGTCAATTGCCAATAAGCGGTGTTCATTATTATGTTGCTATAGTAACACGCCTAGTGAAAGCTAATTCATTTTGTATCTGCAGGAATAGGCCAACAAGGGGACCCTTCATTCGTGGGCACTGGCAGCAGCCCTCCTAATTTGATGCCTGGCCGAATGGGAGGCCCTCAGAATCCCATGATGCAGCAGCACCCTCAGAGCAGCCCCATGTACCAGTCAGCAGAGATGAAGGGTTGGGGTCAAGGAGGCATGCCCATGAACAAGTGAGTGGCAAAATGCAGCGATATGGCTGCGCTGTCTGTGTGTGGTACAGTTATGTCATCATAGGTTCTGGCTAATAAAGTCAATTATCTACCTATTCATACATTTTTCTTTTTGTTTTTTAGCTCATACCCTCAGCAGCAGTTTCCCCAGCAGGGGGCGCCATCTCAATATGGAGGTATGATGATGAATGGGGCAGTGCAGGGAGGAGTGAATGGGCCTGGACAGATGCCTCCAATGCAAGGACAAATGGGCATGAACGCCATGGGCATGGGTCGCATGCCAGTGGGTCCTGAACAGGTACAATGTTAACGAAGACCACACATTAAGCTCCTTACATTTGTTGTTATTAAATTATATTAATAATATCTTAATTATTCTAGCTGACATAACTGATTAGAGTATCATTAGCTTTTTTGTCCATCTCAGTGGAAATTTGTCGGGCTGTCATCATATCAAAATGTCCTTTTTGGCCTGTTTGTTCTTAACTTCCTTTAAACTATTGAAAAACACCAGTTCTACACTAAATAAGCTTTTTTAAAGAGCGGGTCAATAGAAATGGGTTGCTTGCAATAAAGTCAAGATGTCAACATGTTAACGTAAAGGGGACTTTTATACATTTTTCTAAATTGTGTAATTCAGCTGCTGGGATATAAACTAAGTCATTCAGAGCAGTCCGATGTGAAATGTGCCGTTCCAGAGAAACATGGTGCTGATGGGAACCATAAATGTGAAGTGGAGGAGAGGTACATGTAGGGAGCTAAAAGCCAAAATAGTCTATGGGAGTAGATCTGGGAGTTGAAGAGAATTATAGAAAAAATAGTAATCAGTGGAATTTCTCTTTAAAAAAAAATGTCCTCCTATAAAGTTTAGCATTTTGGAGAGTTTAGTTGTGGCAGCAATAACATGCAAAACATCCTAAACATACCCTCTGGACTGACGCTGGCTTGTATTTTGTGCTGTGCCTTTTGCAGAAGTACATGTAGCAGAGAGCCACCTCAGCGAGAAGGTCGAGGAGACGAGAATGGAGTCCTATTCAGGCTGACCGGAGCAACAGCCGAGAGCGGACATCCAGCACTGCTGAGCTGCTTCTGCTTATGGACGAGCGACACTTGGAATGATGAAGCTGGGAAACGGAGAGAGAGACTGAAATGGACTCCTTCCCAGCTCAATGTGTGCTATCTGAATGTGTGTCTGTGTGTGTGTGCGCGCGCGTGTGTGTGTGCGTGCAATAGAGCATGAGAGCAAGGGCATGTCCGTCTGCAAGCGGGTCCTTTCTCTCATAGCACGTGTGTGCGGGTGTGGCTGTAAACGCAGTACTTGACGTAACCACCAGAGGGCTCTCTTGCTGTGGAACTGAGCGGGGTGGGTGATGGTACAGCAGCTGAACGGGTGGGGATGCACTTTAATGCTAATAAGGAAAAGGATGTTTGCAATATTTCTTGCTCGTTCTGGCCTTATCGAAAGACTCAGTACGTTTAGAATTGACCTTCTTCAATTTTTTATTATTTTTTTTTTTCCCCCGACGTGACTCGTTTTATCAGGAGTTTTCAGGACGACCCGACTTCAGTTTTCCAGCGTATGCAGATCCAAGCAATAAAAAACCCGTTCACTATGCCATACATGCTGAATGGTGCGTCAGTCAAAACAGAGAAAGGTACTGCAGTATTAAATGGGATTTATAGTTTTTGTTATATATGTGAATAAGAATGGACTTGTACATGCTGTGCGCTCCGGATGTATCATACATGCTCTTATTATATACTGTACATTTTTTTTTTTCTTTGCACAGATTTTTGGGCCGCATTGGGTCGGGCATATTATATTTTAGGTCAGAATTTGCTTTGGGTTTAATTCTATTTTACCGTCAAAGGGAGATCAGTTTTATGGTGGAGAATGCGGGTGGTCTTTCTCTGTAAGCTACCCGTCGCTGTCGCTAATGCTTTCACCTTTCGAGTGCGTTCTAACGCTGGGCTTTCGGAAATCTACCTTTAAGGAACGTGCGCGATCCAAAGATGTATGTCATCATTTTGCTGAGCTCCTGACTTTGACAGTAGTTTGATTGTCATGCCTACTTATTATGACTTGTACTACACCCTGAAAAATGAAGGTGCTTCAAAGGGTGCTTCTTCTTTTCGATGCCATAGAAGAACCACGTTTGGTGTCCCTTCAAACGAGATGTGTGAGAATGAGAATGAAGACCCTTTAAATTGTAAAAAACCCATGAAGTGAAAAGTGTATACACCTTTGAAAGTCTCTCCTCCTCCATCTTCTCACTCCTACATCTTCCACAGACTTGGCTCTTCACTGTTCTTCTGCAGCATCGAGCAAACCACCCTTTAAAGAACCTCTCTTTTAGGAGTGTACATGCTGTACACAGAACCAAGTGTAACTCTCTCTTCATTGCAAGGCCAGTTGATGCAGCAGTGTTTGTGCTGTTTTTTGAGGGGGGACTTTTTTTTAAACAATTTTTTGGAGAAATAACAATCAGATGAGCTGCAGCAGTCGTTTTCTTTTTCCCGCACCATTTTTTAATCTCTTCGGATCAGGATGACAACTCTTGTGTCGTGTTTTATTTTTGATAGCCTAGATCACGTTGGATCATGATGAAATCTATTTAGAGATGAGAAATCCAGAAACGGTCGTTCTGTTTTGTGTTGAGTCACGGGGAGGGGGCTGATTAACTTATGTAGAGGAGGGTGCGAATAAACTGACGTTTTACAGGCTGTAAATTACAAGACATTTTATTCTTTTCCTCGATGTTGATATTGTTGTAAATAAAATTTATATTTAAACATGACCCGGTCTGCTGCGTCTGTGTTCTTGATATGGGATGATTCTGCCTGTGGAGATCAACAGGGAGATTAGACAGAGAGACAAGCTAGCAAAATAAGCACTGTTATAGCTCTATGACTCTATGCTATAGTTCAGTATGTATATAGTTCGTGTGTGTGACTAATATTACTAATAGTTATAATAATAACTATGTAAAAAAGGATAAAGGATAAAGGTGCACGTATTCGTCACTGTACAGTGTGGACTGTACAGCGAAATGTGTCCTCCGCATTTAACCCATCTGGTAGTGAACACACACTCACACACACACGTGTTAGGGGCAGTGAGTACACACACACACCCAGAGCGGTGGGCAGCCAACTCCAGCGCCCGGGGAGCAGAGAGGGTAAAGGGCCTTGCTCAAGGGCCCAACAGTGGCAGCTTGCCGAGCCCGGGAATCGAACCCACAATCCTGTTATCGATATCCCGGCGCTCTAACCGCTGAGCCACCACTGTATCATGCTTGTGATTATTATTATTATGTATTATATATTATTTATTTATTTATTTTTTATTATTAGCTAAAATTCAGTGTCCTAGTACAAGTAAGAAACACCCCTGTTCATAACATAAGTAAATCTCTAATTGTCCCTAAAAGACACTGAGCATTTTCACAACTATTAATATTTATAGTGAATATGTATAACTTATTTTATAACAGTCAATTTATGATTTATTGTAATTAGGGAGAGACATACATGTATCTATAGTTAATATCATCTTAACTAGTCTTTTTTTTATATATGGTACCACCCCTATTATTTTATTGTATTACTGTGCTGTAGTGTGTAACTGCTATTGGCTTCTAGATTTCCTTCAGGATCAATAACATCTCTACAGCTATAGGTTGGCTATTGGTTTGCTCTGGTGGGCGTCCACATGTGGAGCTAACCTGGAACTCAAGGACAAAACATTTTGGTTCCCAATTGGACAACTTCTAGAGGTTTCCCGTGGACATGGGCTTTCTGCTTTCAGACTCTCAGTGCCCCCAAAATCCACCCCAAACGTCTCTAAAGGAGTTCCCCCAATATAGCTACACTTACATTTATAGCATTTAGCAGATGATGCAGTTATTTGGGTGATGCCATAGAAGAACCATGCTTGTAATTAACGTGAGTGTGGGGAATTTATTTAAATCTTTAAAGACTTAAAATCTTAAAGCCTAAAAATTAAATAAAGGTGCTTCACATTGTTCTCAATTACAAAGAGAATTCCTTTATTCCCAGCTTCTAAGAGTGCAGAGTGCCCCCATTAACATCCATATCAAGACTGCAGTCAGAAGAGCTTGGGTACTTCAATCAGCTCTGCTAGGAGATCAAAATCCATAGAAAGAGAGGTCTGTCCATCAGCGATCAGCTGTAAAACACATGTTCGTGTATTCCTTCGCGTGGCCACAAGGGGGCGCCAGAAGCGCGTATTTTTTTAGCTGCTCATTACTGCATTGGTGCATCCACTGTTTAATACACCAACAATAATACAGATATTAATAAATATATTAAGCGACATATTACATGTTTACTTGCTGAAAGATGCAAAAGGGAAGGCAGAGTGGCTCCTGCACTGCTGTGAAAACATGGTACGTGTTTAGTTTCCAACTTTTTTCTATTTTAGGAGCTCGTGTTAGTATTAAAATCACATTAATATTCCTACAAACATTAAGAAATTGCTTAAAAAACGAATCATTTATGATCTGCTGTTTCCTGTTAGTTATATATATGAAATATCTCCACATACACAGACGAACGCTATTGTCTTCTGCACACGGTCCAGTGTTTATTATTAGTAGACAATAGGCTTCACAGGCTATTTCCATACTGACCGCGGTTTTATGGTCTTTTTTCAGAAGCGCTTTGGCCTTTACAGCCAGCAGGAGAATGTGGACAGCTCTGGTTTGGCTGAGTTCTGCTGCTAAAGTATTTTTTTCCCCTTGTTATTTTATTATTATTGTGAAAAGACGTTTGGTTTCGTGTGTGAGGGATCAGGCAGAGGGAGCAGAGCTGTTTTCTGGCCCTCTTCCCTGCCCATCTGCGGCCTGGGCTTGCGGATTACTGTTTGTTAATGTTTCAATCAGCTGTGTGCTGAGGAATGTGGAGCGATTTAACCTGAACTTCCCCAGGTGCGCAGCGGCGCCGCTCTGTCTGCAGCCCCCCTCCCTCCCCTCCTCCTCCTCCCTCCCTCCCTCCCCTCCTCCCTAACTCCCTCCCTCCCTCCCTCCTCTGCCCTCCACGCTCTCTCTCCTCTTAGCGCCGTCCTGTCTATTTCCCACCCGTATTCCGGCATTCACCTCTACACTGACTTCTACTACTCCTACTAATTCTACTGAATTCTACTTTACTTCTATTACTCTTACAATTACATTCTCCTATTATCTATTATTATTACTATTACAATATTATTATTCTACATCTACTACTGTTATATACTTCTACTACCTCTACTGTTACATTTACTACTGTTATACACCTCTACTGCCGCTACTATTACATTTACTACTATTATATGCCTCTACTACCTCTACTATTACATTACCTACTGTTATATACTTCTACTGCCTCTACTGTTACATTTACTACTGTTATATACTTCTACTGCCTCTACTGTTACATTTACTACTATTATATGCCTCTACTGCCTCTACTATTACATTACCTACTGTTATATACCTCTACTACCTCTACTATTACATTACCTACTGTTATACACCTCTACTACCTCTACTATTACATTACCTACTGTTATATACTTCTACTGCCTCTACTGTTACATTACCTACTGTTATATACTTCTACTGCCTCTACTGTTACATTTACTACTGTTATATACTTCTACTGCCTCTACTGTTACATTTACTACTATTATATGCCTCTACTGCCTCTACTGTTACATTACCTACTGTTATATACTTCTACTGCCTCTACTGTTACATTACCTACTGTTATATACTTCTACTGCCTCTACTGTTACATTACCTACTGTTATATACTTCTACTGCCTCTACTGTTACATTTACTACTGTTATATACTTCTACTGCCTCTACTGTTACATTTACTACTATTATATGCCTCTACTACCTCTACTATTACATTACCTACTGTTATATACCTCTACTGCCTCTACTATTACATTACCTACTGCTATATACTTCTACTACCTCTACTGTTACATTACCTACTGTTATATACTTCTACTGCCTCTACTGTTACATTTACTACTGTTATATACTTCTACTGCCTCTACTGTTACATTTACTACTATTATATGCCTCTACTGCCTCTACTGTTACATTACCTACTGTTATATACTTCTACTGCCTCTACTGTTACATTACCTACTGTTATATACTTCTACTGCCTCTACTGTTACATTACCTACTGTTATATACTTCTACTGCCTCTACTGTTACATTTACTACTGTTATATACTTCTACTGCCTCTACTGTTACATTTACTACTATTATATGCCTCTACTACCTCTACTATTACATTACCTACTGTTATATACCTCTACTGCCTCTACTATTACATTACCTACTGCTATATACTTCTACTACCTCTACTGTTACATTACCTACTGTTATATACTTCTACTGCCTCTACTGTTACATTTACTACTGTTATATACCTCTACTGCCTCTACTGTTACATTTACTACTGTTAAATACTTCTACTGCCTCTACTATTACATTACCTACTGTTATATATTTCTACTGCCTCTACTGTTACATTTACTACTGTTATATACCTCTACTGCCTCTACTATTACATTTACTACTGTTACATACCTCTACTGCCTCTACTGTTACATTTACTACTGTTAAATACCTCTACTGCCGCTACTATTACATTTATTACTATTATATGCCTCTACTACCTCTACTATTACATTACCTACTGTTATATACTTTTACTACTTCTACTGTTACACATACTACTATTATATACTTCTATACCTCTACTATTACTTCTACTACAACTTCTATTACGTCTGTTATTACACTTACTACCATTAAATACTTCTACTACCTCCACTATTTTATTTGTTACTATTATTATATACTTCTACTCCTACTACTTCCACTACCTCTATTACATGTATACTATAATAGAGTATACTATACTCTAATATACTATAATAATACTATTATATAATTCTACTACTTCTACTATCAAATCTACTACTGTTGTTATATATGTTTACTACTACGTCTAATATTAGGTCTACTTCTTCTATTATTATATAACATACTTCATCAACTTCTACTATTACTTCTACTACTTCTACTTGTATTACCTCCACTCTAAACTCTCTTACGCCTATGATATATCTCCTTTACAACTTCTACTATTACTTCTGCTAAACTCTCTTACGTCTATGATATATCTCTTTTACAACTTCTACTATTACTTCTGCTACTTCTGCTACTGCTACAAAGCATCTTTCAGCAGTAGAACTGACCACCCCTCCCCCCTCAATACTCCTACCTAACTAATACTACTACTACTACTAATAATAATAAACTTGGCCTATATTTGACCTGTCTTTTCAATAGTAGGTCTGGCTACTACAACTAGTACATCTACTGTTTAGTCTACACTGTACCTTTCCGTTTCTTATGCACAAATACATTTACATTTGAATCCACTTTTGACACCTACATAATTAAAATAAAGTATAATGGGACTAATCATGAATCTTACATTAAAATCTAACCGAACTAATTTTAGCTGCTTCGTACATAAAAGCAGCAGTAAAAAAGGATGTTTAGGGCTGCCTTGTAAAGTTGTCAGACAATTAGTGTCCACAGTTCAGTGCTGTGCGAATACGGGTGGGAATAAAAAGACTTGGCACAAAGCAAACACACACACACACACACACACACACACACCCCTGATCCCACCACATTGTGAAGCCCTGCAGCTGCAGAGCGCATCACACCACAGGGAAATAAGGGAGAAAAGAACACACACAGCACCAGGGAGAGAGAATAAATCTCAAACTGCCTTTCTGTACTCTGGACACATTAACCCTCACTGACCTCGGGGATACATCTGTAAGCACTACACAAATAAGGTCATTTGGAAAGAAAAAGTGCAATCAGGTGTCTTTAGGCCTAATTCAATATAAATGCAGTGGAATGTGTGCCACACTGGTCAGTTTTAGCACTGTATGTAAATAAGGCCGCTTTAACTACAGTTATAAGCAAACTGGCTTGACATGCAAGAAGGCCTCATTTCCCCTCTTTAATATTCACTGTAGGGGTTAAACGCCACCCAAAGACCCAAGGTAGAGTCTCCTGTGAGGCTGTACTAAAGTAGTTAAATGTACTAATCCCTGACCAGCTGTTGGGTCCTTTACACACCTTCTCAGTCGCTTGGCTTTAACCTTTTGACAGATACACAGATGAGGAGACGTGAATAAAGTTAATGTTTGTTTTAATAAAAAAACCCACCAAATAGGAACATTGTAAAAAACACAATAAGACATCCAATATCAGGTCATTGTAATATACAATACATTGGTTTTGCTCAGCAATCTGAGAAATCAAGCTTTATCACAATATAAAACTTCTCTAAAAGGTATGCCAATATAAACCACGAGAGAGAAATTCTGACCTTAACACAAACAACATCGGTGGGGTCGTGCTATGGATTCCACAGCAAACCCCCCTAACTAAGATGAACGGATTCAAGAGTTCGGTTCGGCCAGGAAATGAAATGAATGTCCTCGCAGTGGATAAACCACAACATTAAAGTCTCTTCCACACCAGGAGTCGGGGTGAATATCTTCTCTGAAGAGCTCAAGGCCTCAGCGGGAGACCTGCCTTCGCCTTTCTGGGCGCTTTCGGGCGACGTTCCTCTCTTCTCTCATTTTTGCTGGTGGCCAGGATGCTCTTCTAGCGACACATGATTCTGTCGTCCGAGCTGTTCTGTAAAGGACAAGAGAGAAGAGCAGCATTTAGACACTGAGCTTAGACACAACAGGTCATTCAGCTTAACCGAGCCCCCCACCACCCCCGTCCCACCAGACAACTGAAGTGCTGAAGGTGTGAAAGGTCTACCACAATGTCTAGCACTACACATGAACTTGGGACGTGGTCTGTCTGAGACAGGCACGTGTTAGTGCTATTTCAGCTCTATAAACAGTCTATAAACGTCAATTACGTTGTGTTATTACATCTGGCAGAAAATAGGTTGTTACAAGAACCAGCAGGCTTGACAAGCCAGGTCTCCACAGACCCCCAGAAGGCCAGCTGACAATGATAGCTAGTGCTAACGAGTCTTGTCTTTACCTCGACAGAGATGCTCGCGAGCTCGGCGTTGAGTGTGGAGAGGGGGGCGCGAGCCGGCGTTGACCCCTGGCCGTGCTGGCTCTTCTTCCCCGGCTCGTCCAGCTCCACCTGGAGGTCCCAGATATAGTCAATGACGTGCTGCAGGATCTCCACTTTGCTGTGCTTCTTGTTGGCGGGCAGCGTGGGCACCAGCTCCTTCAGCTTGCTGTAGCAGCTGTTCATGTCGTGCAGGAAGGCGCTCATGTGCTCGTCCAGCAGCGGCAGCTTGCACTTGGAGATGGAGAGACTCTGCTCGGAGAGGCACCGCACCACGTCCTCGCCGCCGGTCTTGCTCTTCAGGGCGCAGGTGGGTCCGACAACCTTCATGTTTCTTCTGCAGCTTCTGTAGTTCAAGGAGGCGTAAAGTAGCCTTGCGGTTATTCCTTCAGCTCAGGTCTGGGATGACAGATCGTCACATGCCTGCTCTGAGCGCCCAGCCGGCCTTTTATGGGCTGAGAGGGGGGCGGTGGGCGGGGCCCCAACGGTCGTGCTCGCAGCTGCGGGCCAATGGGCTTTCAGCGACGCTGCTCTGTTTTCTTGCGGGGGCCAATCCGAAGGCAGCGGCAGTTATCGACTTTACAATCTGTTTTTTGAAGGGGGTGGATGGTGTTACAAATGGAAACAAATGTGTGTGTTTTTTACGGATGATCGGTGGAAATCTAGCTGTCCATGGGCCTCTGCAGGTGGGGAGAGAGAGAGAGAGAGAGAGAGAGAGAGAGAGAGAGAGAGCACACAGGACTCACTTTACCACCCAAAGATCCACAGTCCTCCTACATATGGGGCAAATTCCAAGAAATAACACATGGGGCTGAATCTTTAATAGCCCCCCTACTAACCATATAGTGCACTGCATATGTAATTATGCATGTATATATATATATATATATAGTTACACCTATAGCAGTAAGTAGGTGTGTAAGTAGGTGTGTATATATATATATATAGTTACACCTATAGCAGTAAGTAGGTGTGTGTATATATATATATAGTTACACCTATAGCAGTAAGTAGGTGTGTGTATATATATATATAGTTACACCTATAGCAGTAAGTAGGTGTGTAAGTAGGTGTGTATATATATATATATATAGTTACACCTATAGCAGTAAGTAGGTGTGTGTATATATATATATAGTTACACCTATAGCAGTAAGTAGGTGTGTAAGTAGGTGTGTATATATATATATAGTTACACCTATAGCAGTAAGTAGGTGTGTGTGTATATATATATAGTTACACCTATAGCAGTAAGTAGGTGTATATATATATAGTTACACCTATAGCAGTAAGTAGGTGTGTAAGTAGGTGTGTATATATATATATATAGTTACACCTATAGCAGTAAGTAGGTGTGTGTGTATATATATATAGTTACACCTATAGCAGTAAGTAGGTGTGTAAGTAGGTGTATATATATATAGTATATATATATATTGTATATATATATAGTTAGATAGATAGATTGCTATTTTTACGTTAATCGTTATGCTGCATTATTATGCATTTATATATGCATATTTATGTATACAGAGATATATTTGTATATTTGTATATGAGATATATATGTATATTTATGTATATATTGATAGATAAGTACTAAACTATGTATAATGCAAAAGCCATACTAATGAAGATGTTGCTAATGGTGGTGTACTATTTTGACTTTGCTATACTTTAGTTATATTATATATATATTATAAAGTTATATTATAATTATATATGTATATTCATTTTCGGTCGCTGTTTGTCCTAATTATAAAGATCAGGTGAATTTACACGCCTTAAAGACTTACTACGACACATTTTTAGACCTTTAAATGGTGAACCCTGGTGTTTACACACCCCCAAAGTGCCTCAGCGAGCTACAACTGTGAATAAATCTATTTACTCTGCCTTATCTCTCATTCTCTCTTTGCACAGATTTTATTTTTTCGTGCACAAAAGCTCTCTCTTTTAGTGATGCTGAAAATCCTCTGGACAAACTCGCGAATTCCTTCACATGCTGCTGTCCGCGTGTGTGTGTGTGTGTGTGTGTGTGTGTGTGTGTGTGTGTGTGTGTGTGTGTGTGTGTGTGTGTGTTGTGCTCCTTCTTCCCCCCAGATTGTCCAAACAAACCGACGCAGACTGGCAGGCGCCAGCGCTGTGACGTCACCCATTCATCCTGTCAGCCCGGCGCCGCGCGGGCGGTCACCACGGCAACCAGCGACAACAGGCGCGCGCTCCCCACGATCACCTGCAGCATTCAGAGAGCTAGAAAGAGAAAGACAGAGAGAGAAAGAGGGGAAGGAAAGAGAAAAGGCCGTGAGAGGAGGGGAAGGAGAGAGAGTAGAAACACTGAAGTGCGCATTGGAGGCGAATTCCTGAACCGCGTCTTACTCTCTTTTTTTTTCACGTGCCTTTTTTTTTTTTTGTAGATAAGTTGCTTTGCTTGCATTCCATCACAGGCTTCAGTTTTCTGCACAGCGTTAACTTAACGTTTCTGCAGGTTTAGAGCACATTTTGCAATAAATAAATAAATAAATAAAAAGTTGCATTGCATTTTTGTAGAAAAAAATATGTATACAAATATATATAAAATACATTACACGTTGTGGGCATGACAATGCAGATGTGTTTCGAGGTATTTTAATCATTTAATCAATCTTTTATTCAATAATTATCATCATTAATAATTGCAATGCAAAAAGCATGCACGAGCTTTTGCTTTCAGCACCACGTTTATATGCTGTTAACTTTTAGCACTTTTTGCATCGCTTTGCCCTGCTCGGAAAGGTTAAAGCGGTGCAGAATGGCTCGCAGCTGAGGAGGAGACGGTGGGTGGGAGGGGGGTGTTTTGGGAGGGGAGGGGGAGGCGGGGGAGGAGGCTGCAGGACAATGGGCTCGCAGTGCCCGGGACTGTGAGAGAGAATCTCGGCTGGAGCCAGCGAGTCTGGAGCTCCCTCGTGCAGCTTTTGTTCAGCTGCACAAGCTCGCGCTTCCTACAGAGCTCCAACAATCAGCCCCACAGCTGGCCTGCACACAGCCTGTTTACTGCACATCAAGGCAGCGAGGGAGGGAGGGAGGGGGGTGGGATAGGGGAGGGGGGTGAGAGAAAAGTGAAACATATTGCATGAAGTGCAACCACCCCTCACGCCCATATGAACCCAGTCAAAGCTTTAGCAAATTAGGGATTTTTTATTCATGGAGAATTTAATAAGCTATTAAAAAAAACAATTCTGTAAAATTATAGCATAATTGACTGGTTGAGATGTCAGCAAGGTGATTCATAGTTTTGGAGAATCAGAATTGTTTGCAATGGTGGTGCTAAGAATCAGGCATCTGGAGAGTCATCTGACGAATCTGCCCAATACGCTATTTTTAGCAAATCTAATCCTATGGCAAAATAGTCCCCAGTGATCATTTAGCATTATGCATGCTTAAGGCCCCTTATATACAGCTGCTGCAGAGCATCCCACTCTTGTCAGTGGTTTTCTGTGGATGTGTATGTATAGTAGCCCAGACTTTTCAAATGCATTAGAATAAAAAACATTAGTTTTAATAAGTATGTTCAGTATATTGGAATAGTCATAAATCATAAGCTAATCTTAAACCATAAGATATATATGGCACATCGTTCGCACAGTAGCAGCTTGTACAGTGGTTGTTGTCTCGTAACCGTCATATAGGCCTTACATCTTCACCATAGGTCCATAATGTGAAGGATGGTAGACCTCAATAGTGAAACAGTGTTTATTGTGTCTGCCCTTGCATTCCAGAGATGACTCACAACTGCTTCTTTGACTGACTCGGTAAAGCGATGCTTCTGTCCCCCTCTCGTGGGAAGTGTGCGGTCAGTGATAATCATTCTCTGGGGAATCATATCCTGTGTGATCATTTGAGCGGTTGGCTGTGTGAGACGTCGCAGTGTTCAGGGCTGTGTCACACTTAAACCCACACGCACACAGACACACATAGGAATTGTATAATTGCGGGATCAGTGTGTGAGGCATGAGTATAAAAGCCCTTTCTACAGATCACAGAGTCGTCTTATTTATAGGTGGATTTCTCAGTAACTGCTATAAATTGTTTGGTAGCTAATATGAAAAACAGGCCAATCTCAAAATCTCAAAACTGTTACATAACAGTCCAAAATGTACTTAAACCCCGCCCACTAGCTAAAGCCTTTCAAGGCTAAATGTGAGGACTTCTTCGGAGAATGTAGAAGCGAGGCTAAAAAGGCTAAAAGCTACTGCTAATGATGAATGGGTGAAGTACCCCATGTGAGAAGAGCCGAGCGGAAGAAGGGCAAAGGCCTGGGAAGTGTGGCATTGGGAAGAAAGCAAGACTGAATGCTAAATGCTAACCCAGCCAACTGGCTACAATCTCCTCAGGTAGCTGACCACACAGTACTGACTGGATTCCAGGAGCAAAACAACAGTATCTAGTAAGACTTGACAATAATAACACAAAAAATAATTGTAATGTTCTTGTTACAGTGCTAAAAACGAAGCTATGCTATGAGATGCTATGCTGTGCTATATTATGTGGATACTGTGAGCCGTTTTTGAAGCTGAGTTTAGCATTTTCTTCTACAAACTATATATAGGAATATTAACGTGTTTCATTGTGGTGCAAAATAACAGGGTGGTAAACAGGCTTATAAAACTGCATCTGAGCATTTTCCTGAGCATGCTTACTATTTATACATGAAACTAGTAGTTCAAATACCCAATATGCATTCTATAGCAGATTTAAAGGAATTAAAGGAAGGATTTAATGTAAAAATGACAGTTATATTAGTAATAAACAGGCAGATACTTCTATATTAAGTGTGGTGTAGGCTGAAGTACCATTAACAGCATGAATACATTAAAAGAAGATCACTATTATGACGCACAGCACTATTTATTTTATCGCTATCTATTTTCTGTCTATCTTACAGTCTTATTACTCCGCACCCAACCCCTCCCCTTAGCCACGGTCATGGCTCTCTCCAGGCCGTGTCCAACCGAGTGGAAACTATCCCACTGCACAATGGCCGCTCTCTGAATGGCGCTCCAGTGGGCCACCAGCGCTCTGTCACCAGTAGATTGGGAGCTAATTAGAAGCCATTAAGAGCCTTTGATAGTATGTGGGAGCCAAGGGAAATGGGGCTTGGAGAGTATAGTGAGTGTGTGTATGTGTGTGTGCTGTGCTGTGCAGTGTGTGCGGGAAGCTGGCCTAGGGGAAGACTGCCGCTCGCAAGCTGTTGCTCAGGCTGGCCCACAATGAGAGCTCAAAGAAGGGAGGGGGGGAAGTCGAGGTCAGGTGGTCAGTTGTGGATGGCACAGAGAGAACCTTCAAGTACCATTGCAGAGACAGCAGAGGCTTCTCTATCAGTATCCACTAGTCTCTCGGTGTCATGTGAATGCAGGAACATTGCAGAAACAATAGTCAAAAGATCTGTGGATTTAAGTCAGACTGGAATGTGTTTTTTAGAGTATTAGCCATTAGCCATTATCTTTTTTTTTTTTTTTTGTCTTATCAGAATGTCCTGATTCAATTAAACACCCATACATCAGTCTGAGCTTGTTGGATTTGCTCAAAGCAGATACTAAACATAATTCGAGATCGGTTGGAGGGCTCGTTTGCATGTTGTAACTTTTGACAGTTTCAGTATTACAAGAGCCAGTGTTGCAATTAAAGGCCTTGTGCGTACTTTCAGAGAAATGAAGCTTGTGAGGGTTGGCAAAGTTAAAACCACTTTCGCTACTCTCTGAGCTTTCGTTTTGACTGCCGCTTATGTGGGCTTCTGTACTGGAGGGTGGCTCAATGCTACGCTATGGTGATACAGGAGTTGATGAAAGTGAGGGCCACTCCTTAAAGTCGTCCATGTTTTCAGTCGTCTGAAACTCTCACCAATCACATACTTTGTAGCGGAGAGTTTGCTCAGCTTCCATGTGGCCAACGCCACAAATGAAGCATCCTGTTGTCTGCTTTCCACGTAACTACCTCAGATGAACGTTTTCTCTGCGAGACGTCTAATAAGGCCTTAAAGCAACATTATTATGCAGCACTTGTGCTTCAGAGTCATGTTGATGCTCCACTGACTGCATAACCGAGTCATATTTGTGTAATGTTCTCTCAGCTTGTCCAGAAATGCATGCCTAATGCCAGGTGTGGGCTAGATGGCTATAAAGCCCCCCAGCACTGAGCTGTGGAGCAGTGGAAGAACTGTGTTCTCTGGAATGAGGTGGTGAGTGTGATCATCCCTGAACATCTTAACCTCACTGAATGCAACCAAATCCTCATAGCAATGCTAGTTAAATCTACCAAAAATCTAGTAAAAGGCCTTTTTTTCTTCCCTGGACAGTAGAGAAAGTTACTTCAACAAAAGCAGGATAAACTCTTTTTTAATACCCATGACTTTACAAGAAATGATGAATGAGCATGCGTCCCAATACTTTTGCCTACATAGTGTATCTATATTACAATGGCAAAGGCCAATATTGCGATAACGATTAGCAAACAATGTGTTGTGCAGCTGTAGGGCCCTGCTGTGGGCTCAGTGGGTGGACAGATAGGGCGGGGTGGTCTGGGGGCAATGGGGGGGGGGGGCTGTTAAGGAGCACTACAATGGAAGACAGTGTTACAGCTTGTTGGAAATCTAATAACACAGTCTTTTCCGTGGCCAGCGCTCCCCACCTGACACTCATCGTTCACTTGTTTCTCAGGCCTTCATTGGCAGCAGCTCTTCCTCTTGAAGTTAATCTGCGACTGCGTCATCCTCTGGTAACGGGCCGTTTAGTCTTCGGAGTGTGTAATTAGTGTCTGAGAGTGAGGGCCATAAACACTATCTGATAAAGCCCTGTGTTTACAGACGTCCAGCTTAATGGAGTGGAGCTGCAGGATTACTGATTAGCTTTAGAGGAAAGAAGTACAGCCGTTTTATTTGTTTGGTGGTTTTATTGAAAGTTTGTCGTTGATTTTTAACTCTTTAAAGGTCCCATGTGTGGGCCCACACATAAGTTACTCACTCTGGTAACGTATGCATATTAGTTCCACAATAGTTACTGAATAATTCATAGTAGTGACTGAATAACCAAAAAAAAAATCTCTTAAAGGGATACTCCAGCAGCATTTCGGCCCAATGTCTGTCCGGCATGTCTGTATTGTATAGTTGGTTACAATGGACAAGAAGTTACACTTACAGAGAAGAGTTTCAAAGTCGTCTGTGCAAATCAATCCTATTATAACTTTACTTGAGAAAAACAATTGTAACTTTTTAATGTACAAAGTTTATTAAAATGACGTTCATAATTTTTTAAACATCTCTTTACTGTCTTTAACCTCTTGACCCTTGTTTTAGTATCTGTTGTTAACCCTCATGCGGAAACTGTTGTGAATTAGTTGGCAACAGTTTGGGGAGTACCCCAGGGTTATATTTTAGGGCCTATTAAACTGATGTTAATTGTGATAGAAATGCAGTTCTGAAGGTAAAGAAGTGTGGCCTACAGGGTCTTAGGGGCTAATAAAGAACAAGAATAATAACAAGAACCATATAAAACATTGCCAAAAAAGGTGTAATAGGCAGTTTATCCACTTTTTGTATATTATGCTCCAGAAAATGATAGAAAAAAAATATATATTTTTGGAATATTATTAAAAATCCAGATCCATCCAGTCCCTAAACAGGAAGAAACTGGAAAAACATCTGTATCCAAACCTCATTTTTTGAAGTGATATTGTCATCAGTGGTGGTGGCTCAGGTTCTTTTGTGGACACTCCCACATACAATGAAACAGTAAGCCCTTCTGGTTTATTCATCAGTACTGTGTGACAGTGGCAATGTGTTTACAGATATGGCTTTTAAAACAGTGTTTATTTATTTAAATAATTGAATGGTTCTCCAGTTTAGGCGTTAACTCTTATGTCATTGACTTTTCGGTGAGGATGTGTAAAATATTAATGTTAATAAAACAGTTACAACATCATTTGACTTGTTTTAGCCCCATTTACATAAACTCAGATTCATACCTTCTTTCTTTCTTTTTTTCTTTCTTTTTTTTTTTTTTACAAAAAGGTCAACGATGTTCTCTCGTTTTCCCCTAATTTACATCACATTGCCATTGAATGAACAGAGGACCAGGCCATGTGAATGTGTTTGTGTGTGTGTGTTGACCAGCTGCTCACAGCTGGGACATAATGGTTGAGTTTTGGAGGGAAAGACCTCAGCTACCAGGCAGCTGTCACCACCAGCAGGGAAGAGTGTAAGAGGCTAAACACCCCATGCAGCCTTCTGCTTTGCTGTGTTTATCACTGTGAGAGTGGCCTACTTACAGCACTACTCCTATTTTATTTAGCCGTTTTTCCTGGGGATAACTTTACCTGACTGAAATGTTTGGTATCTCTGATATTTTCAGACTGATAAAAAAACATTTGTCTTTTTTAAAATAGTTAAACATCCAGACATTTGATCTTCACTTAAACTGAACAACACTGGAAGATGGAGGTGATATACTTAAATGTTTTTAACATTTGAAATGTGTGTATAAAAACAATATTTTCCTGTGAGGAAAAGGTCAGGACACCTCCCACATGTACTATTACTACTTAAAATGTCTAAAATTAGAGTCAGGTGCAGCAAATCAGCTGCAGGTGATTAGAACATCATTAGAGAGGATTCTGGAGTCTGTCGTATTTAAACCTCAGACACTTAGTTGGGTTTCCTCTTGGTTGGTAAAGTCAATGTTATCACCATGGCCAGATCCAAAGCGCTCTCTGAGGCCTTCAGAAAGAAGGCTGTAGATGCAGAGGAGTCTGGGAAGGGGTAGAAAATCATCTGCTAAATCTTAATCATTTACAAGTGCAACATCTGACCAACATGGCAAGATCAGCCGTCCTAGCAAGTTCAGTCCAACCGCAAACCACAAGATGTGTAAGAAGTCTCCAGCAATCCTAGAATGTGACCACAGGATCTACAGGTAGCTCTTGTTACAGCTGTAGTCAAAGTACAGCATCTGCCACAGGAAAGACACCACACACTCTTGCCTTGCTGTCTAAAAAAAAGTCAGAGCAAGACTAGTTTTCCAGAGAAGAACTTTATTTGAAAATAACTAAGTAATTATCCAAACCAAATGCTGGGAATCTCACATCTTTGCTAAGCTCCCAGTTTCATGCATTACATCACATTACATTTACGGCATTTAGCAGATGCTCTTATCCAGAGCGACTTACAAAGTGCTTTGCTATTTACCCAAGAAAACCGTAGCTAGTTAGAATAGACTAATATGCTCTTTAGTATATATATCTACATGTACTGTAGATCATGATTTGTATATTATTTGTTATGTTTTATTATTATGTCTTAAAACAATTTCTACCCAATTTCCCTCCTACATTTTTAAAAAGCCAATTACCCAATCAACTCGTTAGTACCCCTCCCCCCTCCCCCCATCGGATGAATTGCACCCGGAGGGTGCGGACTGACACATGCTTCCTCTGACACATGCTTAACCAGCCATGCCTCTTTTCGAACTGCTGCTAATGCAATGTCACCAGGCAACCAACACGCCTTGAGTTAAGCACCGGGTACCCAGCTCTGATGCATCGTCTGTGCCGGCCAACATCACACTGAAGTGATGCATGGAAATAGAAAGCCATCTACCCAGCCAATAGAGAGCTAGGCAAATTGTGCTTTCCCAGGCTTCAGCTGCTGATGGCAGGCAGCAAGGCCCAGGAATCAATCTAGCAATCCTCCGATCATGGGTATATGATAATTATTAAATAACTTATATATTATACTAAATAATGTCTAAGTTTTCCAGGTTGTAATATTTGTTATCACTTTCCATTAAAATGTCAATAAAAAAATGATACATTTGGGAAATCTAATGCAGGCTGTCTCACAAACAGTCCACAGAACAGTATCTGTGTGTCTCTGCCTGTCTCCTAGAGCTGCGAGTGCTACGTCGTATCTGGAAGTATCTCCCTGCTTGAGCCCAGTCATATTTGTGTTGCACCTGCGAGATTCAGAATAGCGTTTGTGTGCACACTGAATTGAACCTCCTCTGCCTTGCCGTTCTCATGAGCCCCTCACAGCTGCGCTTGGTGACTCAGCTGATCCTGGACCAGTTCACCGCCCGTCCACGCTGTGCTCGGTCAATAGAGGCCGCAAACACGCAGCTGACCTAGAGGCCCACGCTCGGAGCGGGCCAAGAGCCTAGAGACGAGCGCGATGGTGGCAGCTGTGGACCCTTCACAAAGCTCTATTCAGTGCATTGGAGGGCCGGAGGAGGACAATGCCTGGGTCTGGCCACTCATTCCTCCTCAGTTCCGCACTAAGATTAATTCCTCAAATCCGTTTTTCTTTTTTTTTTCTTTCTTTCCCAGTGGCAGTCTCCCAGAATGGAAGGCCCTTCTGTTCGCCAGTGTGTATTGTGCTGGTTACCCGACAGAGAAGCCCATAGACGCCCTTGACAAAGTGGACACGGAGCAGGCCTTCCCAATGCCTCTGTCCTTCTTAGGTCACATATATAATCTGGATTATTCTGGATTTTAAGGCTTTCCCACTTCAGACAATTAGGTGCTCTCAAGGCCTTTTAGTTCTGCTTGAATGGATGTGGAGAATGATCTGTGATTTACTCCAGGCAATTCTCGTCTTCATACCAAGATCTTGCTGTTGTTACAAGACAAGCTTTTATTTCCGAAGCCGCGCTGTTTAATAAGAGGCATGTATCTTAAAAGCTTCTCCAAAAAGTTTGCCACCAATCCATGGAGCCCTTCAACCAGGCAAAGAACCGTTTCAGCATTCAAGTGGTTCATTGAGTTGTCATGGTTTCATAAAGAACCACTGCCTTTACTTGCCCATGTGGGGCCCTGGTTTCACGTTGGCCCACATGTCCACCAGGATCAGTGATGAGACCAGATCGGGTTAAACATGAGCCCCATCTGGGCTGTACACTGCATTTGGGCCCTAGATGGGACCCATGTGCGATTAGGGTGGGCTGTTACGATAGGGCCCATTTGAGACCATGCCCACATTCCACCCATGTGAGCCCCATATTAGCATGTTTTCTGGGTTTACAGCTCATGTGCTCATGTGGGGCCTGAATGGGTAGGAACCAGAAAGTTTTGTCTGTGAGTACCATGTTGGCACCCCATATGGATGCCCACCAGGGTCAGTGATTGGACCAGAATGGGTTAAACATGAACCCCATCTGGGTTGTACACTGCATATGAGGCCTAAATGGGACCCATATCAGATTAGGGTTGGCTTTAACGATGGAGCCCATTTGGGAAGTCCAACTGGGTCCCAGGAACAATGCATGTACAAACCCATATAGAGCCCATGCCAACCTACAACCCACCTAGCCCACGTTCCACTCATGTGAGCCCTGGGTTTCCAGCTAACATGCTCATGTGGGGCCTGAATGGGTAGCCCAACTGGGAACCAGAAAGTTTTATCCTCAGGTTCCATGTTGACCCCACATATGGATGCCCAACAGGGTCAGTGATGAGACCAGGATGGGTTAAACATGGACCCCATCTGGGTTGTACACTGCATATAGGGCCTAGATGGGACCTATGTGAGATTAGGGTTGGCGGTAACAACGAGGCCCTTTTGGGAAGTCCAACTGGGTCCAACTGGTCCAAAAACGCATTTACCATCCCACTCAGAGCCTATGCCCACCTGGCCATGTTCCACCCATGTGAGCCCTACATGGGCCTGTTGGCTGGGTTTAACAACGGTGTTTCTATTTTGGACCAAAATCGGCCCAACTGTAGCCATCTGTGGCTATTTTCCAGCACCCAGATTCGAACAAAGTCATTGCTGTTACTCCACGCAGTACGTGGGCTGAATGAAAGCAGTACATGTGGGGCAGAACTTTCTGAGGTGTTGTTATTCTGTTTCAACCCACTCATCACATACCTTCGATTTCAGTTTCAAGTTTACTATTCAGTCTTAAAACACCTTAGTGGATTTTGGAATTTGGATGTTTGGCTATTTAAAAAAAGAATAGCCACCTATCAAAACACAGCCACCTCTCTCCTGAGAATGTGAATTGTGACGTGTTGTGCTGTTTCGCAAGCTCAGGATGAACAGGATGAACATTTTGCAATGAAGGATTCACCGGTCTTCAGGCCACAATCGCTCACTGTTGACTCACTGCTTTTCTTTCCTTAACTGAAACTGCAAGAGCTATGAAATCAGCTCCCGGACAGGCAACAGAAGCCTCACCTGTATCAGGTGTTGCTGTGCAGCGCCCTTAGTTCCTATACACGCACACACATACACACACAGCACACAGGTGTTTAGCCTGCAGCTTTAAGCCCGTCACAGGTGAGGCTTCTAAGCTATTCCACCTATGTGTGTGTGAAACCTCTAGGAGTGTTGCCTTGAGCTGCTGAGATCAACGTTCTGACTCACTCTGCTTTCAGGTGGATAAAACACAGGTGACCTGCGTCTTATGCATTAATTAGGGACCTATTAGAATCTAAGGAACGGTATTTAACTCAGATGACTTTACATTTGTATAGATAAATGATACAGCAACTGGTAACAGAGCTTTTAACACATCTTTACATCCATCTGCTCAGTTTAGTCAACCATACATATTGAGTTGAGCCTCAAAAACATTAGCAAATGAGCAGCAGCTGATTGTTTACTGTTTATCCCATCTGCAGGTTTAGAACCCCTTTTTTACATGGAGGAGGCCTTCCAGTTGTCAGACCCCTGACCATAGAGGACTCTGGTGTAGAGAAACCATGTTTATGTCTGTGTCAAAGAAAGAACTGAAAAATAAATTTACTCAGAACTGTGTTTTTATGTGGTGGGATTTTACAGCTCTAGACCGGCCCTACGGTCTAACTGCCAAACTAACCGCCTATCTGACTAAGGTGATCAAATGTCTTCAAATCCCAGCAAAAGCTCACCGCTCCATTGTCAAAAGCTTTCCAGTCTGGGGACATCATGTGATAGGGTGAGTTCTAACCTACAGATGGGAACAGACTGAAGGGGAGGAGCTACATACTAAACATCTTACACAATTATATAATTCTATAAATACAAAAACATTTATTCAGTTTTTGAGGCTAAACTTAAAATGTCTTGTTGACCAAACTGAAAATATTTGACTAAATTAAGTTGAGTTAACTCAAAATGCTTTGTATTAAGTTTTTTTTACAAGGTGGTATTGGTTAGTAAATAAAATGGCTGAGTTGTGGACATCATGACCCCTGGTTTCTATCACAGCCACTGTGAAGTTTCTCTATAATCCATTCTAAATTACAGTATTTACTTCCCAACAATTGAATTTTGCAGACAATTTGTAACCCACCCTTCATTAACAGCATCAAGGCTGCATCCTTTTCTAGGCCTTCACCAATCATACAATCAGATGTGGTGTATATACACACAGGTAAGGCCTTAACAGCCTAAAGGACCAGGCAAATCAACAAAATACATACACAGTGTGAGCAGATATATACATATGTTAAAAAGGTCATAAAAATGTCAAATGTTCAGTTCTGCATTCAGTGGAGGTTCCCTTTTTTGAATGGCTCCTATGTTCACTTATTTACATAAACGAAGTTTGGGAAGTCTGAAGATGGGATCTACTTTGCCTATACATCGAGAACATCTAGAAAGGTTTAGAACTGTTGTTGGTGCTATTTTACATTTGAGGAACATCAGCTTTTTCTCGCATCGGATTGAACCTCAGCATGTATCTTCTCATGCTGTGAGGACTGATGCATAGTCCGAAACCATTTCAGTATCATTGCAGCCATACCTAGATGGGACCCTTGTGATATTAAGGTGAGCTGTAACGATGGGCCACATTTGGGAAGCCTAACTGTAACAAATTCTGTACAAACCAACTCAGAACCCATGACCACCTGGAACCCACCTGGAACCCAGCTAGGCCCTGTTTCACCCATGTGAGCCCCACATGAGCATGTTGGCTGGGTCATGGCCTCACTTTTACACCTGTTGTAAACAGTCAGCTGCCCGAATCTACTCCTTTGTTTCTCTTACTTAAGTTACTATTTCTGAAAAATGCTGTTTTTGGGACCACAAAGATGATATTAATGCTAGCATGTTTGTGTGTGTGTGTGTGTGTGTGTATGTGTGTTTGTGTATGTGTACTGCGGTGCTTTAATGAGACAGACAAGTGTATAGGAATGAATAGCAGTGAGGAAGCAGGATGCGTCCCATCTGTCCATCAGTGAGCCCTGTGCATTCTCACGGTAAAAGAATGTGTCCTCTGCATACACACACACACAGACACACACACAAACACACACACACACACACAAACACACACTGACCTCCTGCTCTGCTTCCTCAAGCGTCTGTACAGCAACGCATCTCCCACAGACACACACATCAGAGTAATGCTATCCTCATTCCCACAGCAACGGCTGAGCCATGCCACACACTAACACACTCACACACACACACATATGCACGTACACGGCTGCAAGGCCCAACTTCCAGGAACCCGTTTGTGTGAAAGTGGGAGCAGAAGGTGTCCTAGTTTTGCATTCACAGCTCTCTTTTTTTTCTTATTGTCTTGGCCGTTTACAGTTACAAAAGAGGGAGTGAACGTGGTATGTGTGTATTCATGTGTTGTAGAGTCTCTGCATGTGTGTGTGTATGTGTGTGTTCATCTGTGAGTGCAGTGACACTTTCAGGGTGTTATCCTGCAAAATTAGGATTTTTTCACATTATATTTTCACAGAATTCCTTTATGAAAACGCAGTCTAGCTTTAGTCATATATTAAAATAACAACATCCAGTCTCCAATTGAAATACACTATATGTCCAAATAGTTGTGGACACCCCTTCTAAGGAATGCATTCAGCTACTTTAAGTTGCACCCATTGCTCACACAGATGGGCAAACACACACACAGCTTGTCTAGACTCTGTATTGCCAATAGAATAGGACCTACTGGCGCCATTCCTAATGCCAGGCGTGGGCTAGAGGGGTACAAAGCCCCCCAGAATTGAGCTGTGGAGCAGTGGAAGAACTGTGTTCTCTGGAATGATGGATGTTGCTCCATCCAGTACTTTTGGGATGAGTTGCGGAGTTAGGGATGAGGTGGGGAGGTGATCATCCGACGTCCTGACCTCATTAATGCTCTTGACACGGAATGCAATCAAATCCTCACAGCAACGCTTTACTAAAATCTAGTAGAAAGCTTATGTATATGCATATGGGGTCATGTATATGACCCCACGTCATATACAGGGGCCATGTATATTGTGTGTGGTGGTGTTAGTGGGAATGCAAGGGGGCAGAATGAAGGGAAGCCGACAGTTTGTGACAAAAGCGGGACACATTCCTTAACCCTCTCTCTCCCTCTCTCTCCCTCTCTCTCTCTCTCTCTCTCCCTGGGAAAATCAAACAGGTGGTTATGGCCTGTTGGAAAGGCTGTGTGGAGTGGAGGTGGCCTGTAACACAGGCGGTTGGGGAGGGTGAGTATGTGTGTGTGTGTGTGAAGCTGGGTTGCCTCTCCTCCCCTGCTTTAGAGCACTGCAGCACTGCTCAGTGAAAGAGGGCCACTCTCATTACCATCTGAATTCTGGGAACGGCCAGGACACCACAGATACACCCTGACCGGCCGCCCATATGGTGCGCGCTTGGCAACCACAGGAGGACCCCCCTCAAACACATTCTCACGTGCACACACATACGCACCCTTACTCACACACAGACTCGCACACATTCCCACACAGATTTGCACATGTTCTGTCCTTCCTCCTACAAACAGTAAACAGACTTCACACACACTGGAGCTTAAAGTACCAGTCAAAAGTTTGGATACACTGTACACTTATATGAGTGCATGCTTTTCAGTCCGCACGAAACCAGTAGACACTAAACATAGTTTTAATGGAAACCAGTGGACAGGTGCTTCTTTTAGAAATGTGCTTTGAGTAACCAAGGTAACCGACCAATCAGGATGCAATATTACACTCTTAAATCAAGCTGTATTTTCCTTGGCGACAGCGACTCAAGAAAATATGGTGTTGTTGACACAAGAGAGCAGCTCATCACCTCCAGACTCTGCTAGTTATGGGAATACGGGTTGCTACTGGTTGCTCCCTAGTGGCTTATACCTCTCTTCTCCATCCTCCACTCCCTCTAAAACAGGCCGGACTCCCTTAGCTGAAATAAACAGGAGCTAAACACACAAGAGGGGGCAAGGCTAAAAGCTAACTTGCTACAATTCTTACAGTTTACTAACAGCACATCACGCTGAGAGGACAGAACGAGAGGACAGCAGCACTATCACAGTAGAATGGGACTCTCTGGAATATCCATGAACCTTTTGGCACTATGCGTAAAGCTGGGCATGGGCTAAGGGGGTAAAAAAGCCCCCCAGTGGAACTGTGTTCTCTGGAATGATGGCAGGTGCTTCATCCAGTACTTTTGGGATGAGTTGGGGAGTTGAGGACAAGGTGGGGTGGTGATCATCCAACATTCTGGACTCACTAACGCTCTTGTCGCTGAAAGCAATCAAATCCTCACACCAATGCTCCTCCAAAATCCAATCTAGTAGAAGCCTTCTTTCTTGGACAGTAGAGCTAGTTACTCCAACAAAAGCAGGATAAACTCTTCTTTAATTCCCTTAATTCTGGGTACAAATGAAGAGATGTCCCATTACTTTTGTCCAAATATTGTATTTACATGTCAAAGAACTTAAAATACCCAAATGCATGCATTCTTTGGCACCTTTCCTACTACTGGAATGTTTCCTGTCTACCCAAACCTTTAATAAGGTGTCACAAAACACCCCAGTCATGACGTAGAACTTCACCAGCAGGACACCACACCAACATCCTTTCCTGTTTTTCTGTGAGGAGAATCGACTGTGCAACGTGATTAGCTGGTAGGGCTTTGGATTCTTCTTGACGCACCGTTTACAAAGTGCAAATGAATGGAGACTCACCAAAACACACTGACATCCCACCTCGCCTGTGTTACTGCGTCATCCTGTGATCGATTGCAAATAGCTCACTGTTTGTGTAAATTGTGTGCAGACTTCAGCACCTGTCCCGAGACCACCCAAATGTAGCGAGTGGCTCAGCGAGCACTGAGAGAGATGGCGAAGGGAGGGCTCATGAGCGAATGCTTCTAGGGCAGCAGCGAACGCCAGCACTGGTGTTGGTGTTTCTTGGCCTCTAGCCTTCTGGGGAGGCTCAGCTGTACAGTGTATTTCAGTACAGTGTAATCTTGCCCATTCTCATATGGGCTGTACTCTGAGAACACTGAAAATAGCCTTGAATAAGGCATGTTCACAATGTTGTAAAGACAACCTCTAGTTGCTTTATGGTTAGCAGAGGGCTGGTAACCCTAATGTTTTTTTAATATTTATTAAAACTAGACCTGGTGCCTCCCCAAACGGCCAGAGGGTTCATCTAAGCAGTCATGGCAACCTGATTTTTTGCCTTTGCTGCATTCTCATTATTACCAACATGGCAACCTGGCACCCAGGGGTTCTGCAAGTACTTTTAGCATATGTGAACTATGAGTCAGAAACGTGATGGCTCTTCCAAAAATCCCAAATGTCAACAATCAGCCAACACACATCTGGTGTCTGAGGTTTGCTTCTCTAATTTTGCACTACAGCTAATATAGGCTAATGCTAGTAAATATGTTAAAAAGTGTTCTTTAAGGGTTCTTTTGTTAATAACTACAGTTGATAACTATTCAAAGACTCATTTGTTGTTCTACAAGTTGGTGGAAAACCTATTAAAAACTCAGCACTGCACTACAATATATGGACAAAAGTATTGGGACACCTGCTTAATCATTGTTTCTTCTGAAATCAAGGGTATTAATATAAAGCTTTTGTTGGAGTAACTGTCTCTACTGTCCAGAGAAGAAGGCTTTCGAATAAATCTTAGAGGATCATTGCTGTGAGGATTTGATTGCATTCAGCAACTTCTGTGAGGTGGGGTCTGGACGTTGAGCGGTGAGCACCGCAGGACATCCTGAATGTATTGGATGGCGCACCAACCATCATTCCAGAGAACACAGTTGCACTGCTCCACAGCTCAATGCTGGGGGCTTTACACTCCTCTAGGCCACATCTGGCCATGGGCATGGTGCCAATGGGTTCATTAGATTCAATAGGTTTATCTGCTCCAGAGTAGTTTCCTACAGGGACTAGACAAGCTGTGTGTGTGCATTTGCACATCTGTGTCAACAATGAGTACAAAACAGCTTATCTGCTGCTCCTGATCATGACTCTTCTTCTTTCCGTACATGCTCATTAGGTTCATCTCTCCTACACGCAGCAGCTGTACGGCCACATGCTCGAATTCATTTCGCAACATCCTCTCTCTCCCCACCCTTCCCTGGAAATATCCCTGCTTATTTTGCATCACTCTCGCCCTCCCTTCCTCCCTCACTCCCTCCCTCCCTCTCTTTCTCCACCCTTCTAAGTGTTATTACTGAAAAAAAGACGCCTTGACACCCCAACAGGTGCAGGGCTGAGTCATCCTCCCTATTTTACAAATGCCCATGTGTGTGTGTGTGTGTGTGTGTGTGTGTGTAAAAGAGTCTGTGTGTGTGCCTGACTCACAGTGGCCGCTAAAGGGATCCTCTGTGACAACAGCAAAAATCACAGGTACATGTTGTAATCCATCGGCCACCCCCCCTCTATTTCTGCCCACTAACCCAGCTGTCTGAGTGTTTACCGTCAGTATGAGACACACACACACACACACACAGAAATTTACACATGCACAAAACAAGCAGCATGACTCTTGAGTTTCCAGGCTTACATTCTCCACTGAGTGAGTAAGTGTGTGTGTGTGTGTGTGTCCTGGCTGACGTGCCTGTGCAGTGGCTTTGACTCCTTGCACAGCTGGCTGTAATCTCAGTGTCTCTGGAGAAGAGCAGGCCGCGTGTCAGCGCTAACTGTGTCTGTCTCTCTCACACGCACACACACATACACACACACTCATACACACACAATGATAATCAGCTGCAGCCTGCTAAACTCCTTATCTCACTCACATACACAATCAGCCTCAGTCAATACTCTCTCACTCTCTCTCTCTCTCTCTCTATATATATATGTGTGTGTGTGTGTGTGTGTGTGTGTGTGTGTCTTGGTGGCCTCCCTCACTTGTCTCCTTCTTGCATGGTCCCTCAGTGTGTGAGGACGTCCTGCTGTAGGCAGATTTACTCACGTGCCATATTCCTTCCATTTGGTAATAATGGACTTAACTGAACTCTGTGATGTGTGAAGGGTTCTTTTGTCTTCGTGTAGCAAGCAATATTGATTAACCAGTGACTGGACCTTCCAGACAGGTGTCTTTATACGACAATCACTTGAGACACATTAACTGCACTACTGTGAGACTACTAGCACCAACTGTCTGCTGGATCTTTGTTGAAGGGGGTAAATATTCAGCAGTCACTTAGGACATGTTGCTACCACCACCATGTTTAACAGCAATGTAGACTCTAGACAGTACAACTGGTGTGCCACCAGCTTCCAGTGCATGGCAGGGCTGTGTCTTGGTGGTTCCTGGCTGTTAAGCGTTGTGCCATGTGGGGCCTGTATGGTTAGCCCAACTGCGACCCAGAACGTTTTGCCCACATGTTCCCTGTGGACCATACATATGGATTCTCCCCAGGGTCCCGCCAGGGTCAAAGACGGGACCAGGAAGGGTTAAAAATGGTCCCCATCTGGGTTGTACACTGCACATGGGGCCCATTTGGGAAGCCCAACAGGGTCCCAGTAACAACACAAATGTACAAACCCACTCACTCACCCATGCCCACCTGCTACCTATGTGAGCCCCACATAAGCATGTTGGCTGGGTGAAAGTGCTGCTCTTCAGGGTCTAGAGCATCTGCCTTGAGGAGAAATTTCCATAGGCTGTGAAGTGTCCTAGAACAAGAGAATGGTCATATTCACATCTACACTCTCACACATGTGTACAGGCCGCAGGTCTCCACATCTGTCGCCAGTTAAACCTCCCTCTGACGCCATGCAGATGATGAATTCATCTCTGATCTGAAGCGTACTCTGCTAGAATAGAAAGATAATTTACCTTGTGATTAACAATAAATATCTTCTCCAGCTGGATGCCTGTAATCACACAACTTTCCAAAGCGGAATGACGTGCCATGTTTCATTACGGGCCAGCAGATGGGAAGTCTTTGGAAGCAAACAATATGATAAAAAAGCGGGAACGAGAGAGTGAGAAGAAAGAGAGAGCAAGAAGAGAGAGAGAGAGAGAGAGAGAGAGAGAGAGAGAGAGAGAGAGAGAGAGAGAGAGAGAGAAGGAACATGTTTGAATGAGAGCGGGTGAATGAATGACCAGAAAGAGATGGAGAGAGAAACAGGACCTTCTCCTTCTGTAAGGCTCTCTGATGTAGAGGCTTCTTCACATGCTAATGGCTCATTTCTTTAGCCACAGCACTGTTAGCATAACAATGGCAGCAGAGGGAAGGAGCTAAACTCCAGCTTTCTTTGGGAACGAAACACGTCTTTTCTTCTGGACAAATGCTCTTCCTCCTTTGTGAGGCCAGTGAATGCCGTTAGTAGCCACTCCGCTTCGTGATCAAAGGCTTCACTCGAAATGAGTTCGAAATGACCAAAGCTGTGGAGGGGGATAAAGCAGCGTTTCTGACATTCCATTTAAAGACATAATCAAATTGAGTGTGAATAGAATCCACAGCTGTGTGTGTGTGTGTGTGTGTGTGTGTGTGTGTGTGTGTGTGTGTGTTAGAGGATTCCTTTAAAATGTAAAATATCATCAGAATGTGCTCTAGATCTGCCCAATCATCTGCTTGCTATCACAACCCTGTTATTATGGCTCCAGTTCCTGAGATAAGCTCATCTCCACTGGGTGTGACTTATAAGTCATTGGTGCTCGTCCTTGGACTGTCCTTTGGCGTTACTTTGTGTTAAATCTGCTATCAGAGACAAGCACACTATCTTTATTTTCATTTCTGCTGCGAGTGACCTCTCACAGGGTAATGTGCACAGACCGTGAGGTCTCACTGACCTTCGATAGACTTGTATAAGATTCCACAACAGCAGTGGTTTGTTCCTCTCTTGTGAATTTCACTTGTTCTGGTGGAATAAGAACATACCCGAATGAGCAGAATACACACAGTAAACAAATAAACTAGCAAACTACCACTACATGATATACATGTCTCCCTTGATTTTGTCCCTGAAAACACTCAGCCGATACAAAAAGATTCCTAAGACAGGTCCTCAAGGTCCCAGGTAAACAGTGTTGCAGTCCTGAGTACTGGCACTTGTAAACGGTGACTCTTGCAATTAGCTACTGCTTCTGTTCCTGTTGTCTGTTATGTTGCCAAAGAGAGTCCTGAATGGGCAACAATTAGCGCTTCACTTAGCCTATTAACACCTCCGATACCCCCCTCACCCACCCTTTATGCACGTCCACTCAGGGTCCAGCTGCAGCTTTCACCGGAGCACTGAAGTGCAAAGCGTCCTGAGGTTGAGTGGGCTTCCTGAATCCCACAATATGATCTTCTACACTTCTGGAGAACTTCCCAAGAACTTCCCAAGGAGATTGCCCAAAAATATAACAAAGGTAGACAAGGTAAACAAGTACAACAAAGTAAAGCAAAGTAAGGTAAACAATTTGACATTGAGAGATATTTGAGAGATACTCTTGAAGGCCTGCTGTACCACTGTAGCAGTCACGTCGCTATGTTTAGAGCTGTTTCCTTGTTTACTATTCATGACACACTGCTAGTATGTTGTGCATTCCCTTCATTTCCTGCATAAAAGTGCATTCACTTTCTACACAATCCGCTAACAGTACATTAACTACCACAGTATACAGAAAATACTGTATAGTAACCTCACCTGGGAAGATCCGAACAGTGTGTCCACTGGTGCAAAGTTGGTGGGGTGGCACGCCCACTCTACTTCTTGATATTATGCAAAATGTTGTAATTTGTAACATATACACAGTCAAATCATATATATCAATATTATGACCACTCCTGGTTTGGAATAAACTCGGCCTGGGACGTCACAGATGCCACCTGACAGAGTTTACTGCACATATAAATAAGCAAGCACACCAGTCAGTTGTAGCAGAGTGCAAAACGATCATCATGGGCAAAGTATGCGATTTGACTGATGTCCAAAAGAGCATCATAATATGGTACCAAGTAAGGTTTGGTATAATCTTGGAAACCTCTTACTTTGTGGGATGTTCTGGAGCTGCTGTAGTAAAGGTGTACTAGAACAGACGTCTTGCACATTGAGTGCTGCCCAACGGTATAACCGTGGAGGTTCTTGATGCCAGAGAGGAACGTCAACAAGTGGTACAGAGCAATCAATGCACCACTGTGGACCAGGACCCCTTCCATCACCTAATACAGTCATACCACAATGTCTCACTAGTGTCACCTGAGCCAAAGGTGGTTATTCCCAGTTTTAGGTAGGTGATCATAATATTCTGATATAACCGTACATATGACATTTATATATAAATAACACACAGCAACATGACTGCTACAGCTTGCAAGCAGTGCTGTGGAGCAGGTACAGCAGGCCTTAATAAGTATCTTCTCCATATCTTCTAAATATCATTTCTGGTGTCTGGTATCTATGTTACTTTACTTTGCTTTACTTTGTCGTACTTGTTTACCTTCTGCAGTTTTTATATGGTTGGGCAATCAGCTTAAACCTGTAGATGGGCAGCAGGACATGGCTAACTTACCCTGCACCTGTTCTGAAGATGCAGTGTGTTAATACTGAGTGCTAATACTTTCACTGTAGGCTTTTTGGTTGTCCTAATTTTGCATAAGAATTGCTTTCGATCACAATAGCACTATTTAGCTAATAGGGATTCTGAATGCAGCTTGGAATTGGTTAATGTGCGTCTGTGACGTGCGACTTCACTCCTAATTAAACTATAAAAGAGCTATCTCACTGCATTCATGCTACAGCGAGAGTAGCTGCTAGTGACCACATCAATCCCACCACTTTAACACCTACTCTTCTGAAGTGACACTTAGCCCTGTTGTTGTAATGCTAATCACCATTTTCCCCGGGCGCTATGTGTTCAGACAGCAGACTACGGGTGGGCTAACGCTTTTAGCACATGTCGTGAACACGGCCACAGTCAGTAACTTAAGCTTTAAAGAGTATTTTTACAAACTTCAGAGGAAGTTACAAGACTTGCTTTCTAGAACGAGACACGGTGGCATTCCTCAAGTGGTAACATTGCTATAATTAGCTCAAAGCAGACTCCGAATTTAGATGCTCTCAATGAGCCAGTGAAACATTGTTCCAGTCCTCTAATGTGGCGAAGATATGGGCTAAACAGCATTTGAACTCAGGGCTATTATTAAAAATGTATGTGTGTACAGCATGCATGTGCACACAGCCTATATTTTGCAGAGCACACACACAGCTAGCATTGGCTGCTGGTAGCACATCACACATCTGTTGCAGCAAAGTAAGAGAGAGAGAGAGAGGGAGAGAGAGAGAGGGAGAGAGAGACACAGAGGGGCACCGTGGTGACCGGGCGGCTCCATGGCGACAGGAGGCTGCCCCACTGGTGCCAGTGTGTGTTTTTTACAAGGCGGTGAATAATAACACACAGCTGGCCGCGTGGGAACAGCTGCCGCTAACATTGCTAACGCCCTAAATCTCTCTCTCCTCTCGTTCTGCACTCTCCCTCTATCTCGCTCGCCCTTCCTCCCTCGCTTCGGGGCTCCAGACTCACTGGAGCCGAAGCTCCACAACTCACTTCCTCTCCGCAGCCTTTACTTCCTGTGATTTGATGGGACTTCCTGCCATGCCTCTGTGATCAGGCCTTGAAGAGGCTCCTCTCTCCACGCTAGGCTTCCTGCTGAACGGACAGCTGCGGAGATAATTCCCGCTTTCCGCTTTGCTCAGGGAATTCCTCTCCTTTTTTTCACTCCCTCTCACATTTAATGTCTTTCTCATTTCTCTCTCCCCCTGCTTTGTTGTTGCTTTTTCCATTTTTTTGATGTGCAGCTGGTGACCTGTTCTTGCTAATCTGGCTAATATTTTGAACATCGTGACGCAGTGCAGTGTCAGCAGCTGTGAGGGAACACTGCAACATGAAGGCTACGTTTACTCTTACAGCCTAATGATTGTTTAATAGTCCAACTAACACTTTAATTGGAATGAAAAACCAAAAATAACCCTCAATTGCAGTGGTTCTTAGTGACCCACAGCCAGTCCGAATTGTGATGCTAACTGGGTTGGACTGCCTTGGGATTTCTTTATGCATTCTTTTAATGCACTTTTATTGCATATGGGCCTGACTGCTATCATGCAACGCAGTTAATGTGGTGTATTTTGGTGGTTTGTTGCTTCGAGGCAACAACTTGCAAGTTACAAGCATGTATAACAAAATTGAAACTTTAAAATGTTGTAAAAAAAAAAAAAAACACCAATTTTTAGGGATGTCCCAATTCAATCCAGTGGATTGAGATCGGGGCTAATCCAGTAATACTTTAATGGATCGGGTACTGGCTATTTTAATCCCAATCCCTATCCTCCCTGAGTCTTTGAGCAAGATTTTAATTAGCAAGAAATTAATGAGTTTCTCCTATATCTCAGTGTGGTGCCTGTTGGGTTGGATCTGATTACCATAACAAACAGTTAATATGGCATGTCTTGGGGTATGTTATCTTGAGATAATGCATTGTAACAATGGAGAGAAATGGTACTAGGATACACCTGTATAGGGTATTCTCTTCAGATTTCCAAGTTTGAGTGCATGGAAACAACAGAATCAGAATCTGAGAATGGAATACAGTAATTCGGGAAATAAGCAAGAAATGAATGATGAAAACTAGTACCCGAAGCGCTACTCTCCAAACCTGCAAACCTCCAAATTCTAGAGGAATTCCAGAAGTAAAAGAGGCCATGATTCACACTCTCTCAAAATAGTCTGGGAATGTTTCTTTTCTTACTCCATTTGTTCATTTCCCTCGCCAGGCCGCAGCTGGCCACGGAGGCCAACATCCTCGACACTATGAAGCGCTTTTCAAAGTGCAGCACCAGAGCTGTTTGTCTAAATTTGGCATGTACAATAGCGTGGATTGGCGGTAAATGGCTCGTATTGTGCTGGAATGCCGAAGGTGGAAAGGTCAGCGTCTCCGCAGGAGGCGAGCATTGAACGGTACATGACGTCTGTGCGGCTTGTGCGGTGTGTGTATGAGCTAGGTGACCCAGACAGACGGGGGAAAAGAATGAGTTTGAATAAGGTTTCAATGATATCAAGTCAATATGCTTGCAGTTACCGTTACTCTATGCCTAAAAACTATGCCTTGTTTTTTCCAGATGGAGCACAATCACAGTTCTGAGAGGTGGTCTGAGGGAACCCCCTACCCTCTTGGTATATGGATTTGTGCAATTTTACACAAAGCTACAATAACTTGTAAAATACTTCAACCAACAGCCATCAACTTGTCTGAGACATCGCAATAACAAGCCAGCAAGCCTACTACTTTGTCTTTCTTCCATTAACTTTCCTCTGGAGGTTCATAACTTTCTACTTATACCCCTATTGCCACACACAAGCTTACTGAAGGACAGAATAGCGTTAGCATAATCGAGTTTTGCTCATGTGGTCATTCAGAGCATCACTTTGCTCAGCCTCAGGCCTGCAGACAGAAAAAGGACAATATGCTGTACTAGTGGTTAGTGAGGGATGGGGGATTAATTTGGACTTGCATTCCTCCACATGCTGCTCACACACACTGTCCTTATCTCCCTGATTACACACGCACGCACCGACACACACTCCCACCATGTGTTGTCCTCCTGTCCCTCTGCTTTGCCCATCTGCTCCCTGGGGCCATGTGTGTATGTGTGAGAGAGAGAGAGAGAGCTCGAGGCAGGCCGGGACGGGATGGAGACTCGGCATGTGTCATCTGAGAGATCTAGCTGTGAGGAGCTCGTTTGAACTCTCCATACCCACTGTCATGGGAGGATCAGGCACAGGACACACCAGCCATTTGGGCTTGGCCTGGCTCCAAAGCTGAATGTGTTTGGCAGCTCTGTATCAGTCAGCAGTCTGTCTGAGCAGTTATACTGACCGGCAGTTATACTGTAGGCAGGGACACCATATTGTAGGATGATTCTAAAGGCCTGTGGCTGAGAGGACTCCTAAAATTCTATAAATCGAATATTTTGGTAGAATTATTAGATAATAATAAATAAAATCCCTGGTAGTACACTATAAGGACAAAAGTATTGGGACACCTACACTTACAAGTACACCTAGAGGAGCTTTTCTGACATCCCATTCAAAATCCATAGACATTAAAATGGTGTTGGTGTCCCTTTGCAGCTCTAACAGCAGTAGGTTTGGAGCTCTGTAGTTATTGAGCCAGCAGAGCGTTGGAGACTTTTCTGCACTCTGCTCTGAGCTCAGCACTCAGCCCTGACCCCGCTCTGTAACTTTACATAGTCTGACACTCGGTGGCTGAGCTGCTCTCTGTGGTTCCTCCTAAACGCTTCCACTGTTCAATAATAATACCACTCACAGCTGATGGTGGAAGATCTAGGAGGAAAGAACCCCCCATTAGAACCACCCATTCTTTCACTAATCTGGGGAAAGGCAGACTGCATGGCTAGGGGCTTGAGTTCATACACCAGGCTGTGGCAAAGGGACTGGAGGAAACACCTGAATCAATGATCAAGAGGCCTCTCCCAATTCTTTTGGACTCCACATGGTGTACATACAGACTCCATAACCCAGTCTGATTGAGAATACCTGACAATTTGACACTGTTTAAGGCGCATGTGTGATAATGCACAGTGCTAATTATTAATGTATAAACTTTTAGTAACTATTAGTCCTTTAGCATGTATTGGCTGATTGATTGATAGGCTTCAAGCTGAGATGATTGAGGCCTATGGCTAATACATTGCTTTTGTTGCTAGAAGCAGAGCACAGAATTAGCATTAAAGAATGAGCTGAGAGCAGGATAGCTCTGTGGCTAAAATAGCAGAACAAAAGCGTACGAAAGATTTACGCATGGGCCATAGAATCTCCTCAGCAGGGCCTGAGAAGGCCATTTCTTTTCTTTACACCCTCAACTAATCAGTACATCTTTATAGCTTCCACAATGATAGTAATCTGTGTCAAACGAAGATAAGGCTTGTAAACGTTGCTATTTACACTGCCTATTGTAAATGGGAGCACATGGAAGTGCAGCGTTTGGCCATTTACTCCAGCATCTGAATCTTAATCAAACCAAAGTAAGTAAGGTCGGTGCTGTATTTAGCTGACCCAGAATGCTTTCTCTGAAAATAGCCCCTGTTTTGGTGTGTCCTGGTGAAGAAGGGCTTAAAAAAGGTTCGGAATTAAACTGCCGAAAATGGCCTGAGGCCTTAAGAGGGAAGAACGACTGGGTAATAAAAGAATGTGGAGGGAGAGAGAGCGAGGGAGAGTAAAGGAAAGTAAGGATTCCATTTGTATTGTTGTCCAGTCATAAAATTGGACCATAAAAGATGAGGAAAATTATTATCCTTCGATCTCATAAAGGCATGAGGTTTCGGGGTGTAACTCGAGACAGTGGCATTTCCCACTCGAAAAGAGCTGGATGCCTTGTTTTGATTTTCGGAACCAAAAAAAAACTTTATTGCATTTGGATTGGATGACTCAACCCTCTTTTTATTGGCCAATCACAGCGTGTACCGCATGAGCAATCGCGAGGGATCTGGCTATGATTTAGGACTCATTCTGGTACAGTAAACTTTACTTCCAAAAAAACCCACATCCAACATCTCAAAGATTAGAAAATAATAACAATAATCCCACAGAGACGCTCTTCAAGCTCATGATTTATGATTTGGTTCAAAGTTAGTTAACGATGACTGGGCCTTGAAGAAAAAGGCACTTTTCCACAGCTCTGCTGAAGACCTGAGAGTACTGACAGACACTGAAGCCCATATGATCAGCAAACCCTTCCAACAGCAAAACAATGGCAACAGTCACTTTTAATGACCAGTTTAATTATCTCACACTCATTTTTCCACTTTTCCAATGTTGCACATGCATACATGTGGAAAACATCATCATTTTATTATCATCTATTAAAGTCAGTGTGTTGCGGAGTGTGTGTGTGTGTGTATGTATGTAACGGCAAAGACATTTAAATCTTGAAGTAACTCTCTTCTTCTATCCCCCTTAAAGTATTGCTTTCCTCTCTTTCCTTTTGCCTCTGTCTCTCTCTCTCTCTCTCTCTCTCTCTCGCTCTCTCTCTCTCTCTTTCTGGACGCATGCCTGCCCCAGCTGTGAGTGCAGCCCCCTCTGTGAGGGCTTGGGGCAGGCCAGGCCCACAGCTGGCCAGACATCGTGGAGCCAGTCGACAGGCGCATGGAGGGCCGCCCGCCCGCCCGGGCCTCTTCCTCTGCAAACAGGCCCAGGTGTGGGGCCTGATGGCTGGGCTTCTGATGTGTGTGTGAGTGGAGGGGGTGGGGGGGTGCTTCACGGCTGGAGGGGATGAGAGGATGGATGGTTGGTGGGGGTTGGTGGAGGTTAGGGGGGTATTCCCACTGAAGCTGTGTCAACAGAGGCTGAAGGAGAGAGTTTAGTATGTGTGTGTGTGTGTGTGTGTGGTGGCGGTGGATTGGGGGGTGGTGGGGTGGGGGGGGTTGGAGATGGTTTCGCAGCGATTACTGCTGTATTGGAACCACATTGGAGTGCAATTGCTCATGCTAATCCCAGCAGACGCCGAGAGAGAAGAGGAGAAAAGCTGAGATATGGCTTCAACGTAACATTATATACAGTATATATGTAGTAAGCGTATGTACACTGTGTATATATGTAAAAGCCATATGTGTATATAAGTATATGATATATATACATGTGAATAATTCTCTTTAATAAGAGTATGTCCCACATACATTGTATTTACATATGTATGTATGTAAATACCCACAGTATTAGTATATGTATAGTATTGTCACTGATACTATATATAACCTAATCTATCTATAACCATATATATATATATATATATATATATATATATATACAGTAAGGTGTATGAACCTCTGAACTGATGCTCGTGGAAAATGAAGCACTGTCCAAAGTGTATGAAATCATGAGTGAATAAATGAGGGAATGCATTTATGATCTCATCTCGACTTTGAGGAGGACACGATGGTCAGACAAGATAAAACTCTGCCAGATTTGAATTTCCCTTTAAACATCTTTATCTGTGGCCCAGATGCACACACACACAAACACACACTCTAATGAGGTAGCTGAGGGATGACTCTCTGTATCCGCTTGTCTCTGACTCCCCCAAACTCTCACTTTCATGGCTGCAGTTCCTTCATTCACAAGCTTTTAGCACCCCTAGTGGAGGACAGTGGCACGACAGCCATTCGCATTTTCATCTATAGATCTGTAGCTCTTCATTCCTAGTTGACCTCAGCACTGGACAGCTCAGTGTTTTCCTTGGTGCAAAGAGTCTAAGTACTTGTTGTGTCTCTGAAATGGTAACTTAAAAAGCTCAGATATAAAAAGTACGAATCTCAAAATAATGATAAAGTATAACGGCAGAATCATTTCCACTGCTGTTGGTAATTAATGTTTGTGGATGTAATGGGATGAAGTGAAAAGTGTTTCGCTGCTAAATTATAAGGATTATTTTTTGAGATCAACACTATATGTCCAAATGTTTGTGGACACCCCTTTTAATAAATGCATTCAGCTGCTTTAATTTGCATAAATTGCCACAATGTGCAAATGCACACACACACACATACACACCGCTTGTCTAGCCCTGTAGAGAAGTACTACCACTAGAATAGGACTCTCTGGAGCAGATAAACATGAACCTATTGGCACCATGTCTAACGCCACCTGAGTTAGGGAGTCGGGGATGAGGTGGGATGGTGATCATCCAGCATCCTGACCTCACTGATGCTCTTGTCGTTGAATGCAACCAAATCCTCACAGCAATGCTCCTCCAAAATCTAGTAGAAAGTCTTCTTCCCAGGACAGTAGAGACAGTTACTCCAACAAAAGCAGGATAAGCTCTTTTTTAATAGCAGATGAATGAGCAGGTGTCCCAATACTTTTGTCCCCATAGTTTTTTATATATGTCTATACTTGTGTACGTCTTATTTTCAGTTTAAAATTGTATTGATGAAGTATTTTAATATTTGAAACCTTAAATCTACTGCATGTAATTTGTATGCTGTTTTGCCTCTCTGGCCCTGGGCCCACCACAAGTTTGGGCACCCCTGCTCCAGAATCCTCAGTGTGCTCATGATGTCCAGCCAACTGAACAAAAGCTGAATCAGTACTACAGGTTCTCATGGTGTTCTGGTTTACTTTACCCTGGAGTGTTGATCGGGGCAGATTTAGATGTGTCCCTGAATGTGTCTCTGTTCGCTCTGCCTCATTCCTGTTACTCAACAGTAACCACATTACCCCCACTGGGGCAAGTCTGTGCACTCAGCAGCGCAGGGCGGTTTACTGGAGCCGTCTTCGTGTACTGACGCATGTGTTGTTTTTACAGGGAAGAGCAAGAACTAATCTAGCTCTGAGGGCTCTATTTACCTTCATTACAGCAGGTGGGGGGAGAATGAGTGTGTGTGAGTGTGTTTTGCTTCGCTGAGTCCTATGGTTTCTCAGAGTTCCACCACAGCGCTCAACAATGTAGGGTGTGTGAGGTCCTCCCACTGAGGCAGTTTAGCTAAGGAAAACACACGGAAGGTGTCAAAATATCCATGACAGAGGGGGACTGTGTGTGCGCATGTGTGTGTATCTTCATCGTAAATGTGTGTGTGTCTATTTAAATAAATATATACATATATATAAATATGAATATATATGTGTGTGTGTGAATATGAACTGCCACTCACCTGCGCACACACAATCACAGCAGTGCAGCAGCAGAAGCTGTAATCTGATTACAGTACTGTTGCAGAAGCTCTATTGCACGCTGCTGTTTGCTCAGTACATATCCTCACCCCGATCAAGTCAAACACACGTCACACACCCCTCAAACTCCGCTCACATCTTCACACACTGTGTTTGAACAGCTGAATCTTTCCCCACCTCGCCGGTGTTTACTCTAAGAATACAAGGCGACTGTCTGGATCTTCCACATTCACCACATTCACACGCTGTATTTGCCATTTGTAACCAGTACAGTAAAACGTTTACTGTGTGTAACACACACACGTGAATTCCTGCAGTACATACCGGCCTATTTACTCTCCACCAGGGTAAACCAACAGCTTCATGACAATTCAGTTATTAGTGATAAGCAGCAAACAATTCAGAACATCATGAAATATTTGATTCTGATTCCTCAGCAAATGATTCAGTCACAACATCTCCTATTATCCCATGATTTAGTTTGATTCCGATTCTTTAGCAAATGATTCAATAAATCATGATACCTCATATTTTATTGCAAATCAATTTGATGCTTATTCTTTAGCAAAAGATTCAATACATCTTGATATTTCAAATTTGACCACAATTGATTCAGATTGATTGATTCAGATTTTTAATCAAACAGTTCAATACATCATGAAATCTCAATGTGTTTTACCCTGACCCTCTCACTTTTTTAGCAAATGATTCAATAAATCATAATATTTTACATTTAACCGTGATTCATTTTGCTTGATCCTATTTAGCAAACAATTCAATAAACAATTATCTCAAATTTCACCACAATTCAAATGATTCTGAATCTTTAGCCAGCAGTTCAATACATCATGACATCTCAATATTTCAATTGTGATTCTTCAGTAAATGAGTCAATGACACAAATCTCAAATTTTACAGACTACATTGATCATGAAATCCCAAATTCTTTCATGATTCAACATGATTATGATTCAAATAATTCAATGAATCATAACATCTCAGATTGGGGCAGTGGTGGCTCAGCGGTTAGAGCGCCGAGATATCGATAACAGGGTTGTGGGTTCGATTCCTGGGCTCGGCAAGCTGCCACTGTTGGGCCCTTGAGCAAGGCCCTTTACCCTCTCTGCTCCCCGGGCGCTGGAGTTGGCTGCCCACCGCTCTGGGTGTGTGTGTGTACTCACTGCCCCTAACACATGTGTGTGTGTTCACTACCAGATGGGTTAAATGCGGAGGACACATTTCGCTGTACAGTGGCAAATACGTGCACCTTTATCTATGATTCAGTTTGCTTTTGATTCTTTAACCCATTATAACCCACACTTCAGGGCTTATTACACACTAAGACAGATTGATCGGTTACTAGAGGAACTTCTGTGCAAACTGTTGGGGCTATTCTTTGGAACAGTAAAGCGTCTTAAATTTCCTCACACTTTAGATTCTGATTCTTTATCAAATGATTCAACACACCATAAAATCCTTTAGACTGATGCTTTAGAAAATGATTCATAGCAGCATGAAATCTCAAATGACAGTGTGTCCATTTCATTGGATATGACTATTTTGGAACTTCATGAATAATGTACACAGTAGTGGATCACAAATACAGGTGTTTACTGAACTGACTCAACACTTCCATTATATTCGAATCTATTCTGACCTATAAAAGATGACGCAGCTGAATCAGCACATTTCTTAAACCCTTGTCTGGAATGCCTGTGTTAGAAGAAATGCGTCCGTCAGCGTCTCATCCAGCCCTGTCAGCAGATATTACTCTATTTAAAGAAGCTGTGTTTTCTGAAGTCAGACGTTTGATTATAAGGTGGGGGAGACGCTCGGCTCTGGATCTGTAATTGCGACGCTCCACACTGACAATTTAGCTTCAGACAGAATGAACACATCAGGCTTTAGGAGATGGAGATGCAGGCTGGAATGTGAGCTCATATGGACATGGTCTCCCACACAGACACACTGCAGTTCAAAAGTTTGGGCCCCTTGTCATTATTTTTCTTGTTATACAGTAATAAATAATATAACAGTAATAACAGTTATGGCTGTAAACGAGGCCAGGAGGAACCTTGAAGAGGTTGGAGATACAGCAGCTGTTGATTGAGTTTTGATAAACACTGACTCCAAGCTACTGAACTATAGTGAGCGTGCACCCACACACACACACACACACACAAAGTTACACACACGCTGTGCGTCAGTGGTGTAAGTGAGGCCACAGCGATGATATAAACTGATATTTACTGAGGACCATGGGGGCCGTAGCCACACATCTGGAGTCTAGACTCTCTGGCTCTGTCCCTCTCACCCCCCTTCTCTCTTTCTCTCCCACTCACTCTCTCTCTCTCTCTCTGTCTCTTGTTCCCTCTCTCTCTCTCTGTCCTCCACTATTTGCATAGCTGCCTGTGATTAATTCAAATTAAAGGTCCCTCCCACCAAGAGTTAATCGATTTTTGTGGTGAAGGCCGAGGTAACTGGAGACAGGGCTCTTGCCTGAAAGACACAATGCTTTGGTTGATAGAAACGATGTCAGGACGTGGAGTCATGTACGCTAACGTTCAAAAGTTTGGAATCAACATTTTGAGTAACATGAATAAAGTAGCTACTGCACGAAAACCTTGGAGGCCTAAACTGCAACTCAGTTTGGAGCGTTTCTATTGGTCCGCTCATTATAAGGATAACTTCCAGGTAAAAATGAAGGCCAAAAGTGAAAACTGCAAATGGAGATACAAGGTTTTTTGCGGGATGAGCTATATTTTGTATAAATATATAACTCATTCCACAAGATTCTAATTATTGGTAGGAAACTTGTATATGTAAAATTTATAAATATTTGTCTGTACTGTTGATAATATAGATTTCAATCTCAAGTTACTAGTAAAGCAACAAAAAAATACCAAGAAAAAAAATTATGAATATTATATATATAAAAAAGTATATGTAAAACTAATTTTGTATATCATTAGTGTCATTTTCACCTTTTGACATAATTAGACTTTGACAGTTGTTCTCGACATCATGTCAGAAATTCATGATAAATGAATGATAAAAAGATAATGATCTTTTTACATTGACTTCCATTGAAAGCAAAGAAGGGTTTTCTTCTCCTGTAAAGTTTTCAATTTAGAGATACAAATTTGTCATAAAATACAAATCTCACAAAAACCTTTTGTTTTTTTTCCCCCAGATGTGAGGCTCCTTGGTTTCCGAGCTGCCCTAGGACATGGACCGTCTACTGTTATTTTGGCAGAAAGTTAAATAATGGCTGTATAGACTGTAAAGGGAGTCATGTTACAAGTTATCATAGAAAACCTCAATAAGCAGAGCATCAGGAGCTAAAACATGCCTCTATCTAAGTGTTCCAACAAGGTTTTTGTGTGACGGCAACGATGAGCTGTACATATATATTCACTGCTAGAGTTGTCCTAATTAACAACTCTAACAACTCTTCTCACGCTATGAGGAGCTAAAGCAACAGTCTATTAGAGGTGCCTACACCACACTTCATATGAAATAAAACAGCTTCAATATGATTCTGAAAGGTGACAAATATTAAAAACAAGAAATGAAGCCGTATAAAAGGCCTTGTGTCTGTGTGTGTGTGTGTGTGTGTGTGTGTGTGTGTGTGTGTGTGTGTGTCTGTGTGTGTGTGTGTGTCTGTGAGAGGCAGGCATCACAATCGGTGCTCTGATTCACCTCACACTCCTCCACACCTCTCTCCCTCCTTTTTTCCATGTCCTCTCTCTCTCTTATAATGAACACTGGGTTTTTATTAAAGGGGTGGACTGTTCTCTGTCCACACTGTTGGACACACTCTGCTCTACACTGCCCTGCTCAGCCCTCTGGGCAGCTTATAAAAACTCAACAAACACACACACACACACACACACACACACACACACACAAACAGAGGTATTAGACAGAGGTCAACTAACTCCTCCATGCTGTGTTCTATAGGAAAGACTTGTTGTCTTCTCTGCTGAGTTACAGCAACACTAACACTAACGCATTACTCCAAGCCTCAGCCCCGCTCTCCCTGCTCCTTCACTTTCTGACATTGTTGTTTTTTTCTTCCTTTTTTCCTTCCTCATTTCATTCATTCCTTCCTTCTGTCTTTCTTTCTATCATTTCTTTTCCTTTCTTCCCTCTTTCCTTATTTCCTTCCTTCCGTCTTTCCTGCCTTCTTTTTTCCCATCCCTTCTTCCTTCCCTATTTCCTTAATTCCTTCCTTCTTTCCTTCCCTCTTTCCTTCTTTCCTTTCTTCCCTTCTTTCCTTTCTTCCTTCTTTCCTGCCTTCTTTTTTTCCCTCCCTTCTTTCTTCCCTATTTCCTTAATTCCTTCCTTCTTTTCTTTCTTCCATCTTTCCTTCCTTCTTTCCTTCCTTCTTTTCTTCCTCCTTTCCTTTCTTCCCTCTTTCCTTCCTTCCTTCTTTCCTTCCCTCTTTCCTTCTTTCCTTTCTTCCCTCTTTTCTTCTTTCCTTTCTTCCTTCTTTCCTGCCTTCTTTTTTTCCCTCCCTTCGTCCTTCCCTATTTCCTTAATTCTTTCCTTCCTTCCTTTCTTCCCTCTTTCCTTCATTCTTTCCTTCCTTCTTTCCTTTCTTCCATCTTTCCTTCCTTCCCTCTTTCCTTAATTCCTTCCTTCCCCTTTCCTTCCTTTCTTCTTTCCTTTCTTCCTTCTTTCCTTCTTTCCTTCTTTCCTTCCTTTCTTCTTTCCTTCTTTCCTTTCTTCCTTCATTTTTCCCTTCCCTCTTTCTTTCCTTCATTTTTTCCTTCCCTCTTGAGGTCAGAAGAGACTTTTTCTCTGTTAAACTCCTGACGTGCTCTTTCCTTTTTATACTCTTTGTTTCTTTTCTTACTTTCTGTCTTTTAGGAGTTTCCCTATGATGCACAGGTGTACAGTCATCTTATACTCATCTATTTATTCTCTCTCTCTCTCTCTCTCTCTCTCTCTCTCTCTCTCTCTCTCCCACACTCACAAGGAGCAGAGCTGATACCTGCTGCCCACTCTGACCTCAGTCTGATCACATTGCAGCTGCTTTTCCCTCATGCTAGTGTTTGTGTCCATTCTACGGAGAGTATCGCTGTGAGAAGTGCAGTACTGAGCCGCGACACTGACCATTGCATGACTGTTGCTGAGGGAAACGAGTAACATGTTTTTTTCCAGCTAGTGGGATGTGCTGATTCATTCCAGTGAATTACTGTTATTCAACTAATCTGATCACGATTACTCCAACTGCTTCAGCTGGAATCACGCTTTCATGACATTCGGAATTATATTTACGAGCTCTGCGTCAGCGCCAAGGAGAGGAGACATTCTGGGGTGTGTGCGCGGTGTGGGCTGAGTTTGTCGCAGGAAGGCCATATACACACACATGGACAGTGAAGAAGCAGTTGAGCCAATCAGCACAGGTCCCTGTTTACTGCTGCTCTAATCCAGCGAGGCCCTAATGTCTGACGTCACGATCGATGCCCAACAGAGACGCGTCTTCCTGTCAACCGAGAATGGTGGGAAAACACAGAGGTCACCCATTGTAAAGAAAACCTGTTAAGGTCATATTAACACACTGTGCTTTTTAGGGGCTGCAGTCCTGGGCTCTGGTCACTGGGGAGCCCCTGGAGCACTAAACAGCTTAATAGCTTTCAGCATCAACAGACGTTAGCGTCACCGGGACCAGGGCAGTGCTTTGAAAGGTCTACTTTTGGGATCTTCCAGGTGCAAGGTGTGGGCTAGAGGAGTATAAAGCCCCCCAGAATTGAGCTGTGGAGCAGTGGAAGAACTGTGTTCTCTGGAATAATAGATGGCGCTCCATCCAATACGTTTGGGATGAGGTGGAGTGGTGATCGTCCAGCATCCTGACCTAACTACCGCACTTGTGGCTATACACAATCAATGCTCCTTCAAAATCTGGGAAAAAAGCCTTTTATTCCTGAACAGTAGAGCAACAAAAGCAGGAAAAGCTCTTTTTAATACCCTTAATTGCAGAAAAAATATGAATAAGCAGGTGTCCAAATACTTTTGTCCATTTCAAGCAGGTTAACCAAAACAGTAACAAACCACATCCAGAATACCCCACTGAAGAGTATTTCAGGTGTGTAACGGTACTCAACAGGTTAATGTGTTTGGCTTTCTTCTCTTCTACTTGGGGAACGTGATTGGGAAACTCAGGTACCAGCCTTTCAGTGTCTAACAAGCCGAGGAGATTTAAGAATGTGCACCTGGTAGCTGCAGGTAACAGTGAATTCACACCCACACTCCCTGCGTTACGTAAGCCTGCCGAGAAGAGATGAGAACGAAACCAGAGGCGGTGTGTAGGAGGAAAATATCATGTCTGATCTCCTGAAATAACTGCCACTCTTCTAAAGCTAAAGCAGAGCTCCTCATACAGACATTCACCTGGTGCAGAAATGCAGAGGCACCTTCCTTATTATGTAGCTATTTCAGCTTCAGAGTCATGCTGATGCTCCACTGACTGTAATAGATGGCATCTCTGTCATTCCCACTCCGGGCCGGAACGCTGGAGCTTTGGTGGAGTCCTGTAGTATTACTCTACCGACTCAGTCCACATACTTCTCTACCTTCAGAAGCTGCTTCTGGATCTCTCAGCTTGTCCAGAAATGCACATTTACAGCTGCCCATGAAGGGCACTTGGCTTATGTTAGCTAGCCAGCCAGACATCTGCTCCACTAACTCTTATAGCTATACATAATATATGTTAGGACATCCTAATGCTAGCTGATGCTGCTAGCATTAGTGAGTAGTAAGCTACCACACCATGTGGAAGACCAGCGGTTCGATTCCTGGTCTGGGTGACTATGCTGTGCTACACCAATAAGAGTCCTTGGGCAAGACTCCTAACACTACGTTGGTCCACCTCTGTAATACGAGTAACCTTGTAAGTCGCTCTGGATAAGAGCTTCAGCTAATTGCCTTAACTGTAAATGTAAATGTAGTACGGAGGTCAAGTTATATGGTGAGGGCAGCAACACCACCGCGGACTGCATTCTGTTGCTACCCGATTCCACGTCCGTTGACAAATTTGCAATGGCCAAGAGACGTGCACAGGTACATATCGGGTAGGGGAGAGAACGGGGACAAACTGTCCAGTCTTATATACAATCCATGATTTTGTATTTACGGCAGTGGTGTAAAAGTGAATTACACCTTTTACAAACATGGTTCTTTATGGAACCAAAAGTTGGCCATCTATGGCAGGGGTGGGCAATTCCAGTCCTAGAGGCCCAGATATCCCCTGTTGACCACCTGATCTATGGCATCACAAAAAGAATAAAGGGTGCTTTTATAAAACAGCTGACAAGTTATGAAGCCAAGCTACACATTTATGCTGGGCCAGGGACTAAAAAGCCACATACAGATACATAGATAGACTAACAGTATGTGAGGCAGTGTCAGAAACCACACAAGCTTAACCATTAGCTTGTTAGCCTCGTGGCTCCAGTGTAAAGCTAAAAAAGATGGCAACACTGTATGTTGGTCAGGCCGACAGTGCTTTGGGATAGTCTATGTCTTTACCTATCACCACTACCTCTCAGTAATTCCTTCCAAATAGCCCACTCACAGTATCACACTGTAAGTTCTGGTGGGTGAAGGTGGGCTGTCACCATTAGCAAGAAAGCCTTTCCCCCATGGTTCTTTAGCTTTTTTGTCAGTATTTTGCGCCCTCTGGTGGTCAAACAGATCTCAACAACACACACAGGATCTAAAATACTTGCAATTCAGGCTTTTTTCAGGAGCTTCATAGACAGCGTTTTTTTATTGTACAGTTCATGAGAGCAAACAGTGCCATATCCGAGTCAAACACATGATAAATTGCATGAGTTTAGGTAACAAAGCTGTTTTAAACATATATTATTGGTAACACATCACTGAGTTACTTCATAAGCCTACATTACACCTACATAAGCCTTTATGACAACTGACTTAAAGGGCTTATTCCAGAAGGCATCACTTTTTTAGGTGGAATAACATTAAAATTGACCTTATTGACCTTTATAACAACTGACACCTGATGGATTAAGTCTTTAAATGTTTATGTAGGTTTATGTCACCGTCATGAAAGGCTTATATAGCCTGAGAGAACGCCGCCCTTCAGTAAACAACATGTTAAAATAACACATTCATGGTCAAAGCATGCGTCACTATGTTTGATTTAATGGCACATACAGCTTTTTGTTGCTTGTTTTTTTTTTACGCTAAAATCCCCGACACTGTAAGGCCAATTCAATAGCGCCGCTGAATATTGGCACTGGACACTGTCCTGTCTGCCCAAAGGCACAAAGCCGTTCAAAGACATATGCAGGAGGTGATATCTGAAAGATTATACATGCAGCACAGTTACATGAATCAGACAGATCTGCTTAGGCTTAGGTAGTGTTAAACTAGTGATTAATGACAGATTACACTTCTCATGATGTCTGTGATTTAACAATCTGTATCTAAAATAGAGCCTGTGAGATAGAGCTTTGCTGATAAACCACCACAAAACGATACTGAACACATTTTCAACTACCGACTAACTTTCACAGCATACAATCTCATATCAACCCAACCCCAAATATTCAAGAGAAACAAACATATTAGTAACAAAACTGGAAAACAACATTACAGCGGGTCTATACAACATATATAACAGTATAGGTAACATTATCATCTCTTTAGACAACAATCTGTGCGTGTCTTCTTGTTTGGACTATGTAAAATATAGTTCTCTATGTGTTACAAGTCTCTGCTCAGGCCCTGTGGTTTTACCCTTTATCGCTCCTAAACAATATAAGACCAAATGTAGTTCATCTTTGGTCATAAGTCTGTTTTCGGGCATTAGAAATTAATATACAAGTAAAAATTTAACTTCTTTTCTTTTTAATTAAAGGAAAAATTCCAGGCCTGACCATGACCACATGAAATCTGCCGCAGATAGCAATACAGTAATTACATATATCACATCATCTGGACATAAAATAAGAGATGTCAGATAATAATAGTGCGAATGGTCAGTTCTTAATTATACATTTTATAAAACTCAGTAAACAGCAGAAACTCTCAAAGTTTTAAATAGGTTTTAAATAGGGAGCAGAGCTTTCTAGCAATTTTAGTGGTTTTATTAGTTTGTTATTTGGCCGTTATCCTCTTTGACCTTTTTACTAATTTTCCCCTCAATTTAGTCACAGTAAATTCCTAGATACAGCTATTCCCACACAGATTACTGATTATCTGTTAAAATGCAATCTATAACCTAATCCAAAGCATTACTACATTAAACAAATATAATTTAACAAAAACATAGTTGGAGAATCATGTGTTATTGTATTATACATTTATTATAACTGTTATTATTTAGATGATAAGCACCACAGCCTGCCTGTAACTCACTCACATAAACCAGGCTAAAAGATATCATATACAAGTCAAAAATATGACAAATCCACTAGGGGGTGCTCTTATGACTCAAATAGATTCTGGTGCTTAGCATCAATGACACTAGCTGTGTGATATTGTGCAGTATGCTGAAGCACCCGGGCCTTTATTGACCACCCAAGCGGCGCTTATCTGTGACAGCAGGCAACAGCAGAAATTGATTAACCTAGTATTGGTGTGCCAACTATGAAAATGAATGAATATAAAAATTTCCTTTACCTGTAATACCATTTCGTATTATTATTCAATTTTTAATGTTTTTTATCATGATATCTTGGTGCTCTTGGGGGCCCGGCCTTGGGCCGGCTCTGTATGCCATTGCGAGAGGCGGGACCTTTCTAGTGATGTCACCACGATGCCTTGTTACACTTTTCCATTTGTGAGACCAATAGGCTACTAAGAAAGAGTCTCCACAGCTCCACAGGACAGTCCTACCGAGGACCTGCACTACCTCGCCTGCAGACTGGGCTTTAAAACGCAGCTACGCAGTGTCCTTGTGTAGTAAGTGTGTGGTGTAGAGCTACAGAGAAGATGCAGGGGACATGAATTAAGCTAAGTTTGTGTCTCACACAAAACATTGCTGAGCTCAGTGAAACGTGGATGAGGCAAGTGTCCGACCTGTACAGAGGCGACAAGTTCAGAAACCAGTGGTTTCTCAGCAGTTTTGCTCTATGAGTTGTCAGACGCATTATTTCACCCTAGAATTAAGAGGTAGCCGATTGTCTGCGTTACAAATAACGATCAATTACAGACACTTGAACAGAACTGCTGAAAAAAGAAGGCATGTATGCAAAAACGAGACCAACTGTGCTGCGTTTCAGCTGCTGTACTCTCCAAAAGTTTAAACGCTATTCATAAGAGTGGCATTTTTGTCATTGATAATGGTTTTAAGAGTTTGCATGCATGTTATTTTAAGGTAACGTAATTACCTATAATAGAAGGCCTTTAAGGCTTTATATTAAATAGTAATTACCCTTTTTTAATGCATGTGTAATCTGGTAATGTATGCTGTTTTTACTACAGTAATTTCTCTTTAATGTGGTTACATGTATTTCGTTACTACCCAACCATTCTCTGAGCCACATGAAGCACCACCCCATACTTCTGAAATGTCGCTAACACAACATCACTGAATAGCTGAAGGAGTTTGGCTGGCACCGGGATTTCTGAGTGACAGAGGGAGAGAAAGGGCCATTCAGAAATAACAAGGCCAATTATGCTCTTGTGGACTCGGCCTGGCCACGGACAGCTCTGGCATCACCAGGGATCACATATACAACCTCCTGGTAGTGGGGTACCTCCATAGTAGTGGCTACTAGTTGTAAAATATGATCCTAAAGATGTATTTGCTTTGTTTTTGGTATCTGTTTATGTTTTTTTTATCATTTTGTTGATTAATTTCCCCCCCAATTTCCCGCCACCTTTTGTGGCCACCCCTAGCACTAGCAATGCACCCAACACTAGGAGGGTGAGGACTTAACACGTCTCCTATGATACACGCAAAGCCAGCCACTGCCTCTTTTTGAACATTATCAGGCAGCCAACAGGCTTGGAGGAAAGCGTCCGGTCCCCAGCACCTCTGCATCAGCTAACAGACGCCTGTGCTGGCCAACATCGCTTAAGAGCAATGAGGAGTAGAGAGCCCGGAGAGAGCACGGCCAACTGTGTTGGCTTGGGATTCGAACTCATGACCACCGGGCCATGAAATGTCTGTTATTTTAACCATGATAATGCTTTGTGTTTAATTTCACACAGCTCATTAATCCAAGAAGGCTTAATATCGGTAGATTTTATCGGCCAACAGATCCAGCACATCATTCAGGCCCAGTATATTTAGTGTCCTTCCAAAAGGCAAGACATTCTGAAATACGCAAGACAAGACATACCGGATAGTAAGATTTGAAAGTGGCCTTTGACCCGTTCACCTATATTTAAAACAATACATTCAGCTCTGGAAACAGGGCGTCGCTCGTGAGCAATCGTTTACATTAAGGCATCCCACGCTAAGGATCATTAGAGCCTGGCTTCTAAATATTATACATGTGGCTGTAAATAAATATCTAACTCTTTAGAGGACACATGCAGATGTGTAGAGTTCTTGGACTTGCAGTGAGCAAGTGATGATGGCTGATGGGAAATGTAGTCCAGTCATCAGTGGAGCTGGCAGGGCCATAAAGAGTAGTAGTTTGAAGTTGTGCGTCACGTAGGCTGCTGAAAGCCACCTGGGCTACTCAGAAGCGGAAGCAGTCAGCAGCTTCTTCTGAGTTGTCAAAGTCGATTCCTTCACACAAGGAGTCCTAGAAGACATCACAGACACAAACAGCAGCAATGAGGGAATGCCTCTTCAGCACTTCTTTACCAAACAAAGCATTTGGTTTTATTTACACCCATCAGCCGTAACATTTATTGACACCACCTCCGTGTTTCTATGCTCAATGTCAATTATATCAGCTCCTCCAACCACATAGGAGCACTCTGTGGTTCTACAACTCCACCCTATAGTCCATCCGTTTCTCTGCATACTCCGTTAGCCTCCTTTTACCCTGTTCTTCAATAGTCAGCACCCCACAGGACCCCACAGGATTCTCAGCACTGCAGTGACACTGACTGACATGGAGGTGGCGAGTGCTGCGCTGGTGGTATGAGTGGAGGTGTTTAAACACTCCAGCAGCACTGCTGTGTCTGATCCACTCGATCCACTTGTGATCCTATATGATGTAGGGTTGATAAAATGGACAACGGGTGTAGAAACAAGGAGGTTATGCTAATGCTATGGCTGATCGGGTACAATACAGGCCATGTTAAGCCTATTTCACACCAAGCGCATTTGAGTCCATTTTTGACAGCTGCTGAGCTCTACATTGTAGCTGGTTCTAGGCATTCTTGCTAAAAATGTGCACCTACATCTGAGAATTTGGGAGTTATAATTAAGAAATTATTTAAATTCCGCAAAGTAAGCTATTTGCCAAGTGATATTGTAAACTGCTAGCCAGCGAACACACTCAAAACATGCAGGTAGCACCAGGTTTTTAAAAGGCTCAAATTTAGTTTACATACATACATATTAAAGCAATGTCATGTGTGCAATAACGAGTGTTATGGAAGAGTTCCAGCAGACCGCGGACCCCGTGCTGCATCTGCTGTGAAAAGGGCTTATAATCGGACCCTTATAATAACGTTTTTGACATTTTCATGCTCTTAAAACAAACTCAAATACACTTTGAACAAATTTAACTGAAAGGCAGTAATACAGCACAGTCCACAAGTAACTGGATGCTGCCACTATTTCAGTGGTTTTGCCTTCGTACATTGGTTTCGCAGTGAAACAGCTAATCAGACATTACAATGAAGGTAATTAATTTGAGAGCTTTACATATGGCTGGGCGGTATGGCCAAATCATTTATTTTATTTTATTTTAATTCTGTTGGTTTTATGGTATATCACAGTGTTTATTTTCCCATGATTGTGACTTTCTATAATTTCACAATTTATTTTTGTGTCAAGAGTACAAAGAATATAAAAAATAATCACTTTATCATGTATATAATAAAATCTTTGAGTACCAAAGGGTTTACTTAGCCCTACAAAATGACCTGATATATAAAGGAATCAGTGTGCATGAAGCAGCTGCAGAATGGAAATAGCAAATACACAACTGTGAAGGTTAATAGAGGCTTATTAACTACACATACACAGATTTAACAAATCAAATATTTCAGTATTTAAAACTAATACAAAAAAAGGTGTTTAAGTGCATTGTGGTCAGAAAGCCCAGGTGTGTGTCACGCACTGCAGCATTTACATTTATGGCATTTAGCTGACGCTCTTATCCAGACTGACTTACAAGGTTACTCATATTACAGAGGAGGGCCAATGTAGTGTAGGAGTCTGGCCCAAGGTGTAGCATAGCATAATAGTCACCCAGACTGGGAATCGAACCCCAGTCTCCCACATGGCGTGGTAGCTCACTGGCAGGTAGTGGTGTTATCTGTTGCACCACACCAACCACCAGCATTACGGTATGTAAGAAATTTGGACCATAGGACTGTCATATCGCCCAGCACTACATTTACATTATATTACAAGCTATTTATTAACTGTATTTACATCGTAAAGTTATCACAGCACTTTATCACATTCAGGCTTTTAACATGTAACCGGCGAATCATTTACTTGAGACTAGCTCAGACTTGCTACTTATGAACTGTACCATAATTCAGTCACGCATTACCTCCGATTAGCCCTTTATACCAATAATCATAAAGCCTCAAAAGCAGCTATTTCAGATGGGTGGCTGAATTTACCAAAGAACCAGCTGGCAAGAAGGAAAAGCAGGGGTACAGAATATATAACAGTGACCTTAAATAAATAAACGTACAAATCAATAATCATAACAAACCCATGCATTTTCATTTTAATGAACCAGGACGGAAGGAGTACAGTGCATAGGTTTAGCAAAGCCTTAGCGTCAGTGGGAAGCCATATAAGGGTTATGATAATGACAGAGTCAGCAGTCAATGGAATATACTCACAGACAACTGCTTGCTACTCGGGGCTGTGAAGGAAGAGAGAGAGGGGGAGAGGGAGGGAGAGGTAGAGAGAGAGAAACACCGAGAGAAAGGGCGAGACAAAGGGAGGAGATGGAGACAGACAGGGAGGGAGAGAGAGAGATGGAGAGGGAAACGGAGGTGCTGTCGTCACACGGCCAGGCAAAACAAGGCCAACGTACTGAATATGCATCACTGAACACGGACACACATCAAGACGTTAAGCACATTTATGATACAATGAACATCAACATTTCTGCATTAACTGATCCACCCATGCTCCACCCACAAATATGCAAATTCGTCACAACTGTTGCACAGAGGTTGGATAAGGTTTACAGACCTTGTTACATTAATGCCCCCAATATTTACATAAACTCCGCCCCTTATAGCGCTAAAGCTGTGACATGTCAAAAAGCATTAGCCACTTCGGGAGAACATGCTGTTGATGATTCTGCTGTTGACTATATGGGCAAAAGTATTGGGACACATGCTCATTGAAAACAGTTTTTAACAGTTTTAAACAGCGTTTATCCTGCTGTTGTTGGGAGTAACATTGGAGGAGATTTTGGAAGAGCATTGCTGTGAGGATTTGATTGTATTCAGTTAAAAGGGTGCTAGTGAGGTCAGGATGTTGGATGATCACCATCCCACTGGATCCCCAACTCATCCCAATAAAAAAGCATTGGATGGAGCACCCACCATCATTCCAGAGAACACAGTTCCACTGCTCCACCACTGCATTGTGGCTAATGGTGCCTTTCTAACCTGCCTAGTTTTGATGATATCCAGCAACAACAGTCCAGGTAAGCAACGACACGCAGCAAATCGCAACTCCAACTAAACTCAATTAAGGTAAGTGGAAATGTTGCCCATGTTCCATAAAGCTTGTCCAACCTTGCAACACGTACTACAAGATTATGCATTTCTGGAAGGAGCATGGAGAGCCAGTAATGTCATATGTGTGGTAAGGACCCTTTAATGATAAACTAGAGGTAAACAAAACAATAGACAACCCTGCATAGCCCTCTCTCGTTCTACTAATCCTCCTGCAAGTAAAGAAATCAGGCAGGGTTATGCACCAAATAACTGAAAAACACTGACCACTAGAGGACAACCAGAGTACTCTTGTTTTATCAATCAGTAAATATTCGAATATTAGGTAAACTCAAAATGCAAAGAGGATCCGCTGTAATCCAATGCTAGTAGTTGATAGCAGAAAATTAAATAAACACAACACAGGGTGCAACAGCAGCAACGTTCAAAAATCCCATTCATTTCCATCATAAAAACTCTCAGCTAGGAGTTCCTAATATGGGCATGAAGCCGACAATAGAATGACAAACGACTTCAGAGCTCAATGGATGATATACAATTTAATACATTATGCTCATTGCTGTGAGGATTTGATTGCAAGAGTGTTAGTGAGGTCAGGATGTTGGATAATCACCACCACACCTCATAATTCCCAACTCCCCAACTCATCCCAAAAGTATTGGACGGAGCACCACCATCCATCATTCCAGAAAACACAGTTCCACTGCTTCACAGCTTAATGCTGGGGAATTTATTCTATACAGGGACTAGACAAGCTGTGGGTGTGCATTTGCACATCTGTGTCATCTATAGATGCAACTTACAGTGGCTAAATGCATTTATTAGAAAGGGTGTCCACAAATATTTGGACAGGAAGTGTGTATTAATACCTATAATATTTTATTACTCCAGCTGGCATGTAGTAGTAGCTAGTATGAATTATTATAGTATATATGGATGTTTTGTAAAATATATCATTGAATAATATCACAAGTGTTTACAAAACACAAAAATGCTGAGACATGTCAAGTGTCAAGTTTGCCAATGTTTCTTGTAATGTTTAAATCTGTTTTTTACATTTGGTAAGCATATTCAAAAAGTAATGCAAATTCATAATAAGCAAAAAAATATTTATTTTATTTCAGTGTAAACTCTTTAAATAATTTGACATTTACTTAATGGTATATATCAGTGTGATTATGTATCAGTTTTATTAATGTTTATATTGTACTGTACATTTAGTTTAGTCATAGTTACTTTCCTGTTCTATAATGTTACTATAATTTATTATAATCCATAATTTTGTGGGAATGTTGTGTAAGAAATTAGTAACATTGTAATGCAAACCATTAGTACGTCATATGTTTTGAGGACATTTCTGGAGCATGACCTTCCTGTAAACCTACAGGAAAAAAACTTTCTACTAGATTTTTGGAGGAGCATTGCTGTGAGGATTTGATTGCATTCAGTAAAAAAGGTCAAGCCAGGCTATTTGAGACATGTGTAACCATTTAGCCAGTCTAAATGCTAATGTGTTATCCATATACTAGCTTTGTAGCTTTAGTGAAACCTAAGGAAACCCCAGACTTCACTAAACATGTCTTAGTTGATTAGCTGAAACCAACACTGTAAAGTTAATCCATGCATCCGTGTTACAGTGAATCTGTGCTCCTGATTTGTGAAGTGTGAACATGTGGTCAGTAGAGGTCAGTGGGAGCACAGACAAGGCCAAGCAAACACCCACAAGTGACACAACACTCACAATGAGAGCAAAAACAACATGCTAAGGCATGAAGACAAGTCTGAATAAGCACACGAAGTGAGAGACCAGCAAACCACACCAAGTAAATCACCAAACTAATCATGCTGTTAGCACAATCAACGCCACAGGACGGCAGGTGCAGGGACTGGTCAGCAGACCTAGGGTGGTGTGAAAGGTGGACAGGGGCTAAGAGGGAACTGGAGCGGGGCTGATTGGGTCAGCTGAGCTGGGTTAGTGAGCTGCCAATAACAGCAACCTCAGACACTAACTTGGCTTTGCAGCAGCACCCCTTCAGGTGTATTGGGGAAGTGCAGAGCCGAGGGGGACGGCGCTAGAGGCAGCCAGGGCCGGTTCCCTGCGCTGTACAGACGTGGCCGTTTGACCTGGTCGTGACTGGACAGAGGGGTGTAACTATTCCGCCTCAGCAGCAGAGGGGCCGGGCCCGTCCAAGATTTACCCTGGTTCGAGACGTGAGAAAAGGTGTTACACAGAAAGACAGAGAGAAAAAGAAACACAAAGGGCCAGATGTACTTATTTTAGCAGGCACAGAATAATCTGTGGCTCGATCAATCGTGCTATCCTAATATTAACCTTTGGAAAATAATGTTTATATATGTGTATGACTCTGAATAATAAACTTCTGAAGAACCAATGTACCCCTGGATTTAAGAGGCAGAGAAAATTCAACACAAAACTGAGGTGGGGATTAGATCAAATCACAGTAAGGCGAGGAGATCTCAGAACAAATGAGATGGTGATTAGAACCATTAGCCTGTAGGAGGTCTCCAAACAAACAAGATGGTGATTACAAAAGATCACAGTCATGAGGAGGTCTCAGAACAAATGGGATGGTGATTAGAACCAATCACATTCTGGATGGGGTCGTAGGACTAAAAGATGGTGATTAGAACCAATCACAGTTTGGAGGAGGTCTAAGACCTAAAAGATGGCGATTAGAACCAATCACAGTCTGGAGGAGGTTTCAAACCTAAAAGATGGTGATCAGGACCAAGCATATTCTGGAGGAGGTCTCAGAACAAACTGGATGATGATTAGAATCAATCACAGTCTGGAGGAGGTTTCAAACCTAAAAGATGGCGATTAGAACAGTATGGAGGAGGCCTCAGAACAACAAAGTTGAGTAATTAGGACAAAGGTGGTGATTAGGACGTCACAGACAGGGGGACGTTTCAGATCAAAGATGGGGAATAAGACCAATCACATTCTGGAGGAGGTCTCAGAACAAATAACATGGTGATTAGAACCAATCACAGTCAGTGGAAGTTCTCAGAACAAGCGAGATGGTAATAAGGACCGATCACAGTCAGGGGGAGGTCTCAGAATGAATGAAATGGTGATTAGGGGTTCTGTTCAGCAGGAGGTGCACACAACATCCTACAAACGAAGTACTGCACTGGTTTGGCCAAAAGTAGTACTCGAAGTACTGCACTGGTTTGGCCAAAAATGTCACATTGCTTCAAAATGTCATTTTTGTTTGAAGCGTATGGATAAAAAACTTGTACTTTTTCATGTAAAACCCAACTTATAAGGCTTAGTACATCTGGACGAGAGAATGAGAGATACAGACAGAAAGGGGAAAGATAGAGAAAAATAAAGAGAGCTAGATATAATGAAAGAGAGAAAGAGAGAGAGAACAACTTCCACCGGCAAACATGGCTAAACCACACTGGACTAATTGACTCCAGACTTCTTTAGTCTACTCAATGACCACAGTGGATCTCTATGCTAATAGAGAAGTATCACGCAGTCTGAACTTGAGACAGCCCCACTTAAGGCAATCTGTGTTTTCAGAGAATCTAGAAGACAACAAACACATGGACCTTGTGAGCTACCACCACAGGCATTGACTTAAGATGGCAAAAAAAAAAGATTATCCTAATTGAATCACAGACAACTGATTCATCTGAAAATGAATCATCTGAAAATAAATTAGGTTTATTTGCATTTGCTGAAGTTCATACAGGAACGATTTCACCCAGAGGTCGCCTGTTTTCAGAAATGCACTTACTGTCCTTGTGAATACAGTATTTTAGAACCCTATAAGACCATTATCTATAAGGACTGTATATCTGTCCTCGGGTCGCCAGATATTCAACTCCAAAATCAATATACATTCCAATCCTGAAACCAAAGCTTTCTATCAAAGCTTTCTGAGAAAATTAAGAGACAATAAAGCAACTGCAATCTGGCAACCCCACTGGAGAAAGAACCAGTGTATTAAACGCGCACTTGATGAAAACAGTGCAGTGTTTCTGGTTGCAGTAGCGACCCTGCAGTTGAAATCCCTGAAATTTCCAACTGTTTAACGCAGCCTCACTTTCGCGACTGTTCTCAGACTGTTACAGCAGTATCACCACCATGGAGGTTCTTATGCTTGGAGCTGGACTGTACTGCTGTTTAAATTTGGGAAGGCAAACGACCCAATGCCTCCCTCATAGTTGGCGTCACTGAAAAAAAACACCAACCTTCCGCAATGTCTTCGACTTCCGAAAGACTTTGAGGACAAAGACCAACAACGGATGAAGTGAGGTGAACTAAATATTGACGAGGCTTCAAGCTGAAACCTCACACTAATGAGGGCAAAAAGAGCAAACTGAAATAGAAATGATCTCATTTAATCAAACGTGGCAAGCACTCGTTTGATTAAAGGCCAGGGCTCTGAGAGGTGCCGAACACAGAGCGGTGCTGTGATGAAAGTGGCATTCCGAGTCAAATGCTGATCTAATCCAGGCCAGGGAGAGAGACGGCACGCATGCTTGTTGTGAAGTCTCAGATAAGCCTTCAGAGAGATCGGGACAGAGTTAACACCCTACGCTTTCAATAATATCAACTACTTAACACGGATAATTCTTTATTATTGTTACAGTAACAAAAGAAAATTGCTGAAACACACAAGCAGAGTCTGACTTACTAGGGGTCTGTCACGGTGTGTGTTCACTGCTTCCACATTCAGGTAAAATAGCTCCACTTTACAACCTGGAGACAAAGCAAAGCAAGATATTAAGCAGGAGAGAGACACAGTTTTGGTCAGCAAACTATGTAAAAGGGGTTATAATAGTAATAATGATATTAATAATAATAATAAAAATATATTATTATTATTGTTATTATTATTATTATTATTATTATTATTATTAACAACCATAATAATAATATAAATAAGTTATAGTTATGATATGTATATATAGTTAAATTAATTATATATTCATTTATACATTAATTTGTATCTTTATTATTGCTAGTGTACATTTTTATTATTATATAAATAGTGATAAATAGAGTTTTCATTCATACTTAAATACAATAATTGTATTAATATTAACAGACTTAAATAATACATGATAAATGCAATAAGAAATTGGGAAAATATGAATATTAAAGTAGCATCATTATTGCTGGTCCTACCATAAGCAACAGGAGTGAGCTTCAGAACAGTGTGGAGGGGACACTTTAAGTAGGGGAGATCGTCTAAGAGGTTAAAAAAAAACAAAAACCCATAAATACAAATTATGCAAACCAGCGGTCATTAAGAAGCAGTCAGTTATTAAGTGTGTTTAATACAGCATGTTAAAGCAAGAGGAACCTGCACTTTTGTCCAGAAAATAGGCTAAGAGACATCTCATGACGGCCTGGTGGCAGACGACCAGCACGTTTCCCTGTCTCTCCAATTCCATGATGACGGGTTCCAGGCGCTGCACCAGGTCCTGATAGGACTACAGGAAGAGAAAGGAGCCATGATTAGTTTGGCCAGTGAGATGCTGACAGTGTCTGTACAAAGTCACAGTAGTGGAATGGTGAGACTGCACCTCTCCTCCTGGGTATCTGTAATGGTACTTGTCCTGGTCTCTCAGAGCGAACTCTTCAGGAAAGGTGCTCTGAATCATATCATAGGTCATCTCTTCACACACACCCTGGGATATATAAAAAAAATCATGTACCAAAAAAAAATGAGTAAGGGTATAGAAATACATTGATCCACTGGGATGCAGTGAAGAAAGTGTTCAAATCATTTCCAGTCTATTAAAAAAAATATTATATCTCTATATTCCACTAATGTATAAATACACTATATGGACAAAAGTATTGGGACACCTGCTCATTCATTGTTTCTGACAAAATCAAGGGCATTAGGAAAAAGAGTTGATTCTGCTTTTGTTGGAGTAACAGTCTGTACAGCCTCAATTGTAGATTTTGAAGCACTAGAGTGAGGATTGATTGAATTCAGCAACATAGGTGCTTAACTCAAAGTAGCTGAATGCATTCACTGATTAGAAGAGGTGTCCGCAAACTTTTGGACATGCAGTGCATGTAGCTCTAGATATTCAGTGTAGTTTTTTAAATATTTTTTTAACAAACTATTAAAACGTTAGATATTGTTCATTAAATCTGGATGAAATTTTTGCCAAATTTGCCAAAAAAACCAAGTTAATTTTAAAGGTAATTAAATAAAATATGATAAAGATAATAAAGAACTGAATGCATGAGTATTCAGTTCACAACTAAAGCATGCAGATGGCAAGAGGCAATACTGACAGCATCGATCTCGTTCAGGATCTTCCACTGTTCATAGGGAACTCCCAGAGCCTCAGCTGTTTGAATGGTTCTCCTCAGTTGACTGGTCCACACCTTCAAATCTGCCAAGCCATGCTCCTCAATAAACCCACGCAGAGCTGCTGCAAACTGGACAGGAGAAAAGAGAGAGGGAGTTATGATCTCTCAACACTGGTGGTCACACGTTCTCTTAAGGGGCCTCCACCTAACCCTAGTCTCTCATAAACATTTTGAACATCTTGAACATTTTTTTTTGGATATGTAAACAATAACACTTGATTTAATAAAAATAATATAACCAATATTAAAAATAATCAAATAACAATTTCTGAATTTTTTGACAGTTCTGAAACCAAACTGTTATTAATGTAACTGTACATTTAAAGGTAATTATGTAAACAATCTTTTCACAAAATGTATTTATTTTTTTTATAATCTGTCCAATTTGGCCAAATGATTTATTCAATTACATACTGTATTTTATAAAATATTGAATTTCACTAATAAATATATCATATATAGCCTTTTAACTATACTATGACTGTGCTTTCATATCTTTTAATTACGCAATTACGCAGAGGGAAATTAAACCTGCCTAAGTCCCTGCTCTCTTGAGACCTCCCAAAGACCTACCTGCTTTCTTGGCCACTAATCTAATCAAACACTTTCTCAGACACAGCGGCCTGCTTTTTTCAGTGCACACCTGTTTTCCGCGGGGAGAAAGCTCAGAGTCGCCCCCAATGCGACCCTGTACGTTATGGTCGCTCTCTCCATGCCGGCACAGGTAGATGGAGTGCGAGTGCACGTGGATGTTCATGAGGTAGTAGACGATCTTGCTCTGGATATAGTCCTGCACGCGGTTCACCAGGAAACGGCGGCCCACGTTCATCACCTGAATGAAGGACAGGTCCCTGAAAGAGAAGAAAAGATCATACAACATTCTGACCTCACTAATGCTTTTGTTACTGAATGCAATCAAATCTTCACAGCAAAGCTCCAAAGTTCAACAGAACATCTTCTCTTGTCAGTCGAGACAGTTACTCCAACAAAAGCACAATATACTCTTTTTAATATCCTTGACTTCAGAAAAAACAACAATGGATGAGCATGTGTCCCAATACTTTTGTCCATATAGTGGACTTTCTTTACAAAATATTTTAATGGTAAATGATCATAACTGACCCTTCCATCTTTGCCAACTGTCCTCAATAGAGAGTGTGTCTTACTTGTCATAGTCTTCAGGGTCCAGTGGCTGGTAGGTGACTTTGTAGCACTCAATGCGTTTCAAGAAGTCATCCATCACCCTTTCTCTGTGTGCCTCAGGATAGTCTGGACTCGAAACCTTCACTTCCTGTACACAGAGAGACATGGTTAAGCTGCACTAAATGAGACGGAGGTCAGACATTATAAGCATCTGGTAATACTATAGAAGCTGGACATAGAAAATATAATGCAGGTAAAAAAACTCACTATAAAAAAGAAGCTCCATGCTGTCCTTATTGTTGGATGCACTATGAGTTACTATATAAATTAATTTAAGATTTTTTTGATACCCATTTTCTCCCCAATTTAGATCACCTAATACCCAACCCGCATGTATTCTCTCCCTCCGCCCCCCTTCACATGCAATGCCCCTGACACTAGTGAGGGTGGGACCAACACACGCCCCTCCGACACATGCTCAGCCAGCTACACCTACACAGCTACAAAAAACGGGCCTGGAGGGAAGCACCATATACCCCAAGCCAGTGACGACTAGTGTGAAGTGGGGGAGATCTTGGGGCCCCGGCTGTTGATGGCTAGCGATCCTCTGATCACAGTGATAGTGCCTTAGTCCGCTGGACCACTCAGGGTCCGCCTTATGAGTTTCTAATTTCTCTAATCACAGTGACTCCACGAGCAGTCCATTAAAGTGTGCAGTATGTCCCCAAGTATTTCTTTGCTTGTTAAAAATGGTACCTTGTGAGAGAAATTCCCTTTCCCAGATCAAACTAAATGTGATGACAGCAAAAAAGGAGAAGATCAGATTAAAAGGCAGGAAAAGCTCCATGTTTGTCCCGGCATGAAATAGTTAACCCCCCATATGACACTGTAATATCATGATGGGTTTGACTCACCAAAATGTTTGCAGCAATGACGTCTGGATCATCACAGACTGACTCCACGAAAAACACCTGTGCAGGAAAAGATAGCAGATCTCAGTAAGTCATGCAGCACAGCAGCCCAAATGTGTATTCCAGCTTTTAGGAATCAGCCTCCAGATGTTCACAACACCTTGTATGCATTCTCCTTCACAAAACTCAGGATGAGATCGCGCCTCTCTCTGGTTGTGTTTGTAGCATCAAAGACCTTGACAATAAAAAACCTCCATTAAAATGCAAATCCAAAGATCTAAATTCTTCCGGAGCCTCATTTACAACAAAGATAACATAGTTCAAGTATTTTGATTTAATAAAGCAAAAGAAACAATATATTCAACATTACATTACAATAGTACATTATTTTATAATAATGCACAAGCCACAGAGGAAAAGGAAAAGTGGTTTCGTGTCTTTTCTAATTTTTGATAATCCTGATTTATTAAGAATGCTGCAATGTGCTACAGACTTACGGCAATCTGTCCTCCTTCTTCATTTAAATAGGTCTTCACATCTTGCAGGGCTACCAAAGCACACTGCCTGTAGCACACAACAGAAAGCATTCAAAGACAGCATTAGTATTTATATTTATATCACTGGGAGGAAAAGGACAGAGCAGGGCGTGGGACTGAAGAACAGAACAATGTGGGAACAAAAGAAATGCAGTGCTTTTTTTGTTCTGTTCCTGCATTGTGATTTAGATGCGAGTGCTGTGGTAAGTGCTGCGGTCAGCTCTAATGCACCCTTTTGCTCCAAGCTGACAGGAGCTGGGTGTATTATTTAGGGCTGGAAGAGACAGGAGCATGTTTCTGTCACTCTGTGACTCTGTGAGTTTTGAAAGATCTCTGCTGACGTCTGAAACAGATTTATAATATATCTGAGGTTCAAACTTTGTTAAATGTGATAGTATCCAGTACCTGACCCTTAGTTTCTTTGCTGTTTTGCTGCTTTGCTGCTCTAAAGTGGGGGGAAAGGGGGATTATCTCTGTGACATCAGCAGATCAACCTTGCAATAATCCTCAAAACATCACTGAAAAATGCAGCGGATGGCTATATTGAATCTGGCTGGTTAGGAATCATCAGTTCTAATATAATGCACATTTTCTGGACTCTTATCTACCCGGTCAAGTGGCATGTGAGTAAGTTAGAGCTTAATAAATTATGAATCCATGCAATATTAATGCATTATAAACCAATCTCCGCAGGGAAACATGATAATCAGCAGCTGCGACAGCAGTTTGTGCAGATGCTGCTACTGTCAACATCCTACCACACTGAAACTAGCATCCCTGTTCACACACGAGAGGCAGTATGACACCCGAGACAGCATGTGACACGACCATGCTAAAGAAAGCAACAACTATGCCAGCACTGAGCCAAGTGACACCACTAAACTGAACAAAACAAAGCATTCTGAAGCACTACCCGGACAAAACATGTTTACCAGATGTTGACGCAGGACGTCTGTAGCGTTTATTACTGATTCGCATTGGTCAGGAGGTTTGAGTGAGGAACGAAATTTAGCTCCTCCAGGTTCCTCGTCTTTTGGTTTAACATGAAACAGCAGCAGACTGTCAGACATTACATACAGGCAATACACTCTATCAGACCACTGTACAACAGACTACACCAGTGGTCCTGGAGGCACCCTGACCAGCACAATTTAGTGGAATCCCTGCTTTAACTCTGAAAGGGTTTGTTAAAGAACTGCTTAGCTGAATCAGGTGTGTTGGGAGCAGGGAAAGCACTAAAATGTGCATGACAGGGTGCCTCCAGGACCAGGGTTGAGAAACACTGGACTATTAAGTTGTCTACTATTAAGTACAGGCCAACAGAGATTTATTTATTAGTTAAGTTGGGTTATTATTACTGTATTTATCATAATTAATTTGCATATGTGTCATGTAGGACATTGTAATTGTAAGTGATATGACTTAATAATCATAAAATTGGACATAGAAAATATAATTCAGGTAAAAAAAAAAACCTGAATTATAGCCCCATGTCCTTATTGTTGGATGCACTATGAGTTTCTACTTAAATTAATTTCAGATTTTTATATACACTACAATTTAATAAAAAAAGGTTTATTTATAGAATAGCAAGGTTTATTTAATAAAACTTATAAAACAAATAACATTTTGGGAACTCAGTATGCTTCTAGCACAGTGTATCACCAATTCAGAGTCTCCTAAATCTTTAATTTGCTGTCAAACAATAAAAAAAAAAAGCTTTTCTAGCAATCCTACGAGCAGTCCAGTCAGAATGTTTTCTTGGCCTTCCAGACCTCAACTTGACCTCTTTTGTTCCTGTTTACTGCCACTCTTGGGGTGCACAAACTTTTGCCAATTTTACAAAACAACAATAACACACTAATCTTGTTTAAAATGAACAACTCACTAAAATGTTCACATTAACAGAAATTGTGTGTAATATGCTTCTCAGAACAGACCGCATGGTACTGCAAAAAACGATATTTTAATAAATGAAGCATCTTTGGGCGTCTGTTAGCGAATGCAACAGAATTGGCAGTTAGTGTTCTCCTTCAAGAGTGTTGAGCTGTCCAATGACATTGCATTAGCAGCAGTTTGAAAAGAGGTGGTTGTCTAGGCAGTGGTGGCTCACGGTTAGAGCACCAGGCTATTGATAACAGACAGGCTTCTGGGTTCGATACCTGGGCTCGGCAAGCTAAGGGGCCTGGGTGCCACTGAGCTGGATGCCCACCACTCTGTGCAGGTGTTGCTAACTAGTTTTAACGTGTATGTGTGTTCTCTGCAGTAAAGGCAGAGGCCAAATTTCATCTGTGTCCAACACTACTTCTGAATATGGTTGTCTTTGTCATGTGACTCAAAGAAAGCACATGGCAGCATCATCTGATAGGCGGAGTCTTATCTACTGGGCGGGAACTGAAAAGGATTGAACTGCAGAGAAAATCAGAAGAAGCAGATCAAATAGTAGATATACTTACTTTCTTATTCTCATGGCCTCTTCATTGTCGTGTCTAAAAAAGTCATATGACTTGTACGCTCTGACCGCCTCCCTCCTGTAGACTCCCAAGTTGAATACTGGAGAATAGAGAATAGAAGAACACATCATCATCAGTCTAGAACAGAAGAACACTGGAACGAACAAGTCAATCCTCACAGGATCCGGAGCCTTTGACTTCCAATAAGGTGATTAAAAACGCTACAAGGCTCGTTTTGTGGGTCACAGAATACCTGCGAGATTTGAGGTTCGAAATGTTCAGCTTACTTACACATCCACGTGAGGCATGCTCTACTCTCCTAATGGATCTCAATGTCGTCAGCTAACACGTACACAGAACTCAAGGGAGTTTGGGAAGTAGTAATATCAAGCACTGACTGACAGGTTTATTCACTTGGTCCTGAAATGGCCTTGATCTGATAATAGATATCAATTTAATTCAATATCAAATTCAGCCTAAAATACAAGAACATTGTCTAGTCAAGTGTGACGACAACAGCGGCCACATGCAGACTTACACTGATATGAGAATGAATATCTAGCTTAATCATCAGTGATGCCACAGCCATCTGTGGCTGGGAGTCCCAGACAGCATAACTGGCTTTGCACTCTCTGGGTGGGTAGGATAACCGTCCCTCTTCCCCATCACCCAATATGAAACTAGCTGGTACAGGTGTGTGTTAGCTGATAAGAGCTGGTAAGAGTGACATTGAGTTAGTGGCAGTTCAATAAGATGCAGTTTGCTGGCTTTTCGTGACTTGAAGGAAGTACACAATAGCCTTGAGCCGCCCCACCAGCGCTGGTAACACTGTCTGTGATAGGAGACCTAGATGGTGGGTAGAATAAGAGACAGCGTTCTTTGGTTGGGCTTGTCTTTTTGAAGTAGCTAACTAATTAGTAAAATGTTCAAGCAGTTTAGATACAGATATAGCAAGAGAAAACTTGTTATGGACAAAAGTATTGGGACACACCTCTTAATCACTGAATTCAGGTGTTTCCTCCAGTCCCTTTGCCACAGCCTGGTGTATAAAATCAAGCCCCTAGCCAAGCAATCTGTCTTTAGAACCATCTATTCTTTTACTAATGTGTGTAAAGAGCTCACTGAATTCCAGTGTGGTTCTGTAATAGGAGCCACCGCTGCCATTTCTTCCCTCCTAGATCTTTCACCATCAACTGCAAGTAGTATTATTGAACAGTGGAAGTGTTTAGAAACCACAGTGAAGTTACAGAGCAGGGTTTGCAGAGTGCTGAGGAACATCCAATCACACTTCTCTATCTGCCAGATGAGTCTGGGTTTGGCGAAAGCCAGGAGAACGTTACCTGCCTGGCTGCACTGTGCCAATTGAAAAGTTTGGTGGAGGAGGGATAATGATAAGGGGTTGTTTTTCAGAGGTTGGCCTGTAGGACCTTTATTCTTGGACAGCTCAACACGCTAGGAGGAGAATACTAATTGCAAGTTCTAATACTTTTAAAATGGAAAAAACAGCCTCTGTAGTATCAGACCAAGCTCAAGGTTTCAGTATCAACAGATCAATAGAAAGTGTACCTTTTGTTGGAACTCCAATCCAGTTGAGATAACGTGTTAGCTTCTTTGACATGTAGGTCTTGCCTCTCGCAGGCAGCCCAATCATGACGATCAGAGTTGGAGAGTTGGTCATGTAGGACGCCCACGCTGCAATGATACAGACAGAGACAAGAGTGTGTGAAAAAGGCTGCTTTACACTTCCAAACACTTCCAGCTTCCAGTTTATTAGACACACCTATCTTGTATGTCTACACACTGCCTCCCATTTACACTATATGGACAAAAGTATTGGGACACCTGCTCATTCATAGTTTCTTATGAAATCATGGGCATTAAAAAAGGAGTAACTGTCTCTACTGTCCAGGAAAGAAGTCTTTTGGAGGAGCATTGCTGTAAAGATTTGATTGCATTCAGTGACAAGAGTGTTAGTGAGGTCTGAATGTTGGATGATCACAACCCCACCACAACCCCAATTCCCCAACTCATCCCAAAAGAAACATCCATTGTTCAAGAGACCACAGTTCTTCCACTGCTCCACAACTCAATGCTGGGGGCCTTTATACCCCTCTAGCCTACGCCTGGCATTAGGCAGGGGGCAAATAAGTTCATTTTATCTGCTACATAGAGTCCTATTTCTCTACAGGGACATTGTGTGTGTGTTTGTGTGTGCATTTGCACATCTGTAGCTGAAGTAGCTGAATGCAATCATCAAAAGGGGTGTCCACAAACATTTGGGCATATTGTGTACAGTTTCTAACTAGCCTTATGAAGTGGCCGCTGTGTTTACACTCCAGGACATTTCCTTAGGAACTTTGCAGCATTTGAAAAACAGAAGGAGATCAGAGAGCATTAGTGAAAAGCCATCAGCTACAAACCACATCAAATAACATCTGTGAAGAGTGTGTGGATCAAACGAGGAGTCACTCTCTACGGGAAGACATCATTTACATAATGAATTTAGAGGAAGTGTGCAGAGGGACCTTGGGCCTGCGCTTCAGACGAACTGTCCAAAATTGGAATGCATGCATCAGGCTGCGTCTTCATAAACCTGGCCCTGCTGGAGTTCATATTTAGAATGACTGGTGCAATGTCATCAAGTTGTACAGTTTATATTCTGAGCAAGTCACCCTTCAGATGCATACCTGTAACAGAACCTGCCCACCCTATTAAATAGCAAAACATAAATAAGCCATAAATAAATCCTCTCTGTAATCTGAGCCCAGCATGACTTCATGCTGACAGCAATGAGAATCATTCATCTGGAGCAAAGCTGTAAGCAAGCCTTCGACAAGACCATTGAAAGAAATATTAACAATAATAATAATAATAATAATCAAACAATAATCCCTCACATGGACGTTCTGCCTCAGCCTGAGCTGGACATTTCAGTAAGGGACATGAGTCAGCACTGAACACACTGCAGACCACCAAGCATTTCAATTTGACTAAATCTATGACACCAGATCACTTTACCTGCTCTGTGCAAAGGCAGATGTGCTATTTTCAGACATAACAGCTCATTATTTTAATAATTAGAATTTTTAATAGTATTTACAGTATATATATGTATCATAGCAGATACAGAGGGTCGATACCAATACCAACTCTAACTTATAACTATAGATATAATAGACATCAATAGATTACTATAAATCCTGATATTTATAGTGTTTTAGGTTGTATTTTTTATATCTGATCCCAGATATAAAACATTTAAAATAATAGCATTTACTGGTTGAGTATTTTCAGTTTCAGAGCTATGAAAAAAAAATTAATTGTCACAATGCAGACAGCTTTTTAACTGGTGTTTAACACTGAAATTTCACATTCAAGTTCACTAAACTCAAGCTTAAACTCAATAAGCTTCATGTTATTGGTGCTCTCTATCGCCAATACTGATACTGTAAGTATAAGTATCGGTGCCAATAATGGTATGATATCGGTGCAACACTAATATATACACAGTTCATCAATCAACTAATCCCTTAAGTTTTCAAACACTCCAGAGAACGGGCAGAGCAGTTTCACTGCCTCCCAGCCAATGTTAACCCTCTAGATATCACTTGATGACCTCAGGTCCATGTGTGGATGCTCCAGAGCATCGTATTCTACAGGTAATGCTTATATACAGAGACTGCACAAGCTGTGCACCCTAAAGTCATTAAATTAGAGGGAGTGTCTCGATACCTGTAGCACTGGTTTCCCCACATGGATTACATATTGGGGCATATTGGTTTTTGGGCATTTGAAGGACACATGAGGACAGTCTTCAGCCTGGCTGATCTACTGCACCCAGGCATCAATGGCTCTGCAAAACAGGCTTACCACTGTGCACCTGTGCCTGCCAACATGTTTGGTTGAACCTCTTTTAGAAAACATGTTTGCATTGCTCAAGATGACTCTACTGTGTCTCTGCGTGATCCAGGAAGAAAAACAGGGACATTGTTTACTTACAGCATTTCTTCTCGTTGGCCCTGGGCTCTGCTCTCTTGGCTTCGGCAGAGCCGGAGAGCCCAGCATCTCGCTGCAGGCATGCAGACATGCTGCGGTTAGCTGTATTCTTGCACTCAGGGAATCTGGGCTCTATGAAAACATGGCTCCAGCACACCTGCAGGAGGATTAGTAAAGGAGTTCAATGGCAAACTCACACAGACGAACGATCATGTACACAATGAAGAATAAAGAAATAATGCAGGTTTTTTTCAAAAACTCATCCTCAGCTTTAATAGAAACAAAAAATATTAAAATATTACATTCTTATAGGAAATTCATATTTCTTAAATGAAATTCTATTGGACAGATCATATTATAAACCTCTTTTAGCAAGTATGGCTTACTACAGACTACATAGTTATTAAACATTAATATCAGAGTGAAAGTGAAAATAGATTATTATTAGAGATGTAACAATAAAACATACTATATATACTGTATTAAACTGTATTGCTGCACCGTATTGTTGTCCTGGGACTGGCATATTAGTATTAGCAAGTTTGTATCTAGTGTGTTAGCACAGGATATGTTAGCATGGCTAGAACAAAAGCCCAATAAAAAAACTTGCATAATGTTGAATATGCAAGTATAATAAAGACAGAATCATTAACATATTAACAAAAGGTAATATAGTCCCTTAACAACGGCCGTCCCCAATATCGGGCGCTTTCATGTATTGTGCATTTTAGCTGCAAGATGTGGAGGATTTCAGGGATGTTAGCGATGTTTAAAATATTTTTCTTTTTCAAAAATAAATGCACATGTTGTCTGCTTTAATATTTTTTTAAATTTATATATATATATATATATATATATTATACAACTATCACCGAGACTGGATGATATGGTGAAAGTTAGAGGCTGGGCAGTATGATGATCTTTTATTGCATTGTGATCAATTTTATCGAGATACACAATATACTTTTTTAAGCATATCGAGGATATTGTTAGTGCTTAATAAACACTGATCGGCTTAGAAGGTCATTACATGAAGTGGTTTAATAAGACGAAGAGCGGCAGATGTTGAATATAAAAATCTGATGTATTTAGTCTTAGATTACTATCGATATAGTATTCTTACCATATCGCCCTAGTAAAAATCCAATATTCAATATCAAGATTTTTAAAGACATTTTGGCGATACACAATATTCATCACAATACATGTAACAACAGACTAAATACATCAGTAGATGACAGATTCTTAAAAACGACTATTCAGATATATATAGTGAGTATACTAATGGTGATTTTATTCAACATCTACTGCTCTTCCCTTAATTACACTGTATGTAATGAAATATGCAGCAGATCAGTGTTCTTTAAGCACTACGGATATCGTTATCCTATCGTCCTTAGAAAAGCAAATTGTGTATCACGATAACAAAATTCATCACGATATGATTAAATATCGTCATATTGCCCAGCCTTATTATTCAGTCTTATTGTATCAGTACATATCTTTAAGGTAAACCGTAGGTAGTGGGTTTTTTTTATTTATCTTTTCTATATGCACAGTAATATTCATACTACAGAATCTAATTGAATATATATATATATATATATATATATAATCTTGACATATACATGTTGAATTTAGCTTTAACGCTATTCAGCTATTTCAGCTTTTATATCTATAGCTTTTTTGTCCACTGTAACGTCATATAAGTTAACATATAACCAAAACTGTACTGTAAAAGTGCACGTATCTGTCACTGTACTATGTCAGCGAAATGTGTCCTCTGCATTTAACCCATCTGGTAGTGAACACACACACTCACACACACACATGTGTTAGGGGCAGTGAGTACACACACACACCCAGAGCGGTGGGCAGCCAACTCCAGCGCCCGGGGAGCAGAGAGGGTAAAGGGCCTTGCTCAAGGGCCCAACAGTGGCAGCTTGCCGAGCCCGGGAATCGAACCCACAACCCTGTTATATATCCTGTTATACCAAGTTATACTGGGCTTATAGATTGAGCATACTGTGGGTATTATTAGGGCTTCTGGAGCCATATAGCTAGTGCTAGCTAAGGATGCTCATTTAGACCAGTTACAAGCAGCCTGTCAACATCTACCAGTGAAATATGCAGGCCTATAATAATCGGTTATAAATATTGGTTATTTTTCATTCCTTTTTTTTTTTTTATTATAAGTTAATTTTATCAACTGATTGATTTCCAACTTTTGATGAAAGAGCATTTTTTAAACGTTGGACAAAAAAAAAAAAGAAAGCAAACTTATAGCTACATTCTCATACACTCATCGATTATCGTGAGATTATCAAGTATCGTGACCACGTTTTTAGCTAATATCGCCCACCCTTAAACCAAAGGCACCCACTAACGTGAATACGTGGATTGTCCCATTTCGCACTGCCCAACTGGGCAACGCGCTGAGCTACACAGCAGGATGAGGAAATATCGCGTATCGATCGTCGAAGCCTAATTTGCTGGATTTACCTGTAGCAGCTACATTTCCTGAGCAGGTGAGGTCACTCCGGCAGCAGCGGGCTAGGCGACGGGGAACTAGCTGGCTCCCTACGTCACCGCACGACGCTCATTCAGACCTAAACACGCCTCGCGCACGAAGCTCACTGCATTAACGCTGGACACGGAGCGAGCGCGGCGCTCAGGCGCCCCGGACTGGACGGTGGAGACCAGCCGGTGAGACTTACCTCAGAGTCCTCCAGTGATGTGTTTCTTTTTTCTTTGTTTGTTTGTTTATTTATTTATTTTGACTCTGGGCTCCAGCACATGACTGCAGAGGCTGCACCGTCGTCCTCTCGCTGTAATGCCGCAGAACCGGCGCGCACTTGATGACCTTCCACAGCAGCAAATGCCAAAACGCGCTGGGCTGAAGGTGTGCTGCTCCGTCAGAGCGCCATTTACCGTAATACCACTAATAAAGCCTCACCCGCGCGCACTGAGGCAGCATTCCCTTAGAATTCAGTGCACGCCCCTGCTGATGAATGCACTTCAGCTTGCTGACACAGATGTGCAAATGCACGCACACACAGCTTGTCTAGCCACTGTACTGAGACGTACTGCCAATAGGACTCTCTGGGGCAGATTAACACGAACCATGAAGCAGTAGTTCAAGATCAGGCATGGGCTAGAGAGATCACTGCTTGCGTTATTTGCATACAGTTGATTTCTTCTGAATAGTGATACATAGTGATATGAATAATAAAGCTGTTATGTGTAATAAGACCAATTGTAAAGCTGTTATGTGTGGTAATAATAATAATAATAATAATAATAATAATAAGACTATGAATAAATCTGTTGTATATCGTCGCCGTCAAGCAAAAACTGCAAAACACAACTTTACAATAAAAGAAAAAAACTTTGTTACTTCCGATGGAAGTTAATGTTAATTTTCTTTATAAATAAAAAAACATTTCTTGGAGCATTTCTTTCGGGTAATTCATGGGAAACTGTAAGAGACAGCCAAATGACGTCAAAAAGTAAAAACGGAGATACAAAGCTTTTCCATGACAGCAAAGATATATAGTGATGAGACTAATACTAACACTAAAAATTTTTACAGTGATCAAATAAAATGTTATGTATCAATAACAGCAGTGGTAGATATGTTAGGTGTAAAATGGCTATATTTAGTAATGATCATAATGGTAAAATTGTTATATTTGATTATGTTTTTAGAGGTAGTAAAGGTAAAGAGGTGTGTGTATATATATATATATTTATTTTTTTTATTTTTTTATTTATTTATTTTTTCATAGTGGTTATCAATTTATCCATAGTATCAATATCAAGAGTAAAGCAGTTAAGACTAAACTTTCAGTTGTTTTAATGATGAGTAATAAGACTAATGGTAAGGCTGTTGTATATACTGATTAAGAAGCTGCATTATTACTAATGCATGTGGACAAAGGACCAACACTTTTTCCTAATGAAACGAACTGAACAGCAGTTCTGTACCGCTCCACTGAAAAAGAACTGGCCTGAGTGCAGATACAGAACAGAATGCAGCAAGTTCAAGCATTTAGCATTCATCATATCCAGTTATCAGAACAGCTTATGAAGCTCATCAATATTTCAGCAAACTCCCATGTCAACAAGGACCAGTTTAATATGAACTGACAGATGTGCTCCTCCAAGGAGACGAATGTGCAATGTCCCCATTGTTTTTTTTTTCTTCCCCAAATAAGCAAATGTTTCTTTCTCAGATCACATTCTAAACTGATTGTCTATATCCAACAAATAGAGCACGCTCTTATAGCCTGCCAAATCCTGTACGCTTAATCACATTCACAAGGCACTTAGTGGTTATGCGTGAAGGTGTTTTTTCTCCTCAGCCGACTTGTCTAAATAGTAAGTGTTTCTTAGAATTCAGGGCACAGGCTGGAATGTAAGATCAAGCTGATTTTTGTTTACAGCAACAAAGGCAAGTGCATTAAGGACTTTTCCATTACATCTAGAATCAGTCCATCCACATTCAGAGTTGTGGAATTCTCAACAAAAGCCATTTCCAGAACCCATATCTGGCTGAAGACTCTGGCACTTAAAAGGTACCTCCCATATACCTGTTTGATCCGTTTCTGGAGTGTCAAAGACCACAAACTCTAAAAATCATCCCCAACTGAATCTCTGTGCCAAGCCGAAGACACAGGTCAAGAATCCTGGAACAGGACGCCATGCACTGTGATGGATCAGCTTCAGATATTCCGAATTTTTGGCCCCTAATTGTGCATTTCATTGAGCTTCAGGCAACTGCTGATGTCACAGATGTCAAATGTGAAAGCACACGGAGCCGAATCGATTCTAGAGGTGTCGAGTCTGGCTGTATGGCACATGCAACAGAGGCACAGGAATGCATAGATTTGGTCAGTAGATTTGCACAAATGAACGAAAACGTAAGACTAAAGCTTGTTTCCTCAGCAGACCCGAACACCGTTTCTCCTTTCTGCTCTGTGTTCAGGAGTTGGAAGTGTAGAGGTTTTGCGTCACGGTTTGATCTTCCAAAGCTGTGAAAAAATAAATAAATAAAAAAAGATGTGCAGTTATAACTCTGTCACACAGACTGCCATAAAAGATAAGCCCACAGGCTGAACTTGGGGTAAGCAGGTAAACGCCTTCCACTCACTCTGATATTGAACCCCAGCAGGTCACTGACCACAGCGGAGACAGCAGACAAGATGACCACGCGGGTGATGTTGTAGATAAGGGGGTTCACAGTCAAGCCCAGCAAACGAAATGGGGTGTCCAACTCCTGAAAGAGGGAGCAAGAATAAGTTTAACACATCCCTTAATACAATATATTTATTATTAATAGATAAAATAAATTATTAATGTTAGTCAGTAAGCTTCAGCCCTAAATCCACTGTAAACATCAACAGAAAATCTGAATTAAAGTACTGAAAATAAATGATTTTTTCATGAATCAGAACCTAACTATAAGATATATTATACACAGACATATCAGAAGATTATGACCCCCCTACTTAATAGAATAACCTTCCTTGGCTCAGATGACGCTAGCGAAACATTGTGGCCTGAACTTAATTAGGTGATGAAAGATGTTCATTATAGAGGTTAACTGGTCCACAGTGTCTGTGTTCCCCTCTGGCATCAACGGCCCGTGGGGCACCACTGTAATGCCGTTGGGAGGCACTCAATATGCGAAAAGTCCATTCTAGGTACACCGTCAATACGACAGCTCTAGAACATCCCACAAAGTTAGTGGTTTCCGAGATCCTAGTACCCCCCGCCCGGTACTCGATTACCATGCCTTTTTGGACATTGGTAAACACACGTCCTTTGCCCGGATGATGGTTCTGCACTTGCTACAACTGACTGGTGTGCTTGCTTATTTATAAATCCTGCAGAACCCGGTCACATGGCATCTGTGACGTCCTGGGGGCCGAGTTCATTCCAAATCAGGGGTGCTCATAATATTCTGATATTACTGTATATAACTAATACATTATATAATTAATATGACCAATACATTAAGAGCTACTATAGAAAACTCAAATAAAATTCTACAAACATATTAAATCTTCATAATATTACTTAAACAATAGTTTAAGCATCAGCCTTAAATACAGGGTACATTTTTGGTTGTTAGATGAAAATCCCCATATTATGCATGAAAATGTTCTATTAAAAAATAAATAAAGAAATAAATAACTACTAATAACTACTAATAACAGACGATGTACGAAGCTTACTTTCAGCAGTTTTGTGGCCAGCTTCAGAACATTGTTGACGATGCTCAGCTCGTCTTTCTTGTCTGGTTTCTTTTCCATCTTCAGGTACAAGTTTATCTGACAAGGAAATAAAAATCAGACCAAACTCACAGTGAAACGTATGACTCGCTTCTGTATTTCACTTCGCTTTTGTTCTGTGAATCATTCGCTGAGGGCATTTTCACACTAGCGTTCTTTTTCATTTTTCACCCAACTAGCTGAGCCACTTAACCCACCCACTCACTCACTCACTCACTAGGACTCCCAAAGGTGACAAGCACATGCCTCCTCCGATACATGTGAAATACAACGCATCATCACTAGGCAGCTGACAAACTCGAGCTCAGATACATCAGCCAACAGACGCCTGTGCCAGCCAGCATCACAATGGGAGTGAGATGGGGAGAGAGGACCATCTACCCACCCTGAGAGAGCGTGGTTAATCATGCTCGCCTTCTACTAGTGGCGAAGCTGCATGACCTGGGATTCTAACTCGCGATTTTCAGGCCATAGTGTCTGTATATTAGTCTGCTGAGCCACTCAGAGCCCCACACTTGCATTTTTTCTGGTGCGGTCCGCTGGGGTTGTGTTTTTGGCCCACTCTGTCATAGGACTGATTTGACTCCTCATCAGTATACCCCACTATGATTGGAGCATGGTTACTAAGGTGGACTTGTAACTGAATCTGTAACTGCCCATTACTCACATATATATATAGAAATATTCACATAATGTGAAGAGCAGCTTCCGACTTTATTTTCATATTCAGTAAAAAGACAGCTGATACTACACTCAATGTGTGTGTGATATTACCTGCTCAGTAAGCAGCACAGATGCATTACTGTACTTGTGGTTGGTCTCAGCCCCCAGGGTGGCCAGTCGCAGTAGAAAGACAAGTAGAGCGGCACCCCACACTAGCAGCTCCCAGTTACTCTCGCAGTCCAGAAACGTGTGGTGACTGTGCAGCAACTACAGCCACAAAAAAACAGAAAGAAACATATGGTTATTGATCGATATTCTACTGATCTGACATTTAGATATTTTATTTTTCTGATTATTAGTATTAGTATCAATTATTTTACCAATTAAATTTGGTAAATTATTTATTTTACCAATCATATTCTAAAATTTTAAAATGTCATTATTCTTATCAGGAGCCTTTAAGATGTTGTTTATAATATAAATAAAATAATAATAAAATAATAATGTGTATTATTTTTATGATTGTCTATTCTCAGAGAGACCATTAGGCAAATTTTAAAACATGCATCATCATGAAAATGACAGCTACTCATGGCCAATTCATGCCAAAGGTATTTTAGAACAGATACCTTCTCCATGAATCAGCAATGGGTAGTTGCCAATTTAATGATGATGATGCGTGTCAGGGTGTGTTTATACTTGTAGTTTGGTTCCCTTGCTCGTTATTCAATTACATTTCAGTCCTGGTTGGCTTTGCGTTCATAAAGACAGATTTGCTTTTTATTATTTTATTATGACTTGGGTTCGACCAGATCAGGATGGGTTCCCCTTTTGAGTCTTGCTTTCTCTCAAGGTTTCGTCATCTTAACCTGAATGGGAGTTCCTTACCACTGTTGCCACTAGCTTGCTCAAAAGAGGCTCGGACCCATATCTCTGTAAAGCTGCTCTGTGACAACATTTGTTGTTAAAAGTGCTATATAAATAAAATTTAATTGAATTTGCTATCAGATTAAAATTAGGGGGGGGAATATGACACACATATGACAGAAGGCTGCATGTATGGTCTGCATAAGGTGGGTGTGTCCGCAGGTCCTGCATGATCCATGCAATAACTAGTGTGGGGGAAATGTAAATCTAACCGCTGGACCCCCAAAATAGAAGCTTGTGGGACCTCCACAAGATATGCTAAACCAAAAGATTTACATTCGTTTTTGCAACAGAATTAATAATAAACCTAAGGTGTAAGGTGTTAATTGTTATATTCGCATTTGACTACAGTCTAGACATGCCAGTCAGATTTAATCACTTGTAACTTAAAATCTGAACATTCAGTCTAGAAAATCCAATTTAGGAAACAAATATCTGCAATGCAGTGTGAACAATCCCATTGTGTGCATCACTGATATCACCCTTAAGGCCACCAATAAGATTCTACCTCATTGGCAAACATCTTGGGTTGTACTGATGAACTCTGCCTGACCTGAGCACAAATAGTGAAGGCGATGGAAAGTGCAAGGAAGAAGATGGAAGAAACAATGACGTCCACCGAGCGCTGGGGTCCTCGTCTCTGCGATGCAAAGAAAGATCACATTTCAGGACTTGTAGACACTGGAAATCACTAGTAATGCTCACACTCCTGTTTCTATATGCATCTCTGTACCAGAATACAGAGAAACGAGTGCAAAAGAGCAAACAAGCTACTCTGCATCTAACCCATAAAACTGTTCTACATCCTCTAAACATGTAGTGATTTGAAGGCAACTGATAAAATGATCAGGAGCATGGAAACAAACACCTACATACTCGTGTCTTCTGCTTTGATTCTCTCTTAAACACGCTCTAACACCTTAATATGTGCCAATTTAGAAGCCAATGGAAAAAAAAGCATTCAGCAGGTTTATAAGTCTTTGGCCGTCTTCAAAAACAGTCATACGTCAGTAAGGTCTTCTAGACTCTTAAAAATACTCTGAAAAGGTGCTACAAGTGGTTCTTTGAGCAATGCCATAGAAGAACCATTTTTGATTCCATATAGAACCACATTTGTAATAGATATGTAAGTGACAAGAACCTTTTCATCAAGCCTTTTAGAGAGTCTTCAAACTCATACATCTCTTCTACAATTAAGAGTGTATAAGGCTTATTTAAATAAGGCTTATTTAACAGGTTTGACCATATGCGACTTTGACAATTAAGGGCTACCACTCATGTGAAAGTCATATTGCCCGAAAGGTGAACTATAAAGATTAACCTTAAGGAAAGACCGGAGTGAGAGCCACATCTTGATGTTTTGCACTTTCTTCAGTCTGAAGTGAGGGATCTCCGATTTCTTGGCTTTTCGTGCTGATGTGATGTGGCTGAAGAGCTTGGCAAAGAGCAGCCGCTGTGGAAGATATTGCACTTGTTTAAAATGCTGGGAAATACATGAAAAGGTGCATTGAAGACCAGAGAACTGTCATTATCTGAGCTAGTGACTAGGCTGTTGGCATGTTCTGGTCTAAAACACCTTCTGTTATTAAGGGCTGACCCTTGAAATGAAGCTGTAAAATATAACAATCATAATCCAGACTACTTTCCTTGAGAAAAGATGACAACACCACATTTTAAAAGTGTGTTTGAAAGTGTCTAATAATAAGTAATATAAAATAATAAATAATTACGGCATTTAATTTGGTCGTTACTAAGTGATGGGCCATAAGCTGCTATTACATGTTAGCTACATTGGCTTCATAACTTCAAACATGTCTTTGCTGAATGACTAAACTTGGATAAGGTGCAAAAACAATTATTTTTTTCACTAAAACTTGCTTTTACAAAAAGCTTTACTTACTTGTTTATAAGTTCTCTCTGCAACACACATCATGAAGAAAAAGAGCCCAGTGAGGAAGACTCTCTCCACAGCAGTGATGAGAAAGAATGCGTACGACTCAGAGCTGGGCTTTCCAGCAGCCTTGAAAGCCAGTTCATGCAGAGTGATGGAACTGATGCGGGTCATGTCCAGCTGCTGGACCAGACGGAAGCAGAAAGGGAGCAGGGCCAGCGTGGCTGTGACCAACCCCCCTAGCACCAGGTAGCCCATTCCCTGCTCTACCACCTTTACCTGCACACAGAGAGACAGCAGCATGTTGTTAATATATGCTATTAAAGGAATGGTTAAATGGCTAAATAAACTAAATGTACTTACTTAAGTGCATTCTTATTCGTTGCTGAATGAAAAACATTTGATTTACTTTCTGTACTGGAGGGTTTAGGTACGCAATGAAATGGATCTACAGAACCTAACGCACATGGTACAGACCACTGGTTCCATACCAGGTCCTAACTGTGGTTTTTAAGCAGTCCACAATCTAAGTCAGTGTAATCTTGTTTGTAAGTCTGATGTGACATCTACAGCTCTGTCCCCTCCTCACACTATCCTTCTTCAGTCTGAACTAGAGAAAATGTAAAGGAAAGACCCTTATCAAATGTATGAATATAAGTAGGAACTTGCCCGTGTAAGGATGATACCACTGATCTCTAGCACAGACATGTCAGCCTTCTTGCACTCGCCCTGCTCCCAGATGATGGCACTGACGCGATCTTTGGAAGGGTGGCAGGCCTGCAGCCATGACAGCTGGTGCTAAAGAGAACATAAAGAGAGCTGACACCAGAATCTTGTTCTTTTCATCCATGACTATAAGCGTTCTTTATCATCAACACTGAGATCAGTGCAAAAGCAATGCAGTTTGACAATTCCCTCAACATTAAAGATTGCTCAAAGATTGAAGATTTGAAAAAGAGTGAGATTTAGGAAAAGTAATTTAAATATTAAGTATAATGGAGTAGATTAATTCAGCCTCAATGCTGTATTATTTTACAAAATAATGTTATAAAAAAAATTTATATGCATTTAGTATGAGGACACTCTAATATACAACAACCTATACTAGTTGTTAAGTAGTGTTATGAGATCAATCTAAGATCTATATCTAATAACATATCATTACCAACACAAAAGGTGGTGTGCTGGTAAAGATACATGGCAACGGTTTCTCAATCAGTATGTTTTACCTGTTCAGAATTTAAATTTCGAATTTATAAATTTAGGTCAATATGGTCACATGACATGAACAGAAAACTCTGGAGAATACAGAGTAAAGGTTTCAAAAGTTTACAGAAGTTTAGAAATAAATAAATAAATAAATAAATAAAAGTATGAAAAGAAAAGTAGTGTGGAATTACCTGGATTTCTGCTCTATGCCTTGTGTGTCAAATCAATTTTCTATATAAGCTCAGTCTTAAGTCTTTACTTGATGGCCCCTAGGAACACACTATGACATATATATATCTCAGGGGTTTGCTGATGTAAACCTGACTCACTTTTATGACTGCCCGTTTCACTTCCAGAATACTGGTGAATACTGGTGAAATACAGCAGACATTTATTAGACTATAAAGATTTTCATAAGACATACTTTTACATTTACATTTATGGCCCTGAGAAGCCTTAGTCACTTCATTAGAAACTCAGATTTTGGTTCCCAGGGGCTTCAAAAAAAGTGAACACCGTCTTGTTATAATTAAAAAATATTGGGGAAAATACATGGCTCTTCATACTGGACCGACCTGTGGGAAGGGCTCATCATCATCACTGGTAAGAACAGTAGGTGGAGGGAGGGTGTGGTTATGACAGTGCAGTTCTTCCTCCGCACTGTCACTGCTTGCTGAGGAGGCAGAGTCAGGATCCTGCAGGAGCTCCTCCCACAGCATGTCATCAGAGTCGGAGGCAGGCCGGGAATCCTCGGAAGGCTGTAGGAGCTCCACCTCTGACGGCGTTGCTGCAGTGACCGTTGTCCCAGTGTCATCTGTTTGCTGCTGTTGACCATACAAAAAACACCTAACTTACTTTACTTATTGGTTTACTAAACAGGGCATTCTGAAATTGAAGAAACAATGAACGTGGATGGAAACTTAGAAGGCAATTCTAAGAACTGTACCCAAGCACATGGAAACACAGCTCATGCATCCATGCATTATTGTGCATCCTCATTGGTTCCATTCAGACAGGAAGTCTGTCACAATAAAATCTGACATGCTTCTGTCATTAACCTACCCTGGTGATTTTAGCTTGACTCTTTGTGGTGGGTGCAGAGGGGCACTTGGTGGCCTTGGCATTGCAAAGCCTCTTCCTGAGTCCAGGGGCAGGTTTGGCCTGAGGAGGCAGAATGAGTCTGCCTCTGGGTCGCTCTCCTTCCTCACCTTCCTCTTCCTCACTGGAAAGGTCCTCAGATAACCCTTTGATAGACTGCCTCAGGGAGTTCTGTGACAAATATGACCAAGAGACTCTGACCAAACAAAATAATAATACGCGCTTATGCACGTTCTCTAAGAACAACACAAAAACATCCAACAATAAAGGTAGCATAGGTTTAATACCTTTACAAAATAATGGGACATCACCAATGGCTCTGAATGAATCATTGGCATGACATTTGTTTTCATACAATGCATACTGAGCCACATCATCTCTTGTTGACAATTTCCTTTATACTGTCCGTTTTTCCAGTGAAACAGTTACTGACACACTTGCAATAGAGCTACTGCCTCCACAAACATACAGTCGCTCATCTAACATTAGCCACTGTCTTCAAATGACCCCATATTACAACAATTAAAAAAATTATCTGCAAGCAAATGTGATTTATAATTTCTGATTTATTAAAAAAAGCACTGATTCCAAACTTTTGAATGGTAGTTAACAGTAAAAGGTACAGGTGGTACCTGGCTGTTCTTCTTCTTAAGGTTCCACATTTTTAATGCTGTTCCTTCTTTATCTCCTTTATCTGCCTTCTTCATTCCTCTAGCCTTTCGGTGTCTACGGGAACATGGCAAACCAATGAGCAGGTAACTGACCATCACAATCCCATCTTACACAAAACAATATCCACCATACAAGCTTTAAGAATTACATAAGGCATCCAATAACAGTGTAATTTATGCCTAGAAAAGGATAAGAGTCAAGAAAACTAGCATTTAAGCATCCAAAATATATAGACACAATCCGAATAAGTTGAGACAACATTATTACTTGCTGATATTTTCATAATAGATCACCTTTTCCTACGAGCAGGGCTGGTGGCCCGGCTGGTAGTCCGACTTGTGACTGGACTGATGACAGGGCTGTCATCAGTGCTCCGGCTGGACTCTGTGGACACTATTTGGCAATGTACTGTTCCCAGTAACAGCATCAGGCACATTGGACCCACGACCTCGCTGGCAGTGGCTGCAGGCACTTCTATATACAACGCAAGAGCTGCCACTGTAAAGAAGACAGAGATGTGGAAAAACAGATTGTTTAATGTAGGGCATTTTTAACGTCCTTTAATGTCCTGTTCGGATGGGGTTAGTTTTACATGGAGAGGTGTAGTAGTAGGTGTAGTAATGACTAAAGGGATAAGATGTCTTGGTATAAATGAAAAAGTTGGGAGGTAGGGCCTTAAGTGCCCATGACCCCGTCATCAGTTCACCGGTTGTCCTTCCTTGGAGTGCTTTTAATGATAGGTACTGACCACTGCATACCAGGAAAAAACCCACAAGACCTGCCTGATGTTTTGAGAAGAGATGACCCTGTCGTCTAACCATCGTAGTCTGGTTCTTGTCAAAGTGTCAAATCACCTTCAAGAACTGACTGTTTACTTGCTCCCCAATATATCCTACACCCTGACAGATGCCACTGGAGATGAAAATGATCAATGTTTTTCATGTCACCTCTCAGTGCTTCTAAAGTTATGGATGATTGGTGGATATGACATAACTAAATACCTGTTTGGGTGTCTTTATAGCTGAGGAATCCTGGGAAAAGCCTATTGTCCACAGGACGTAATGCAATATTTATATGGGGCCAGTTCACACGGGATTTTCCACAGGACATAATGGAATATTTGCCAACCTTTACAATTCTTACACAATTAATATAACCTGTGGTTATTTTTGCGGGGTTTATTATAGAAGGTAAAAGGTGCCAGAATCTTTACTGATATGGGAGTGTACAGATTTGGTAGATTTGTAAAGGACTAACCGGTATAAATAAATACATTACCCCACCTCCCCATGTCAAATGAATCCTGTCATAATAGAGCTTAAAATAAAACTACACAGAGAAACGTGAGGTGGCTACTTGTACTTTCTGAGCTCCCCTATACTTTATAATGCTACTCTGAATATTTACCTCTTATTCTCCAAAGACTGATGCAGTGCAATTAGAAAGTTACATCCATTAGACAGTCAATAATAATAAAAAAACCCTGCCTAGAATTTCTACAAGTGTTTAGAAGAGTTTCTATGTAAGGCCACTGCCAGACTGCATCACGATGGTGGACGTGCGATTGAGGGGTGCGATTGACTTGTCTTGATTCTGTGAGAAATGCAATGAGTTTTAATTGAATGTGCTGTATTTTATGTGCCTGGTATTGTTGATTCTGAAACCACAGCACCCTTCAGACATCAACCATGTCTTGGTTGATAGATTATACAGGAGGATGGCATGTGAAGAAGAGCATCTACCTTGCAGAACGTACAACACAAGAATTCCTGTGGCGATGCATTTGGAGGTGACCTGGATCCACCACTTAAAGAAGAAGGGGTAAAGTAGAACCCTGACCAGGCCTTTACGGGTCAGAGCAGTCCATGGGCTCTCCGGCTTGGCCTTGCTAAATGTGGAGCCTGAAAGAAAAGACATTATGAGAAGAAGTTAAACACAATCACTGTGTCATTGTTTTCCTCAAACAAGCTCTGGGAAGAAGCTCTGTTCACGTGCTAAGCTAAGAAAGTTCTCCACAGTCTCCTAATCTACCCACAACAATCACAGGAGCGAACGAGAACAAAACTGGTTGGATCAGCATGAAAGGACAACTTCTACCAACATACAGACAACCTCAAATGGAAACTCACCTCTCACAAGGTCAACATCTATGAGGTCGGGCTTGATGTGGCCTGTTTTCTTCGGCTTGTTTCTAATGCCCTACAAACAAGTCAGTGTTTGTAAGATCTGATTTGACACCACAGTTTCTATTTCGCTACAGAGGATAAACACTCATCTGAGAACTTCTAACTTCCTCCTACCTTCAATTCAGCTTGCTCCAGAGATTTCTCCCATATTTGCTGGTCATAGGCGCCAATCTAAAAGACATAAGACCAGATGATAAGACCAGACTTCACTTTTCTCTACTTAAACTCGACACACATACAGGATCTCTCACCTTTTCCTGATACCACGCTATTCTTGACATTGTTGAAATATGGAAAGTGCTGAGAACTTCCAGTCAGGTCATCTGACTCATCTCTTACAGTAGCTAATATTAGACACAGTCCACTCCCTAAACAAAAGAAAGGGAGAAAAAAGGCAAAATTCAGCTGCTGTTTGCAACAAAAACAAAGACACTCAGAGTCACTTCTGCAGGCACGGACAGTCATATGAGGCGAGTCGGCAAACAGATGTGGGCTCCATACACACGCTGAAGGACACACAGTGTAGTTATAGCATTGTTGTCTACAGAAATGTTTTACGCAGGCATTTGAGAGACATGATTAATAGGACTGTTTATTAGCTCCTAGTAAACAAGTAAGTAAAGTGTCACTGCAAACTGAGGGAATGTTTTTTTAAACTGAGAGGACAAACTGTTAAACCAAAGGAACGATTTATTAAACTGTGGGAACAGATTGTCAAGCTGAGGGAACGATTAATTAAACTAAGTGTACAATATTTTAAACTGAGGGAACAAACTGATAAACCAAGAGAATTATTTATTAAAGTGAGGGACTGATTTTAAATTGAGGGAATATTTTGATGAATTGAAGAAACGATTTAATAAACTAATGCTGCCTTCCAGCATTAGTTCCAATATGGAAGTTCGTACCTACGACTGAATTTTTAATAGGTCTGTTTACTAGCTCCTAATAAATATCAATGTAGAAAATTAATTGTAGAAAAATTCATTTAGAAACTTAGAAACTTAATCCATTTTCTTCAGTTTAGTAAAGTGTCCTCTCGATCTGAGGGAATTTTTTATTAAATTGAGGAAACAAATTATTAAACTGAGGCAACGGATTGTTAAACCAAAGGAACGATTTATTAAAGTGAGGGAATGAATACTCAAGCTGAGGGAACGATTGATTAAACTAAGTGTACAATATTTTAAACTGAGGGAACAGACTGATAAACTATGGGAATTATTTATTAAAGTGAGGGCTGATATGTTAAACTGAGGAAACCTTTTATTAAATTGAAGGAACGATTTATTAAACTGAGGGAACAGATTGCTAAACCAAAGAAACAATTTATTAAAGTGAGGGAATGAATACTCAAGCTGAGGGAACGATTGATTAAACTAAGGGAATTATTTGTTAAAGTGTGGGCTGATATGTTAAACTGAGAGAACCTTTTATTAAATTGAAGGAAAGATTTATTAAAGTGAGGGAATGAATACTCAAGCTGAGGGAACAATTGATTAAACTAAGTGTACAATATTTAAAATTGAGGGAACAGACCGATAAACTATTTATTATTATAAATAAAGGGAATTATTTATTAAAGTGAGGGCTGATATGTTAAACTGAGGGAACAGATGGTTGAACCAAAGAAACGGTTTATTAAATTGAAGGAATGATTTATTAAACTGAGGGAACAGATTGTTAAACTAAGGGAATTATTTATTAAAGTGAGGGAATGAATACTCAAGCTGAGGGAACAATTGATTAAACTAAGGGAATTATTTATTAAAGTGAGGGCTGATATGTTAAACTGAGGGAACCTTTTATTAAATTGAAGGAAAGATTTATTAAACTGAGGGAACAGATTGATTAAACCGTAAAAAAAAGTGTACAATATTTTAAATTGAGGGAACAGACCGATAAACTATTTATTATTATAAATAAAGGGAATTATTTATTAAAGTGAGGGCTGATATGTTAAACTGAGGGAACCTTTTATTAAATTAAAGGAAAGATTTATTAAACTGAGGGAACAGACCGATAAACTATTTATTATTATAAATAAAGGGAATTATTTTATTAAGTAAGTGAACCATGTATTAAACTAATGCTCGACATGATTTCGGTTCGAGTGGTTTCGGTTGCTGCTGAATCCAGCGTCTCATCGACACGCCCCCCCCCCCCAACCAGCAACACCGGGGCTCGTTTCCCCCGAACTCCTAAACAGGAGCCTGTGGTGGATTTAATGTCCACTCATCTCCTAAATAGCTACGATATTCCAGACGAGACTTGAAGGCAGCATGAGAGAAGTATCTAGAGCCAGGATATTTCTCTAGCTAGCTACCTTCATCCTGCAGGGGCTCCGAACAACACTGAGGTGTAGTAGGTTCGGGTTAGGGGCTCAGTAACAAAGCCTGCAGCGTCATTCACGAGTACAAGCTTAAAATAACAAAACAGCCTAATGATAACAAGTCATTCTAGGTCAAGCAATTGAAATATCATCAGATAATCGTTTCTTAAACATGCAGAAAATCTAAAAATGCCATTGCATTGTGCTAGCTAAATGTTAGCTAGCTAGCTATTAACTACGACCCTCTTAAACTCACCTGAAGCAGCACTGCTGATATGGAGGGTCACTGGACCTGGTTCTTTAGCCTGTGTGTGATGACTGTTAGTGACATGTCTGGTGATCATCTCCACTGAACCACCTCCAGATTCAGATCTAGCGCTGTCATCACTGCGATAACGCTAGCTGGCTAGTAGCTAACTAGCTAAGCTACATTGTAAACATCCGACAAAACAGGGTTATTTTAGTTAACCTAATAAATTGTGTCGTACAACAGCTTAAAGTTGTATTCCTGCCAGACACTGTTGTGTTAATAATGTGACTTGGCGTAAAATTCAACTGTTATTAGCTAGATAATAAAACGGAGAGTTTCACTAGCTAGCTAAAAAGTTCGCTCGAACTGATTGACAGTAACTGATTAACGAAACTTAGATAAATCGCTAACTATTAAACCTGATCGATAAATAAATTAAAGACGTTGTTACAAAAGTCGTCTACACTTATTTCACAGTCGACGCTGCACGAAGTTCCTCCTAGGTTTGTTTATAATGGGAAGCGGCTGTCTCCCAAACCACACCCTCCTGTACTTTACCTACTACACTAATGCGTGCCCGCTGAACGGTGTGGGGCTGTAGGGCACATACTATTTAGTGTGCTATTCTGCGGTTTGGGACGCAGCCATGGGAGTGGAGCGTAAAGCCAGCCTTCTACTTTTTTCAAAGTAAAAGAACAGAAGTAGCAAACAATTAATATCATTATTTTTAGCTGTTAGTAAATGTGAGGAATCTTTCTTAAAAGTTTTGACACACATATTAAATGTTTTGCAGTGTTTTAAGGGGTTTTAAGGGGTTTTAAGGGGGTTTGGTCTGATTTCTACAGCTCGTTAGACCTGTCAGTTTCAACAGTAGAGTGCGCTGTAGTACGAGGTCTAAACTACTAAGAATATTTTAAAGGTTTTATTATAAATATTAATATTAAAATGTTTCTAATAAAATGCACTGCATTTAAATTCGCAATATGCATATTAATATATTGTTATAATATATTATTTAATGTAGATTTTCCTGTTAATCTAAATGTAGTACATTGGACATATTAGCTGCTTTTAGGGGTTGTACTGAATATGCACTGTTATAAAGTTACACCTTACAAATGATGGAGACATACACAAAAGTATTTGGACACCTGCTCATTTCATAATTACTGTCTCTACTGTCCAGGTAATCGAGGATTTCATTGCATTCGGTGACAAGAGCATTAGTGAGGTCGTGATGTTGAAAGATCAGAACCTCAACTCATCCCAAAAGTCTTGAATGGAGCTCCACATGCAGTTCTGCTGCTCCACAGCTCAATGCTAGGGTCTTTATACCCCTCGGAGTCCTATTCTTTTGGCAGTAGTTTTCTAGACAAGCTGTGAGTGTGCATTTGTATACGTGTGTAAGAAAAGGGTGCAGCTTAAAGGAGCTGAATGCATTCATCTCCACTGAACCAGCTTGAGTTTAAGGGTGTTTGCACACCTATTGACCCTGTTTACATCTGTTCACTTCATGCCTCTTGGGTATCAGGACTATATCTGGATTAGGCCAAACCACACAAACATGTAAGTGTAAACTAACTCACCTAAGACTCATTTAAACCAGATACAAATCCCATCACTCAGACCACTTCAGGAGGAGGTCTGAGATGCATCTCATATGCATGTCATAGCAGTGTAAACACATCTGTCTCTCTCCACGATGCATTCCACATCCAAAACCCCTCCCAGTACAACCAGAAACACCAGTAATTACTGCTGTGCTGAGAGTGAATTAGCATATTCCGTCCCACACAGCAATCAGATTTCAGTCTGACTAACCGGAGAGGCATTGGACTACCCAGTGGTTAAATCTCATAAGATACATGAGGTCACATGAGGTGACCAGGTGTAAATGGGGTCCTAGTTTGTTTGCTCTGGGCCAAATCCGTTAAAGAGTTTGTAAACTTGGGAGCACTTGGGACCGGGCCGAGACCCCCTCTTTCAAGGGTCTTGCATCTAAATGTACAGTTACTGTATTCACAGCTGCTCAAATGAATCGTACCAAGGATGAAATGAACCAGGGTCCGATTTAACTGGACTGAAAAGTGCAGGTGTGAACACGCCCGAAAGATCTAGCACTGGCATGACTGCAATAACGCTAGCATTTGAGTGCATTAGGATATTTATAGTGTCATTATGAATTCTATGCAACCTGGGTGTTGTGTGACCTCCAGGCTGCAAGTGAAGTGAACTCTCACCATCATAGATATGCAGTATACCCCATCTGTGGACATGCACAATTTGTCAATCACCTTTTTTTTTATCCTGTTCATTAATGATCGGCTACCACAAGACCTCTGTTGACCACATATTACTTGGGAAGTAGAGCATTCCCAGCAGAGCAGTGGCACCAATCTGGTAGTGGCATATAGGTGTGAATTGGACCACCATTCAAAAACACTGGGAAAAAAATGATTCTGTGGGCCGATACTGGAGGACTAATCAACAAAATATGTGCATCAACAGATGGGATGTAGCTGGACTTTATAAACACCAGCAAGTTACAACTACAAGGCTGGTAATAAAGTATACATGTATTTCAAAAGGGTGTGCAATAATTTGTGTGTGTTTGACATTGCGTCCCTGGCTGTGTGTATGTGTGTGGAGAGAGAGAAAGAGCGAGAGAGCAAGTATAGCTTATACTGATGTATTAATAGCAGTCTCTCTGGCTGTAATCCCGCTAAGAGGCTTTTTCAGGGCTGCTTCATGGAATCCAACTTGGGAATTATGTCTCCTGGAAACATCCGCTGATCCTCTGCTCAATGACTCTAAGCTTAAAGGGAATGTTTGTGTATACTGTATATTGCATGTGTGGAGCCATTACCATTTTTGGAATATGAATATCGTGCACGTGATTGAGCCTTTGAGTTACTATGTATTTGCTAGGGATGTCTTATCTGTCCAATCTGATCTAGGGATCTGATCCAGGCATATTTTCGGGTGGATCGGGTATTGAAAAGTCTCTACTAAACTGAATCAATCAGTCCAGAATGTCTCATTATAGAAACTGAAACTAAAAATAAAAGGATTTTACTGAACGTATTAATCAGCAGCTCATCTGATCTACACTGTGTGGTTGTGTTATTTATACAAACACAAAGATCAGATAAGATTGTTTTTTGTCTGATATTCAGATATTCATTGAATTGAATCAGATCGGGGGTAAAATAACCTGATCAGGGCATCCCTAGTATTTACTGTAACTCTGTAAACGTACAGACAATTTGTATTTGCTGTACTGTAAGTGTGTATTATTGAATGTCTGCGAGTGGCCTTGGCCTCTTGTGTGTGCTGCAATTACAATTCCCTTCTGGAAGTCTTTAAGGTTTCACTGGCAACAATGACAAAGGGGCTAAAAATGTAAAGTAGTGATAAAAAAAAAACTGAGGCTCTACTTGGAAATGTTGTTACATGATGAAGTCACCAGTTGACAATTCCAGTAATGTTTCAAGACAAACTTGAGTTGACCTACTTTTGAGAAGCAGGATATAGCGTACACTGTCAGCTTGTAACCTCTGTTAACTAGCTTGTAAGCTTATCTGAGTGTATCTGGAAAGGATATTGAAATGTGAAGAAGGGTATCATTATTGTGTAAGAACGTGTGTAGGATCGGTAAAGCTTACCTGTTATTATTTCGCTAATTGTTGTAGAAACAAAAACAGTAACAAAACAGAAAGACATCAGAATTCATAGAAATGTCTTTACTAAAAATAAAAATATTTACAAAAAGAACCAAAAACATATTTGAGAATCAGCTCAATGAAGTCCTCATTAAGTTGCATTGCGTTTCATTTGAACAAATATTGTTCATATAGAAACTGGATAAAGGAAGCAGTTCTTCACAGCTGGCTTCAGCTTGTACCAAAAATACAGGGTCAGCTGACCTGCTTTGAGTCCAGTTGTTTTCTGCATCTCTTGTTGTGTCTAAGAGTGTGCTTGCAATTTCACTCTCAGGATGACAGAACGCAGCCTGGTCCTTCGTAACTTCGGGGCGCACTCCGGAGCAATTAGGTATGTCAAACATTTGGCATGGTGAGCGTCTAGTGGTCACGTAGCAAACTGCAGTACTGACAGTTGAGGCTGAGACTTAGTCAGGGTTTGTGCTCTAGTTTTAGTCAATAAATATGTTAAATACCAACAATTAGGTATGTATGCCTTGATCCGTTTGCTACAGCTGTATTAGAAACTGTTTTCTGTATTGAGGCACAGTTTCTAATCTCAGATCATTTGACCAGTTGACCAATAGCTGGCTGTGGATCCCTGGCTTTAGGCCATGATTGTCTAACAATTAGATGTTACAGTGCAGTTTAGCCAGGCTTTAGCCGTCACCCATAATCCTACCGCTCACAGTCACTATGGTTACACCATTTTACAACTTTCAACTTCGACAGTGCTATCCAGTGGTCTCTCTCATGAGAGTGGACAGACGCGCTGTCCATTTAGCACCCCAGATTGAAGCCAAGCATTAGGCTAAGCGATCCTTTCGACGATAAAGGGCTCCTCGTTATACTTGGAAGGGATAGTCCTGTAAGTAGAGCAGCAGCAGGCGTGGCAGGGGCAGCTGTGCCGGACAAGCCGTGTGCCCGTTTATGGCAAGCCGCGTGAGGTGCTGTAAGCTGGGGAAGCTTTTTGGCCTGCGGAGAGGCTGCCTGAGCTTCATCAGGACGGCGCTGTCCTTTAGTGCCACCGGAGCATCATTCCCCAGTTTGCCCCTCTCCTCCTTCGCACCAGTGCCCACATAGTGCTGGACCAGGCCGGGAACGGTGGAGAAGGAGAGCAGCCGGGGGCGGGCCAGGGAGGTAGCATCCAGGCGGAAGCGACCACCGCTGTACTCGACACGCACGTTGGTGGGACCCCGGGCCGTCTTCACCGACAGAGTGAGCATGTAGTGCGGGTGGCTGCTGTCCCGCACTAGGAACGTACCCTCAGCCACGTTTGCCAGAGCTTCCTTTGCTTCACTGGCTGAAATGCTCCCCCAGTACCAACCTGGAAATACAAGGAGATTTACATTAGGGATGTAAATCTGTAAATCACTGTGATTCCGCTGATTGCAGTTCTTTAGAAATGTATTTGATGCATCATAATAAACACTTCTTGATCTGATTGTGCAAAGATGCTGAATTATTGGACTCGCATTACATTCTTTTTAATAAACTGCGAATACAGAAATGATTCCCTTACCACACTGTATTTGTTGAACATTAAAATGAAAATCAATTCAAAACAATTCTACAATTTCAAAATCAATGCAGTGGTGTCACCACCTTTAGATTTACGCATTCATGTAATGCATTTACACCATAACACCCTAAAAGATAAGTCAGCAGTTTTATCTCAGTCATGGCCCAATGCAGCATGCTCTGTTTGTGATCACAATTTTTTGATGGTTTAAAAGGCCCCTTTCTTCAGTGGATATTCAGTTAATTTCTCTCATTCCATTAAATTCTAATCTAATGTTTCTAAAGTTTCACCCCCAGTCTATAGTCTACTGACTACTGGATTTCTATGGAACTGGTGTGATTTGACTTCCCTTTTATACCAATTTTTGTAGGCATGTGAACAGAAGGCCCTGAGGATTGAGTGGACGTGTGCTGTACCTGAGGCATGCAGGTGCTGAAATGTAGTGGTGATGCAGCGCAGGTCCTCTGTCGGGTCCCATGACTGAGGGGAGATTGGCTGTACAGGGATCAGCTGGTTGCAGCGGCCTTCGGACCCCGCCCCATCATTTGGAACTCTCATTCCCCCGGCAACCATCGCTGAGGACGGCCCTGGCAACGGAGCCCTTGAGGGGAAGGAGGAGGTTTTAGTTAGCATACTGATGGAAACAGTGGTATAAACCATTACACATGCACATTGTTTTGCCTGGTCTCAACTAATAAGATCTGCATGTGCTTTGTAATTGGACAATCTGATCGTTTT